>NC_073302.1:428706812-429306812 GCF_027595985.1 Sorex araneus
TGGCCAGCGCAGAGCTCAGTATCTAGTTGATTAATAAAAAAAATTATTTAATTCTTGGAGCCACACCCAGCAATACTCAGGGGTTATTGCTGGCTCCGCACTCAGGAATGACTCCTGGCGGTGCTCGGGGGACCGTATGGGATGCTGGGGATTGACGCTGGGTAGGCTGCAGGCAAGGCAAGCGTCTTACCTGCTGTACAATGTCTCAGGCCCTAAGAGCTGATTTATTATAATTTTTTTCTGGTGAGAGTAGTCCCAGAGGAGCCTGGGTGGGGGGCTCTGTGGGGGTGCTCTGTGCTGAAACGAAACCAGGATTCCCACAGATGCAGCACATGCTCAGCCTTTGAGCAGTCTCCCTGGGTGAGGGTGGCACCTGGTGCCAGGGATCAAACCAAAGGCCTTACACATGCGAGGAATGAGCTCGACCACTGAGTCACACTCCCAGCTCAGAGAGGGAGAGGGAGAGGGAGAGGGAGAGAGGGAGAGAGAGAGAGAGAGAGAGAGAGAGAGAGAGAGAGAGAGAGAGAGAGAGAGAGAGAGAGAGAGAGAGAGAGAGAGAGAGAGAGAGGAGAGAGGAGAGAGAGGAGAGAGAGAGAGAAAGGAGAAGAGAGAGGAGAGGGGATAGAGAAGAGAAAGAAAAGAGAGAGGGAAAGAGGGAGAGAGAAAGGTGAGAGAGGAGAGAGAAAGAAAAGAGAAGGGAGAGACAGAGAGAGAGGAGAGAGAGGAGAAAGAAAAGAGAGGGAAAGAGAGAAAGACTAGAGACAGAGGAGAGAGGAGAGAGGGGAGAGAAAGAAAAGAGAGGGAGAGGAAGAGAAAGAGAGTTAGAGAGAGAAAGAGAAAGAGAAAGAGAGAGAGAGAAAGAGAGAGAGAGAGAGAGAGAGAGTTCTGAATATTCCAGCTTGGTCCCCAGAGAAGCTCCCTCGTTCAAACTTTTCGAGGTCACAAACAAATTTTCCTGCCAGAAAAATCTCCTGCAAGAACCATCAATCTTGACACCCCAATGCCTACGGTGGACGCAGTCACTTTGCTGGGGTTTTCTAGCTGCCACCAGGTGGATGATGGGAGGAGGGAGATGGGAGCGGAGGGGGTGTCTGCTTGCTAGGGCCAGGCCCAGGAGAGTGTTGCTGGAGGGATGCGCTTCCCCCATCAGGAGCGGGAAGAGGTGGGTCCACACCGACTGTGCCCGGCCTGGCCGAGGTGCTGGGGTGGCAGAGGGAAGCCAGGGGCGGGACACGGGGGAGCTGATGGGCTGTGGTGTGTGTGTGTGGGGGGGGGAGTAAATCAGTGATGACAATGAGTGGATGAGAGCGCTGATGGAGTGGAGCAGGTTGCTATGGGAGCGAGGACAAGAGGCCCCTCACGTCCTGCTCTGAGGAGGCCCTAATTGCCCGAAGAGCTGGCTGAGGGCTGGGGGTGGGTGGGTGGGTGGGGAGGGAGCAGTGGGGGGGGCAGGCCTGGGGGAGGGAGCCCCCTCCACCTGATGATGAGACTGGACCAGATCACAAAGGCCGTCACCCACCAGGTGAAGAGGTCAAGATTTTATCCTGAAAACCGTTGGGGAGTTCAGGGAGGGCTTGACCGGTCCAGATTTGCATTTGAGAAAAATCCCTCAGCTGCTGGCTGAGCTGGAAGAGTGACAGGCAGGAGCGCAGGGGAGGGAAGGGCCGAGGCTGGGCTCGGAATGAGCAGATTCCAGTGAGCTTTATTTGCATTCAATTTTCCTGTACCTCCTCATTGATATATATATATATATGTATATATATATATATATTTATTTATTTTCAGCTCTTTGGTTTTTTTTCTCTCTCTCGGATGAGTCACCATGGAAAAGCTTCACTTGAGCAATCAGCTCTGTGGATTTTAATGGCTTTTTCCTGATTACAGAATTAATAAATATTCATGTTAGATAATTTGGAAAATAGGGGAAAGCATGAAAAAGAAAACAAAAATCACCCCTGCTCCTACTGGCTGGGGAAAAATACAATTTGGCGTTAATACGGCTTCACCAATGTCCCCCCCCCCTCGCTACTGTATCATCCCCATTAGCATACAAATATAGAGTTATTTGGCTCATCTTATAAAAAAAAAATAATTCCCTCTTGATCCCTTCTCCATTGACTGACCTCTCTAGGTCCCCCCTCTTCTCCCCGTGTCCCTGCTGTTGAGTCCAGCTGGAGCTGGTAACTTTGCCCTCTGCTCCTTCCCCTGCTCCCGGGCAGATGACCAGCCCTCCCGCCCCAGGACTGCCCAAGCCAGCAGCTCCCATTTCACGTCACCACTGAGTGACGCCAGTTCTTGCGGATTGAGCACAACTGGGGTTTCTCAGATGCGTCTCTCAGGTTACCCCACCTCCCGGCTCCTCCTTCCCACTTATGTTCTTGGACATCTCCTCTGTTCCTCATCCGGGAGGCGGGTCGAATCCTCCCACCTCCTGAATTTTTCTGCCGGTCCCTCTTTCCCAACTCCAGACTTACTCACCCCACTGCCTTGGTTGCTGGGCCTCTAAAGGGTATCTCTGACTTGGCAGGTTCAAGTTGATGCTTCTCTAATCCCCTTCACCTACTTCCGAGCTTTCCCCGTCTTGGGGCGAAGCACGAGACCCTCATTTCACAACTATGGAATCAGCTTTGATGCCTTTCTCACACCCCATATCCAATCCCTTGGCAAATCCCATCGGCTCTGCCTTTAACATCTCTCCCCACATTCTGGGTAGTTCTAACTGCCGGGCCCTTGTCTCCTCACAGCCTCATCTCAAAACAACCACAGAAGGGGGTCCTGTCACAATACACAAGAATGTGAGGGCCAAAGGTCCCCAGGGTGGAGCACCTGCTGTGCATGTGTGAGGTCTGGGCCCCCCAGAACCCCTGAGCTCCCGCCTCCCATGTGACCCAAATCAAACAGACAAAATAGCAAATCCAGCCGTGCTCCTCTCCGGGAAGCCTCAGTGACTCCGAAGTGCAGAGTAAAAGCCCATCGTGACTAGATTGGGTTTGCGTCTCATTCCCACGTTGGACTGTTCTCTCCTTGCTCACTGGCTTGCAGACTCTTGCACCTCCTAACTAGCTCCTCGACTGCCCGGCCCAGGGCTCTCGAAGCCCCGGATGCTGTACAAATCCCCGCACCTTCCTGCGTGCCGGGCTTGGTGGCTGCAGAGCTGTTTCGGTGGCTCTCTGCCTAGCCCCCTAACTGGCTTTCACACCCTTATTCACCTTTTCACTACAGTTTGAAGCTGAAACTTTACTTTAAAAAAAATTTTTTTTTTTTTTTGCAGGGGGAGAGGGGGCGGGTCACCCCCGATGAAGCTCAGGGGTTACTCCTGGCTCTGCACTCAGGAATTCCTCCTGATGGTGCACGGATGGACCATATGGGATGCGGGGATGGAACCTGGGTCGGCTTCGAGCAAGGCAAACGCCCTCCCCTCTGTGCTGTATCACTTCGGCCCCTGAAGCTGAAACTTTAGGGCCAGGGAGATAGCTCCATGGGCCGAGTGCCTGCTTGGCATGCAGGAAGGCTTCGGTTGGACCCAGACAGCACACACGGGCCCCAGACGCTGCCAGGAGTGACCCTTGAGCAACAACAGCAGGACAGCGATGTCCTGAGCCCACCAGCTGGGGCCCCAAAACCAAAAAAGTGTATGTTTAAGAAAAAATTGGGGATGGGGTGGGGGGGTGTGGCTTTTGGGCCCTGTGCATGGTGACGGTGCTCAGGGTTTGCTTCTGTCTCTGTCACTCAGGGATCACTCCTGGTGGCTCCCCAGGGGACCGTATGGGGTGTTGGGGATCTAACTGGGGTGGACTATGTGCAAGGCAAGGGTTCTCCCTACTGTGCAGCTCTTGCCATTAAAAAGAGTGTCCATGGGGCTGGAGTGATAGCACAGCGGGTAGGGTGTTTGCGTTGCATGCGCTGACCCCGGTTCGATTCCCAGGATCCCATATGGTCCCCCGAGCACTGCCAGGAGTAATTCCTGAGTGCATGAGCCAGGAGTAACCCCTGTGCATTGCAGGGTATGACCCAAAAAATCTCCCCCCCCTCAAAAAAAAAAAAAAGAGTGTCCATGGCCGGCTGTTGTGTTCCCGGTCCCTCGCTCGCTCCCTGGCGCCCTGTGCACTACAGTTTCGCTACAATGGCTCTCCAGTCCTCCGGCCCGCGGGTCCTGGACGTAGATGCCTGCGCCGTGCTCTCCCTCTCGCCTCCGTGAGTCCCACCAGGCCGGGCCTTCCTTTCCGTGGGCTGCGTCTCACACAGGCGAGTGTCACACTGAAGAGGTTGCAGGTGGCAATGCAGTGGGCCAGACTGGGGGTGACTCTGAAGGGGACACGCAGGACAGGGAGCCCAGCTGAGATGACAAGGGAGGGAGGCCTGAGCCAGGCCCGGAGCGGAGATGGAGTGTGACTGCCCTGGGAACAGGGCCCCAAGCCCCGGGGCAGGGGTGGACACGGATCTGCGCAGTGACCTTTTTCCAAGAGACCCTCGCTCTGTCTGGGGGAATCCATATTTCCTGACTCTCCCTTGCGGGGGGCGGGGGATGGGGCGCAGGCTCCATTGCAGAGCCCCGGAGTGCTCTCACACTGGCTGGAGTGCTCCTGCGGCCAGGGCCAGAGTCTTCGTCCTCCTCTCCCCTCCTCCTGGCACCCAGCAGACGCGAGAGTCTGTTGTCAGCGCAGGACGTGAAGCCATTCTTCCTGACCCCAGGAGCATGAGAACGCCTTCAAGTATGTGCCCGGGTCTGGACTAGCACAGCTTCCACACGATGAGGGGAAACTGAGGCCCAGAAACGTTTGGTCCTTAGTGAGAGCACCAGGCCCGCAGGCTCCTCAGGCACACCCTCATTGTTTGCTTCGTGCTCTGACCTCGTCTCTGGGGCCGTGGGGACAAGGATTCTGGCCTCACACCCCCGGATCTGAAGCGCCCCCTCTCGAAGCATGGCACACAGTGGCCCCAAGCCCTGGAGTGTGGAAGAGACAGCAGAGGAGATGTGACTTGCGGCACCAGAGAGTTGGAGTGCCCGGGCCACGTCCAGCTCCCTGCCCTGTTGGTGTGTTTGGGTGTTTGGCGTCTGTGGCCATTATCACTACCACTGAGAGAACAAAGTCCCTTCAGGCCTCAGCTTCCTCATTGTGGGGGTATGGGGAGGGGTCCTGGGCTGCCTCCCCTTTCCAGCCCTTCCTTAATGTCCTCATCCTGCCTTACCTCCCCTGTCATAAATTAATTCACACCAAGGTATTACTTTCCCTGTCAGGTTATGGCTTCCAGGGAGGCATATGGCTTACTTCTGAGTTGTTTTCCTTTTTCCTTCCCGCCCCCCCCTTCTCTGGAAGAAGCCTGACAGGACTGTAATTAGGCGTTCCTGAGCCTGTGGCAGGGCCGCCTCCTCCCCTCTCCCGTGCCCTTCCCGCAGCCCTGTGAAGGGAGCAAACATCTGTGTGTGTTTGGGCCAGGGAAGATTAATGTTCCTGGAACTGGGGCCCAGCTGTGAGGCCCGAGTACTCCCAATTTGTAAGCGGGTGTCATAGCCATTCACGAGGGGGGTGAGGGTGTTGGGAAAGTTATTTGCTGTTCCGTGCAGACTTCCCATTTGCCTCCAAGCTGTTGTGTGGAACAAAGGGAGCCAGCTTCCTGGGGGTAGGGGGGGGGGGGCGGTGAGGGTCCTCCCGGAGGCCGCTTGGGAAGCACAGCCTCGGCCCTGGCCTCCTCCGCTCTCCTCCCGGTCCCCACTCTCCAGGAGTCCCTAGGAAAGGAGGCGGACGGAACCTCTAACCCTAGGGGGACAGAGCTGGGTCCAAAGGAGCACTGACTTGGGGGTGCCCCCTGACCACGCCTGTTTGTCCTCCGCAGCTGCTCCCTGCAGCTGGCAGGGCCTGGTCCACAGTGCCGGGGACACATTGGTCACGGGGCCTGCTGAGATTTGGGTGGATTTCCTGGGAAAAAGACAGATTATTCCCTTTGTGAGAGCTTCTCCGGTTTCTTTCTCTTTCTCTTTTCTTTTTTTAAATGGAATTACCACGAATTAAAAAGTTACAGAGCTATTCACGATTAGTTTCAGGCATACAACATTCCAGCACCAACCTCTCCACCAGGGCTCACTACTCCTTGGGCTCCAGCCCGCCTTTGTGGCAGACGCTTTCCCCCTCCCCCTTTGTCCTCGTGTCCCTTTCCCTGGCTTCCCCCCCCCCTGCTCTGCTCTTTGGGCACTTGGTAGTCCCCTGTCACACAGCCCATGGACCTGTGGTTTTGCCGTGGCCACACGTGTTGTTGGCTCTAAAGGGAGATGCAAATGAAGGTCCCTTCGAAAACCTGTGACCTGGGACTGTGGGTCAGCTGTCCCGGGCACATATTGGGATGGTGGCAAGGGGCGGTGGGGAGGGGTGCGGTGCCCAAGACGTGGCAGTTGTTCATGGACCAGAAGGCCTGGCTTTTAGTTTTAGTATTGCAGCTTCACCTGGAGGCTCTGATTTACTGACGTTGTTTCAGCCATTGCCAAGATGTGAAAATAGAGGGAAAGAAAAAAAATTTACTTAATGTCATAATCCTTCTAAGAGGCACAGCTAGCATTTTGATATATATATTTTTTGCATTTCATTGCCTTGTTTTCCTATGTTTAGAACACGTGCACCTCATTAAGCTAAAATAACTTATTGTTATTAATTTTTAATATTATTTTTTGCATTGCCCAGATTCACCACTTGTTAAGCCACACGTTCTCTGTCACAGGGCCACATCCTGGGCCCTAAAATCTTTTTTAATTTTTGTGGTTAGGAGCCCACCTGGTGACGTTCAGGGATTACTCTTAGCTCTGCGTTCAGAGATCATTCCTGATAGTACGTGGGTACCACATATGGTGCCAGGGATAGAACCAGTGTCAGTCGTATCTTACCCACTGGCAACCAAGGCAAGCATCTTTCCCACTGTACTATTTCTCTGACCCCCTTAAAATGTTTTATTTTCTTTTTTTTTTCCATTTTATTTCCTGCCCGCATGGTAGAGTCTGGAAAGCTCCCTGCGGTGTATTCATATGCCAAAACCAGTAACAGTGATGGGTCTCATTCCTCTGACCCTGAAAGAGCCTCCAATGCACTTTTGGGAAAGACGAGTAAAGAGAGGCTTCTAAAATCTCAGGGCTAGGACAAATGGAGACATTACTAAGACCGCTCGAGAAAATCAACGATCAATGGGATGATGATGATGATGATGATGATGATGATTTATTTAATTTTTGCTTTTTGGGTCATACCCAGCAGTGCTCAGGGGTTATGCTTGGCTCTGCACCCAGCAACTACTCCTGGCGTTGTTTGGGGGACCATATAGGATGCTCAGGATTGAACCCAGGTCAGATGTGGGTAAAGCAAACACCCTCCCCACTGTACTATTGCTCCAATCCCCTAAAACGTTTTCTAATGGTAATAGTTTGGTGCACTTTTCAGCGGCTAACATTTTGCCCATTTGCTGGATTGCTCTCTTACACACACATAGACATAAATCTCTGTGTGTGTGTGTGTGTGTGTGTGTGTTGGTGTGTGTGTTTTGCAAGTAGCTAAACCCAGGCTAGTGACAGGCTCTCAGGGCACGCACCTTCCCCTCCCCTCTGTTTGTCTCCCCATAACCTTCACCTGTGACTCTATCTGGAAAGCAGGAATTCCTCCCTACCAGCTCCATCATCTGAGATAAGGAGATGTGGCACTTGGTCAGCTCAAGTTCTGTCCAAAAGCTGGGCAGCATCAAGAGTTACAGGTGCCTTAGGACTCAGGGACTCGCTTGTTTAGCACTTGGACAAAGAGGCCCAGGCTCTTCCGACGTCGGGGTGCCGGGGCTGAGTCCTGGGTATGTCTGTAAGGGAGTGAAGGGGAAGAGGGTTGGCCCACTGTAGTGAGTCCCAGTCTGGAGAAAATATCCCCGTGTCTGTGGGTGGCCATGGAACCACACTGCCCTCCACCCCGTGAGGCCAGCGGGAAGTAGCGTGGAGGACCAGGGCCCCTCCACATGCCTGACGGCTCATCTCCTCTTGGTTTGAACGAAAGACAGACAGTTGGCACGGGAGTCAGGAAGAGAGGGACTGGCTTTGTCTGCCCCGGCCACGGCAGACGGCTTCTACACCGATGGTCTAGGCCTGTGGGTTTCCACTGGCGGTGTCAGAGAAGTTGAAAGCCGCTGTTGTGGGCTACTTCCGGGGGGCAGCGGTGATGCTGGGAGTGGTGCACATGGCGTGGCTGGGCCTTGACGCGGTGGTGTTCCTGGTGGGCAGACCGTGACGGTGGACAGTTTGGACCGTCTCCCCCGCCCCAATGGCTTCTACAGGTGCTGCTGGACCAGGAGAGAGCGGCCATGGCCAAGTCCCGCCGGATGGAGCGCAGCGCCGGCAGCTTCAGCTACTCCTCGTACCACACCCTGGAGGAGGTAGAGCTGCCCCCACTCCGAGCTCGTGGGAAAGGGGAGACCCAGTCAGGCCAGAGCGAGGGGACAGTGGGCAGGGCTCTTGCCTTGCTATGTGATTGACCCAGGTTCCATCCCCGACCACCCCCTATGGTTCCCTGAGCACCGCCAGGGGGTGCAGAGCCAGGAGCAAGCCCTGAGCATGGTCACAAGGGGCCACCAAATTAAAAAAAAAAAAAGCAAGCAAGCAAATAAAAGGAAGTTCAAAAGTTGGCATTCGGAGGAAGGGAGGGACGGAACCGCGATGGCCCGCCCCTGGACCTGGGGTTAAGTGGACCCTGCTGGGGGTGCAGGCAGCGGGGAGGGGCAGAGAGCCCGGAGCAGGGGAGATTCTTCCGTGGAATCAAGTGGAGCTGCCTGCACTCAGAGAAAATTATGGCGACTGCCCGCAGCGACACCGGCTAGGAGAGGCAGGTTTGGAGAGAGACTCAGGGCCCAGGCCCCGCTGCCACGAAAAGGAGATGACACTCTGGCGGGGCCCGATCTGTCTGAACCGTTGCCTCCCGTCTCACCTGTCCTGGTGTCCACAGCCATCGGGGCACCCACTGCCAGTGGACACACCTGTCCTTGTCGGGGCTGGGAGGCCAGGCGAGACTTATAGGCCCCAATCTGGGCCAGTGAGGCTGGTGAGGCAGTGCAAGGGCTGAGGGTGTGCTGCTGCAGAGCCCGGGACCCTCCAGGACTCGGGGCCTCCAGATCCACCCCCGGTGGTGCTCAGGGGACCGCTAGGGAGGCACCCGACAAGTCTGGGGGTGGAGGTGGCAGGCCAGCATCACCCGACATTCGGCATTTGGAGGCTTACCTTCAGGGTGATGCTGGCCTGCTCGAGTGCATCCTCGGCGTGTGCCCTGACCCCTCAGCTGCCTTCCCCGCCCCTGTTGGTGTCAAAGAGAAATGTCTCCCCTGCCTTGGAGGGGCTTAGCGGCAGAGACAAGGGCCAAGACCAAGCCTGGGAAATCTAGGTCTCTCCAGGGGGTCAGATGGGCCAGAGGACAGCACTTCCCCGCAGAGCTCCTTCCAGCCAGCCCCGGGGACCAAGGTGGCTCAGCCTGGCTGTCTGCATGGGGAGGAGGCGGGAAAGTCCTGCCACTAGGTGTGGGGAGTTTCCTGGGTGCTGCACTTCTGTCTGGGTTTGCTTTCGCGCCATACCCCAGCTCAGGGGTTACTGCTGGGTTGGTGCTCAGGGATCACTCCTGATGGGGCTTGGCGGGGGCATAGGTGGTCCTGGACTTGGACCCACAATCATATGTTCTTTACTGAGTGACTTAGAGATATGCATGAGCTGTTACGTCATTCTAACTCAGCATAAAACCAGGCCCACATCTTTCCTTTCTTTCTTTCTTTCTTTCTTTCTTTCTTTCTTTCTTTCTTTCTTTCTTTCTTTCTTTCTTTCTTTCTTCTTCTTTCTTTCTTTCTTTCTTTCTTTCTTTCTTTCTTCTTTTTCTTTCTATCCCTCACTCCCTCCTCCCTCCCTCCCTCGCCTCCTTCCTTCCTTCTTCCTTCCTTCCTTCTCCTTTCTTTCTTCCTTTCTTTCTTTCTTTCTTTCTTTCTTTCTTTGTCTTTCTTTCTTTTTCTTTTCTTTCTTTTTCTTTCTTTCTTTCTTTCTTGTTCTTTCTTTCTTTCTTTCTTTCTTTCTTTCTTTCTTTTCTTCTTTCTTCTTTCTTCTTTTTCTCTCTCTTCCTTCTTCTTCTCTCTCCTTCCTTCCTTCCTTCCTTCCTTCCTTCCTTCCTTCCTTCCTTCCTCCTTCCTCCCTCCTTCCTTCCTTCCTCCCTCCCTCCCTTCCTTCCTCTCTTCCTCCTTCCTCCCTCCCTCCCTCCTCTCTCCCTCCCTCCCTCCCTTCCTTCCTTCCTCTCTCTCCTCCTCCCTCCCTCCCTCTCCTCTTCTTCTTTTCGTCTTTCTTTCTTTCTTTCTTTCTTTTCTTTCTTTCTTTCTTTCTTTCTTTCTTTCTTTCTTCTTTCTTTCTTTCTTTCTTTCTTTCTTTCTTTCTTCTTTCTTTTCTTTCTTTTCTTTCTTCCTTTCCTTCCTTCCTTTCTTCCTTCTCTTCCTTCTTCTCTCTCTTCTTTCCTTCCTTCTTTCTTTTTTTGAGTGGGGGAATCATTGGGCCAGTACTCAGAGATTACTTTTGGCTTTGTGCTCAGGAATCACTCCTGGTAATTAACTCCTGCAGTTCAAGGGACCATATAGGGTGCCAGGGATCTAATGCGGATTGGCTGTGTGCAAGGCAAATACCCTATCATTGTACTACATTCCAACACCCCCTTCCTTTTGTTGTTTGTTTGTGGGCCACACCTGGTGGTGCTCAGGGGTTACCTCTGGCTCTGTACTCGGGGGATTATATGGGATGTGGGGGGATCAAATTCAGGTCAGTCGCATTCAAGGTGAGTGCCCTGTCTGCTGTACTGTCGCTCTGGCTCAATTGCTCTTCTTGATGTGGGTGCTTGGAAGAAGACTTAAGGGAGCCGTGGAAGCATTCAGGAGCGTGGCGGGAAGAAGACTGTTCACCCACCGCATGCTGACTTTCCTGCCTTTCAGATCTATAGCTGGATGGACAGCTTTGCAACTGAGCATTCAGATATTGTTTCGAAGATTCGGATTGGCCACAGCGTTGAAAATCGGTCCATCCTTGTCCTGAAGGTAAGCCTCGCTGGCTGGCTCAGCGCCACAGTCTCAGACAAACACTGAGCTTCGGGTGGGGCCTGGCTGGGTGTTTTAGGGGAGAAATCCCCAGCGTCTGCTGTCCTCAAGGGTCCCGCACACTGTGGGATTGTGGTATTCAGGGACCTCCCTTGGCAGGGACAGGCAGGTGACAGTGTGGTGATGGGTCAGGAGGCCGGAGGAGGTTTGGTAGAGACGGGTATGCAGAGTGGCAGTTTGGGTGTGAAGGTGGTGGGGTCCTTTGTTCCTGCGCTGGCCTCACCATCATTTGTAAATGCCCCAGATCAAGGGACTCAGGCAGCCCCTCAGCGAGCCAGGGATGAGGGGGAGATCGCCCCAGACCTTCACAGGGGTCACCAGAAACCTAGTGTGGGAAAATGAGGCAGTGCCCTCGGGCATGAAGGAGGCAGGGCACTGGAAGAGTGCAGGGACCCCAGAAAACAATTCTGTGTACGTGGGTGCGCAGGAGGAGAGATCAGGCTATAAGGCAGCCCCTGGTGCTCTCCGTAATGCCTTTATGGTGTGTGTGTGTGGGGGGCTCTTATGCAAGTTCTGGACCCCCACCTTGCCTTTGCTTGCTCCATTTCTCCCACACGACCACCCCTCTGCCCTGGACCATTGCTTAAGACTTTGCTACTCAAAGTGTATACCTTGCCCCCATGACTCCGGCCTCTCCCGGGGGGTGGTGGTGTTCGCTATGCCACCCAGACCGTGTGAGTTAGGGTCTGAGATCCCCCAGTGTTCAGGAGCCCTTAAGACTCGGAGAAGCACTAACCTGCAATGTCTTCAATTCGGGGAAATTTTCTGCTTCTAGCTGGGTCACTCCACTGAGGGGTCAGCAGTGGCCCTTCATGGGTTCATGAACGAGTCTATTTCTATACACTGGGGCCACCCTGGGCAGCAGGATACACTGGACACCTCACAGCTGTCCTCTGCCTTCTAGTCCTCAGAAACCCAGCCTTGGGGCGGAGAGGTATCACAGCGGGTAAGGCTACCTGGGATTGCTCCCCCGCACCCTAGATAGTCCCCTGAGCCCTCCCAGGAGAGATCCCTGAGAGGAGAGCCAGGACTCAGCCCAGGTCACACCTTGGGGGGGACTTGATGCTTTCCCAGTTCAGCACTGGAGGCTCTCTGCGCCCTGCCATCTGGATTGATACTGGGATTCACGCCCGGGAGTGGATCACCCACGCCACTGGCATCTGGATGGCCAAGAAGGTCTGTGTGGAATCGGCGGGGTGGGGGTCTGCTGGACTCTTTAAGGGCACACCTTCACTTGAAAGTTCTCTCTCTCTCTTTTTTTTTTACTTTTATGGGATGCTGGGAATTGAACCTGGGTGGGCCGCATGCAAGGTACACGCCCTACCCGCTGTGCTATCGCTCCAGCCCCATCACTTGAAAGTTCTTATTCGGGGTGCTGGAGAGACGGCTTTGCAGCAGGAGGCCTGGGCTCAATCCTTGGTACTGAATAGTCTGCCGGGCACTGCCAGGACAGACCCTTGAGTACTGATCTTGGAGCAGTCCCTGAGAATGGTTTGACCCACCCTCCCCCCCCACATTATATTTAATGTGTTCACTATTAATTTTTGTAGTGCCAGGGATGGAAACTTATGTGTCACCCATGCATCTCGAGCTTCCTTAGACCCGGGTGCTCTGTCCCTCTGCTCTCTGCTGTGGCCGTCACAGCACAGAGTTCACTCCTGCCTCTAGTCCTCAGAACCCCGGCCTTGGTGCCGGGGAGGGAGCATAGCGGGTAAGGTCTGGTGTAGTCAGCTTGGGTCTGGCCCCCAGCACCCCATGTGGTCCCAGCCCAGAGGCTCAGCACAGAGCACTAGTCCTGCATGTGGCGGCCCTGGGATCAATCCCATGCCCTTGTCCCCCTACCCCTCTCTCTCCCCTGGTGTCCAACCCACATGGAGCGAGTCCCTTTCCTCACGCCGTGTCCATGCCACCCTTTCTCAGATTGTCACTGAATACGGCAGAGACCAGGTCCTGAGCAAGATCCTCAACTTCATGGACATCTTCCTGGAGATCGTCTCCAACCCAGACGGCTTTGCCTTCACCCACAGCATGGTGAGGGCCCCGGGGAGGTAGCGTCGGGGCTGCTCGGGGCTGGAGGAGAGTCGCTGGGGGTCAGGAAGCTGCGCGGTGTGTGTATGGCTGAGTGTATGAGGCCGTGTGTGCTGGCCTGAGTGTGCGGGGCTGTGTGTGCAGGGCAGAGTGTGTTGGGCTGAACGTGTGGGATGTGTGTACTGGCCTGAGTGTGTGTGGCTGATTGTGTGGGGTTGTATGTGCCAGCCTGAGTGTGTGGGATTGTGTGTGCTGGCCTACGTGTGTGGGATTATATATACCAGCCTGAGCGTATGGGACTGCGTGTGCCGGCCTGAGTGTGTGGGGCCGTGTGTGCTCATCTGAGTGTGTGGGGCCGTGTGTGCTAATCTGAATGTGTAGGGCTATGTGTGTTGGCCTAAGTGCGTGGGATTGTGTGTGCCGGCCTGAGTGTATGGGACCATGTGTGCTGGCCTGAGTGTGTGGGGCTGAGTGTGTGGGGTTGTGTGTGCTGGCCTGAGTGTGTGGGGCTGAGTATGGGGCTGTGTGTGCTGCCTGAGTGTGGGATTGTGTGTGCTGGTCTGAGTGTTGTGCTAGCCTAAGTGTGTGGGGCTGAGTGTGTGGGGCCGTGTGTGCTAATGTGAATGTGTGGGGCTGTGTGTGCTGGCCTGAGTGTGTGGGATTGTGTGTGCTGGCCTAAATGTGTGGGACTGTGCATGCTGGCCTGAGCATATGGGACCCTGTGTGCCAGCCTGAGTGTGTGGGACTGTGTGTGCTGGCCTAAGTGCATGGGATTGTGTGTACTGGCTTGAGTGTATGGGACCATGTGTGCTGGCCTGAGTGTGTGGGGCTGAGTGTGTGGGGTTCTGCGTGCTGGCCTGAGTGTATGGGACCATGTGTGCTGGTCTGAGAATGGGGCTGTGTGTGCTGGCCTGAGTGTGTGGCACTGAGTGTGTGGGGTGTGTGGTGCTGTGTGTGTGGGGTGTGCTGGCCTGAGTATGGGGCTGTGTGTGTGGGGTATGCGGGGCTGAGTATGGGCCTGTGTATGGGGAGTGTGCGGGGCTGAGTATGGGCCTGTGTGTGGAGTGTGCTGGCCTGAGTATGGGCCTGTGTGTGGGGGGTGTGCGGGGCTGAGTATGGGGCTGTGTGTGTGGGGTGTGTGGGGCTGAGTATGGGACTGTGTGTGGGGGGTGTGCTGGGCTGAGTATGGGCCTATGTGTGGGGTGTGCAGGGCTGAGTATGGGCCTGTGTGTATGGGGTGTGTGGGGCTGAGTATGGGCCTGTGTGTATGGGGTGTGCTGGCCTGAGTATGGGGCTGTGTGTGGGGTGTGTGGGGCTGAGTATGGGCCTGTGTGTGTGGGGTGTGCGGGGCTGAGTATGGGGCTGTGTGTGTGGGGTGTGCAGGGCCGAGTATGGGGCTGTGTGGGGGGTGTGTGGGGCTGAGTATGGGCCTGTGTGTGTGGGGTGTGCGGGGCTGAGTATGGGGCTGTGTGTGGGGTGTGTGGGGCTGAGTATGGGGCTGTGTGTGTGGGGTGTGCTGGCCTGAGTATGGGCCTGTGTGTGGGGTGTGCGGGGCTGAGTATGGGCCTGTGTGTGGGGTGTGCGGGGCTGAGTATGGGCCTGTGTGTGGGGTGTGTGGGGCTGAGTATGGGGCTGTGTGTGCTGGCCACCGTGGCCGCGGGCCCAGTGAATGCGGCCCTGCTCCTGGCCTTCCTCAGAACCGCTTGTGGCGGAAGAACAAGTCCTCCAGGCCTGGAATCCTCTGCATCGGCGTGGACCTGAACAGGAACTGGGAGTCAGGCTTTGGAGGTATGCGCGGGGCGGGCCCGGGCGCAGGCTGGGGAGGACTTGGTCTGACCTCCACACACTCAATTAGGTTGACTCATGGTGGGGCTGGGTGGCTACGTGAGGAGCACACGTCAGGCTGGGGGCAGGCGGGTGCGTGCCTGGTGTCGTCGCTGCTCTGGCGTGGTCGGTGTGTTCCGATGCGGTGCCTCGCTGGGAACACGCTTCCTGCAGGCGGCCTAGGGCTGGGGGCAGAGCCCGGAGGGCGGAGGAAGGACGGATCAGAGCCCATACAGCCAGAGCACGAGAGGTGGTATTGGGGGCGGGCAAAGTGGTGCCCTCATGAGCCCTTCCCTGAGGCCTCACAGCACAAGAAGGCGCCTCTTAACCCTCCCTCTGAGGTGCGACCTCAAGTTACCTTCTGGAATACTCCAGTTCCGTGGCATCAGCACTGAGTTCTGAATTTGGATGCCCCGTGAAAGCAGGAGGGAGACACATATCTGTGAACCTGTCTCACCCCAGGGAGACCTAGAGCTCTCTCTCGTTCTCTCTCGCTCTCTCTCTCCTCTCTCCTCTCTCTCCTCTCTCTCCTTCTCTCCTCTCTACTTCTCTCTCTCCTCTCTCTCTCATTCTATCTCTCCTCTTTCTCCTCCCTCCTTCTCTTTCTCCTCTCTCCTTCTTTCTCTCTCCTCTCTCCTCCTCTCTCTCCTCTCTCCTCTTTCTCCTCTCTCTCCTCCTCTCTCTTTCTCTCCTTCTCTCTCTCCTTTGCTCTCCTCTCCTCTCCCCTCCCCTCCCCTCCCCTCCCCTCCCTCTCCTCTCCTCTCCCCTCCCTCTCCTCTCCTCTCCTCTCCTCTCCTCTCCTCTCCTCTCCTCTCCTCTCCTCTCCTCTCCTCTCCTCTCCTCTCCTCTCTCCTCTCCTCTCCTCTCCTCTCCTCTCCTCTCCTCTCCTCTCCCTCCCCTCCCCTCCCCTCTCCTTTGCTCTCCTCTCCTCTCCCCTCCCCTCCCCTCCCCTCCCCTCCCCTCCCTCTCCTCTCCTCTCCCCTCCCTCTCCTCCCCTCCCCTCCCCTCTCCTTTGCTCTCCTCTCCTCTCCCCTCCCCTCCCCTCCCCTCCCCTCCCCTCCCTCTCCTCTCCTCTCCCCTCCCTCTCCTCTCTCTCCTCCTCTCCTCTCCTCTCCTCTCCTCTCCTCTCCTCTCCTCTCCTCTCCTCTCCTCTCCTCTCCTCTCCTCTCCTCTCCTCTCCTCTCCTCTCCTCTCCCCTCCCCTCCCCTCCCCCCCCTCCCCTCCTCTCCCCTCCCCTCTCCCCTCCCCTCCCCTCCCCTCCCCTCCTCTCCTCTCCCCTCCCCTCACTCTCCCCTCCTCTCCTCTCCTCTCCCCTCCCCTCACTCTCCTCTCTTTCTCCTTCTCTCTCTCCCCTTCTCTCTCTCCTTTGCTCTGCTCTCTCTCCCCTTCTCTGTCTCTCCTCTCTCTCTTTCTCTCCTCTCTCTTTCTCGCTCTCTCCCCCCCTCTCCCTTTTTCTTTCTCCTCTCTCTCTTCCCCCTTCTCTCCTCCCCCCCCCCAATCCCATAGGCCTGGGAGTGTTCCCTGATTATTTCGGCCATCTGGCCTGGAAGGCAGGGGCCGTGCGGTGAGGGAGGCCCTGAGAGAGGCTCGGTGATGCGAGCTGGGCTAGCGGGTGAGCCTGAAGTCGTGGAGCTGCGGGGGTCTGAGCTCAGGGATGTGCGGGTGTAGGCCCGCGGAGGCAGGGGCCGGCCTGAAGGAGAATGGCTGGACCGAGGTCTGCGTGGCCTGGAAAATCTGGAAGAAGGACAACACTGGAGCAGCCGGAGCAAGGCCCCTGCCCCGCAACATGGGATGGTCCGAATCCAGGACTGCCGGTTCCCGGGCCACGCAGCCAACTCCAAACCAGCACGTGCCCCAGGAGGGCCCCTCAGAACTGGTCAAAGGGCGTGTCCAGGAACCCCCAGATAGATGGGGCTCATAGAAAGATGAATATAATTTTTATGCGCTTCACTGTGGAAGGGGGAAAAATCACTACATACAAAATGTAAATACACACACACACACACACACACACACACACACACGGAAGGGAAAAAGCTCAAGGGAACAAAGAGCTCCCAATTGCACTACCCGAAGATTACAGTTCTCAATAATTTACCGAGTCCTTCCAGAGATTTCCCCGTGCTACAAATTACATTTTTAGAGAAGGAAAAATAAATAGCTAATGAATCCATTAGCAGGTACTTGTGGAACAGGCGGGCTCAGAGGATCTGGGAAGGCGGGCACCAATTCCCATTTGGTCGGGGGAAGATTAGTTTATTCTGCCGAGCTCAAACCAGAACTAATGGCCTGAAGTGCTTCTCCATATTTGACCGGAGCCACCTGGCTGTCGGCTGGGGAGCGGCTCTGCCGACTGGGCTGCCAAGGCAGACGAAGCTCCCCGCCCGCCCGCCCGGCTCATCTGTTGCTACTTGTCATTCATCAAGAGGAGCAGGTGTGCAAACTCCTGCAGACACAACAAACAGGGCCCCAGTGCTGGGCGCTGGGGAGGTGGGAAGGGGGCAGGCTCCAGATTGTGGGGTTGTGCCTCATCCCCCCACTTCCCCTACAGGGAGAACCCCTCCTCACCAGGTCCCACGCAAGTGAGTTTGGGCTGGCGACTCTGTGGGGAGATCAGGCTGATGGTGTTCTGTGGCCTTAAAGGGAACTGCTGGGGGCCACAGAGATAGTGCAATGGTTAGGGCGTCTGCTACTGACCCGGGTTTGATCTCCTGAGCACCACCAGGAGTAATTACTGAGCACAAAGTCAGGAGTGACCCTGAGCATTGCCAGGTGTGACTCCAAAGCAAACAAACAAAACAAAAAAACCAAAACATAAAAGGGATGGCTGGGTAATGAATCACTTGTGGACCAGCCTTCCTGATGTGGTGCCCTCACATACCCTCTGGGGGAGACGAGGTTTGCTGAGATGAGACTGGGAACTAGCCACTGCCCTGGGGCACGTAGGGGATGCCCTGGCATCCTCAGGAGACTTCGGATGTGTGGGTGCGTCCTGGCCTGTTGCCTGGTGTAGAGTTGTCTGAAGGGGAAGGAGTCAGAGGCGGGCCAGGGCTGGCTCTTCCCCAAAGTGTCTCTACCTCACAGATCTTGTCCTGTCCTCCTGAGCGCCAAGGAGGAGAGAAGCAGAGGCGGGGAGGGGAGAGGAAGGACAGGGATAGGGGTACAGCAGGCAGGGCACTTGCCTTGCATGCGGCTGACCCAGATTCGATGCCCGGCATCCTCTATGGTGTCCTGAGCCCACTGTGAGTGATCCCCGAGTGCAGAGCCAGGAGTAACCCTGAGTACTGCTGCGTGTGGCCCTCAAACAAACAAACAATAATGAAAAAAGGATAATAGGGGGGCCTGGGGTGGGTGGAGGGGTGCTAAAGGGCTGATTGTGGGGTTTGCCTTCAGGACAGCTGGCTCACAAGCAAACACACACACAAACAAACAAACATGGATGGAGGAGCAAAGAATGTAGAAGATGGAGCCAAGCTACAGTTGTAAACGAAACACGAGCAAAGCTTGCTGTGTCCTCTTCCCCGGTGTGGGTCCCCTGAGAAGAACGTTCAAAGACCTCCTTGCAGCCCTGGTTCCCAGCTTTGGGCAGCCGGGGCATCTATTGTCTTTTTTAATTTTCTTTTCCTTTTCCTGGCTCCAAGTCAGTGGAACTCCCCGGGGGTCTGCTTGTGGCAAAGCTTGAGCAGACACCATGGCCAGGCCATTCACGCAGCATGCAGGGTCTGCAGTGCAGGGCCAGCGCCAGGGGGCCACTGCTCAGAGGGCAGCCGGGTTGGGAACAAGGACCTAGCGCTTCCTCCAGAGGCAGCTGCTGAGGGGGTGGAGTCTCCATGGGGCAGTGCACACCCTCTGCCGCCCCGGCCTCAGTCTGCCGGCCTGGTGGCCTGGTGGCACCGCAGCGGGGAGTTCACCATTAAAGGCTGCTCTCTGCTCGGCCACGGGATAGCTGGGCTGTGGTCTGGCTCCACGCTGCTGGTGTATTAGACCAGGGACGCAGCTGTAACAAGGACCCTTTCCACATCTCAGGAGTTTAAGAGTCAAATTTGGGGCTGGAGTGACAGTCGACACAGTCGACCCAGGTTCTATCCTCAGGACCCCACATTGTCCCCTAAGCCCATCAGGAGTGAGGCCTGGGTGCAGAACCGGGAGTAAGCCCTGAGCACAGCCAGGTGTGGCCAGTACAGGGTGTGTGGGGGGGGTGCGGGGAGAGACAATAAAAGTTTGTCTTTCATGCACCCCAAGAAGGCTGGGCGCAGGTAAGTAAGCCCTCGGTCGCTCCCTTTTCCCGTGGTGACAGAGGGGTCAGGCATTTCTCTTCCGAGCGTTATGTGGGTCACATCTCACAGAGGGAAGACACTTGGAGACTTCGTTAGACTTGCCCGGGAGGGCCCTGAAGGAGAAGTGACCCATCAGTTCTGCTCACGTTCCCGTGGGTGGGAATGCCGTCTCTCTACCGAGCAGGGGGACGGGCGAGGTCTCCCTGGCTTAGACCTGGGGATTCTAAGCCTTTGGTGGTTTCGGTGTTGCTTCCAGGAAATGGTTCTAACGAGAATCCCTGCTCGGAGACGTACCACGGGCCCTCCCCCGAGTCAGAGCCCGAGGTGGCTGCCATCGTGAAGTTCATCAAGACCCACGGGAACATCAAATCTCTGATCTCCATCCACAGCTACTCTCAGATGCTCATGTACCCTTACGGCCGCTCGCTGGAGCCCGTTTCAAACTATAAGGAGTTGGTGAGAGTCGCTGCCTGACGGGGGGCCCGGGAAAGGCAGCTGGGAGACTCATCGAGGGATCGGGTCACCGCTGGTCGGCAGATCGCGTGGGAGGGAGGCGGAGGAGCTGGTCCTCATGGCTGATCAAGGTCAAAGCCATGCTCCTCCTCGGACCCCTGTATATATTCAGCCCTCACGCCCCCTATTCCCTGCTGCTGAGGTGCTGGGCCGGGCCTCTCACCCGCTGGGGATGATACTCTTGCAGTACAACCTCGCCAAGGACGCTGTGCAGGCCCTGCGAGCTGTCCACGGGATCGATTACCTTTATGGCAGCATCAGCACTACCCTCTGTGAGTGACCACTCCTGGCCGAGGCGGGCCCCACAGCCTCTGGGGAACTGCAGGCCAAGCTCGCTAGTGGGGACAAGGCCTCGGGTCTAGCTGGGCAGGGCCTGGGCTCGTGGGGTGAACCAGAAAGGGGCCATTGTGTCTCAGCAGCATCAGCAGCTGCACAATTCCCAAGTGCCCGGTTGACTCTGGTGTCTCTTGAGGGGAAAGATGCCGGCTTTGGCGGCCTCAGAGAGCCCCCTTTCAGGCGGCCGGAAATAGTCCTGGTAGCCAAGATCCTGGGCCCAAAAGTTGATGTGGTCGGGAGGGCAGGGACCGGCACCTGGAGCCCGCTCTCCCCTCAGGACTCCTCTTTGGCATGTGACAACACCCTGTTCTTTCTTTTGGCCCCCCACTCCTTTTTATTTTTGTTTCTTCCTTTTGTTTCCAGATGTGGCCAGTGGAATCACCGTGGATTGGGCCTATGACAGTGGCATCAAATATTCCTTCAGCTTTGAGCTCCGGGACACCGGGCGCTTCGGCTTCCTGCTTCCGGCCACACAGATCATTCCCACGGCCCAGGAGACATGGATGGCGCTCCTGGCCATCATGGAGCACGCCCTGAATCACCCCTACTAGCGACAGGCCGAGGGTCTGTCCTCCTCCCGAACCCCAATGTATGCGTCCCTCCCGCTTAGAAAATAAAGCCAAGTTTGAACAGATGTGGTGTCTCTGGAACTGCCGGCCGCCTCTTGGGGCTCTGTGTTGAGGAGGGCGCGAGGGAGCTTTGAAATACCGCTTCATGTTCCAGGCACTCAATGCAAGGGGTGGGGTGACTTATCTTTCCCCCTCTTTCTGTGGTCTCAGGGCCTAGGACAAATGACTTACCTTCCCCAGAAACTGCTAGTACACAAAGTTAGCTGTGGCATTTCTTGCGGCTGGTCACCACTACAACGCTGCTTGCACCAGCACCAACCAACTCCATCCTAACCTCGGTTGCAAAGAAAGAAGTAGCAGTGGTTGTCCAGGTAACGAGCCAGCCTCGACAGCCCCCTAAAAGGGGAGGTTTGTTATTATTATATTATTATTTTTGCTTTTTGGGTCACACCCGGTGATACACAGGGGTCACTCCTGGCTCTGCACTCAGAAATTACCCCTGGCGGTGCTCAGGGGACCATATGGGATGCTGGGAATAGAACCCGGGTCGGCCTCGAGCAAGGCAAACACCCTACCTGCTATACTATCATTCCAGCCCCTGCAAAGGGGCAGTTTGGCCTTATTTGTTTAAAGTTCAAGATATTCCATGGGGGGCAAGATTAAAATCACATGAACGAGGACCATACCACAAAACTAGGGACTACTCTGAAGGACGGAGAGTTGCAGGAAAGAAACAAGGTGGGCAGGGAACCAGGACAGGAAAAAAGGTTGAGGAACATTAGCTAGACCAGGCAGGCTGTGTTCTAAGTATATACTTGATTGAAGAGAGAGCTGGGAAAGTGTTCTGTGATGTAACGTGTGACGTGCCCCATCCTTAGGCTTCCTTGCGTCATTGGTCTTCCTCCACTCTGGGGAGCAGAGATTCTTGCTTTCAGGGAAGGAAACGCTTTCGGTTGACTCTGGTGTTTCTTGACGGGCAAGGTGCCGACTTTGGCGGCCTCAGAGAGCTCTTTATCAGTCAGGCCGGAACTAGTCCTGGTGGCCAAGATTCTGGGCCCAAAGTTTGATGTGGTCAGGAGGGCAGGGGCTGGCACCCTGGATCCCCTGATCCCCTCTCTACTCAAGACTCCTCTTTGGCATGTGAAAACACCCTGTTCTTCCTTTTGAGGGGGGAGTTATTTTTTCCTTTCCTTTTCTTTTCTGTTTTTTTTTCCTTTTAGTTTCCTGATGTGGCCAGTGGAATCACTGTGGACCCAAGCGATGGATAACTGGACCACTGAATGGGGTTGTATTTGTCAGTGACAGGAAGCTGGGTATTCTCTGCCAGGACCAGGTTTGGGTCATTGTTGCTGAAAAGGGTACAGGGGTCAACCTGCAGCTCCCTGAGAGATGCAGAACATGGGTTTTATACCAACATGGACAGAGAAGAAAGTGGGGTGACGTAAGAGCAAGCCCCCTTTCCCTCTTAATCTATAAAAGGGGGCCCGGTGAGTGAAAGACGGAGACTGGTAATAAAAAGCCCAGGCATGACCCATTTCCAATATGGCGCTCCAATAGTCATTGATGACCGTACAAGTGTCTCTAGTTCATCAAGTTGTGGGCGCATCTGTGGCGTAGCTCTAAGAGCAAAGGGCAGGGAGACGAAGGATTGGTGGGTGAGGTGGCAGGCAGGTTGGCAGGGTGAGGTGGCAGACAGCCAGCGGCCATGGGTGACATCAAGTGGGGATGACCTTGTCCGCTAGCTGTGTCCTGGAAGGCTTAAAGATATCCCCAGATCTGGGGGCTGGAACAATAGCACAGTGGGTAGGGTGTTTGCCTTGCACGTGGACAACCTGGGTTCGATTCCCAGCATCCCATATGGTCCCCCAAGCACCGCCAGGAGTAATTCCTGAGTGCATGAGCCAGGAGTAACCCCTGTGCATCACTGGGTGTGATCCAAAAAGAAAAAAAAAGATATCCCCTGGTCCTTTTCAGGGAAAGAGCCGAAGGAGAGAAGGACAGAACCCCAGTGCCCTAAAGAGGCCGAGGTGGTGATAATGTTTTAAAGCTGCAAGTGGCTTGTATGAACTGGAGTTTCCAAGCTGCAATTTCCTCCTCTGAGCGGAAACATGAAGTCATGGATTAAATGACTCGGAGCTGTAGGTAAATAAAGCAAGTTACACCTCTGCACACTGGAGTCTGTGGCTACGACGTTTATGCCGTCTGCTCAAATATTTTTATTTCATCTCTGCGGGGAGGAGAAGATGGGATTAATAAGCTCCCTTTTCAGATAAGGGAAGTGTGACTTGGAGAGGTGTGTTTTTTTTTTTAAAGACCTGGAGAGGCCACTGGTGAAAAGTCACTTGTGGAGAGAGATTTGAAGTAAATGACCGAGTACTGCTCATCCACATGTGACCTGCGGCCAGGCCTGCAGGAGAACCCCCAGGCCATCGCTGGGCTAGAGATCACCTGGTTTCTCGGGAGAGAGCCAGAACAGGGGCTAAGGCATTTGCCTGGCACGCGGCTGGCTCTGGTTCAGTCCCCAGAGCCACACAGCCCCGAGCACCCCCAGGAGTGATCTTGTAAGACCGGAAGCTTGTTTGTTTGCCGTTTGTAGGTTCTCTGAGGCCCATGATACCGACTGTATGAGAGGAGATCTGAGTGCTACGAAGGTAGATCTGCTCCTGTCCCTGCTTTTCGCTCACTCTGGCCCTCAGGGATACCTGACTCTGGGTCCAGCTTTGGCCAGATCTGAGTACTAGATCCCCCTAGGATGTCCGAGTCCTGTATCACCGCGTCCCGTGTAACTGCCTGCTCCTCTCCCTCGCTGTAAGTTCCCAGCTCAGACCATGCCGGCCCTGACGCTTCGTGCACAGATGTAACCTGAACCTTCGGCCCCTCCAACAAGCTGGTGCTGGTGCTAAATAGTATTTTTTCTTGTTCTTCTGAGTGCAATGCTTGAGCGCAGAAGCTCTGAGCACTGTGTGCCCCCGATCCTCCCAAATCAAAGAGATATTTGGCTTCCAACCCTATACCAAAAAGGAACATCGGATGTTTGGGAGTCGGGGAGGGGAGTCTGTATTTTTACCATAGATCTAGGAGTTCTGGGCTGGAGCGATAACACAGCGGTGGGGTGTTTGCCTTTCATGTGGCTGACCCGAGTTCAATTCCTCTGCCCCTCTTGGAGAGCTGGGAAAGCTACTGAGAGTATCCTGCCTGCACGGCAGCGGCTGGCAAGCTCCCTGTGGCGTATTCGATATGCCAAAACCAGTAACAGGTCTCAAAATAGAGACGTTACTGGTGCCCGCTCAAGCAAATTGATGAGCAATGGGATGACAGTGACAGACAGTGACAGTGACCTAGGAGTTCTAGAGCGTCTCAAAGACTGAGAATGGAGGGGGGACCCCTGCTCCTCTACCTCCCCCAAGTGAACATATTTGAATCTTTGGGCTGAAGGTGGACACGGTAATGGGCAGTTGGGTTTTGAGAATATGTTTCTGCAGGACCACGTGGGCCCCCGCCTAAGTCCTGTGGTCTGGGGGCCGCAGGCAGTAGCATCACAGAGAAATTCCAGGAAAAGGCTGAAGGCGAGTTCTGGGCCTCCTGCTTTAGAATGCCCGCGGGTGGAGCCTGGGCACCGCAGGTCAAATGAGGAAAGCATGTGTGTGTCCATCCCCTCTGGGGCTTCCTTGTACCACCAAGAACCATAAACTTTTTCGAGCACATACTAAGTGCTGGGCATGGGTCCAAGTGCATGACAGAATTTGACACATCAGTGTGTCAGAACTCAAGGTGACGGGATGATTGCTGGTGACACTCTTAGATGAGGGTGCTCACACTCAGGGAGAAGAGGGGCCCGGGCGGATCCATAGCACCGTGGGTGGGGTGGAGCAATGATATAGCAGGTAGGGCACTGGCCTTGCACACAGCGGGCCCACCTGGGTTCAATCTCCAGCACCCCATATGGTCCCCTGAGCACTGCCAGGAGTGAGCCCTAAGCACAGCTGCGTGTGACCTCCAAACCAAAACCAAACAGGAGACTCAGGGAGAAGAACTGCTGAGGGCCACGGCGCCCCAGGAGCAGGCTGGGCCTGGCCTTCAGTGACCCCGAGGCACGCTCGCCTCCCTCAGCTCCAGGCGCCTTTCCCTCCCCGCTTCCTCCTTCCCTCCTTTCCTCCCTTTCTTCCCAAGCAGTGGACAGGGTTCGAGAGCTGCTTCTTTTTTTTTTTTTTTAAGGGACATTTCCCCTTGATTCCCTATATTTAATTTTTTATTATTATTTTTTTTTTTTAAATTTTTTATTGAGTCACCATGTGGAAAGTTACAAAGTTTTCAGGTTTAAATCTCAGTTATACAATGCTCGAATACCCATCCCTTCACCAGTGCTCATATTCCACCACCAAGAATCCCAGTATAGCTCCACCCCACCCCCTCACACCCCTAACCCCCCCACGCCCCTAGCCTCCCCACCCTAAGCCCCCCCCCGCCTGTGTAACTAATAAATTTCACTTTACTTTCACTTTGATTGCATACAATATTTCAACAAAACTCACTATTATTGTTTGGAGAGTCCGAGAGCTGCTTCTAAGGGTACCTGACCCACACAGCGACACTTCAACACTCCAGTGTGCTGATGCTGTGCCATGGTGTTGCCGCCCCATAGCAGTGCCATACTCAGGAGCCACCAGGGCTGTACGCAGGTGGGGGCTGGCATATGGTCCCGGGAATAGCACTCTGGGTGGGCCTCAGACATGCCTGTCCTGTGCTCCAGCCCTTTGAGGTACCTCCCTGGCCCCCAGGGACTTGTTCCTCTAGTCAGGCTGAGAAGATGTCTGTGAAGCCATAGACAGAGACAGCTTTCCACTCTGTGTGTGTGTGTGTGTGTGTGTGTTTGGGGGGAGGGGCAGGGTCTTCTTAAAAGACCACCTTCTTCAGGTCCTACGGGGACTTGAAATAAAACCTGCCCACTAGTTCGAAAACCTCTAAAGTATTTGAAGGTCCCTCTCCTCACTCACCAACTCCATCTTTACTGCTTCCTCTCCGTGTCATTAGCATCAGAGTTCCTTCTTTGCCAGGGTGGGTGTGGCCACTGCTGGTCTAGAACATTCTTTCACCCTCCCCTTGCTTCAAATGATTCACCCCTCATGACTTCCCCTCTAACATTATTTCCTTACCCGTCCTTCTAGAACCATTTGCTGAAAGTATGTGTTTCTTAGTCTGTTTCCAAAGGCCTCACTTCCTTGATGTTGAGGATTGTGATTCACTAACTTCTTTATTCATGGGTCACTGTTGATCTCTGTCACAAGCTTGAGAGCGCTCTGAGGTGGCAGCCATGTTGGGTTGTTCACCCTCACCCAGTTCCTGTCAGGCCAAATAGTGGACATTCAATATTTGTTGAAGGAGTGTTTATTTTCTTCAACTGTGTACAAATGAGGACTAGATTTAGCATTATGTGGCAGGAACTCACCTGACTGTGGCTTCGCCAGAGCAGGATTTTATTTCTGTCACATAAGGAGACATGACCTGAGGTGAGTAGTTCAGGTTATTTCTGTGACTTCTTGATGCGCTGGGCATCCAACCCCTCCAAACCAATCTGTTTTGGCTTGACAACTAATCCCTTGTCCATCAGTCTTCTGTCTTGGCACACCCATAGACCGCACTATACCAGTCTGAGGACTGGTCAGCCAAGACCGTTGACCAAGGCAGACCCCTTTTCGTGCCTGTAGACCTGTGGTTTAAGGGCACTGCTCTTGTCTGCTATTACTGCAGGACTGAACTCCAGACAAAAGGGGTCAGGGGCATAAATTAGGAGCCAGAGGAGTTGGTGGATCCAGAGGCTTAACCTTAGATCCATGGATTGGTTCTGTGTCATGTGGCCACGCCCTGCCGCAAGGGAGACTGGGAAAGCGTTTTCTTTGTTGCTGCCCACAATGACAGAAGCAGACATGGAAAACAGTTACTGGGAAGAGAGCCGGCAGAGTCTGCTGGAGCTTCTCTGAGGGCCGGGGAGGATCTGTAAGTGACTTCAAGTCTATTTCTTCGCTCCAGTTCAACATAAGCATCAGGCCACAGAACTTTCCAGAAGAAAAATCCCTTTCGATGTTTTTAGTCCAACTCTCTCACTTTGTAGTTGTAAGGCCTCTGGCTCACCTGGCTTGCACAGGCCTCCCCTGAGCCTAACAGCTGAGAGAAGGTTAAAGTCAGGGCGTCTGCCCCTCACAACTGAAGGGTCTCCTGTGCAAGGCCCGGGGAAGACATGTCCATGTGTGCGTGTGTGGTTATGTTTATTTAAAACAAAAACCCCTCAGGCTTTCGGCATACAAGCTTTTGAGATATTACAGAATAATTTCTTTTTCATCAAATCTGAAAAATGTTTTTCCTTTTCTTCAGTATGAACTCTAAACAGAAGCTTGGTTTTCCTATGTTCTGCTTGGGTTTTTTTTTTTTTCTTTTTCCCTTTCCAACAAACTGCTCTTTTTTAGGTCTATTTTTTCATCCTTTTCAACCAGTAAAATTTATGAGCATTTATTTAAAAGAAAAAAAAAGTTGGAAAAACTGAAGAGAGAAAGAGTGATTATACATATGGAAAGCTATAAAGAACCACAGTGAATGCGCTGCGGTTATTGCTTTCTTACAAAAACAAACCAGGCAGGCAGTTTGGAACGTGAAAGGGAACTGTGTGAGGCCAGAGGCCCAGAGTGATGGGCTCATGGCTGGGGGCCAGGGAGACCACTAAGAGGCCTACTGGTCACTTCCCCCCGCCCCCCTCCTCCTCCACCTCCCCCTTGGTCATGCCAGACCAGGCCAGAAAATGACCCTGTAGAAAACAAAACAAATAAAAATTTGAAAAAGCGTCTTTCGAAAACACCAGGTCCAACAGCCACTTTGTGTCGGCCGAGAGAGAAGCCAGCGACCCTGGAGCCAGTCAGGGCTTCCCACACAAGGGAAACCACAGCACCTCACAGACTTGGGGGCACAGGAAGCTCTCTGAGGGGGGTTCTCTGAGGAACAACTCTAGACTGTCTGGCCTGTAGACGCGCTCCTTTCCTAATCAAACAGCCCTTGGGAATGTTTGCCCCATTCTTTCTACTGTCTCTCACTAATCCCTCACATCCTGAGTGTCTGGTCGGCATCTTGCTCTCTCTCTCTCTCTCTCTCTCTCTCTCTCTCTCTCTCTCTCTCTCTCTCTCTCTCTCTTTCTCTCTCTCACTCATCTTTGCCAAGCTCTCCACCCAACCTTCGCACCTCTCCATTCCCCAGAGCAGAGTCCCAGCCACAGGGGGACATGTCACAAATGTTACTTGGGAATACAGAACGGGAATTCAACGTCGCCAAGTAAACACCTCAACTGGAGTCGGAGGGTGGGCACTGGATGTTGAGCTCGTGTGTTTTTTTTGGTGAAATTACCCCTATATTCTTCTTCACTTTGACTCTCTGCCTGCTCCCCATGGCTGGGGCGGTTCATCCTGTCTCCCTGCCCCCACCTCCAAAGGTAGGAAAGCCCCTCCAAGTGCTTCCAGCTCCTCCCTCAGGCTTGATAAGAAGCAAATATTCCCTCCACCCTTTTCCCGTGTGTCTCATGGTACATCCCTTTCACGGCCACCTTCTTCCACATCGCTATGCTGAAGTTGGGGCTCTGGTCGGATGGTCATTAAGGACTCCATGGTGTGCTTCTCCCTCCAGGGGACGCATCACCTCCACCCCAGCCGCAGGGAAAATTTCTGCCTCGTTCCAGAGATAAACACCAGTTGCCACTTTAATGTGACAGTTCCAAAGGACTTCAAAGCCAACGAACAAAATAGGCTCTGCTGGATGCTTGTTAATGGAGGAAAATATGAGAAGGCCGCAGAGGAGACTTCTTCCACCCGATTTTCCCTAAGGCCCCCAAGTCCTGAGAGAGCCCCTTCACTACAGCCCTGGTAGGATGTGGCCCGGGGCGTTTTTGCCTCTCACACATAGTTCTATTCTGAACTTTCCATAAGCCAGATAGCTCTCTTTAAGCCCAGTGTCACCACTTCTGTCATGGGCTGGGAGAGACAAACACACATGTCCTAGAACTGTAACACACCCCAGCTGAAACACTCCTGCGAGTTCATTCACATCAACTCCCTTCTCTCACTGCCGAGGGCAGGTGTCTGTGGTCCCACTTCCCTCACATCTAAAGTTAGAGATCATCATCGTCATCATCATCATCATCATCATCATCATCATCATCATCATCATCATCATCATAATCATCCCGTTCATTGTCAATTTTCTCGAGCGGTCTCAGTAACATCTCCATTCATCCTAGTCCTAAGATTTTAGAAGATTTTCTTTACTATCTTCTTTTTTTTTTTCTTTTTGGGTCACACACAGCGATGCTCAGGGGTTACTCCTGGTTCTGCACTCAGAAATTATTCCTGGCGGTGCTTGGAGGACCATATGGGATGCCGGGGATCAAACCCAGGTTGGCCGTGTGCAAGGCAAACACTCTATCCGCTGTACTATCACTCCGGTGAAGTTAGAGATATCTTGGCCTGAGTTCTGCACTTTTTGTGTAGTCACATGTGACAGAAAAAACCACCAACTGGAAAAAGTTGAGAGAGAAACATGAACTTCATTGTCAGGGCTGGTTGGGGTGGGGAGGCTCCGAAGGGGGAGTGGAGGTGTTGTCTGCTGGGCAGGGAGGATGAGAGGTGTCTACTGAACCCCACCCTTCAGCTGTCCCAATCCTCATGGACTCCTTTTGTTATGGGCAAAGTGGTACCAAATCCAACCTAGTACACACAGGCTGAAGAGAAACAGCTCACAGGCTCCCGCAACCAGCCATTCTGACTCTTTCCCTCCGTGCTCTCTGCAAGGGTAGCTTTCCACCGTCCACCTTTGAGACCTGCCATGGACGCGGGGGAATGGCTCTCTGTATGCCTCTTTAGTAATTCAGTCCCTAGGCTTTGGTTTGGGGAATGCTGAGCATTAGAGCCTCTGCTTTCTGCGCTAGGGCACTCTTCAGCCATCTTCATCCTAGCAATGGGCGGTTGTCGAGTTTGTGTACTGCACAAAGGTGTTTGGCTCCAAGGATGTGGGGTGGTGCCTCCCCGAGCCAGTGGAGTGTCTTTCTCCATTTCCAGGGCTGTGAGAGATAGTACAGGGGTCCGGGTGCAGTCATACCCAGTTCAATGCTTGGCATCACCTGGTCCCCTACACATGACTAGATATAGGTGGTCCCCAGCACAGCAAGATCTGAGCAGCACCATATCCTGGAACCCTCCAAGTTGAACCATCGTCCCAGTCTTCCAAGAACCACCATGAGTGAACTTGGGACCTCCTGAGCACTGCATGGGAGGCCTGTCCACTAAGAGGCCTGATCCCACGACTTCTCCAGGCTAAAATGATATTTCCTGCCTTTATTTTTTTTTTATAGTTGACATAACTCTCTCTCTCTTTTTTTTCTCTTTTTCCTTTTCCATTTTTTTTTTTAATTTTTCCCCCTCATCCCCCTTCCTGCGCCTCATAGTATGGTGTACTCCACGCCACGTTGGCCAGCGTGGGGCTTTTGCTTAGCTCATAGTCCAGAGGTGGCTGTTACATTAAGAACCTTCAATATTTCAACAAAAACTTACTGTTATTATTTGGAGTTTCCCCCCCAAGTCTGACCTGTTCAAATGGAACCCTTTCACATTGATGACAATTATAAATGTTAAGTCGCGCGGACGCGGCAGCGTCCGCGCGGTTTTGGATTTCTGTATAAAGTCCTGGGAAAATTCTGCCAGAAATTACATATTTCCTCCGTTAGCCGGCGTGGGGCAAAGGCTTAATTCACAGTCTCCATACATGGGTGCAGGCACTTGCTGGAACCCCAATTCCTAAAGCTGTCTCTGGTTCCCGCTTGTTCCACATCCACCGGCTCTGCAGGGGCATGGGCGCCCGGGCCGAAAACCCGGCCGGCCGGAGCCGAGCACGGGCCCGACTAGTATTTCCTGCCTTTAGACAATAGAAATATTTTAAATTTTTTATTTATTTATTTTATTTTTATTTTATAAAGTAGTTCACAACATTTGATTACATTTAATATTCAAATACTAATCCCACTGCCATTACACCTTCCCACCACCATATTTTGGATGTTTCCATCCCGAACCCCAACCACTGCCCCAAAGCAGAACCAAAATAATATTTTTTGTATTGTTTGTTATAAAAAAAAACACTGAAAATGCTACAAAAAGGTTTCTTTAGAGGAAAGAATGTGAAGATTGTTGTATTTAACCTAGGGGCCATTAAGCCTTTCTACCTGTGGGGTATCCGATATGCCAAAAACAGTAACAAGTCTCACAATGGAGATGTTGCTGGTGCCCGCTTGAGCAAAACAATGAATAATGAGACGACAGTGCTACACACACACACACACTCACACACACACACATATGTATATATATCACTTATCACTTAAGTGATACTGCCATACCCAAGAGTACTGGCAGCTTATTTTATTTGTTTGTTTGTAGCATAGTTCTCCCTCTCAGAGAACCTGGCAAGGTACTGAGAGCATCCTGCCTGCACGGCAGAGCCTGGCAAGCTCTCCGTGGCATACTTGATATGCCAAATACAGTAACAATGATGGGTCTCATTCCCCTTACCCTGAAAGAGCCTCCAATACAGCACCGCTGGGAAGAACGAGTAAAGAGAGGCTACGAAAATCTCAGGGCTAGGACAAATGGAGACATTATTTGTGCCCGCTCAAGCAAAACGATGATCAACGGGATGACAGTGATACAGTGACAGTGATAAGAGATCACTAACATGTTGTTGAAGGTTGAGCTTTGTGTACTTATATATATACATATATATATGTGTGTGTGTATATATATGTATATGTGAAAAAAAATTTTTCCCTCTAACATTGGTTGCCTCCTACTTTGAGCCCCATCAAATGTGGTGCAGTACTCTTGGAGTAGGGGTGGTGTGTGGTATGAAGTGTTGTGCGTGGCCGTGCGATCCAGAAATAGGTTCACTCGTGGGTGAGGCTCGAGTGTGTGGAGAGCGGCTGTGAGTGTGGCAACAGTTGAGTTCTGGAATATTTTTTTTTTTTGGCTTTTTGGGTCACACCTGGCAATGCACAGGGGTTACTCCTGGCTCATGCACTCAGGAATTACCCCTGGCCGTGCTCAGGGGACCATATGGAATGCTGGGATTTGAACCCGGGTCGCCGCGTGCAAGGCAAACGCCCTGCCCGCTGTGCTATCTCTCCAGCCCAAGTTCTGGAATATTTTTGCTGCCGGGCCTGGGTCCCTTGGGGCGGGGAGGGGCCCCACTGGCCCCGTGCCCCTGAGCCCTGAATTAAACAGCCTGGCACAGGGTCCGGCAGCATGGTTATGGTGGGTGTCATGTTATTCTCCCTTCCGGGAGAGAAGGACATGCGAATTGGATGGTGGCCAATGAAGAGATTATCTGGTGCCAGCCAGAGGTGGCCTATGGGCATGACTGCTGAGCTGCTGGAAACAGGGGGAGATGGGCAGAGGATCCCCATTCCTGGTTCTTCTAAAGCTTGGTAAGTCTCTCAATTCTTGTTTAGTTTTTTTTGTTTGGTTTTGCGGACACACCTGGTTGTGCTCAGTACTCAGGGATTACTCCTGGTGGGGCTTGGGGGACCACATGGGTTGGTGCTGGGGATCAAATCCAGGTCAGCAATGTGCAAGACAAAGGCCTTACTGCTGTACTATTGCTCCAGTTCCAAACCTCTCCATCAAAATGTTTTGTTTTAGGGGCTGGAGCAATAGCATAGCGGGTAGGGCGTTTGCCTAACATGTTGTTAAAGGCTGACCCAGATTCGACTCCCAGCATCCCATATGGTCCCCTGAGCACCGCCAGGGGTAGTTCCTGAGTGTAGAGCCAGGAGTAACCCCTATGCATTGCTGGGTGTGACCCAAAAAGAAAAAAAAAAGTTTTGTTTTATTTTTCTCTCTCACAGCAACAATAGCATCCTCAAGAAGTAAAAACAAAACAAACAAAACAAACAAACAAAAAAACTATATTCTTTCATATTGTTCACTCCGAAGTGGAGCAGCAGACTTGACCCTATGCAGAGAAAGGTGCCCAGTATAGAGAGAGGAGAGAAGTTTCTAGAAGCTGCCCGATAGCTCTTCCTCCACGTCTCCTAACAAATCTGGATCCTGTGACCACCTGCACACAGATCACGTGCCAAAGAGAAAAGGGACTCCTCCATGGCCTTAGACCGCCCCGGACTTTGTTCCCAGGCTGGGTGACCTTTCCAGCAGGCGGGGCCTGGCCAGGGTCCAGGCGTGCTCAGCCAGGAGGGCAGAGGGAGGCCCAGGAGCACAGTGCGTGTGGCTGCTGCTAGCGCCTCTTTATTTGTGTCCTGGCCCCTGGGACCTGGCCTCGACGCCAAGGCCAGCCTGGTGGTTTCTTTCTCATGCTCGCAGGGCTTGGTCTTTTGCCTGTTCCTCAGGCTTTTCGGCCTTGCTCTTGGCCCTGCTTTGGACGGACGTGTATGAGCTGAGTCCGTGGAGGGTGGGGTGGGGTCCCAGCAGGGGTCTTCCAGACCAGGTTCTGTTCTAGCCAGTTGGCCTTTGCCGAGAGGCAACGTTCCGCTCTCCTGGGCTGCTTTGGAGGGTCCCAGGGAACTCGGCTTCTACCGGCAATCCGAATCCCCTCATCCACTTCCTTCCAGCACCGGCCTTCATTTCCGAATGACTCTTTTCCAACCTGGCACAAAAATAGATAAAAATGATTCTTAAGTATTTCTGCCCGAGAGCAGGAGGCCGGCTGGCAAGGCATCGCCCTTGCCCTACATCTCCTGTTTTCTGACGGGCTTGTCTTCTCCCTAAGGGATTCACGGACGGTCCAGGCAGCGCCCGCCCGCCCACCATCTCGCAGAGCGTACGGGGAAACAGATCCAAAATGATGGATGGCTTCACAATTCGGAATAGAAACAGAAATTCAGCTTCCACAGTGCAAATCTGAGAGAGATGGCAACGTCTTATTCTCTGGAAGAAACCGACAGGAACAATGGAGAACACGGCAGGGCACCAGGCCCTGAGGGGGGAGGGAGGGATGGGCCGGACGTGGCTCCTGGTCAGAGGAAAGTCAGAGAGTGTCTTCGACGGGCAGAACTGATACCCCGGGAGCAAGTATGGAGCAATTCACAGCAGTCTGTGCTTCAGCTCTGAGGAGCGTGATAAACACCCTAGCAAAAACCCTTCAGGGAAGGCCCAGGTTCAGGTGTTACCTCCCTGGCAGAGTCCCTCCCAGACCCCCCTACATGTGCCCAGAGAGTAGAGGGCATAGACCCTGCAACTTTTCGTGCTCAAACCCCACCCCCCACCCCATCCCTGCCCAATATAGCCGAGACCCCTGCATTCTCCTTTTGTCTTTTTCCATTTTCCTTTTCAGTTTGGGGGGCCACACCTGGTGATGCTCAGAACTTACTCCTGGCTCGGTGCCCAGGGGTTGCTCCTGGTGGGGCCCGGAGGGGCTGTGTGGTGCCAGGATGGAGCCAGGAATCGGGGTTGCCTGGGCAGACATGCCCTGTGGCCCCCTGTCCCAGGAACAGCCTCTAGCACGCTGAGCCCATGAAACATCATCTGACTTCTGACCTCTTACCGTCCGCCTCTGCTGTCCAGCTGAGCGCCTGAGATCAGGGACAGGTCCATGGGAATGCCTCGGGCTGAAGGTTCCGGTGCCCTGTGGTGATGAGGTCACACTCACACAGCCGTCCCCAGCTACAGGTTCAACTTATCCCTGGGGTGGGGGTGACAGGAGAGACCCCGGACTTGCAGCGTTGGCACCAAGTGCCTCATCAGCCCAGAGGATGGTCCTCAGAACTCCCTGAGGCCACCCACCCCCTCCCCTCCTCCTCCCCACCCTCTCCCTGCCCATTGCCAGACCTACGGCACAGGGAGGCCCTCCCGCCTTCTCCTGTGCCCCCTCCCCCCCATCCTCCGCATTCCCTTGTACCTGGAGCCCCATGTTGGCACAGCTTCCAGTAGGGGCTGAGAGACCAGCGCTTTGATGGCATCTGTCTTCCTCACCCCCATCCCGGCCCAGCTCCTGAGACCGGGTTCCGATCTGCCTCGGGCATCACCCCCGGATGGAGCACAGAGCATGCCCCGAAGAAGGGACAGTTGACTGAGTCAATGAGCCAAGGGACTAACTCGCAGAGCGGGGGGCCGAGGTGTGAGAGGGAGGAGCCCTGGGGGGTGTTTCCCGGTGGGGGGGCACAGGCCTGGCTGCTGGCCTGGTGAGGGAGTGCTGACGGAGGGGTTGGGGGTAGCGTCTCCTTAGGGTTCCGCTCCGCAGGGAGTTACGGGGGCCCGGCCAGGTGTGTGTATATGGGACTGGGCAGGTTAGACCAGGAAGGGCCGTCCCGGTGGTGGTGAGGGTGCTGGCCCAAAGCCCGGATGTGGCACTGGGCCCCAGCTGGTACCGGGGAGCCCACTGGGCACTGTGGAGCAGGGTGGATTTGCACAAGCTGTCCCTGCGTGAGGCTTCCCTTTGCCAGGTCTAGGTTCCTCGCTGGCCGGTGGTGGTGGTGGTGGTGGTGGGCCCTGGGTTGAACCTGGGACCCCACCACTGTGCTTTCTGGCTAGTTTCTGCTCCCCTCCAGCACCCTCTTCAGCAACCCCCAGCATCAGGGCCCTTTGGCTGTGCGCGTGTGGGGGCCTGGGGGGGGGGTGAGTGGGCTCCTGCCAGCACCCACCAAGGTCACCAGGGCCGACAGTGGGGCTAGGGCAGACCCTGCCCAGCTGAGGGCAGCTCTGAACAGAGTGGGGGAGGGGGTGCCCCTTGGCTCTGTGCTGGGGGAGGGGGGATGCAGAAGGCCCCTGTCGCTCCCAGTCTCTCCTGGTGCCCGGGATGCTGGCCTTTGGGACCCTCAGGCCCCATCTGCCCCTCGAGGCCTGGCTTATCTCTCCAGGTGCCCAGTTCCCTGCACCTTTATCAGGGAGGCCAAGGAGGCAGCAGAGTCAGAACTCCCACCCCGCCCCGTGGGACAGGGCCCAGGTGCTGGGGGGACCTGCCCCCTGTCCAGCCCGGGCGCCTCCTCACCCTCCCGGGCACTTGGAACCTTTAAAAGGCCGAGGGGCCCCTGGCGGCCTCACTGACCTTCACGACCAGCGGCAGCATGAGGGCGCTGCTGATTTTCAGTGTGCTTCTGGGGGCCGTCTTCGGCCGCGAGGACTTTGTGGGGTAAGGGTGCTTCGAGGGTAACTGGGCAGAGCTCAGCTGCCAGCCGGTGTCTGGAGGAGCCAGGCCCAGGGGAGGCCGCCAGCTGAGTGGGACAAGGGCTGTGCTGGGCCAGCCCTGGGGATATTCTCCTGGGCCCTGGTGAAATCTCCGCTCTGAGCAGCAGAGACGCAAGCAGGCCGGGCGGGATGGGGAAACCGTCTGCACAGGAATGGGGGCAGCAGTCCCGTGGACATAGCCATGTCCAGAAGGGTCCAAGAAACCCAGGCTTCCCATTGCTAAGAGTCAGCAGGCTTCTTCTTGCCTGAGACATATGTGTGGGTATGCACACGTGTGTGCGTGTGTGCGTATGTAAGAGCGAGAGAGAGAGAGCATGAGTGCGTATGTGGGCATGAGCATATATGTGTGCATGCATGCGTGCATATGTGTGCACACATGTGCATGTGTGAATGGATGTGTGTGAGCGTGCATGTGTGTGTGCTTGTGTGGTGGTCAGGGCGGCCGCTGACCCCCCCACACACTCTCACTCCCCACTCCTGCCGTCCTGCTCCGCCCAGGCACCAGGTGCTCCGAATCTTGGCGGCTGATGAAGCCCAGGTCCAGACAGTGAAGGAGCTGGAGGAGCTGGAGCACCTGCAGGTCAGGAGGAGTGGGGAGGCGGTGCTCCCCCAAGACCCCATGCACCCAGGGCTGCGGGGCCCAGACTCTCACCTTAGTCCTCCGACGACTGTTGCTGACCAGTGGGTGGGCTGCAGAGACAGAGGAAAGGTGCTTACCTTGCAGACAGCTGACCCTGGTTTGATCCCTGGCTCCCAGGTGGTCCTCCAAACCCTGAGTGCAGAGCCAGGAGCAAGCTCTGAGCACTGCTGATGTGACCCCAAAAGCAAACATAAAGAAGTGATCACAGGGGCCGGAGCACAGCTGGGAGAGCATTTGCCTTGCAAGCGGCCGACTCGAGTTCAATCCCTGGCATCCCATATGGTCCCCCAAGCACCACCAGAAGTAATTTCTGAGTGTAGAGCCAGGAGTAACCCCCAAACATCGCTGGGTGTGGCCCAAAAAGTAAAAAAAAAAAAGTGATCACAGTTACCAGGCCCAGAATTTTATTGCCTGTCTGCACCTTCCAAGCCATGAGATCCTTTGCACGGCTTAATGTGCGTCCATTCGGCTTCCTGGTCATTCCTCTGACCGCACTAGACATCATGCCTTGGAGGGAATCTCCTTCCTCCTCGGGCCCTCCTCAGATGCCCTCTCCCAACCCCCCCCCCCCCCCGCCAATCATGACCTCCCCACGCCTTCCCACACTCCCAGCCTGCTCTGTGGTGACAGGGGTTCTCGTGTCTTCCACAGCTGGACTTCTGGCGGGGCCCTGCCCAGCCCGGCTCTTCCATCGATGTCCGAGTGCCCTTCGCCAGCGTCCAGGCGGTCAAGATGTTCCTGGAGAGCAGCGGGCTCAGCTACAGCATCATGATCGAGGACGTGCAGGCCCTGCTGGACGAGGAGCAGGAGCAGATGTTCGCCTTCCAGGCTCGGGCCGCCAACACGAACACCTTCAACTACCAGACCTACCACACACTGGACGAGGTGTGTCCCCCCTGCTCCCCCCACCCCCCGCCACCATCCGGGCTCTGCACCCCGCAGGCGGGTGGCTGGAACTGTGTGGCTGGGTTTGTAGCAGGCCAAGCTGTGAAGGGAGGTTGGGGCATGGGGGTCCCCAAAGCCACTCAACTCACCTTCCACCCGCCCCTCCTTTCTCAGATCTACAGCTTCATGGACATGCTGGTGGCCGAAAACCCCAACCTGGTCAGCAAGATCCAGATTGGCAAGACCTATGAAGGTCGCCCCATCTTCGTGCTGAAGGTAACGAGGTCCCCACTCCGGGGACAGCCACGGCTGTGCTGGGGAAAATCTGGATTCCTGTTTTTTTTTTTTCTTTTTCTTTTTGGGTCACACCCGGCGATGCTCAGGGGTTACTCCTGGCTCTGCACTCAGGAATTACCCCTGGTGGTGCTCAGGGGACCATATGGGATGCTGGGAATCGAACCCCAGGTTGGCCATGTGCAAGGCAAATGCCCTTCCCACTGTGCTATGGCTCCAGCCCCGAAGATCTGGATTCCTGTGGGGGCACATACAACCCCCCATCAAAAATGTTCGGGGCCACCCAAGGGGTTCCCATCACTGTAGGAAGTTCCCCAGGGACACCCCAGAACTAATGATGGCGCAGGGGGAGGCCAGGAAGTCTGACTGTGTCCTATGAGGGCAAGAGATCAAGCTTTGTGGGGTCCCCATCCAGTCCCCAGACAGCCGGTGTGTCGGGGTGGGGGGAGGGCGGGGGGCAGGCTCGTTATCTTCAGCACGAAGGTAACTTCGTGAGACCACCCGCCGCTTCCTCTCCCCCGCAGTTCAGCACCAGCACCAAGGAGGAGAAGCGTCCCGCCATCTGGATCGACACTGGCATCCACTCCCGCGAGTGGGTCACCCAGGCCAGCGGGACCTGGTTCGCCAAGAAGGTGAGCCTGGGGCAGGGCAACAGGGCCCTTGGTGCCTGTGCCCATGGGTGTTCCCACTGTGTGACACCCCCCTGCTCTCCCGCCTCCCCAGATCACCCAGGACTACAAACAGGACAAAACTCTCACCTCTATTCTCGACAACATGGACATCTTCCTGGAGATTGTCACCAACCCCGACGGTTACGCCTTCACCCACAGCAAAGTACGGCCTCCTCCTCCTCCTCCTCCTCCTCCTCCTCCTCCTCCTTCCTCCTTCTCCGTCCTCTTTCTCCTCCTCCTCCTCCTCCTTCCTCTTCCTCCTTCCTCCTCCTCCTTCTTCTTCCTCCTCCTCCTCTTCCTTCCTCTTCCTCCTTCTTCCTCCTCCTCCTCTTCCTCCTCCTCCTCTTCCTGAGTGCCTCACCCTGGACTCTCACTGGAGCTGGGGAGGGACAGACAGACAGATCTGAGCTCCAGGTGTGTTCTGCCTTGACATACCTCACACGGGGTGCTGTGGGCCTGGGGGCGCAGCAGGAGCCTGAGCTCGCTCGATCCCCGCAGCCATCGGCTCCCCTACCCCGAGTCTTGCCCCATCTTCAGATATTGCCCCAGTGGCCCCATTCGGGGGGAGGGTCCCTTGGGGAGGGGACCGACACCAGACTTGCTTCCTGTCTGTAGTTTTACACAGCCACAGCACCCTGCAAACCAGCACACACACACACACACACACACACATACACACACACACGCATGGGGTGGAAGTGGGGGAGGTTCATACCCTCCTTACCCCACCCGTGTGAATCCCCCATTCTATAGAGCGGCTGGTCCGTCTTCCTCCCTGACCTCCCAGGGAAGAGGGGGGCTCCTGACCCAGGCTCTGTCTGTCCCTGTGCTCCGGATCAGCATCCTAGTGGGACACCCTCTGGCTGGGGGGGGGGGGCGCCCCCTGTCCCCTGTGTGGAGACAGGCCCAGGGCTGGGACTCAGTAGGATGACATCTCCCCCCACCCCTTCTCCTTCCCCAGAATCGTCTGTGGCGTAAGACTCGCTCCCGCAATGATGGGACCTCCTGTGTCGGGGCTGACCCCAACAGGAACTGGGATGCTGCCTTTGGAAGTAAGACCCTGGGACTGGGGAGGGGGACCCCCAGAATGGCCTCATCCCTGTCTTTGTTCTGTTGCCACCTGCCCGCCTCTCGCTTTTGTTGTGCCCTGCGGTGAGGAGGGGACGGGGGTGTCTGTAGTAGCCTCCTCAGAGGGGCTCAGGCCTTTGCTTCCGCCTGGACTAAGCTCCAGAGCGGGACATTCTGAATCCCACCTTGGGGATTTCTAAGCCTGATCTCAGTCTCCTTCGTCCACGGCCACTTTGCTGCCTCAACTTTCCTCCCTGATGTGCATGTCCATCAGCTCAGCCCACCCCTGCCCGGAGCTGGAGCACAAGCCAGGCTGTGTGCAAGCAACACCCGCTTCTCTACCCCACAGAGCCCGGAGCCAGCGGCAACCCCTGCACAGAGACCTACCACGGCAAGGCCCCCAACTCCGAGTCCGAGGTCAAGTCCATCGTGGACTTTGTGCAGAGCCACAAGAACATCAAGGCCTTCATCTCCATCCACAGCTACTCCCAGCTCCTCCTCTACCCCTATGGCTACACCAAGGATCCCGCCCCTGACCAGCAGGAGCTGGTAGATCCCAACCCCCAAACCAAGGGCCCGTCGTCGACCCTACCTCGTACCCCTGCTCTCCCAGGATCTCCAAAAGTGACAGGGCAGACTAGACTGTCTGTAGGAGTCTGCTCGGGCACATGGCAGGGACAAGGCTGGACTGAGCTTGTGCCACGGGCCCCCAGGACGGGGCTGCACTGTGGGGAGCGGAGAGAGCGGGTGTCCAGCTGTGTAGAGGGGACCCTCTTGGACCCAGCAGACCTGGGTCTCTCAGCCGGGGGCTGGCTTCTGTAGACTTTCTCTCCTAAATCTCTTGTCCAGACCCCCCTCTCCCCAGGACCCTGCCCTTGCTGGCTGTGATGGGTGGTCTTGCTCTGTTCCCTCCAGGACCAGCTGGCCAAGGCTGCAGTGGATGCCCTGTCTGCAGTGCACGGGACCAAGTACAAGTATGGCAGCATCTACACCACCATTTGTAAGTGGTCGCAGGACCAGGAGGGGGTGTTTGTGCTGTGGCCCCAGGTCAGGGGGCCGCTCCACTGGTGTTTCCTGCCCAAGGTAGGGGTGAGGAGGTTCTCTCCAAAGGAAGTAGTCAAAGGAGGTTGATTTGGGGCTGGGGGCACTGGTGAGAGGGAGGGGCTCCTCCCTGTCTGGCTATGGTGTTGGCATCTCGGCCACCCTGCCTTTCTTGGCAGTTGTGGGGGGCCATACTCTGGCCTTCTACTGCTGCTGGCTTGACTTGGGGTGAATTTCAGCTTCATGCAGAGGTGGGGGCTGGAGAGTTCGGCTGCCTTTGCCCATCCATCCCCAGGAATTTCAGCGGAGAGTCGCCCTCTGAGGCTACTCAGTGTGTGTGTGGGGTTACCCCCATCCTCCTCCAGTTTGCAGGTCCATGCCCGGCCCTGTGGTATACGGCTACGAAGGATGCGGTTACATCCAGGGAAGAGCCGCCACAAAAGTTTATTAAGCACCTGCGAGCCACATGGCCTTGCTCCGCAGGGACCCTGCCCAGAAACAAAAGAATGCTACAAGTTTCTGAGCTAAAAGCGAGGGGGAGAAAGAGAATCTAAATAGAGCGTGTGTGTGCGTGTGTGTGTGTGTGGGGGTGGGGTGGCTAAAGGGCAGGTCTCATGGAGGGAGTAAACCATGGCCAGGGGTGCAGAAAATGAGGGAAGGAGCTGAGACACTCTGTGTGCAGAAGAACCTTCAAGGTAGAGGAAACTTCTACAGTGCTTTTTATTTATTTATTTATTTATTTATTTTGCTTTTTGGGTCACACCCGGCAATGCACAGGGGTTACTCCTGGCTCTGTACTCAGGATTACTCCTGGCGGTGCTCAGGGGACCATTGGGATGCTGGTAATTGAACCCAGGTCAGCCGTGTGCAAGGCAAATGCCCTACCTGCTGGGCTATTGCTCCAGCCCCGGCAGAGGAAACTTCCAGAACAAAGATTCTGATTCTACCTGGTGTTTTTTTTGGGGGGTGGGAAGGATAGTCAAGGAGACCCAAAAGACTCTCATAGAAGGGAATTGGGGGAGACAAGACAAGGGGTGGCCCCGTAGCAGACCAGGAAGCAGAACACAAGCAGCTGAGGCCAGGCAGATGCAGGAATGGCTGCTACCCTCAGGCTTCCTGTGCACTCAGGTTTGGGGCCGAGAGGGTCACGCCCTCACCCAGGCTGGCCTCGCAGTTGTCAGGTTTAGTGCTGATCCGAGGGGTCCGGGACGCGGCTCAGGGGTAGAGCACTGGCCTTGCTTATGTGAGTCTCTGTGTTCCACCCCCAGTTCCAGAAAAATAAACGAGCTATTGGAAAATAGCCCCCCCCCCCCATCATTAAATGCAAATCTAGATGGTTTCCATTCAAGAGGACTTTCATGGGACCCTTTGCACTTTGCCCTGCAGACCAGAGCTGGGGACCGGGACCTAAATCCTGGTTACCAAAGCGAGTAACTCTTGGTATATTTGGAGACTTGACCCAGGCATCTGTTAGATGAAAGTGAAATTCCATGGGGGGGCGGGAAGGGAGCCTGTTGCAATCGGAGGAATTTCTTGCATGCCCAGTGTGAGGGGCCCAGCTGGCCAGCCTGAGTCTCCTGGGCTGCAGGAGCTGCCTGGTCAACGGCAGGCACTCGGAGAATCTGGTCCCAGGAGCCATGGCCTGAGCCTGTGGCCTTTGGACCATTGGCCTCACCCGCAGAAACGTTTCCAAAGGGGCTGACCCTTCCTCTCCCATTGCTGCTCTTGCCACAGACCAAGCCAGTGGGAATACTGTGGACTGGACCTACGGACAAGGCATCAAGTACTCCTACACCTTCGAGCTCCGGGACACCGGGCGCTATGGGTTCCTCCTGCCAGCTGCTCAGATCGTGCCCACAGCCGAGGAGACATGGGCAGCTCTTATGACCATCATGGATCACACCCACAAACACCCCTACTGAAAGGAGTCCGGGACCCTCCCCGCCTCCTCCCCTCCAGCCCTTACGGGGCAAACAAATAAAATTTGAAGTGTACAGAGAGCAAAGTCTCGGGGCGGGCTTGTGGGAATGTGTATGGCGTGCCTGCCCTTTTCGAGCTGGGGCAGAAGTGATTCTGTGTCTGCAGGCCTCCCTGGAAATGTGTGGGTGGTTGGACTAGATGACCCCGAAATTCCCCTGCATTCCAAGTCCTGTGAAGCTGTATCCAAGTGGCGGCTGGTTTAATTAGACCACCCTGAGTTCAGTTCGTCAGTGGGGTGATTTGTTCGGACCTTAGTAGCGAGCAGTAGCCACAGCTGCTAACCAAATGCCCGGCACCCCGCAGGGCGGAGGAATTCAGCTAGGACAATGGTCTAGCTGGCTGAATCCATTCACCGACAAAAGCAATAACCTTGAGGATGAAATAGAATCATCCTGGTGGCCCTGGCTGTCCCAAAGAGATGTAGTCAGGCAAAGTAAATTTCTGTCCAGCAAAATATGACCTCCTACTCCCGAATTAAATAGGAATAAAATGACTCAGTTACGTGCAATCGCCTGCTGGAGAGAGAGAACAGGACCTTTTATTAACTGTCACACGTCTTTAGGGATGCAGACAGTTTCCTATTTGTTCCTTTTACTGCATCTTCTCTGCACAGAGTCTGCACACCCTCTTCTATTCCACCCTCCAATTCCACCTCACTATTCTGGAACTTTCTTACAACAGAGGGTCTCCTGACACCTTCCCCAGGTCCTATCTCAAACTTTCCTTCCTTGGCTTACTGATTCGGAGGAGGGCATCTCAATTGTTTCCCAAGAAGAATCTTATTGTTTCTTTCAAACATTTTAAGAGGTGACCAAGGAGCAGGACCTGATGCTCACAGAAGAGCCAGGAAATGTGTGTGTGTGTGTTATGCATGTATACATGTATGTTATATTGTGCATGTGTATGTGAGGGAGGAAAATCCATGGGGTATGTGCAAATATGTGCATGTGTGGGGAAAGGTGGTGCATGGGGTGTGTATGTTAGCATGTGTGTTTGCAGGAGGGATGCATGAGGTATTTGTGTATGTGTAATCCTGGGGGGGTGTATATGTGTATGTACATGGGTGTGTGTAGGAGGGGTGCATGAGAGGTGTGTGTGGAGGGGACTGACTGGGGGGGGTGTATATCTCTGAACACAGAATGGAACCTCTGCCTGTATCTACCAGGAGAGCTGCTTCCAGCAACTTCACTGAGCACAGGGAGATTTTTCACCTTGAAGCTTATTTCAGTATTGCTTTTGCTATCAAAGACAGCATATTTGACTATCTGGTATACACGACCACACACGTGCGCGCGCGCGCACACACACACACACACACACGAAAATAGTGTTTCCATCATTAACAGAAAAAAAAGACCAAAATATTTCATAATTCTTCCCCTTTAAGTCATCCTTTGGGAAATGTTTCCCTTCAATCTATTTAGCAAGAACTTGTTGAGAAGCTGCAGTCCATTTTGCTGCTCAGTTTGAAAAGCTGGTTTTATTTATTTTTGGTTTAATAAAGACTAATAAGCAAAAAAATATTAAGTTAGCAAGACAATCTATCATTTCACGAAACTAAATGACATTGATGCTTAAGAGCAGAATTGCTTAACTGAGACCAAGCTGGGCTCCCTGATAGCGGGGAACACGTTGGCATTCTGGCTCCAAACCCATCAGCAGAACCGGGTGGCAGCGATGCTCGACAAATATTTGTTGAATGGATGTTCTCCACTTTTACTAATGAATTCATACACTTTATTATCTGCATATATTGAGGCTTGCAAGTTAGTTTGAATCCCCAAAAACTAGAAAGGAAGGCCCTGAGCAAGTCAGAGTCTTTGGAAAGCTGACAGGAGCCAAGGGGCAGAGCACCAGAATGAAAAGTCCATGAGAGGCAACTGCATCATTTTTTTAATTAAAAAAAAATTTTTTTTTTGCCACACCTGGTGGTGCCCAGGGCTTTAAACTCAGGGGTTGCCTCTGGTGAGGACAGGGTACCAAACAGGATGCTAGGGATCAAACATAGGTCAGCACCTTACTCACTGGACTATCTCTCCAGTCCCATCTGCATTATTTTAACACTCCATCCCACCCAAATCCATGGCCAGTCCTCGGCACTTAAAAATCTAATAGATGGTTGTTAAATGGAGACACAGAAATCATTAATGCTTCAAATTGTTTTTTTCCCAGTGTAGGAAGAGCTGTACATTTTACTCGCAGATATTTTAAAAAACATATTTTCTTTTTAAAAAAACATCTCTCTCTATATATATACATATATATGCATAAAGCTAAAAGAGAAACAATACTTTTAGAAAAGACCGCAGCACATATGAAAAAGCATTAATAACCTTGAAGGAGAAAGCACTCTTAGAAGTAAAAGGGGTTAAAAAAAAAAAAGACTAACGATTCAAAAGAAAAATAGGCAATTCCCCCAAGAAGAAACACAAAAAACCAATAAAAGTATGAAAGATACTGATCCTCTGGGTGATTTTTTTGCACATTAAAGAAAAACAGATATATCATTTTTCTCCCATCAGATTGACAGAGAATAAAAAGACTGACAAGCCAGTGTTATCCAGGGGATGAAGAAATAAGGCCTGTCGTCTGCCGAGTGGTGGGGGGACGGATTCATACCACCTTCCTGGAGGGCCATTTGGCAATATAAATCACCACCTTCAGCGTGCTGTCTCCCCACCTCCCCACCCCCCCAAATCCACTCGCAAGACTTCATGTACGTGGACGATGTTAAATGTAAAAAATTAAATGGGAGGAAAAGAAGATGGCTAGATAGCTGCGTTGAGCTCCAGGTGATGCATTTCGATGAGGGAAGGTTGTGAAACCGTTCTGGCCCGAGCTGATGTGGAGAGACGGTCACAATATACTGGGAGAAGCTGTCGCGGGATGGATGGTGGCAATGGCCGCACAGCTCTGTACATTTACTAAAAATCATTGACTCGTATGCTGAAAATGGGGGGATTTTATGGTATGTGATTTATACTTCTGGAGAGCTGTTCAAACCAAACCAAAACAAAAAGCAGCTGGCTACGGCATAATATGTCAAGGACAAATGCCATTTTATGGTTTCAAACTCATGCTCCCCCCCACCCCATTTCTTTGTTAGAAGGAGACAGTGTCCCAGTAATCACCATTCTCTTAAGTCTTGGTGGGGGTGGGGTGTTCCTCTTCATGCCTTTTTGCGTTTCTTTCAGGAGGTTGTAGAATCCCACACCTAAACCACTGTTTCAAACACACGGGACCACCTGTGTCAAGTTAACACACCCGCTCACCCACCATCTCAACGGTCACCTTAATTGGTGCCTTTATTCCCTTTTTATAAGTTGTCGGAAACCCACGTCTTGTGCTCTGAGTCCTATTGACTCCCCTTTGCCAGAACAAGGCAGGCGGTCGTAGATCTGCAAACACAGCCGAGTCTCCATCACAGAAGACACAGCCAGGCCTGGGTCCTATGAATTCTGGGGCAGTTCAGGGCAAGATTCCCGCCTATCTTTTGGGCTCACATTCAGTCCCACCAGCAATATGGGGACTTGAGTATGCTAAAGCCTAGTCTCCAGGCCTTCTTTTTTATTTCTTTCTTTTTGGGTCACACCTGGTGATGCACAGGGGTTACTCCTGGCTCTGCACTCAGGAATTACTCCTGGCAGTGCTTGAGGGACCATATGGGGATGCTGGGAATCAAACCCAGGTCAGCTGCATGCAAGGCAAATGCCCTACCCGCTGTGCTATTGCTCCAGCCCCACCATCTTTATTTTTATTTTTATTTATTTTTTTGCTTTTTGGGTCATACCTGGTGATGCACGGGGGTTACTCCTGGCTCATGCACTCAGGAATTACTCCTGGTGGTGCTCAGGGGACCATATGGGATGCTGGGAATGCAACCCAGGTCGGCTGCGTGTAAGGCAAATGCCCTACCTGCTGTGCTATCGCTCCAGCCCCACCATCTTTATTTTTAAATGAACTCCTCTGACTCTTAGCCCGTTGGTCCTCCAGGAGAATCCTTCAGGTGGTCTTCTGAGTTACCTCCCGATTTGTGTGTTCAGCCTTCTGTCCCGAAGTTCAAATGGAAATGTTCATTGAATACAATCCAGCTGTGACCTCACCCGCTCCCTCATTCAGTGCAAGGCTATGCATCATCTTGGCATTGGTTGCAAGGGTAAGTGGGACGAGGTGAAGCTGAAGATGAGTCCAGCTCTGAGGACTCTAAAGGACAGAAGCATCACTTTGGGAACACACTCAGAGCCGGACGCCTCTCCAGAAAACCAATATAGCCAACCGGAACATTCAAACGGGCCAGACAGAGCTCGGGAGAGCAGCTCTGCGTGCCCATCAGCTCTGAAAGGCCATCGAGGGGTAATGAACGCTCCCCGAAGCTCCAGGAGCCGCATTCATCTGGCCACGCAGGCTGTGAGCATCCTCTAATCACCCCAGAGACAGAGAGACGGCCCGATGTTTATGGCCAATTTCAATGGTGAAAATTAAAAGTCTTCTACTTAGCCACAGAAGTGGTGCTGAGCGGCGCACGGGGAGCAGTGCTGGCGAATGAGAGCTCTGTTAACAAGGTCCGCAGCCTGGATATCTGCCCCGGAGGCCTCCTGGGAGAGCCTGGCCAGGAGCCAGGAGCCAGTTCCCACATCGTACCTTCCGGCCTGAGGCAGGGACCTCAGCACAGAGGCGAGAGCAGACCCAAGGCCACTCAGATCAGTGCTGGCTCACTGGATGAAGCGGACCGCTCTCCGCGGTTTACTGAAGGAGCGAGTGGCCTATTATTTGCTGGTAAATGGAGCAAAAAAGTTTGTGACCCGGGTTCCTGGAGGGAGGCCTCAGTGGTGTTTTCGGTACCAATGACCACCTCAGACACGCAGCAATATTGCTGTCCTCCAGACAGCACACTCAGACACGCAGTAGAAAGGTGGCAGTCATCATTTCCAGGAGATGTGGTTCCATGGCTGCCTTCCGAGGGAGGGGGGGAAGGCTTGAGGCGGAACCTCAGGGGGCAAGGAGAGAAGAGCAGCCAACAGCCCAGTGAGCGTTCCGCTCTCCGCAGACTGGAGGTGCCAGTCCAGCGGGGGGAGCCTGGGCAGGCTGTAGGAGGGACCTGCCACCCTCGGCAGTCTCCAGCCTCCGACCTTCTCTCAGGAACTCACGTGGGGGATGAGCTTTAACACCCACTTGGTCCCAGTCTCTCTCATCCACTGAAAATGGGGGTGACTTCCTTGTGAGGACTGTAGGAGTCAAAACATATCGTGAGGACTCCTGGAAGGCTGACTCAGAGTGGGGTGTCCACAAATGCCTGTGTGTGTATTATTAGCACTCAAGAGCTGGAAATCTCCAGGATTTGGGGTGGGGGGGAGAGAGAGAGAGAAAGAGAGAGAGACAGAGACAGAGAGAGAGACAGAGAGAGAGAGGCGGGAGGTGAGAGGAGGAGGTGCAGACTGGGTGTGACGGATTGTGACGGCACTCAGAGCCGGAGGGGTATGTGGAAACAGAGCTGGCAGACACGAGAGCCACAGAGCAATAATACTAAGGCTCGGCCGACGGTTCTCTGGGCGCCGTCTGCTCCGGGTCATCGGAAAGCCTCCGGTTCGGAGAGGCTCTCCCTCCACAGCAGGACAGAGGAGGGGACTGAAGACGGAGCTTGGTGGCCCGGCCTCTCAGGCTAGCTCCATCCGCTCCCTCGTCCTTCACGCCCACACAGCAAGGGCAGGCGGGAGGGCTGAGGGTCTCTGGAAGTTGACGGTCGACAGTGTTTCAACTCCAAGACACAGTCACCTTCTTCAAAACAGGCAGGCCAGCCACCAACATCTTTCCTGTTCCGCTTTTGGACCCCACCCGGGGATGCTCAGGGCTTACTCCTGGCTCCCTGCGAGCTTTCTTGTTTTTGTCTTAGGGCCACACCCCATGATACTGAGAGGTTACTCCTGGCTCTGGGCTCAGGGCTCACGCCTGGCAGGCTCTGGGGATCATATGGGATGCCGGGGTTGAACCCAGCTCAAAGAAATGTAAGGCAAGTGCCCTATCCGCTGCACTTTCTTGCCCCCGCATTAGCTTTTAATAAATGACCTCCATCTGCCCCGGGACTATCCTGGAATCTCAGGTTGTTACGTGTAGGGAATTCCCTTCTGCATTCGGAGCAAGGGCATCAGAGAGCAGGACGGAGGTGTGACAGATGGAGTTTGGGAAACACCCGTTAAGATCCCACTCAAGCCACCCAGAATCTAATGTTGACCAATGTCTGGCTGCCTGGTTTGTGTGTCACTGGCCTGTGAGCCACTTCCCGGACATTCCAACCATGCCAGCAAGTCCAGCCGTTCGAGGAAAGCCTTAATACCCCAAAGCATTCTGAGCCCTTAAACGCAGCTTATTGATGGTTTTTAATAGGAAAAAAAAAGTATGTTAATTGAAAAAATTAAAATGCAGATGAGGTACCACCACCATGTCCACAAAATTAATGAACTCTAATCCACTTTTCAATGTTCCTTGAAAAATAGAAAAATAGGGGGGGTGTGGAGCAATAGTACAGCGAGGGGGGGGTTTGCCTTGCATGTGGCTGACCCGGGCTCAGGCCCTGGTACCACATACGGTTCCTCCAAACACTGCCAGGCGTGATCCTTGAGCTAGGAGTCAGTCCTGAGCACTCTAGGCCCCCCAACTAATAAAATAATAACAAGAACAATGATAACAACATCATCTTTGGAAGAGTTGTAAAAAAAATAAAATGTCCATGAAAGACTGAGAACATACTGAAACTGGGGAAAAGAAGGTTCCTGATGATTAACTTTCTGAGTAAAATGTGCTATGGCTCTGAATCTGGGCAGACAGAAATTAATTATCCCCCCTAAAAAAGTCAGATCACATAAAAGACAGAATCTATAACCAATATGGAACATGACAGAACCCAAAACCCACACAAGAAAAATTACCCACATATTTCTTCCTAGCCTACGACTCTGATTTCACTTCTATCCCACAAGGGAATTAAGAGAAAAGGTCTTCTGTTTTGTTCTGTTTGCTTGGTGAACAGCCTAAAGACTTAGGAATTTTCATGCAATTTAAATGGCACCATAGGAAAAAGAAAGAAAGAAAGAAAAAATAAACCCAAGCAACTCATGAACGCTCTGTGTGTCCTCTGAATTCTGATTTCTAGCCCGGTCTAACTGGTGGTGGTGCTGGTTCTAACTTTCTACTAGATGGGCAATGAAAAAATTACATTAAACATCATTTACTACACTCAGATTGCTGTTACCTTTCAGTGGGTTTGACTGGACATCATCACAGCCCAAGGCACACAGCCCTGGTGTTTTCAGTGATGAGCCTTCTCCCTGCTGGCTTGCTGCCTTCCTTCCTCCTCTCTCAGGTCCACGGCCCTCGAAAGCATCAGGTATAGTATTTACTCTGGTCTTCACAGTGTATTGGAGGGAGCCAGAGCTGTGATGGATAAAGGACCTCCTGTCCTGTGTGAGGGTGCTGGCACAAGTGTCCAGGTAGGTGGGGCTCCTGGATCCCCCAAACACGGACTTGTCTTATTTACTGTTTTTAATAGGAAAAATGTATGCTAACTAAAAAAAAAAAAATTAAAATGTGTGCAAATGCTGGACTCCATCTGGTCGGTGGCCTTTGTCCCTCAGCATGAAGAGGTCAGGGTGTCTGGCCCTCCCCGCCCCCAACACACACACACACACACAGTCGTTACAACCATCTCCTGGTTGATCCACTGATACCAAGTCTCCAGACCTTTCTAGGAGCTGCAACACCAAGTGGGGACACTTTCAAGTCTCCTCTACCCCATGTCCCCCAGGGGGTTGACGCGAAGAGCAAGAGAGGGATGTTGCGTCCTCTCAGATGAATTGAAACACAAGTGAGTGACTAGGTACTTTAATCTTCAGCACTCATCATTGTACAGAGTATCACTCATCACTTAAATAACACACATCAGTGAATCCCGTGAAGAAACTGGTGGTGAGAACCGTCGGAGTGACACCAGGCGCGTGGCAGGGTAGAAATGGTCTGAGTGCGACACTGCACAGGACTTTGGGGCACAGAGACTAAGAATCCTCACCCGAAGGGCACTGCCACTATGGAGAAGTGCGTAGAAACAGGCCCTGCCCACGCCCCATGTGGACACACACAGGGACGCCAACAGGCGCGTGATGACCAGTGCCCACATGGACACAATCCTTTTTCAACACGCTAGTGTCATTCGGGGCTGGACGGGAGAGCAGAAAAGGAAGGAGGAGATGGAGAACCATTTACTTTCAAAGTGGAATCGAGTGTGGGGTATCTAAACTCTTGTCAACTAGAAAATGGAGTTTATTCTAGAGAGAGAGAGAGAGAGAAAAAAACTGCTTTCTTCTTAAAAACAACAAAAAAAGTACACGTATCTGAAATGGCTGAAAATCTTGTCCCTCCTAGGGGGAAAAAAATCGAATGTGGAAAATCTGCATTCCTCACCCCCCCACCCCAAACCTCCGCTGGAAAGAAAATAAAAAGCCAGAGCATTTGGCATTAGCAAAGGTCTGCGCTAAGTTCTCAGGCAATAAATTTATGGGAAACGTGAAGGCTGCTCATTAAAGCTATGTGTACGTTGGCTGAATTTTGCACGAGATTCTTGAATCTTGTGGAAAACTGGGCGCGGCTTGACATCCGAACAATGTCCCCGGTCTGTTTGATTTCTAGAGCTGCGGGAAATGTCGCACTTTGGGAGTCGGGGGAGAATGAGCAGACTCAAGCGGGACCGGGCTGAGTCCGAACGTGGTTTTTCCACAAGGCTCTAGGAAATATTTATTATCTTTACTTCTCTCTCTCTCTCTCTCTCTCTCTCTCTCTCTCACACACACACACACACACACACACACACACACACACACACACACGGGCCTCCCCCCGCCCCCACGATGAAAATACTGTGGGACCTTCTTTTCTTTCTTTTTCCTATTTTTTTGGTGGCGGTGAGAAAATAGCCCTGCTCAGGCGGCTCTTACCAGCCGCGCTCACCACCCAAGGATAGGCAATTTTCAGTTGGCTTTTCAGACGCGGGTTGCCATGACAAAGAGCACAATTTATTCCTTAGTCCCTTATCGCAGCTACAGATCACAGACCATAAAAATTAACAAGGCTCTTTTCCTTTTCCCCGATAATTTCAGAGTTCCTCATCCTCACCTGAGGTCTTTTGTTCCCCCAATTAAATGGAATGAATGTCAGTCATCTAGCAATTCAATTAATGCTGATTTCAAAATTCTGGCCCAAACCAGAATCTATAATCACAGCCTCCTAATCACAGCTCAGTCTCGAGAATGAAAAGCAAGCAGGAAATTGCACTAATTACTCAATTAGACTAATACTGTATTTTAAAGCGAGGGCTTAAGGGGTTGTCAGCGCTGACAAAGGACCCCCGAGTCATCCTCACCTCGGTGGCAGCCGTTGGCGCCTGCCTGGTCCAATTGAAGGCGATGTTTTCAAGTGGCCATTTCATTTCTACCCATCTCCCGGGGACCCAACCCCAGGGCTGATAAATGGGCCTTAGATGAGAGCGTGGGGAGGGGTGGGGGGCTCTCCCGGGGCTCCTGGGGTCCTGCAGGATGGAAATGCTTCCCTGGGATGGGGGTGGGGGGGAGGTGTGAGGTCTCCTGTAGGAAGGTGGGGAGGGCACCAGGCCACCGGAATGGCTCTGGGAACCGGAGAGCAAGAAGGAACATTCTGGAAGCCCGAGCACCATTTTTCCATCTTAAAACCAAGCCATGCTGGCTTCCAAATTCCTGACAGAGAGTGTGTGGGGGAACAGGGCATCCGTCCACCTGGCAGGGGGCCCGGGGCGGGGGGAGCGGGAGGCTGAGACTCTCCTGCAGCCCCTGGACGGCTTCTTGGGGGTGTGAGTGGGTGGGCGCGAGGCCTTCCCGGAGAAGCTTCCTAAGACGGGGAACAGGAGTGGAACAGGGCCGGGGGCGGGGGGGAGGGGGCGCAAGGCAGAGGGCGTGAAGGGTTTCTAAAACAACACAGGCTCGGGGGCCCAGACAAGCTGATCCTTATTACAAACAGTGACACCAGCCTACAACTACGATCCTTTTGGTGCTCCACATCAGCGCCTCGGAGATGCTGTAAACACGGGGCGGACACTCAAGCCTGTCGCGTCTCTGGTTTTGGTGAAGATCCTTCCCCACACTGGATGCGGAGCAGGAGGCAATGGGGAGGCGGGCAGCGGGGGCCCGTGGTGAGGCAGGGCTCTCCCCCTCCGCGGCAGCTCCCACAAATGACCGACTTGGGGGACGGCGGGGAGGTGGGGTTCCAAAAGGCGAGAGGCGTTTATTCGGCCCGGACAGGCGTGGTCTCTACTTCCACGGCTTGCCTTGCGGGTGACCACTGCCCAGCGATCGGGCTCCGGAGGGGCCCGAGGCGGAGCCGCTGGAGGACAAGCTCTGACTACAGCGGGAGCCTGGCCCCTTCGTGTCTCTCCCGTGGGTGCTGGTGTGGCTCAGCCGGCCTGCAGGGAGCAAGAAAACAGGGGGCAGAGCTGCAGGGTGACTCGAGTGGCAATCGGCCGAGGGCCACTCTTCCGCGGAGGGACAGCGCTATAAACCCTTCAGGCGGCCGAGTGGGCCTCTGCCGCCACGGCAGGCTAAGGCCTTCTGTTACCGGTGGGGCCCTGGGAAGCGGGAGGGCAGCAGGGAGGAGGGCCCGCTCGCTGCTGTCATCCCCGCTGCCTGCAGCTTGGGCTCTCTGTCCTTCTTGGGGTGCAGGAGCCACCGGAGGAAAGATGGGGGCAAGCTGTGAGCCCCACGGTTTGGACTAACACAGCCAACAGTAACAAAGCATCTGAAGGCCTCGGTTTTACCTCAGACACGTTTTCTGCGACTGCTAACCTCTTATCTTTTCCCTGCCGCACCCTCTCTGGAGATTCCTAACACAATCTGGGGTCATCTCCAACACTCTTAATACACACACAACCCATCCAACATCTTACATACATACACACACACACACACACACACACACACACACACACCATCCCCTACACTTATCTGAAGAATCTAAATATATTCTTTTGTGGGGGGGCTTTTTTTGGGGCCACACCTGGCTATGCACAGGGGTTACTCCTGCCTCTGCACTCAGGAATTACTCATGGCGGTGCCCGGGGGACCATATGGATGCTGGGAATCAAACCCGGGGTCGGCCTCGTGCAAATGCCCTGCCCGCTGTGCTACTGCTCCAGCCCCTCTAAATATACATTCTTTTTTTTTTGCTTTTTGGGTCACACCCGGCAATGCACAAGGGTCACTCCTGGCTCTGCACTCAGGAATCACCCTTGGCGGTGCTCAGGGGACCATATGGGATGCTGGGAATCAAATCCGGGTCGGCCGTGTGCAAGGCAAACGCCCTACCTGCTGTGCTATCGCTCCAGCCCCTAAATATACATTCTTGGAGTCAAACTTTCCATAGCACTTGAGTGAGGGGACGCTTAAAAGGCGCAAATCCCTTGCTCCAGGGAAAACGGGGGTCTGAAGGTCCCAGGGGCTTACTGGGATTGTCCGTGAGCCCCAGGCCCTCTTCCAGGTAATACTCGATCTTCTTTAAGTCTTCAGGGGTGAATCTCCACTTATTCTCCGCGGGGAGGGGCGGTGCTTTGGGGCTGGCTCGCTTCCGGGCAGAGCCGGGAGGGTGGGCCTGCAGGAAGGACGCTGGCAAGGAACCCGTGATCAGTCCTTCTGGAAACTTCTGAGCTAAGACCTTCAGACCTGGGAAAGCATCCGAAGAGACAGCATGAATACGGTGAGGCCGCGGCAAAGCCCGCGTGTCCTCCCCCTGCCCCGCCTCCCCGGAAAGAGGCAGGAGGCAGAGCCCAAGGGGGACCCCAGTGCCCAGAGTGTCCGGCATCCCGGCTCCCACACAGAGCCCAGCAGGAGGGTACTTGCTGGGGCTTCCTCTCTGGTTCCTCCTCCCCTGCAATGCTGAGGGCAGAGCTGTGTGGGGAGGCCGGGAGGGGCGCACAGGCGGGGCTCACCTCCGGAAAGCATGAAGAGGTTCTCGAAGCCCCGCTCGCACATGGTGGTGGCCGCCTGGCTGGCCAGCCTCTCGTCGTCGTCGTAGAGGATGATGATCTTGCCGTGGGCGTTTTTCTGTGCCCGCAGAGTCAAGGTTCCCCCGGTCTGAGCTAACCCAGGCAGGTCAGTAAGGACTCCCCGCCCCCGCCAAGAAGCCAGGAGGGCCCAGGCCCGGCTTTCTGAGTTCAGCCCACCTTTGCCCCATGGAAACCCACACTCATCTGAGCTGGTCTTTCCTCCTGTAAACTAAGGCTGCCTGTCTAAGAGCGTGAGTTCCAAGCTTCGGACACTCTTGCTTTTTTACTCACGTGCCCTGAGAAGGAAGGATGACGGGTTCCACTGCACAGCGGAGGGAAGAGAAAAGCCAATGCGCCCCCTGCCTCCTTATTACAAGGGCAAGAAACTGAGCCGCAAAGCGCTCAATAAGGAGGAATGGTTGGTGGATCCCAGTCTGGAGATGGAGATTCATGTCAAAAATGGAGAAATAAGGAGCTTGTACTACACTGCAGTGTGAAGTGTGTGTGTGAGAGATCCCAAAGCCCAAGACAGTGAATTATATATACAGCATATTTCTACCTTGGAGGAAAAAAAAATCTCTCTCTCTCTATATATAATTTCATGATTTCAGAGCATCCTTGATTTGCCATAGGCCACAAATGCAATCAACCTAAATGCCCGTTGTTATAGTTGGTTGGATAAAGAAGCGGTGGGAAGGGCCAGAGCCACAGCACAGTGGGGAGGGCACTTGCCTTGTACACGGCTGACCTGGGTTTGGTCCCTGGCACCCCAAATGGTCCCCCAAGCGCTGGCAGAAGTGATCCGAGTGCAGAATCAGGAGCAAGTGCTGAGTATCACTGGGTATAACGCCCAAATTAAAAATAAAATAAAACAAGATAAAGAAGTGATAGAGGATGGAGCACAAAGCCTCTCCAAAAGAATAGCATTATGCCTTAGAGGGCAAAACGAATGCAGCCGTGAAGTGATGATGTTATGTGAAATAAGAAAAGGAAGCGAAAGAGCACGATGGTTTCGCTAATAGATACATAATCACAGAAGACGAACTGGCGAAACCCCAACAGGACTCAGTCCATGGGCTGGTGGGAACTATGGTGGCTTCTGGGGAGGGTGGCAGAAATGCGCAGGGGGGCGGCTTTTGTGGTCTCCATTGCTCTGAACTTTGAGGTGTTGAGTTATATAGGCCCCTGACCTCTATGATTCTGCAAATCAATAAAAAGGGGGAATTAAAAAAAAAAGTTACAGAGAAGATTGGCTGGATTAAAAACATAGAAATGGAATGAGTTGTTCAGATGCATGATTTTTTGGAGATTACAATTTTTGTTTTTAAAGAATATTTTCAGCTTGTATGGTTTTTGATGAGCAAACACAATTTTAAGAAGAAAACTTTGTCTTGGCTGTTGGGCTTGGGTGGTGCCTAGGGGCCACTCCCTGCTTGGTGCTCAGGAGTCGCTCCTGGGAGTGCTCGCCTGGGTCTCGTGTGGATACAGGACCATGCGGAGGTGAACACATGCAGCACATGTGTTCAAGTCCTCCTCTCGGATATATGCCCAGACCAAGAAGAAAAAATAATTCTAATGGAAGGGAAAAATAGTCTTGGGACTGTCACTGGATCATAACCACTATAACTAAGCTGTTTTTTTAAAATTTTGCCTTAACTCGTCAGACACTCAGCAACACCCCAGAATCCAAATCCTAAAATGGACCAGAGAGATAGTACAGGGGATAAGGCACTTGCCCTGCCTGTGGCTGACCCCGGTTCAACCCCCAACACCGCATATGGTCCCCAAGTGTCACCAGGAGCACAGATCCCTGAGCACAGAGCCAGGAGTAAGCCACCAGGTGTGGCCCCCAAACCAAAAACAACAGCAAAAAACAAATCCTAAAGCAGGCTAAGCTAATAATAAATGCCAAAAGACATTTCTTGCTAGGAGTATGAAATCAGGATAAAATTTGATTTTTTTTTTTTTTTTTTTTGCTTTTTGGGTCACACCTGGCAATGCACAGGGGTTACTCCTGGCTTTGCACTCATTAATTACTCCTGGCGGTGCTCAGGGGACCATGTAGGATGCTGGGAATTGAACCCGGGTCGGCCTCATGCAAGGCAAACACCCTACCCGCTGTGCTATTGCTCCAGCCCCCTAAAATTCGACTCTTACAAGCCCCACACCACCCAGCACTTTTAAAAAGACAACAAAGGATACATATTCAAGAATATCATTTGAGTAAGGGTTCATTGTTCTAGAGAGAGTCGCAATGGGGTAACTGTAAGCTGCAAAGGAGAAGGGAAAGCTTAGGCGGTCTGGAGCACAGTTCCTGGCGGGCCCAGGGTCTAAGGAGGAGCGAACGGCATTTTCGAAAGCAATGAGCGCTCAGTCGGAATTCTTCTGTGAAGGAAAAGAAACAGGACGCCACACAGGACGGGAAGCTCCCCATCGCCTCCTGACCCTTAGCCTCGAGGCGGGTCCTCTAATGGCCCCCCCTAATCTAGGACTTCCTGAACTGTTGAGGGAGGGTGCAGCCACCGCCAGGTGGGCCAGGACCAGAGGTGGGCTCTGTCCCTGACACGAGACGCCGCCAGGCCTGCTCGCTCACCACCAACGATGTGGCACAGCTGGTAGGAGTCTCTGTCCCGCACGTCCAGCAGCAGGAAGGGGCAGTCTGGGTAAGGTCTGTCTTTGGCGTTGGGCTCCTCTTTCTTCACCAGCCCTTTGTCCAGGTCCAGCTCCCCAACGCCACTGATGACGCTGCAAGTGGAAAAGGAGGTCAGCAGGCTCAGGGAGGCGGCCGACAGGCCAGCCAAGAGCACTTTTCCCGGGAGAGCTAGAGCTGGGCTTCCCGTCATTCCCCGCGCCTTAGAGTGAAAGGCAAGAGTGGATACGACAAAAGGAAAATGGACACGGGTGTCGCTGCCTCTGAGGACAAGACATGACCGACGCCGAGTCTACGACCTGGGCCCCTCGGAGGACACAGGGCAGGGCCCCAGGACGCTGAAGTGTCAGGGACTGCTGGGTGCATGCTGCTCCCGGCGATGAGGTCAGTGTTCCGAGAGGACAGGCGGGACAGATGGTCAGGCCAGTGGGGTTTTGAGGCGTGTCTGAGCAAAGGGAGAAAGAATAAGGTGGAGGGGCTGGAGAGACAGCGCGGTGGGGAGGGCGCTTGCCTTGCACACGGCCAATCTGGATTCGATCCCCGGCACCATGCGGGTCCCCCAAGCACTGCCAGGAGTTATTCCTGAGTGCAGAGCCAGGAGCAAGCCCTGAGCATCACTGGGTGTGGCCCTGCCTCCAAGAGAAAGTAAGAAAGAAGTAGGCTGATGGAAGGGCAAAGGAAAGGCGTTTCTATGTGTGATATATGTAATGTGAACTAAAAAGGCCTTCAGGATCTCAGACACACAGTGATCAAATCTAGTCTGAACCTCAGTGTTTTCAATAGTTACCTGTAGTTAACAGGATGTTTTATAGGTTACTTATTTTGTATGTTGCAAAGTGGTGCAGGGAGATGCTTTAATTTTTCATTTCAATTAATGAGGGGTCTGGCCCACACCTGGCAAGTGCTCGGGGCTACTCCCAGTGCCGTGCTTGGGGAACTGTGTGGTACAGGGGTCCAATCTGGCCCCCCACATGCAAAGAACGTGCTCCAGCTCTTTGAGCCCCCTCCCTGGCCCCAACCAGGCTTTTTGATCTGGTGACATTCATAATGAAATAGAAGAGAAAATCAAGAGCTGACCATGACTTCAGCACGGAGAGTTTCTAAAGGCCATGGGTCCCCACGATAACGAGATGGCGTGAAAAGATGAATCAGAGCAATGGAAGAGCATCCTTACCAACAAACGGCAAGCAGTGAAAGGACCGCAGTGGCCTAGGTGGACACGAAGACACACACACCCACCCCACCCATCAGTGTCCAGTGGAGGCCCTCTCCCAGCAGATGTGGCTCCGCACTGCACTGGACACACGCCACGTCGGCAGTCTGCAGCGCTGTTTCGTATGACCGGGCTGAACCCATGGAGCAGAGAACCTACCGAACGTGAAACCAGGACTGGGTGGGAGTCTTCTCGGTTTTTCCTGCTTTAAAAGCAATTTTAACATTCTTGCACAAAAGCTGCGGTGATACTAATGACAATGGTAACATCAAAAGCTGCAGCGACAGTGGTCTGGAAGATACCAGTTCTTTACCTTTGTCTTTGTTTTGCCTTTTTTGCCCACACTGGGGAACATATGGTGTCAGGGATCAAACCCAGGTCTCCCTCGTGCAGAGCCTGCACTATGGCCCTCTGAGCTCTCTCCTTGGCTGAACACATTGCTCTGGCAGAACTGCTTTACGTGTAAAAGGGACGGGCGCGTGCTGAACCCTGGCAGAGTCTTATAGTTCAAAATAGTATTTGCCAGAGGATGCAGCTTTCGAGAGCACGGAGAGAGGAGTAGCAGCTATGTGGAGTCTGAGGGTGGCCACCAAGGGCTGAGCTCAGGAGCTTTTGCCCCTACTCAAGAGCAGAGCCCTGAGCCGGAGACTCAGCATTTCTGCCGGTTCTGGACAGGGGCTGATAAGCTGCATGGATGGAAACGGGGGTGTGGGTGGGCAATCATTCTCCCTCTCATTTTTTTTTTTTTGCTTTTTGGGTCACACCCAGTGATGCACAGGGGTCATACTCCTGGCAGTGCTGGGTGGGGGGACCATATGGGATGCTGGGAATCAAAACCCGGGTCGGCCATGAACAAGGCAAACGCCCTACCCGCTGTGCTATCATTCCAGCCCTGTATTCTTCTGAGGTCAAAAGATAGTTGAAACTCTAAGTCCCAATAGTGAACCACAACCTCTAGAGTGGGAAGGAGGAGTGGACGTGAGCCTTCCCCTGGGCAATCTACTCTCTGAGAGTGCTGAGAAGGGGTCCAGGAGGTGGCCGGAAGAGAAAGAGGCAGAGGAAGTACCAGGGCAGGGAGTACACCAGGAGCATTCACCACTGCCAGCCCCTTTCGAAGGTCTCGAAATCACAGAAATCCATCTCTGGGTTAATTAGCAGGAAGGTAAACGTGGAGGGAAACCAAAGCAGAGGGGCTCGGGCTGAGCCAAGTCCTAATAGTGAAGGAGGAGGGCAAAGCCCGGGTGACCGCACTCCTGTGCGGGACAGAAAGGAACGGAGGGAACATCCCATGGCTCATGAAAACAAACCCCGAGAGCCTGTCTGGGGAACCGAGGGCTGAGCTGGGGGCGGGAGCTGGGCGGTGGTGGGAGTGGCGGGTGAGGAGGCAGACAAGAAGGGGCGGAGGACAGCGGGGGCAAGAACATTCTCACCACTGTCCATTGGGATGCCTCCACACCAGAAAAAAAAAACCAAAAGTATGCATGAAGGAAATTCAAACAAAACACAAGAAAACACGCATGCGTCGGGCGCACCTCTGAAGGGTGGAGCGGCCGGAGTCCCCGACGCCTGTGCTGTTGATGAACTGGACGGGGCTCGGCGCCTGCTCCCCGGGGCTCTCTTTCCCGTTGGTCCTGGCGGTGATTTCTGCATCAGGTTCTGAGGTGGCAGAGTCGTTGTCTACAAGGGTGCAGAGAGACACAGACACATTTCGTCGCGTATCTAGTCAGAACGTCCTCGAGGACTGCTACTCCCCTGTGAGGCGGTCCCACGGGGGCCTGCTGGAGAAAGCCCAGGGCCATGCCCAAGCAGCTCCGGAGGTGACCTGAGTCTAGGCTTGACAGGCATCGCCACTGTCCTTTCAGGGGACGGGCAGTGGGAACGCTCTCTCTTGACCCCGTAGAGAGTGACCCGTCTTTTCCACTGGACGGGGACAGCTGGCTCGATGGCGCAGAGGAGTTGTGTGGAGCTGGCAGCACCTCAGCAAGAAATAGGGCTGTGGCACCAGGTTTTATTAGTGATTGTTCTATTTTTCACCAACGCACACAGTTGATAGTGGTCACATTACAAAAAAAGTTTCTGAGAAAGTAATATTAATGAGTAAGTCTTAATTCTCACCGTTAAGTATATGCAGCTTTCAAGTATTCTGTGATAAAAATGGGAGGTATATGCATAGCAAGTTTCCTACAAAACAAAGTATTAAGTGTGATCTTCACTGTTCTGGTCACACTTTTTTGGGGGGAGGACAGGCGATGGTGCTACTCCCGATGTGTGCCCAGGGGTCACTCCTGGCAGTGCTCTAGGCATCATACGTGGTGCCAGGGATTAAACCGGGTTGGCCAGATGCAAGGCACTAATGTGCCTATAAATTCCACGGACAGAAACATTAGTTATTTACACTCCTGTATTTGGCGGACATTTCCTCATGAAACAGCCAAGCTGAAACTGTTGTTTCAAGGAAAACCATAGACAACACGCTTATGGCCATAATTAAAAATGTGCACAAAAATCAGAATTTTGGCAAGTATTCGCCATCACGAGCTTTACTCTAGCCTGTATAGCTTTTCAGGTAAGAGAGGCAGTGAAAGTAATAAATATACTTTGGGGGAATGCTCTGTGCTGAAATTTATCAACATTTGGAAGGTCTTCATAACTCTGCAAACCAGTATTTTCCAAATGGTCAATGATCGATGCTGCAAACTAAGCATGGTAAAATCTATTCAGGAGTGCAAGGCAGACCAGACGTGGATTTTATGGGAACAGGATATGAAAAGTCCATTGATATAGTTTCAGAGTCCACATTACAACTAATCTCTAAGCAGCTACCAGCTGTCAAGTTTTGGTACCATAGCAAAGAAAAATATCTACAATTATCTCAGAGGAAAATGAAAATAACCCTTATTTTTCAACTTCAGGCCTTCCTGAGGTCAGGTTCTCTCCTACTCTTTGACCCTAAGATAGAATTTGCAATGGATTCCATGCAAGACATGGGAACCAGCTGCCTTTTATTAAATTTACAAAAAAGGTAGGACACTGCCATTCTCAGTGATTTGTTTTGGAAATGCATTACTTTTACATAAAAGCATATGTGAAAGTACTTTTAGATAGAAGCATATTATATTTGTGCTGTTAGAGTGAAAGATAATATAGATATTAAAACACTGTTTAAAATTTTAAGAACATAAATATTAATAGACATAACTCAAATAAACAAAATTTCTTTGAGGTCCTTAATTTTTATTTAAAAACAATAATTTTAAAGCCTGTGGAGGGAGATTGACACTAAAAAGTTTGAGAATTTATTGCTTTAACCAGAGTAATGAGAGAAGAAATAAAAATAAAGGGCTTAGTTATATTAAAGAGGATACTGAAATTTAATTTGCATCTGATATAATGTGCTAGAAACTTCAAGAGACTCCTACAAGAATAAGAGAAGTATGTTATTAGATAAAAAGATGTACTGACAAAATAATCAAAAAACAACATGAACAACATTTTGTTTGTATAATAACTGCAAATATAAAATGTACTCCCCTAGAAGAGATATCTGGTAGGAAGTGTAAAGAATCTGATAAAGTGCAGAAGTCCTTTAAGAATAGTCTCATAAAATTTTTACCAAAGATGTGAATAAAGAATGTGACATACCTTGCGGATCCCTGACTAGTGACTAAAGGTAAAGTGATGTTAATATTTCCCACATTTAAATTTTAGCCTTCATTCAAAAAACAGGCTTACAAGGATTTTAAACATGAAAAGAGAGACACAATACACACATACACACATAACTTAAGAAACTAGCCTTATCATCTAATTAACATTTATTGAAAAGGTAAATCATTGAAACAAAGCAGAACTATGATCAGAGCAATGGAATAGTGAGTATAGTAACAAATCCTAGACTATATATAAAGGCAATGCTTTTTCTTTTTGGGATTTTTTTTTTTTGGCTTTTTGAGTCACACCTGGTGATGCTCAGCGATTACTCCTGGCTCTACACTCAGAAATTACTCCTGGCGGTGCTCTGGGGACTTTACAGGATGCCAGAGATTGAACCCAGGTCAGCCGCATGCAAGGCAAACTCTACCTGCTGTACTGGCCTGTATTGTGTTGTACTGCTGCTCTGGCCCCATATTTGTTTTCTTGGGGGCCACATCCAGCAATGCTTAGGGGTAACTCCTGGCTCTATGCTCAGGGATCAGTCCTGGAGGCTCAGGGAACCATACAGGGTGCCAGGGATGGAACCTGGGTCAGTCATGTGCAAGGCAAGTGTGCTACCCACTATGCTATTGCTCCAATATATATGTTAAAGATAATATCACAATTAGTAAGAAAGGGAAGACTATTGAATCAGTGGTTCTGCAATAATCTGTCAAATAGCTAAAAAATCAAATTTAGGTAATTCCCTCATCATCATTATCTAAATTGCTAGAGGATGGATTAATGTAGGGGGCAGGTTTAAAAAAAAAAGAACCAAATAAACAACTAGAAGCAAGCATAGATAAATAGCTCCTCTTATTCAGGGTTTTGTGAATCTCGTGCCATCAAAGGAAACACATGAAAGGCTAATGGGTTTACCCATGTAACAAGACAAACCTCATATATATATATTGTCAGGAACTCACACAAAGAAAATAATTAGCAAGTGAATAACAAATTAGGAAAAATACCTGTGATACAGAGACATGAGGAAAGATTAATACACATAATTTATAAGAAGCTTTTTAATAAATCAGTTCTTTAATTGGAAAGGGATCATGTGTACAAACAAGGTAAAAATGCAAGTAAGATCAAACTGTTATTAAGGAAAAGATGTTAGCTCTTCCCTGGCAGGGCTGTAGGCCTGAGGCCTCATACTCCGACGGAGTCACCTTCTGAAGTAGCTTCCAGAGAGAAAATTACCATATTTCATTTTTTTTTTACCCCTTTGGTTTTGGGGCCACACCCTGGGTTACTTCTGGCTCTGCAGTCAGGAATCACTCCTGGCGGTGATCAGGGGACCATAAAGGATGCTGGGGATCGGATCTGGGTTGGCTGTGTGCAAGGCAAGCTGTACTATCTCTCTGGCCCCACTACTACATTCCTCTGCACAGATTTTATTTCCTCCTCTCTTCAGACATTAAGGATAATGCCATACATAGCTCTGTACAAAAAAAAGCTTCTGCTTTTCTTTTTTTACATAATAATATTGCTTGGATATGGTTCTAAATCATCAGCTAAGATGTTTTTTAGTAATGGGGAACGAGGGCTAGGGCTTTGATTGTACCGGTGATACGGATGAGGGGGTAGAGCCATATACCCCAATGCACAGACTCAACTGTGTCAAGTGCCTGACGGGGAAGGGCGAGATGGAGTGTGGGGACACTCCTGGAGAGAAGCGGACACAACTGATGCTGAATTATTATGTGCCTAACACATAACTTTCAACACCTTGTAAGTCATGATTCTTTAACTACATAAAATACATCCTGGTATTAAAAAAAACTAAGAAAAAGGAAGGACTGACATGATAGCACAGTGGGTAGGGCATTTGCCTTGCACATGGCTGATTCCTCTGTCCCTCTTGGAGAGCCCGGCAAGCTACCGAGAGTATCCCACCCGCATGGCAGAGCCTGGCAAGCTACCTGTGGCATATTTGATATGCCAAAAAACAGTAACAACAAGTCTCACAATGGAGACGTTACTGGTGTCCACTCGAGCAAACTGATGGACGACCGAGCTACAGTGCTAAGAAAAAGGAAGAAAAAGATGATTTTAATATTCATTTTCAAGGCTGTATTAGTTTCCATTAAATAAGGATCTCATTATCATAGTGGCACTTTCACAAATCAGGAAGTCAAAGACAAACATTCCATTAGGAAAAAAAAACATGAAAGGCAGGTAATGACTTCAAAAGAAAATATATATACAAGCAATTAATACATATATATAAAGCTCAATTTCTCTATCAAAGAAATAAAAAATAAAAGCATTAGATATCAACCTAGCAATTATTTATCAAACTGGTAATTATGTAACCTAGACTAAGATGGAAAAAACAAATCTCATCCATTTAGTCTGGAATGCAAACAAGTAGGGCCACCCTGAAGCTACTGAGGAACCAGCAGAATGTCTAAGAATGGATTCATGCCAAGGGTCCGAAAGCACAATGCAGAAAAGACACCTGCACTCTTACGTTCACTGCATTACTATTCGTGATAGCCAAAGCCTGGGAAGAACCCAAGTGCCTAAGAACTGATGACTGGATAAAGAAATGATGCTACGTAGACACAAAGGGATACTATCTGGCCATAAGAAAAGACGAAGTCATGCAATTGGCTGCTATGTAGATGGACCTGAAGAGTATCAAGCTGAGTGAAATCAGTCAGAGGGAGAGGAACAGACTCAGAACCATCCCGCTCCTATGTGGGATATGAAGAAACTTCGTAGGGGAGTAACAAGCGCCCGAAGGCAACAGACACAAAGAGCAGGAGGACTGGTCTCCAGCGGGACGCTGGCCGCCGGGTCAGGGTGGGAGGATGACTAGGGAAGGGAACACTAGGGCGATGGGGGAGAGGGGAAGTACCTCTGGCTGGGGGCAGGAGGGACACTGGGGATACTGGTAAAGGGATCGGTGTTGGAACAGGTGATAGTCAGAGCCATTCGAACAGCTATGGATTATTTTATATAAGTAAATATTACACAAAACCTACAACCCCTAACAATAACTAAATATGTTATGATATTTTCAAATGACAGGCATTAAATGACTACAGAACCTGACCTTCAAGCTTCTGAAGTGTATTTGAGAGCATAGGGAAGTAGGCCTGTTAAAATGTTCACTGAAAATAGCATAATACAAATCTATAAACAAAGGGTAATTACTTGCATGGGCAAGTAATTAGATGGCAGGAAAAAACCCAAAATGTTAACACTGATGATTGATTGATTTTATTTTCTTATTTATTTATTTTACAGTTTTCTGGGGAAATTTTTTTATTTTTTTAATTTGTTTTTAGGAAAAACAAACATCATAAAAGGAGACTTTTATTCCTTCAATGATAGCTAATATGCATATAGATACAATCTATTCTCCAGGCATTCCTGAGTGAGTTATTATTCTGTGTACAACACTAGAAAAGCACTAATATTACTCACACATTATGGTGTCCGACTTTACAAGAGCCTATTTTGCTGAGCAAATTTATTTCAGAAGAGAAAATTGCATGTGCCCATATGTTCTGGCACTATAATCTCAACAATGAATTAAAGGACAAATCCAGGTTAACCAGGTTAAAATTGGGAGTGCTCAGATGAGGAGACTCAATTATCTCTGTTACAAAGAGCCCTTCTTCCTCGGCCTGGTGAGAGGCATCTGTCAACGATAAATTCCTGTCTTTTTCAGATTCTCTTTATCCTCCCTAACAAAAACAAGCCAGGGAGATGACAGTTGAGTTGCACAAATCCAGCGTTCAGACTTCCTGAGAAACTTGTCTTGAAATCAGAAGTCAAATTCCTGGCCTACATCAACCTTAACAAAACACATTCCTCCACCGGTAAACAGCCCCATATTGATGGCTGAGTGCTCTGGGATCAAATAAAGACCTTAACTCTGGGAATTCTTTTCATGCGCAGACAACTATGGGGTTTTTTGTGTTCGGCTGGGCTCGGTGCTGGAGAAAGGAAACCTACCCTCACCTACCTCATTTGCCCGCCTTATCTCTCAGCGGGCATCTCCTCCTCCTCAAACAATGGCTGGACCGGATTATGCAATGCGCCAGCCACCCTTGCAGTCTGCTCTTCTCCACTTCTCTGCTCGGGCCGTTCTTCCACCCACCGTAACCTCACCCTTCCCTGGCGCCTGTTGAGGTTCTGCACTCCCCATCCCCGGCCTAATTCAAAAGGATGCCACCCTCAGCCTTGCGACGAGAATATGCCTTTTCACTCTCAGGACTCCCACTTGCCAAGGCATGTGGCAGTCGCACGACGGGAAGGCTATATTATTTGTACCCTACAATTATTCGCCACAGGCTTTTGTAGCAAGCATCTGAATCCCCGAGGTGTGGGAAGGCCTCTCACCTGGGAGATCTCCCTTCCTTCCGGAGTTATAGAGAATATGGCTTCCCACGAGAAAACCCAGATGAAGCTCCCTAGTGGAAGTGTGGACTGACAATAACGATCTGACCCACAAAGAAAAAATTGTCTGTAAGCAGAGCTGTGCTTTATCCGTATTTGCAATCATGTGGTATCCAGCTCTATGACCTGCACACAGAAGGTACTAGAAATATGATCGAAGAAAGTAATCAGTAATAGGAAATACATCAAAAACTACCAATGCTCTAGCCAGAAAACCTGATGACTTGAAGAAGAAAAAAAAAATTAACAAGGAAAGTACCAGTTAGCCAGCAATTTCTTAGAGAGGCACATTTCATTCCGAGTAGATACATCAACGTTCCCAGGCCTGTGAACACAGACAGGCACATGTGGCCATAGTGAGTTGTTCCCCCCCTCGTCAAATGGTCAGTTGGTTGCTTCCCCCACGCCCTCAGTTCTCATTACCTTCTAGCCTTTGAATTTCCTCAGCTGTCACTTCCAGTGTTTGATCAGATAGGGAAGCAACTTGGATGACCTGATAGAAAAAATAAAGAAACGTGTGGTTGAGTGTCATGTTTGCCTTTAGACAGAGACATTCTGTCTTTGACAAAAGTGGAAACTTCAAACATCAAAGATCTCCCGTGGCAGTGCCTCCGCTGGAAGAGGTGCCTGGGGCCTCCTTCCATGGGAGGTACAGACCAGGATCGCACAGACCATCCTTCCAGAAGAGAAAATGCATTTAAAACAACAGCAAACAATGATTAAGAGACTGAGTGGATCACTTAGGAGAGGAGATAATAAGAGCTTTAAAAACACATCCACAAATATTCTAATTCTGCAATAGTTATTTCTTGAAAAGCAACATTTACGACAAGAGAATTGTATCAGAAATGTTTCACGCAATGAAGAAATAAAAAGCAATAATGGACACATTGTCTCTGACAATATACACTTATAAAAGGATTTTGAAGCAGTTTTCACAAGTTAGCTCGATACTAAGATCTACTTTAAGTAACAGACACCAACAGATCTTTGTCGCTGTTTTGGGAACATAGCTGGCTGGGCTCAGGGCTGACTCCTAGCTCTGTGCTCATGAATCACTCCTGGTGGGCTCAGGAGGACCACATGGGGATAGATCCCAGGTCAGCTGCGTGCAGAACAAGAGTCCTACCCGTTGCACTACTTGTCCCGGCCCCAAAACTTTTGTTAAAGGTCCAGAAAGATACTATGTCCATCATTTTTCAAAGTCTTTAGTTTTTTATGTTTATTTATTTATTGCTTTTTGGGTGACACCCAGCGATGCACAGGGGTTACTCCTGGCTTTGTACTCAGGAATTACTCCTGGTGGTGCTTGGGGAACTATATAGGATGCTGGGAATTGAACCCAGGTCAGCTGCACACAAGGCAAATGCCCTACCCGCTGTACTATCGCTCCAGCACCATCATTTTTCCAAATAAGAGAATGACTTGCCCAAGGTAACCAAACAACTCGCCAACGAAATGATTTAGGAAATAAAGTACAATTACAGAAGGGAAATTTCCCACAAACAAACAAACAAACAAAAAAATGTCCAAATAAACCTGGGATCCAAATTCCTGGATTCTAAATGAGCAAATTAAATGAACAATGAAAAATAAAACCCAAACCATAAATTTTATTATTTAAAAATTGACTGTTATATCCTACTTATAAAATTTGGAGGCCAAAATTAGAGTAAAGAGGGTAGCCCTGTTGGCCATGTTGGCCCTGGCGTCAATCCCCAGCACTCTACATGGTCCCCTGAGCCTGCCAGAAGTGATCCCTGAGTAAAAGTCAGGAGTAAGTACTGAGCACTGCTGGATGTGACCCCAAACCAAAAACAAACAAAAAAATCTTAGTAAGGAGAAAAATTTCACTCCATCCTCAAGAATGAGTATGTCCGAGCACATCAATTCATCCTCCCATAAGTGAAATATGGAAAACCCTAAGAAACCTCTTTGCAAACATTACCCAGAGTTCAATTCAGAAATACTTAAAGACGCACAGTGACATGAAACTCACCAGCTGGGCAAAAGTTGTAACTTTAAGTCTCTTGAAAAGTTCATCTTTTTTGTATCTATAATCTGAAAAGCAAAACAGGACAAAAATGCTTCTTGGTTTATTTTGTTCTCTTAGGAGTGGGAGGGCTTCTTTCTAGCCATCAAAGGGATTCAGTATACTTTTCAGGTTTTTACAAGCGTTACATCATCTGACTCTCACTAAAGCCTCAGGAGGAAGTATGGCAGGTATTATTACCATCTCTTCATTTTGTTCCCATTTTGTTTGCTTTGTCTAAAGCAGGAAACCGAAAGTCGTATTTATAAGCCACGTTGTTTCTGTGTATCTCAGCCTCTATTCCTTGCCTTTAATCTCCTCCTCTACCATTATCCTTTCATTATGCCTCTACTTTGACCATCCTGTAGAGCATGCATTTATGTAAGATGCTTTAAATCCCTTCCAGAACAAAGAAGGAATCTGCATCTGCAGTTTACAAATGAGGCCAGAGACTGGGAGAAGCTGAGTTGCCCAGCTCAGGAAGGATGGACACTTACGTCCTACTATTAAAACTCTGCTCTGAGCAGAGGACAACTTTATACCTGGGGCTACAAAGACAGCGATCCAGGGCAGTACCCCGACCTCCGCCCCAGGACACACACTGGGCACAAAATTATGACTCTCCAGATCATCTCCCATGCCGATACAATTGGAGCCACAGTTGCAGTTTTGTGAGACATAAACCATCCTGGAGACCGGCAATGTGAATGGTTATTCATGACAACGTGAAGACTTAACACACAGCTACACCGTGTGCTAGTTAAAATGGTCAAGATGGCAAATCTTACATATCTATATACTTCAGACCAAGATTTTAAAAAACAACCTAAGGCTTGCTCTTCAAGCCCGTGTTCTCCCTTGAGTCCATGTCTCGCTCGTCTGTCTCGATGTTTCTTGGCTTGCCCACTTCACCCGGAGAAGTCCATGTTCTCTCGAGCACTCTCTATCTCTCATCTCACATCTTTCTAAATAAGTTTCAATTAAAACTACCTTGCTTCACATACAAAAGCCCAGTCTAAAATATTGACGTTGATGCTGGTCACTGCTATCTTCATGGTTCTGAGCCAGGACTCAAATGGGGAAGGCGGGGGCTGTGGGGAGGGAGTTGTTTTGCACTTGTGTTCATAATTGTTCATGTCATATTAGTCTGTTTTTTAAAAAATTGAGCCAATCTCAGTTTGCCTAGTATTTGTCCCCCACCCTGCCCCCGGCCCCCAAGAGCAAAGTCCACAGTTAGGTGGTCAGACTTCTTGGAAACTGACCGCCATTGCTAAAGAGCTTTCAATGCGACCCTCCCGTCTGCCCTCACCTCCTCTTCTGGGTTTTAAAATATGTATTTAAATACAGCCTCATTATTTTAGAATTACTAAAGATTAGCTGGATAATGACTGTGACCTTCACAGCAGAAATGTCTCATAAACCAAGACTCCTAGCAACAAAGGAAAGGATTAAACACATTCTAGATTATTTACCTGGCGTTACTAATCGTTCCCATGAATTTTCACAACCAGCATGGACTAGAGCGCTCCTTCAGAGGACCGTGCTTGAGGGGCTTACCCCACGCCTCCCCCCTCCACCAGGAGACAGCATGCCACCTCGAGAACTTGCTGTCTAAGAACACACTCTGATTCTCAGGGGGAATCAGAGCCTCTCTGTTCTAAAGTGTCTTCAAAGAGAGCAATGTGGTGATGAACTGGCCGCTATTTCTAGAAGAGCCTCTGAACAGCTTCTTTTGGCGACAAGTTAACAGACCTGGAAACGAGGGTGATTCGAAAACCCACCAGCAGGCTGCTGACTCAAGTCGACCAGAAAGAGGTTTAGAAAAGTGCAGCTGAAAAGCGACAGCCCCCCTCTGATTCCCACCGAAAGGCCCCGACAGAAACCAAGATGGCAAGACGTCAGCCAATGAAAACAGCTTTCGAGGACGTCTGCACTGTGGCATCCACCCACTGATACTCTTCTGGTGTAATGACATAGTCTGAAATACTTCTCCACCCTAAGTACACATGAAAAGTCCCCTTAACTAAAGAGAAGTCACTTGAAGCAAATATACACAAAACCAAACCACCAGGCTCGGCTGGGTACCAGTATGATGGGCGGTTTAAGGGCCTTTCCCGGACCGGACGGTGGCGAGGCCTGAGCCCGACATACCTGGTTCTGGTTTGGAGGGACAGCCATCATGAGGACTTTCTGACATCCTGACTTGGAGATAAGAGGTCAGACCGGACGCCTGACAGCGCGTTTTAATCTTATATAAAAAAAGGAGGGCTTGGGAAGCTGTCTGGCGGTGCTCGCGCGGGCGACAGAAGCTTTAAGGGTGGCGCTCCTGCCACTCTGGCTTCGCCCGACCGCGGCGGAGGCGAATCATCCTCGTTTCGGGGCTGGTATCAGGTTTTGCCTCTCCAGTAAGTTGGGACTCAAAGTCTGCCTCTCTCGAGTTACTGGAAGGACAGAGGCCTGACTATCTAGGAGGCTTCACACTGGGTCCGGGGCGCGTTATCGAACCACCAGCAGCCAAGAATAGGCTTTGTGATGGTCAATAGGCCCCGGTGTCTCGTTTCTCCGGGCAGAGCTGAAAGCATCTTCAGGTTACAAAGGAATCCTGAGTGTGTGGGCGAGAAGGGGGTTCTGTTCAAACAGTTTAGCCTGGGGAAGTTGGGGCTCACGGTGCGGGGTGGGTGGGGGGGCAATCAAAGGAAGGAGCAGGGCAGGTCTGTGATTTCATAGAAAGGTAACCCAAGAATGGGGATGGGTCTAGGGTATCACAGAACAAGGCGATGTTCACCTCCCCTTCGCCCCGTGGGACGCCTCCAACAGAAAATGGAAGAGAAGGAAATCTCCTCCAAAGCACAGACGTGAAGTGATTCTAGCTAGGCGGGTATAGAGCGTGTGAGCCCAGGTCATCGGAAGCTCGGCCTCACTAAAGGCAGCAACCGCAGCCTGCATTTCCTGGGACTCTGCCCCACGGGAGCCCAGCGGGGAGAACCTCCCTTTAAAGGGCCTTGAGCAAGGAAACCACACTGTGCGTTGAAGAAATGCTCTACACGGGGTTTGAGCACTCAGGGTAGAATGGGTGGTTTTCAAGGGCCAACCTCCGGGTGGGGGGGGGACACCTGTGCCGGCGCTCGGTGCCCAATGGAGAGGAGGTGACAGAGACGGCAACCCTGAACAGAACCTTGCCTGCCCTGGACAAATTAAGGACAACACAGTGGAGGGAGGTGAGTAAGAAAGGTGCCGCCCCCCCCACCCCCCCCACCCCGTACAGTTACAGGTTTTCATGCATCCTTAAATATCTATGCTAATTTGTATCGCACAGCTGACAATAGAGAACATGAAAATGTGTAGGACTATGAAGGGGAAACTGTCATGTGTCTTTTTTTTTAAAAAAAGAAATGTCTATTACATTCATCACGAGAGTAAACCTGACTGGTAACAGAGTTGGTGTCAAGCTCTGTCTTCTGCAGTTTGGGGTTTATTTCTTCTTCCTTCCTCCCTCCCTCCCTCCCTATCTCCCTCCCTTCATCCCTCCCTCCCTCCCTTCCTTCCTTTCCCACACCTGATGGTACTCAGGGGTTATTCCTGGCTCTGCATTCAGGAATCACGGAATCACTTCCAGCACTGTTCAGGGGACAATACAGGATGCTGGTGATCGAACCCAGGTCAGCTGCATGCAGGGCAAGTAGCCTATGGGGCTTCTCTCTCTCTCTCTCTCTCTCTCTCTCACACACACACACACACACACACTCTTAACTTTTGGTGTCATACCTGGCATTACTCAGCCCTGAGTAATGCTTACTTCTGGTTCTCTGCTCAAGGGATCACTCCTGGGGACCACAGGCTCAGGGGACCATATAGGATGCCAAGGATAGGACCTGGGTTGGCTGTGTGCAAAGGCAAGTACCCTCCCCACTGTGCTATCATCCAGCCCCATGCAGTTTGTGGTTTCTTAATCCTGCAGCCATTCCAATGGAAAAGAAACATCATTCTTTATACGGAAATTCCTGGTGACTTCTGGATGGGGAATATTCTCTTCCCAGAAGATGGATCGAATCGAGCCAAGTCTGGGATGGTTATTAATTGGAGACCCTCTCCATTAGCTAAATACTCCCCAAGCATTGAGCTCTCCTACTGCGGATGGGAATGGATCCATCTTAGAAAATAGCTGCTCCTATTTCTCTGTAACGCCGGCCTTGGTGGGCACACGTTACATCCTCTTTGGACAGAGATTGAAAAATTATGATTCTGTACAAGGGCAATGCACTTGAGGATGAGTAGCATATCTTTGTGGAAGATTAGTTTTTTTTAAAGGATGTGCATGAAATATAATTTTTAATTAAAAGAAAGCAGACTGCAATGAATTTATAATGCAGAAATCTTTTTTTTTTTTTAAAGAAGCAGCTCTCAAACCTCTAAGTCTTTCATGAATACTGTCTAATTTATACTCAAAACTCAAAGGAGTGCTGTTAACAAGAGAAGATATTAGTACTTCTACCTCAGGTCTAGAGAAAGTCAGAAGGCAGGAAAGTAAAAAGGCCATGAAGACCACATTGAAATGAGAAGCTGGGCTTTTGCTGCTTAACAAACGCTCACCCCCTGTTTCAGTGCGCACATCCTAGGGGCTGAATGAGCCCCCACCCCCCAACATCCCGGACACAGTATCAGGTGCGACCCCAGAGGGTCCTCTGTGTTCCTCACGTCCGACTGCCACCTCTCCAAGCACAGGTGTGGTGGAGGACAGGTGGGGGTGCTAGTCGCCAGCTGGCAGAATACTGGGTCCCCTTATTCCCCCCAAACCATCAGAGGCTGTTACTCACTTTTTTTTATTTCTTCCAGCTTCTCAATGTACTTAGTCATACTGTTTCCTAAAAAGAGAACGAAGATTTTAGATAGTGCTTTGAAGGGAAGAAAATGAGTAACACAGTGCGAACAATAGAGAACAAGTATTTCGTACCGCCACTGCCCCGCCAAGAGCCTGTTCGTGGGGAAGTTATAGTAGGCAAATAGTAAAAACTATTTACTCCCAAAATACTCTCTGTACAACACAGCATCCTTTAAAGGGGGGTGGGAGGGGAATCAGGGGAAATGTTTTGGTTGGATATGTTTAAGCTAGCCCAAGTTCCAGGCAGTACTGGAGAGAGAGGGAGGGAGGAGAGAGAGAGAGAGAGAGAGAGAGAGAGAGAGAGAGAGAGAGAGAGAGAGAGAGAGAGAGACAGACAGACAGACAGACAGACAGACAGACAGAATATGTGTGTGTGTGTGTGTGTGTGTGTGTGTGTGTGTGTGTGTTCTTTAACCTTCCCTTTTTTGGGGGGGCGGGACAGAGGAGGTGTTTCCCAAGCAGTGCTCAGGCAGCTGTTTTCAGCCAACCAGACTGGCAGCTCGAAGCTCAGTTCCAAGGATGTGGTGCTGATCAGGCCCTGGGGCATCATGGATCGGCTGGACCACACGGGCAGGGCCTCCAGGACTGACCGTACCCCATGGTGCTCAGCAGACGAGGTAGTCCCGGGACTGAACCAGGCTGGCTGCACACAAAGCATGTGTCTTCCACTGTACTATCTCTCTGGCCCCCTAGTTCTTGTTTGTTTGTTTGTTTTTAAGTGAAGGTTTTCTTCCTCCTTCCCTCCCTTCCTAACTGTGAAATGGGAAAAATATACAGAGATAGAGAAAAAATGAAAGAAGCAGTGATTCCCACCCCAAGGTCTAAAGTGTGCCATAAAAATCTCCCCCTCCCCTGCAAGCCATCTCTCGTCTCTACTGCTTGGCAGTCAGCTTCTCCTTCCTGAGCGTGGCCTTCCACGATTCATGCTGACACTGCACGCTGAACTAGGCCACACAGCCTGTACACTGGGCTGCACTGTGGATCTGAACTGCTGAGAGATTCAATGGTTTATAGTTTGGTTCTACAGTACTCGGTTCTCGCCAAGGTGGTTTGGAGAGCGTTCCTCCACGAACCCCGGGCCAGGATCCCTCGGTTTCTGAACGCACTCCAGTCCAGCCCCAGGCCAGGGCCTCCTGCTCTGCCAGGCCGGCTTCGAGCTGACTCGACAGGGGCACCCAACAGGAACAGCCGAGGAGGGGCCTTCCAAATAATTTCTCATTTTCAAACGGTGCCTCCAAATTTTAGGCCCCGAGAGGATCAGAAGTCAGATTCAGTCCCCCCACTTCAGATCAAAGAAACGCTTCTAATTGGTGGCACGAACCTGATGTGTTTTCAAAAGCACTACTCTGAAATGTCCTTTCGTGTTCAGGCGGGAGCTGAGAAAGAAAGCGCCTGCTCTGAAACCCGAAATACATTTTCAAAAAACACAACTGAGGTCACTTGTTATTATTAAATCTTTACCACGGATTCATCATGGAATAACATTCCATTGAGTCAAAAAAACAAGGGTTGGGTTTTTGTTTAGCTTTAAAAAAAAAAAATTAAGACACACTCCAGGCACGGGCCAGAAAGCAGAACCGGTGTGGTTGGAAACCCAGACCGAGTCCTCCGGACACTCTCGGCCGCCTGGAGAGCCAGCACGTCTCCGAGTCACACCACGAGGATCCAGACAACATCTGGGGCAGGAGCAGAACCCTGCGTGGATCCTGGCTGAGCTGTGACCGTCTCCTCAGGGCAGCCCGTGTCTTCTTCTGCCCCCACCCGCCTGGGTGCCCATGTGCAGCTGAATGACTCGGGAAGCAGCGGGGACAAACAGTGTGCCACTGGGCCTCGCAGAGCCTTGACACAGCTCCGGTCTCCTCCTGAGTCCCCTGCAGCCGTGTGCCATAGAGGCTGCTGGAGATTCCCTCGAGTAGGGCAGCTACGGGCAGGCTTCTCTTTCGGGGCGCTCACACCCCACGGTGCTCAGGACTTGCTCCCGGCGCGGAGCTCAGGGACCACTCCTGGCGAGTTGGAGGGGGGGAACTAAACAGAGGTGCAGGGATTGAACCCAGGTCAGCCGCATGCAAGGCAAGAATCCTGCCCTCTGTACTATCCCTCGGGCGGTCCTGCCAGGGAACTGAGCCAACAGAATGATGACCTGTCCAGGGACACAACTGTGGAGCAACAGAGTCGGAACTCAGTTCCCTTCCTGGGAGAATACGGGCTGCTCTGCTTGTGGTGTTGTGGTGCTGTGAGACAGGGTTTCCCAGTGGGCAAGACGTGTGGGAAGGTCACTTTTCTCACATGGCAGGGGGGACCATTATGTGCTCTCAACTCCATCCAGGAGGCCCGAGGTGCACGGGAGACGTGAGCCGCAAGCCTTCATCATGGACACACTGGCTCCTGCCACAGAGAGTCGACCATCCTTTCTCAACTATTATTAGCATTTTCAGGGGATTTGCAAGGCACTTCCTCAAGTGCCCACCGAGCCACACAACAGCTCCGGGAGGTGGGTTGTTTGTACTGCTTGCTTTTCCCACTAATGGAGAAGGTAGAGAAATCTCCTTTTGCAGAGGCTTACAAATATTGGGCAAAATTAAAAACAAATCCGAGAGGGCTATGGCTCTGAAGTACCTTTTCAGGCTAGACGTGCATTCTGCCCAGTGGGGGGCTGGGGAGGGGAGAAGGAAAGTAAAGGGAGGATTTCTGCACTGCTGTAATCGGAGAAAAGAGGGACTGGCCAGCAACACACACACACACACACACACACACACACACACACACACACACATACACACACACACCCTAAATGTGATTTCAGAAAGCATGCAATGCAGACCAGTCTATCTTTCTCTCTCTCTCTCACACACACACACACACACACACACACACACACACACACACACACCCCTAAATGTGATTTCAGGAAGCATGCAATGCAGACCGGTATTCATCCTACTTCATACATGGTTTAGATGATAACTCTACACCTTATTAAACTGATTTTATTTTACCTGGCAGTCATTTTTTGATTACCTTCTTAAAAGGCTAGAAATGAGTCAATTCTATCACTCCCTTATAAACACATCTTTGTTTAGAAGGAAAGAGACGATGGGAGAATCAATGAGTTTTCCTGAAAACTGAAATTATACATCACTGCCAGATCTATTTTTCTAGAGGAGATATTAAACAAACAAACAGACAAACAAACAAACAAACAAACAAACCAGCTCCCTGTGGCTTACTGATAAAATCCTCACTCTAGGGCTGAAGGCACCAACGTCTTGCCTTGCCTACCCTCTTCAATCTTGCCTTAATTACTGAATTTGACAAACTCTCCGCTAGTCTCCGGTTCTCCGACATGTCACCTTGTGCACGTAATCATAATAGCTCACCCGGTAGTGAGTGACCTTTTCCTCCACTGGACTTCCGCAGCACTCAACTTCCCACTCACCAGGCATCTATCATCTCCCTGCTTATTTGTGTACAAGTCTTATCCATCTTATTATTACGAAAGCCCAAGATTATTTACAAATACACACATTGAGCGTGCACACGCATGCACGCACACACACACACAGAGAATAGCTTAGGTCTTTCACTGTCTATTAAGGGAGGCATTAAAAAATTACTTGCTTAATAAAATATGCTATGAGGATCTAGCTTAAAAAACAAAACAAAACCTTCTAATGAAAGAGTTCTTAAAGCACTCAAACCCAATTTGGCTTCAGCTTTCTGTATACCGGGTTTTCTTAAAATGAGGCACAACATGATTTACATACAATATACACCACCATCCCTATGGTTTAAGGATTCAGGTAACCTAGAAATTTCCATGGCAGTATTTAGTGTCTACTTAGTCCATACTTTAAGTTGCTACAAAAAATAGATAAAAAGAGCTTACAATCAAGAGCAAAAGGCAACCCACCAACAGTGCTATGCAAAATCAGAGTACACTCACGAACGGAGTGATTCCTTCGCTGGATTTCTCCCCTTTGTTTTTCTATAATTTAATAACATATTTGTACTGAGCCAGTAAGAAAAGAAAGTGATTTTGAGCAGCAGTAATCTAAAGTGGGTAAGATTTATAAGGTACAAACTCAGTTGCTAAGAGACAACTCGATTGCTTTATTTTTCTTCAATATTTCCCTCCTCTGTGGAGAAGTTCTTCGGGCCCAGGAGGAGCAGAAAGCCTGAAAAGCGGCACAGTGGTTCTTTGTTAATCTCAGTACGTTGCACGAGGATATAGTGCTTTCTGGTTTGTAAAGGGCTTCCCCGCCCCCCCCCCCCCGCCCCTCCACATACATTTCTTCCTTTTGACACAAGAAACAGAATTAAATACTAAATGAAAATGAAGCGCACCTAGCCTGTAATGGGTCTGAGTGCTTCGGACCAAGGCAGTTAGCAACTATTCAGAAAAAAGGTAAAGACTAAAGAGGTGGGGAGGAAGGAGAGGAAATGACTCATTTGTGTGGAGGCAACAAAAGGTGAATTTAGAGAAGGAGCATGGGAAGACTCGAAGTCTCGAAGTCTCCGGAACTGCAGGAAGCGAAAGAAATGTGAAATGAGCTTGGATCCTGGCTGAGAGGAGAGGTGGCTGGGCCCAAGGAGTGCCAGCAGGGAAGAGTCCCGTGGCCAGCCCCCCACCACACCACAGAGGCCCAGAGAGTGGGGGCCGGTGGGTACGTGAGAAATCCTGCAGTGGAGCCTGAACAAAACCCCATCAGGGATTCTGCCAGAAGCAAAATCCACTCACAGCACAGCCAGGCAGGGCTGAGGCGCCGGGAAGATATACGCGGGCACCTATGGAACAGAAGAGACATTGGAAGTTGTAGTGACTCGTGCTGCCGGTCACGGCTATGTGTGGGTGACTGAGTTTATGGGAGAGGTGGAGCCAGAAGTAGTGAAAACAAAAATCGTCTCTCTGCCCTGGAAGAAGAGAGCAGTCTCTGAAGAACTCGGTGGGGCAGGATTTTGGGTGAAGACAGAAAAATCTTGATTTCTCATCACTAACTCTGAATTGCTCACTGTCTGGTAAGGAAAGACCAAAGATCTGTCTCTTTAGCCTAGAAAATGGGAGATGCTCATTGTTCCCTTCGCTCCTTTCCCTGCTGTGACAGCAGAGCTCAGAAACAGCCCTCAGATGGGAGCGCCTCGCTCTGAGGTGGGCCTTGGGGGTCACTTCTGTATTTTCTTAACCAGGCCTCACCCTTTCACCTTGTGGCACTCATCAAAATGATGGTGTCTGTGTAAACAGGGGCCGTGGGCTGTGCCGGGCCCTGGGGGTTCCTTGGAGGGCTGAAGAGACCAACGCTCAGTCCTTCACCCACAGGCAGACCGGGCGGGAAAACTTGCTGTGCACACAAGGGGCAGGAAGTCATAAATGCAAAAGAAAACAATGTTCAAAATTTTCTTTAAGGTGATCATAGTTAGTTTCTGAATTTCAAACAACAAAAAACACGATTTCTCTCATTGGGAGATTCTGCTTTCCGGGAAGAAGAGGGAAAGGTACCTCTGTCGCTCCTCCTCCAGCTAAGTACCCGCCCCCCCCCACCCCCGACCCGGGCTAGTACACAAACTGGGAGGATATATTTAAGCTGCTTCGTGTCTGGCTAAGGAAGCCTCTTTACCTAGAGCGTATAAAGGAACTCACAACTCAGCAATAATCATTTTTCAAACGGGCCACCAACCACTGACTCGGGCAGCTCTTTCTCCCTGTGAAAATGTGCTTACCCATCATTAGGAAGGTGCAGATCAGAACCACGACAGGGCCTTGCACCTCCAGTGCGGCTGCCATGGAAATGACACCGGCAACCAGCCCGGTGGTGGCTGCGGAGAAAACCTCCCGCGCTCCGCCACAGAAGGGAAGCAGCGAGGCTAGCGGGGAGACGGTCTCGCAGCGCCTCGAAGTTAAGACCAGACCAACTATTCAACCCCTAGGTCTGCAACCAAGAAAATCAAATGCAAGTGCTCACCCCACCCCGCCCCCAAACTGGCGCACTAATGTTTACACAGCAGCATTAGTGTCCCCCAGAGTAAATAAATCAAATGCCCTCAAACTAAGGGGTGCATAAATAAAATGAGGAGAGTATTATTTGGCAGTTAAAAGTAATGAAGCTGTGAGCCATGCTACCAGATAAATGGAGTGAGGGAGAGCGAGGCTAAGAGAAAGAAACCAACATAGGCCAGGCGGTGGGGGTCTTGAGGGGGGGAGTCCACTGAACATAAAATGTTCAGAATGGGCAGACCCTACAGATCTGGAAGAGAGATGAGAAAATAATAAGGCGGAGAAAAAGAAGGGAATAAAAAAGGGATGGGGGAAGGAATGGGAAGGATAGTCCCTGGGTATGGGATTTTATTTTTTTTTAAACTGGCAAAAATGTCCTAGAATTAGCTGGAAGGATGGTTTCACAGCCTGTGATTATACCAAAAAGCTCTGAACTTGGGGCATGAACTCCATGGTATTCAAATTATATCTCAATTTATGACAAAAAAAAACCAACCCTCATTTCAATTAGAAAAGAGACTGGGCAAAAATAAAATGAAAGCACTGGACATTCCATTCAAAGCAGAGGTGAGGAGATTCTGAAGGCAGGAGAGGAAGTCGGACCAGATAGGGGCCTGAAGAGACCACGGTGGTCCATTTGTCCACTGTTCTGTTCATCTTGATGTTTGCCTTTTGCCCCTTCCACCCTAAAACTGGAGTTACAGAAGCCAGGAAGTCAGAAACACCAACGGGTGGACAAAGAACCCAGAGAGACTCTAGAAAGACGAAAGCCGTCACCTAATAACCACCTTATTCCAGTCAGCACTGTGAGCTGAGGAAGGCGCCACTTCATCCCTGGCTTGGCTTGAGGTGCCATGCAAGTTCCAGAGAAAGGAGGAAGAGGGTGAGCCTAGAAGAGGGCTCCAAGTTTAATAGCTAAGGACTCCTCGAGGGGCCTGAGCACTAGTACAGCAGTAGGGCATTTGCCTGGCAGAGAGCCGACCCAGGTTCAATCCGTGAATGCAGAGCCAAGAGTAAACCCTGACCACTGCTGCTGGGTATGGCAAAGAGAAACAAACAAACAAAGCCTCTCCAAATGTGGCAAGTGGCACGCCTACAGATGGATACAGAGGCCAAGGACTCGCCCAAGAAAGCTGCACCGTGCTGCATCACAGTAAAAGTCCTGAAAACAAAGGGGAAGAATCATCTTTAAAAGCAACACGAGAAAAAAGACACCCTGGCTATAAGGGGGAAATTGTTAATATGACATCAGATTTCTCATCAGAAATCATGGCAGCCAGAGGAAACGGTACAATTATTTTTCAGGTGCTTTGAGCAAAGAACTCTTTACCCATTTTTTTTAAGGGCGCTTTAGAAATGAAGGAAAATCAAGACAGCCTCAGAAAAAGGAAACCTAGGAGACTTTGTCACCAGTCTTCCCACCCCACCCCACATCTTAGAGAATGGTTCAAGGAATTCTCTAACCTGACGGTAAACAAAGAATCCATAAAAGAGTCCTGTGGGTCTGTGGACGTGGCCTGTGGCTTGGTGCAGCCCTGGTCAGGTAGGCATGAAGAACAGTAGAGAAGGGATCACTAAGAAAATGATGGCTGGGGGGCTGGAGCGATAGCACAGCGGGTAGGGCATTTGCCTTGCACGCGGCCGACCCGGGTTTGATTCCCAGCATGCCATATGGTCCCCTGAACACCGCCAGGAGTAGTTCCTGAGTGCAGAGCCAGGATTAACCCCTGTGCATTGCCAAGTGTGACCCAAAAAGCAAAAAAAAAAAAAAAAAAAAAAAGATGGCTGGAGGAACCAGTTGGGATGGGAGATGCATGCCAAAAGTGGATAATGGACCAAACATGATGACCTCTCAGTGTCTGTGTTACAAGCTATAATGCCCAAAAGAAGAGAGTATGGGGGATATTGTGTGCCTTAGAGACAGGGGGAGGGTGGGAAAGGGGGGGTATACCCAGGATATTGGTGGTGGGGAATGTGCACTGGTGGAGGGATGGGTGTTTGATCATTGTGAGATTGTAACCCAAACATGAAGCTTGTAACTATCTCATGGTGATTCAATAAAATTTTAAAAATTAAAAAAAAAAAGAACAGTAGGGGTTGGAGGGAGTATGTGGTGGGCAGGGTCCTTGCTAGCATGCAGCTGGCCCAGGTTCGATCCATAGCATCTCATGGTGCCTTCGAGCCCACAAGGCATGATCCCTAAGCACAGAGCCGGGAATAAGCCCGGAGCACTGTTGGGTGAGGTCCCAAACAAAAATAAAATAAAATAAAAAACTCCCCAAAAAGAAGGAAGAAAAATTTTAAAAAAAGAAAAGCAGGAGTATTCATATATTCATTATTTTCAAGTGACCATGAGACTTAAAAATATATTAAAACAAGCCATCTCCTGGGCAATAAAATGACTATCAATAATTTTTTTTAAAGGGAAATGTATAGAATGTACTTTTAAAAAAAAATTTTTTTTTTCTCTTTTTGGGTTATACCCGGCAATGCACAAGGGTTACTCCTGGCTTTGTACTCAGGAATTACCCCTGGCGGTGCTCAGGGGACCATATGGGATGCTGGGAATTGAACCTGGGTCGGCCGCGTGCAAGGCAAATGCCCTACCTGCTGGGCTATTGCTCCAGCCCCAGAATGTATTCTTTAATCACAAAAGAATCAAATTTAACTAGTATCAAAGCAATAACTGAAAGGGAAAAAAGTCTCCAACTACCTGGAGCAAAACAATACATTTCTAAATAATCCATGGGTCAAGGGGAAACTTTAAAAAAATACACTGAACTGAATAAAAATTTTAAATACATTGTGTCAAAATTTGTGGGACATAGCTAAAGCAGTGCAGAGAGACATTTATGGCACTAACTATGCATTAAAGAAGAGAAAAAAATTTAAATCAATTATGTAGGCTTACTTCTAAGATCTGAAAAGTAAAGCAAAGTAGAACCACAGAAAACAGGAAAGGAAAAAATAAAGATAAGAGCAAAAAAATCAATAAAACAGTAAACAGAAAATAGAGAAAATTAATAAAACCAGGACTTAGATCTTTGAGAGGATCAATAAAGTAAACAAACCCATAGGAGAGAAAAAGAAGAAGAAAGACACAGCTGATCAATATCAGATAAAAACAGAAGGTATCACTTCAGACACTATAGGCATCAGAAAGATAATAAAGGAATGCTACAAATAACTCAACATACACATTTAAAAAGTTAGATGAAATATACTGATTCCTCAAAAAACAACTATCACAACAAACGCAATGTAAAAAAATAATCTTAACACATTTCCATAACCATTAAAAAAGTGAATTCAAAATTTTAAAACTCTCAACAGAGAAATCTACTAATACATAATTTGTTGGCGAGTTTTGCTACATAGTAATGAACACCATAATATAATCTATTCTAGAAAATGAAACACTTCCCAACTCATTTGATATCAGGTTTACTTTATTACTAAAACAAGATGCTAAAAATAAAACTACAAAGCAGCATTTCTCATTAATACAGATACAGAAGTATTAGTGAGATAATATAATTCAGCAGGACACAGCTGGTATATACTATCGGAGAATCCACCAGTATAACCCATCAGATTGACAAGCTAAAGAAAATTATCATCTATCAATTGATGCAGTAAAAGCATTTGATAAAATTTAACAATCATTCATGACAGAAACATTTAGAAAAATAGGAATCGAAGGAAATTTCCTCAACCTGACATAACTAATATTGTATTTGATAGAAGGCGGAATTGCTTCCACTCTAAAAAGACAAGATGTTCACTCCTACTACTTGTTTGACATGCTTCTTCTGCAAGTTCTAGCCAGTACAATAAGGCCATGAAATAAAACAAAAGACTGGAAAGAAACAAAACTGTTCCTTTAGTACGGAAAGGACATAATTGGCCATGCAGAGAAGTCCAGGAATCTATTTTAAAAACTTCCCGTGCCTACTAAGTTAATTTAGCCAGGTTCCAGGACACAGATAAGCATATAAAAATAAACTGCATTACTACACGCTAGAAATAGCACATGGACACCAAAATTTAAATACAATGTCATTTATAATTACCACCCCGCCCCCAACTAACTGCTTAGGTATAAAGCCAACAAAACTTGCACATGACTGAAAAACATACAATGCTGATGAAAGAGACCAAATAAGATCTAAATAAATAGAGACACATGTGTAAATGGATTGGAAAATACATAGTAAAGATGCCAATTTTCCTCAAATGTATGCAGACGTTTAATGAGGTTCAAATCCTAGCAATTAAAAATAAATGTAAGTATAATATTCTAAAACTTGAGTGGAAAAGCAAAAAAAAATAGCTAAAATAATTGTTCGAAGAAAAAACAAAGTGGGAACGATCAGTCTAAACAATGTCCAATATCCCATGCACTAGACAGTTTCAGTAGTCAAGACCGGTGTTGGCAAAGGTAAGGACACATGGATCAATGGGACAGAAACAAGACCCATAAGAATCGCAACTGATTTTTTACAAAGTGAACATGCAATTCAATGAAAGAAAGGTAACCTTTGTCACAAGGCTGGGGTAAGTGGACACTGGTAAACAAAAGTCAACCTTGACCTAAGTCAAACACCTCATTCAGAAATATGTCAAAGTGTATCATGGGCTTCAGTGTAAATCCAAATGCCATAAGGCACTTCGAAAAAATACATAAAATCTTTGGCATCTAGGCTAGGCAGAGTCCTTAGACTTGACAACAAAAGCATCATCCATCGTATAAAAAACAAACTCAGTGTGTGAATAAATACCCAAAGACAGTAGAAACAAGGGCCAGGAGGACTGGTTCATGGGAGGAAGTTTGCCACAGTGGGGGAGCTGGGTGGCAGTTAGGACAGACAAGGGGCCACTATGACAATGACAGTTGGAAATGACCACTTTGGACAAAAACTGAGTGCAGAAAGGAAGTAAAGTGATATACATTATAACCTTTCAGTAACAGTATTGCAGACATTTCATGTCACTGTCATCCTGTTGCTCATCGATTTGTTTGAGCGGGCACCAGTAACATCTCTCATTGAGAGATTTATTGTTACTTTTTTTGGCATATCCAATACGCCATAGGTAGCTTGCCAGGCTCTGCCGTGCGGGCACGACACCATGCCTAAAAAGAAAATGAGAGGGGCAGGAAGGGGGTTAAAGGTCAGGCTGGAGAGAAATCAGGGTCATTAAGTGGCAGGAAATGTGTACTGGTAAAGGAATGGATATTGTAACTATGTATATCTCATAGTGATAAAAAAAAAACCCAAACTTTTTTTAAAAAAAAGCATCATCCATGAAAGAGAAAACTGAAAAAAAATGAACTTCACCAAAATTAAAACAGAACAAACCAAACCTGTTAAAGAGGTTGAAAAGACAAGATACACACTGAGTAAACTATCTACAAACCCTGTATCAAACAAAGGCAAAACTGTTAAAAATTCAACAGTTAAAAATTAGAATATAGGTAAAAGACATGACAGAGGTTTTCCTGAAGAAGAGCTACAGATGGCAAACAGGTACAAACAGACATTCAACATCATTAACCATTAGGGAAATGCAAATCAGAGCTGCGGTGCTATACCATCAATCAGAGTTGCTAAAATAAAACAATGGTGACAACATCAAATGCCAGTGAAGATGTAAAGAAACTGCATCATTCTTACATTGTTGAAGAGAATGTAAAATATGGTGCAGTCAGTATGGAAGAGTTTGGAGGTTCCAGGGCCAGAGATATAGTGCATTGGGGAGTTGCTTTCTTTGCAAGGAGCCAACCTGGGTTCAATTTCTGACATCCCACCTGGTTCCCCCAATCTTCCCCAGCAGTTATCCTTGAGCACAAAGCTAGGAGTAAGCCCTGAGTATTGCAGGGTGTGGCCCCCAAATAAACAAACAACAAAATCTGGTAGTTTCTTAGAAACAAAAACAAAATATAGGGGGCTGAAGCAATAGCACAGCAGGTAGAGCGTTTGCCTTGCACACGGCCAACCTGGGTTTGATTCCCAGCATCCCATATGGTCCCCTGAGCACCGCCAGGAGTAATTCCTGAACGCAGAGCCAGGAGTAACCCCAAGGCATCGCTGGGTGTGACCCAAAAACCAAAAAAACCTAAAAAACAAAACATAGAAACTATAAATACAAGTAACACATAACCAGCTATTGCATTTCTGGGAATTTATGCCAAAGAAAAGAAGACAAATTCACATAAGCTCATCCATACCTGAATTTTTATAGCACCCTTATATGAGATAATGAAAAAGTGGAGATAATCCAGATGTCCTTCCGCAGGTGAATGGTTAACACATGGTTCCTCCATTCCATGGGAATGTCAACAAAGGAGTGCACCACGGATACACACAACCCCCAGGACACCTCTCCAGAGATGGGTGCTGCAGGAAAAAGCCAATCCCAAACACTGCATACCCGCTGAGCCCATAGATACAGCTCTTGTGAAATGACATGGTGACAGACGCAGGAAGAGATGAGTGGGCTCAGGAAGGAGTGTGGGTGGGCGGCACATGTGGCTTTCAAAGGGCAACATGAGGGTCTCCAGTGGGCTTGACCCATCCGGTAATCTAGGCTCAATCAAGGGCAGCATCACAGCTATGGTCCTATGCTTCTGGTTTGTAAGAAGTTACCAAGGTAAACAGTGTGAAGGTACGTGGAATCTCTGTGGAATTTGGTGGTATTCCATGTAGCTGTGCAATAACCTCCAAATAAGAGGTTTTTTTTTTTTTTCCGGAAAGTATCAGTTTAAAAATCTCACAATCCAAAAAAAGGTAGATCACTATGATTCATAATTTTAAAGGACACAAACTGAATGGTCGAGCATAAGCCCCTTTAAGAAAGATGACTTAGTTCATCTTTTAAGGAGCTGGGCTCAAATACCTCAATTTAAAAAAATTAATTTCAGAGAGTTTGATAATTAGATGGATTTGGAGTCAAATTTGATGACAAATTTGGAACTGAGGGAAAAAAAAGTTTTCATTTACAAATCCCAATTCAACTTCCCAAAGAAAACAGTATGAAGACAGAGACAAATCTATATATTTGAAATAAATCTCAGCTTTTAAAATTTTTAGTTTTAAGAAGGAATGAAAGATCCAAAAAGAAATGCATTCTGTATTTTAAGTCCTTGGGGAGACAAAAAAAGAGATACTTTTTTATCCAAGTGTTTACATCAAAGACTAGTTTATTCCCAAAGGGTGGGTGAGAGTTGGAGAGGAGAGAGGTGGAGCTGGAGGTGTTGGTGGGATCTTTGGAGAAATGAGGCTGGAGAATGCTGCAGGGACAACAGAGAACGTGGCCAGAGCTTCCCAACCTCATCCTGCATACACATCCAGGGTCTAGCTCCTTTACTGAACCTCGATACATCACGTCATTCCTGTGCCACAATTTCCTCCTCCAAGATAGAGAATATATATATATATATGTATATTTACCTCATTAAACAGGCTAATTGCAAGGATAAATATCTGCACAGTGCAGAAATGATGAGGAGGGGGGACGGCCCCAAGAAAAGGTATCTGCAAAATTCGGTTCAATGAAGCATTTAATTTTAGTCTGTTGTGTGTGAGAAAATATGCATCATGGCAGATAATGATTTTGAAGGGAACTGGAGACAGAAAAAGACAAAGTGAAGGAGATTTAGATGGAGTCAACATCCCAGTGTATTTTCTCAGTTGCCCTGAGATTATTGGTGGGAAATTCAGGGTTGCTAAAGGCATGCTGTATCACAATCCTCTAGCAAACCTGGTGTAATAGAACGGATTTTCTCCAGCAGGCTGTAGAAGATTGTGCAGGGGGTGGGGGAAGAGGAGGGGACACCTAAACTAAACAAATAAACAACTCAAAACCTCCCAAGATTACAAATCCACCAGAGACCTGGGGAGTAGTCTTTATTATGGCACTGAAAAATGCAAAGGATATAAAAATAAGCAGTAACACACTCTCAAATCTCATTTTACCTGAAATGCAGCACTAATTTAATTTTGCCTGGTATTTCAGTTACTCACTCAAGTCCATCTGCCTCCACTTGAAGTTAAGCTCTTTGATTGCAAAAATCACGATTCACACTCATCCTTCTACGTCCCCTAATCCATAACTTTGCATGTAATTGGCACTCTTCAAACACGGAATCAACAGACGTGCACATATACAATCCATTCCCACCATTCACGGGAAATGAAGACCACCCTCTTCTGACTCTACTGAGCCTTAGTCCTGGAACTTACTGAACTACATTTCTTTGATTTATAACAAGATGAATTATGGGAGTGGACATGTTTATGTCAGTGGACATGTTTTAAAGGTAAATCTGAGCCCAGAAAGACCTCAGGCAAGAAAGTATGAAGCTTTGAGTTACAATTTATGGCAGATCAGGCATTACTGAGCTGCTATTATAGTTAATAAAGGTCGATTGGGTTTTTAAGAAGAGTTTTTGTTAGCATTATCTTTACTCACCAGTGTCCAGTCTCGTCTTGACATGCTGGTACTTTGGGTTCCGTGGTATCCTTTTGGTCAGATACTAAAAAAAAAAAGGAAAGAAAATTCACAATCAATGGGATTTATGCCCAGGTAAAGGCTGGCCACACTGGTAAACTGGGTCCAATACTTGAAAAAAAAAAAATAAACCTGAACAAATGTTAAAATCCCATCAGGTCTAGAGATGGAAGCGTTTGGCTCGGTCCCACTGTCCCTTTAGGTTTCCTCTCAGCCTCTCCCTGGATGAAGTTGGTTATCTTGCTTCTGTCAAGACACTTCAATATTGTCACGATCACTGTCACTTCATGTAGTCAGGAACACAGCCTTTCAAAACGACTACTGACCTATAGCCCCAGTGGCTCTCCCATGAGTCCCCTCCAGCCCACTGCTGCCACCCAGAACACACCACCCACTTTGGTCCGGCTGCCACTGTCCTTTGGGCACATTTTATTTTTCCTAAAATGCCTTCGAGGTCACCTTCTCCGGGAGCCATCTTGCTTGATTTTGTCCACAGCTCCCCTAAGATGGGGTCCATGGTCCCAGCAGATGTGCCAGGCTGGGACCCGTCAGGCAGCCTCCCGCCGGGTGGCTGAAACCTGAGGCCCCACAGATGTCACCAGGATGGGGGCTGCTTGGGCAGCGGCTGGGCCTGGCGTGCATTCAGGGTAAGTTTATGGTTTACAGAGAAGCCTCTGCCCGGGGTGTCCCTCGGCCTGTGCTCCAGGAGTGAACCCCAACTCCAAGCGAGAGACAGAGGGCCAGACTGCCAGGGCCCTTGCACAAGCCCCTGTGGCGTGAATGTAGACATTCCCGAGCATCCTGTCCTGCTCAGGGTTTTCTCGGGTTTTGCCCTGTTCGTTTCTCCTGCCCTAAGTGCCAGTAGTGAACTCCTCCCAGCAGGACTGGCAGCTGTGGACGAGGAAGTCAAGAGTGGGCTTCATCCTTTCCCACACATTCCCATGCGTAAGTGACCCGAGTGTCCCCTCCAACGTCCCACGCTCATCCAGTTCTCGAAATGTAACCAAGGCCTGCCTCGAATGCCTTCCCTCAATTCCTCCGCAGGCAAACCTGACCTTCCTCGGCCAAGCTGCCCCCCCGGGAGAAGGCGGCTCTCTCTCTGCCCTGCCTCGCAGGCTGCTGACCACCCGGTACCACAGTTTCCTCCTTGACCATCTAGCTGCCGTGGTCTCAGTTTCCCCAGAGGCAGGGGCAATAACGTGCTCCACTCTGTATTCGCCCGAACGGAGCGCGTCGGTGCTTTTACTGATACTCACTCCACAAAGAATGTTGAGAACAAATACTGTTTCAGCTAGACCAGAACGTCAGGCTCCAAAACCTGTCTCAGTTGCCCTTGCAAAAACATCATTAACTGTAGTGTGCCATGCTGGGAGGGTGGAACAATGCACAATTTATTGACAAAAATACCAGGGCACAAGCTCTGCAGCTTGCGGGAGGCCAGGCTCAATGTCCAGGAAACACAGTTATCCCACGCACTGTCAGGCGTGGCCCCAGAGGCCCCGACCTCCCAAACAAAACAACTTGTCCAATGACCCCCAAAGCAGTAAATACAGCAAAATTACATGTATTACAAGTAGTACATGTAATACGTGTACTTGTCTTGCAAAACATTTGTTGGACAGATTTGAGAAGAACTTTTTTTATTGGGAGGCTACGCTGAGTGATTTTCTAAAAAATCTTATTTATCTTTTAATTGAATCATTGTTGAGATAGACCCTTACAAAGCTGTTCGTGATCAGGTTTGTCATACAGTATTCCAACACCCATCTCTCCACCAGTGTACATTATCCAGCACCAGTGTCCCCAGTTTTCCTCCCATTATCACACTCCCGCCCCCATCCCAACCTGCCTCTATGGAAGGCACTTTTCTTCTCTCTCTCGCTCGCGCTCTCTCTCTTTCACTTTCTCTCTCTCTCACTTTCTCTCTCTCTCTGGATGATTTTTTAATTTTGCCATTTTAAAAAAAAGGAGTCAGAGAGATAGTAGAGAGGATAGGGTGCTTGCCTTGTATGTAGCCAACCCAGGTTCGATCCCTGGCAAACCATATGGTTCCCCGAGCACTGTCAGGAATAATTCCTGAGCGCAGAGTCAAGCGTTATCTCTGAGCACTGCTGGGTATGGCTCCAAAACAAACTGAAAAACCACCAAGCTCCTTTTTCCATCCCATCAGCAGCTGTTGTCAATACAAGACAGTGTCTCTCACCCTAGTTCCAACAACCTCCTACACAAAGATGAAGAAGAATTTAAGTGAGAGAAGAAAGATGTCCTCAGACTGAAAGGGGAATTTTAGGGTGAGTTCCCCCGAAGAAGACAATCTTTGGGCAAAAAGAAAACAAAACCAAGCAAACACGCACACAAGAAAGCATGTGCCTGCCCGGTAAACTGAGTCAAGAAAAGCGAAGTCAAATGTCACTAGGCTAAGACGTTTTCTTTTCTCCTTTTGCCTGCTCTATTTTTATTTTTTTTTTTTTAAAGAATGATTTCTATACACTGCTCTTGTTTTCACTTGTTTTCTTTCCCCCTAGAGTTTCCTAGCAAAGCGTTTCTTGAAAACTTCCAAGCGCCTCTCTGCTGACGCCGGGTGGGGGGTTAGTTCTCAGACCGACGCCAACATAGCTGAGGAGTGAGGGCGTCCCGGGGGAGCAGGTGTGGCGGCAGGAGAATGATGGGGGGAGAGAGTGCGGACAGCTGCAGGCCTGGTGCCCCCGCCCCCGCCCCGGTTTTCCCTTACAGACTCTAATGAGAAACCCACACGGCACGGCCTCCCCTTCGGCTCCCGCTCTCTGCCGACTTCCTAGTCCCACCTCGGCGTCGGAGCGCGAGGAGGTGGCGCCAGGCCTGCCTTCAGCCTTGCTGTGGGGCTGGACTGTTCCTTGACCTACTGACCAAGTGACTTTCCTCTCCCCCATCCGATGACGCACACAGGGTGGAATGGGGGCGCGTGGAGGAGCTGAGGAAAGCGGCAGCTTCCAGGAAGCCCGTCCACTCGTTGCCTCGTTCCGCCGTCGCTGTGCTCGGGCCCACCAGGAGCGGGTCTCTTGTGAATCACTTGACTAGAGTTGTCCGAGTAGCTCTGAGAGTGGCCACTGAATCCTGGCCTTCCGGTGGCTGGCACAGACGCTGGGGGAGAGGGGTGCACTAGAGGATGCCGCTGCGTGCATGACGGGACAGGCTGGGTGCAATCCGGGACAGTGAAGTGGGCACCTGACTCTGGAATTAAGACAGCCCAGAGCCTTTCCAGAGGGCTGGCCTGCGAGGGAGCCCAGGACACCAGGGGCGGAAGGAGTCTGGGGGGCTGTTAACTGGGTCCTGGCAAGTGGTGGACAGTCACCCACAGAGAGCCTTGGGTCGCCGTGAAGAAATCTGGAGGTGGGGAGCCCAGGACTGGAAGGCAGCTCTGATCACCGCTGTACCACCAATGCCACCCGCCCCACAGATGGTCCCGAGCACTGCTGGGGTCACCCCTGAGCACTACAGCGTGTGGTCCCATCTCAGAGAAAAAGAAAAAGAGAGAAACCTGAGATCTGTGGCCTTCAAGCATTCCCACTGCCAACGCTGGGGAAATATCAGGCTGCTGGGAGCGAGGGAGAGAGGGGAAAGGGGGGCTGGCTGCTAGGGGGTCTAGTTTGGAGGAGACAGGCGTGCCAGTAGGAGTGACGCCCATGACAGGAGAGGCGCCCACCGCCAAGAATCAGCTGGCCCCAAACATCAACCGTGGTTCATTTCCGAAAGTGGGGAGGAGGAATACGTTTGGGAACTAGTGGTGTGGACGATGGGAAGTCATGGAAGGACCCCTGAGGAGGGTTCCTGGGACTCTATTTCCACTCTAGCATGGCCAGTCTGCCGGTCAGTGGAGAAGCAAGCCAGACCATGGTCAAGGACAGGGGTAGGGAACGGGCTGCTGTCGGAGGAGGGAGAGACGGAAGAGTTTCCCAAACCCTCCAAGCTGTACAATCAATGACTTGAAACTGGCATAACAGGGATGGAAGGGGACCAGAGATTCAAGGGAAAGCAGGTCTGTGTGTGTGTGGGGGGAGCGGGGGGCCAGAGGGGGGATGGATGGCTGAGAAAGGAAGCAACAAACTGGCTATCTGGACCTGGCGCTCGGGAGAGGGGCCTGTGCTAGGAAAGACAGGAGGACTGGGAGCTGCCGGCCTGTAGACAGTAGGTAGAAACAAGATCACCCTGGAGTATGTAGATCGAGAATAAACCCCCCCAACAAGTCAATTTGGGTGAAGAAAGGCACCGCAGATGAGACTCCCAGGAGATGAACAGAGCGTGCATTGGGAAAAATAAAAAGTTTCAAGAACAAAGAGGTGGTTTCAGGTCAAAGAGCACAAGGTCAAATGGGAACAAGCAAACAAGAAAGCAGGCTGGAGCTGGACCACCAGGTGTGGCCCCAAAATGAAAGCAAAAACAAAACAAAACCCCCAAAAACACAAAAACAAGAACACAGGTAAACTAAAACAACAACAGAGAATTGGGCTTTAATTGAGCAAATCAGGTCACTGCTGATTAGCTTGGGTGGACACAGATACTGTACATGACAGGAAAACCAGCTGACTGAATGAATGAGAGGGAAGCAAAGAGAACAGCAGCCAGATAGTCTCTGGTTTTCCTTCAAAAGTTGCTGAGGCGGTTGGAGAGAGAGAGTACAGGACTTGCTTACACGTGGCCCACTGGGGTTCAATCCCTGGCACCATACATGGTCCCCTGAACTCCACCAGGAGTGATCTCCAAGCACTGAGCCAGGAGGACCCAGACACAAAAAACCAGAAAGTGGCTAAGGAGTGGCTTTTGTTGTCTGGCAAGAAAGGAGAAACCTGTGGATGCCCAGAGGCTAGTGGGCTGGGTGAGAGCTTGCAGAGAAGGTTGGGAGGATGAGTGAGGCCCAGGGACAGGCAGAAGTTCAGCTCTGAAAATACAGGCACGGTTCTATACAAACACTTCTACAGGGACACTATTCCATAGACACACTCAGCTCGATCATGCATGTACATGCAGATCAAGATCCTGATGAAAACTCACCAGGAGGGTGGAAATGGAGAAAGTTCCTGCTCTTGGTATCATCACTTGCTGGCTGGGAGAAACTGCAAATGTCAATGACCTCTTGAGGGTCCCCAGCTCGAAGAAAGGGGACAGGAAATAATGCCCTCCAGAGGAGAGCAGGGAGGGAGCCCGAGCACTGAGTCGGGAGTAGCCCCTGAGCACTGCTGGCTGTGACCCCAAAGCCAAATAATAATGAAAGTCCCTCAAGTTTCTGCATCCTGCTGCAGCTATTTACCTTTTCCTCTGCTTTCAAGACCCGACACCCCGTGGCTTCTAGGAAGATACCTCCCAAGAGCCCACTGGGTGGATCCTTACACACTGGCCTTTTTTAAAAAAAAAAAAAACCGAATCACCGTAAGATAAAGTTACAAAGCTTTCTGAGATCAGGTTTCAGTCATCCCACCACCCATGCCTCCACCAGCCTACATTTCTCACCACCAGTAGCCCCCAGTATGCCTCCTGCCACACAAATGTCAAAATGTCAAAATGGATTAAGACCTTGACATTAAACCAAAATTCAAGGAAACAAAAGCATCCTCAGAACCACATGACACACTGAGCATCACTGGGTGTAGCCTGGGCAACCCCAGAGCATCAACATAGGAAGGTCGTGATGATCCCTATCAATGTATGGACCAAGCAGCCTTGCAGACTGAGTCCTAGCAGTGAATCACTTGACTAGGTTGTCTGAGTAGCTCTGAGAGTGGCCACTGAATCCTTGAGAAACCAAAATCCTTTGGAAGCCCCCCCAACCTCCTCTACTTCTATTAAAAAAAGAGAAAAACACAATTTACAAAATAAAGTATAAACACTATGGGACAGCATTGATAGAAACTACATTTGCATTACTGGAGATCCAGAAGGAGAGAGAAACAGAAACAGAGAAATGTTGATAGAAGAAATAATAGTTGAGAACTATCCCTGACTATAATACAAGGATTCAACACTCATTTTTGATTAACTAAAAAAAACTTTGAAAACAATGAGACAGAGGAAAGGGACATGAAAAAAGCAATCCCGTTCACAATTGTGCCCCAGAAAATCAAATACCTTGGAATTAAACTAAAGAAGAAAAGGACCTCTACAAAGAAAACTATAAAACGCTACTCCATGAAATAAAAGAGGACATGAGGAAATGGAAACATATCCCCTGCTCATGGATAGGGAGAATAAACATTGTCAAAATGGCAATACTCCCAAAAGCATTATACAGATTTAACGCGATCCCTATAGGGATACCCATGGCATTCTTCAAAGAAACGGAGCAAGCAATCCTAAAATTTATATGGAATAATAAACGCCCACGGATAGCTAAAACAATTCTTGGGAAAAAGATGATGGGAGGCATCACCCTCCCCAACCTTAAACTCTACTACAAAGCGGTAACAATTAAAACAGCATGGTACTGGAACAAAGGCAGAACTGCAGACCAATGGAACAGGGTGGAATATCCCCACACACCACCTCAAATGTATGATCATCTAATCTTTGATAAAGGTGCAAGAGATGTGAAGTGGAGCAAGGAAAGTCTCTTTAACAAATGGTGCTGGCACAACTGGACAACCACATGCAAAAAAATGGGCTTAGAACTCGACCTGACACCATGCACAAAAGTCAGATCAAAATGGACTAAAGACCTCAACATCAGACCACAAACCATAAGGTACATTGAAGACAAGGTAGGCAAAACCCTCCACAATATTGAAGATAAAGGTATCTTCAAAGATGACACGGAACTAAACAATCTAGTAAAAACAGAGATCAACAAATGGGACTACATTAAGCTTCTGCACCACAAAAGATACAGTGACCAAACTACAAAGACTACCTACAGAATGGGAAAGGATATTTACACAATACCCATCAGATAAGGGGTTGATATCAATGGTATATAAAGCACTGGTTGAACTCTACAAGAAGAAAACATCCAACCCCATCAAAAAATGGGGCGAAGAAATGAACAGAAACTTTACCATGGAAGAGATACGAATGGCCAAAAGGCACATGAAAAAGTGCTCTACATCACTAATCATCAGAGAGATGCAGATCAAAACAACCATGAGATACCACCTCACACCACAGAGGCTAGCACACATCCAAAAGAACAAAAGCAACCGCTGTTGGAGAGGATGTGGGGAGAAAGGGACCCTTCTACACTGCTGGTGGGAATGCCGGCTAGTTCAGCCCTTTTGGAAAACAATATGGACGATTCTCAAAAAACTAGAGGTTGAGCTCCCATTTGACCCAGCAATACCACTGCTGGGAATATATCCCAGAAAAGCCAAAAAGTATAGTCGAAATGACATCTGCACTTATATGTTCATCGCAGCACTGTTTACAATAGCCAGAATCTGGAAAAAACCCGAGTGCCCTAGAACAGATGACTGGTTGAAGAAACTCTGGTACATCTATACAATGGAATACTATGCAGCTGTTAGAAAGAATGAGGTCATGACGTTTGCATATAAGTGGATCAGCATGGAAAGTATCATGCTAAGTGAAATGAGTCAGAAAGAGAGAGACGGACATAGAAAGATTGCACTCATCTGTGGAATATAGAATAATAGACTATAAGACTAACACCCAAGAATAGTAGAAATAAGTACCAGGAGGTTGTCTCCATGGCTTGGAGGCTGGTCTCTCGTTCTGGGCAACTCAGAGAAGGGAACACCAAGTAAAATGTGGTTGGAGGTCATGTGGGGGAAAGATGATGCAGGCCGAATATAGACTAGAGACTGAACACAATGGCCACTCAACACCTTTATTGCAAACCACAACACCTAATCAGAGAGAGAGAACAAAAGGGAATACCCTGCCATAGTGGAAGTGTGGGGTGGGGGGAGACGGGACTGGGGAGGGGGAAAGGGATGTTGGGTTTACTGGTGGTGGAGAGTGGGCACTGGTGAAGGGATGGGTTATCAAACTTTGTAAGGGAGAAACATGAGCACAAAAATGTATAAATCTGTAACTGTACCCTCATGTTGACTCACTAATTAAAAATAAACTATTAATTAAAAATTAATTTATTAATTAATTAAAATTAATAAATTAATTTTAAAAAGAAGCTCATACATGTCAGGCATGTGCTTCATCCCTGTAAACCATATCTCCAGCCCAACCTTTTCAAATGTCTACAGCTGCTATTGCTATCAATAAATCATATTAGATCTTAAAAAAAAAAACTGAAAAAAGCGGCGATAGAAGGAACTATGGCTCTATAGTAAAGGCCATATACAATAAACCCATAGCTAACTTCAGAATCACTGATGAAAAGCCTAGAAACCGTTCCTTCAAGATGGGGCACAAAGCAGGGATGTCCATTCCCACAGCTATGCTTCAAGCAATAGTCAAATTCTTGACAATAGCAATTAAGCAAGAAAAAGAAACAAAAGAGGTTCAGCTGGAAAAGAAGTTGAATTATCAGTATTTTCAGATTATAATATATACAAAACCCTAAACACCACAACAAAAATCTTAGAATAAACCATTAAAGTAGAAGGCTACAAAATAAACACACAAAAATTAGCAGCATTTCTATATGCAACCAATTAACTAGAAGAGAAAAAGAAAAGACAAAACCAATGCCACTTGCAGTTGTGTCAAAAAAAGCATTAAGAAACTTAGCGTCAACTTGACAAAGAGGGTGAAAGACACATCAAAAACCATAAGCCACTATTAAAATAAATAAAAGACACAAGGAAAGAGAAAACATTCCATGTTTCTGAACTGGAAGAATTAGTACTGTTAAAATGACCATCCTACCCAAAGCATTTATACGGATTCAATACAATCCCCAACAAAATTTCTAGAGCATTATTCAAGGGCACAGAACAGATAATGCTAAATTTGCATGGAAAGCATAAAACTCCCCAAATAGCCAAATCAATTCTGAAGGGGAAAAAACGGAAGGTAGTGCTTTGTCTGACTTTTAGACAAATGGAATAGAATTGAGAGCCCAGAAATAAACCTTCAGATGTATTAGTTTACAAGACAGTTAATTTACAAGAAGGAGCTAGGCACAATGAATGGAAGAGAGGGTAAGAAATCCTCTTCAACAAATGGTGCTGGAAACCAGTAGCCACATACAGAAAAAAAAAGGGGGTGGGGAATGAGATAGAGATCTCACACCACACAAAAGATAGATTCAAAATGGATTAAGACCTTGACATTAAACCGAAATTCATAAAATACATCAACAAACACAGAAAAAACTCTACATGATAATGACTTAAGAGGTGTCTTCAATTATTCCACTCTATTGGCAAGGAAACAAAAGCAAAAAAGAAACAAATAAGACAAGATAAAAAAAAGTTTCTGCACTGTGAAAGAGACAATGAAAAAAATGAAATGTTCTCTTTAATCAATGCTAGGGCATACTCATTTACCAAAAGTCTGACAAAGGACTCTCATCCAAGATATATAAAGCATTCACAACAAAACTCAACAACAAAAACAAACAACCCTATTGGAAAATGGGGAGAAGATGGACAAATGTTTGTCCAGTGAAGACACAGAGATGGCCAACAGGTATATGGAAAAATTGTTCATCCTCATAAGTTATCCGGGAAATGCAAATCAAACAGACCATGTGATACCACCTCACACCAGTGAGAACAGTTATGTCAACATCTACAAACAACCAGTCCTGGTGGGGTTCGATGGAAAATGAACCCTATCTATCTGGCACAACCATTAAAACAAACAATATAGATACATTCCCAAAACTTATACAGTTTCCTTAAAATTTCCAGCCATTTCACTCCTGGGGCCAGAGAGACAAGACAGCAGGTAAGGCACTTGCCTTGCACCAGCAGACCGGGGTTCAATCCTTGGCACCCCGTAAGATTCCCTGAATCCACCAGAGTGACGACTGAGTGTACGGCAAGGAGTAAGCCTTGGGCACTGCTAGATGTGGCCCCCAAACAGCAACAACAATGACAACAACAAAAGCCAACCAAAAAAAAAAAAAAAAACAAACAAAAACCTAATTCCACTCCTGAGAGCTACCCCAAGAACACAAACACATTAATTTGAAAAGATATTTGCAGCCCTGTGTTCATGATAGCATCTAGTAGCCAAGATGCTGAAACCACCTGAGTGCTCGACAATAGTGAGTTGGTTTTAAAAAAAAGTGTATGTGTACACAATGGAATAGTATTCAGCTGTAACAAGAAACCCAACTTGGATAGACACAGAGGGTATCATGTTAAGCAAAATCGATCCACTGGAAAAGGAGGAAAGGATGCCAGCAGGAAAAAGATGCCAGATGATATTTGTGGCACACAGAAATAAAGCCAGGAAGTGGACAGTGTCCAATGGAAACAACCCCCTGGACGCTGACAACAGAAGTGAAATTACCAGTAAGAGTTGGGGGTTAGGATGGGGAGCACGAGAAGTAACCTGGAGACCAGGGGCAGGATTTGGGGTATTTTGGAGGTAGCAGTGGTGCAGTAAATCAGTAACTAATCACTAAAAGCATAAACATTAACACTATTGTAAATGTTACGTCGATTACTATAATAAACATTTTTAGGCAATCTCAAAATATAACACATTGATCCCACTTATGTGTAATTCTCAAAATGATAAAATTACAGATAGGGAGAATATAGAATAAGTGGTGACCAGTGGTGAAAAAAGAGGGGGAGGAATATGGATGGGATTTGGGACTAGGTGGCACATGGGAGATAGTTGTGACAATAGTTTAATGCCGTATTTTAACTGTAAATCTACCCATTTGCAAGTTAATTTTTAAGTTTATTTTCAAAACAGAGCTTAAGAATTAGAAACCCAATTGCAGACATTAAAACCCCAAAAAACTCACTGGTGGAGGGATGGGTACTCGATCATGACTAAAACGTAAGCGTGAAAGTTTGTAAGTCTATAACTGTACCTCATGGTGGTTCATGAAAAAATAAAAATTAATTAATTAATTAATCCCCAATAAACTGGGAGGTGAAGTGAGATCTATCAAAATGAGCAAAAAGACAAAAAATGTGGAAAACAGAAGGTGAAAATCCGTGAGTCAGTCACACAGACCCGATATCAAAATAATGTATTTGAAAAGAGAAGATGGAAAAAAATCAACATTGTTTAAAAGGCAATTCAAGATGACCTTTATAAAACCTTTCTGAGGCCACCAAAATCAGGGATTATAGACCCAAATCAAGGAGTTATCTTTGTGAAATGTCAGAACACTGTGTTGTAACACAAAGAATCCACAAACTTCCAGAAAGAAAAAAAAAAAATCAAGTCACACACACCAAGGAGCATAGTTGACTCTGGCCTTCCTGGCAACACCAGATGGTAGAGGCCCATGGCACAATGCTTTCCATTGGCCCAGGACTCCAAGAATCTGTGCTCTATCAAACTGCCACCAGGCAAGTAAATGTGAAGGCAAATAAGAAATCAATGTTCTGAATACTTGAATTTCAAGAAACCACTAGGAACTGTGCTTCACTAAAACAATAAAGTAAGTGGAACCTCTTCATCCAGGGACACAAAGAATGTCTTCTTGCTCCTCCTCCATCCCTCTTTCCGGTATTACTAATGTCAGTAACGGTTGTGGCACCAATGAGCAACCCACGTGGAGGATCTATAGTCCCACATACCTTCATTTCTCAAAGCTGATGGTATACCCAAATTAAGCACTATTTCTTAATTTGGTCCATCATCATTAACTGTATAGATCTCCATGGTGCTAAGTATCCTAACCAAACTCTCTCTTTCCAACCCTGCCTTCCACACATCCAATCCTCCACCCTGCGGCTTGCAATGCAAATCTGATGGTGTCACTAGCTTCCAGGAAACAAAAACTTCTGAAAACCATAACCAGCAAGCAAGGCAACAAGTGGTCATCAAACTGTTCCTGGCCACAGCTACTTCCCCTGCAGTGCCATTACTGCTGATGGGGTGCCTGCTGGACCTAGGTCCAGTCTTCTAATTTGCCCCGTTCCACTCATGCTCCCTGGGAGATGAAACGATTGGCAACTTGTGTCTGACATAAAAGGGCCAGAACTTCAGCCATGTACACAGGCTTGATGGCCGTCCTTGCAATCCAGTAAGCTTCACACTCCCTTACCTGGGGTCAGCGGGCAGTTCTACCTGGGAGGAAGAGGGTTTTGGGGTTTTTGTTCTTAATTTTTGGTTTGGAGCCGCACCCCGTGGTGCACATATATGCATGCCATGCAACTCCCATGTATTACTCTGATGTCACTCCTTGGAGGTGCTTTTGGGGGTGGTTGTGGGGCAAGGCGGGGGGGGGGGGGGGGCGGCAAGCCACACAGGGGCTGGGGATCAAACCCCCAATCTGCAGTCCAGCCTTTGGAGCTATCTCCTGGCGAGGGGATGCTTCTGCCTGGGCTAACAGCCTTGCCTTTTCAGGCCGTGGCCAGGACCCTCTGCCTCTCCTCCTCCAGCTGAGTCTGCCCTCCTCCTGGGGCTCTCCTAAGACCTTGGTCGCCAGGCGTCTTGTGACCTGGGCCGTCTGCAAGTTTCCCCTGCAAGCCCAAACTTAGGAAAGGACGACGGCCTTGTGCCCTTCACTCTGTTTCCAGCACCCAGTGCGCCAGAGGAATGCAACAGACGTGACTGAAGTGGAACTGGCACCCAAGGAAACAGTCAGGGAAGTCAAGAGTCGTCGAGAGAGGGGGGGGGGGGCGCCGAAGGCACATAAGGGATGGTCGGCCGGACCCGGCTCCTCCTGCAGCCCCTAAGTCGGCGATGCCAGCAACTGGAGACTTGGCACCTTTTCGCTGTTCGCTCTTTTTGGTGCTGGGGCTTCGAGGGAGCTGCTGTTTCTCACTCCCAGACCTGCAGCCCTTGGCGGGAAGGGGCTGTCTTTCTGCACTTCGCTCCTCTGGGGTGGGGGGGCAAACCCCGCTTGCAAGAAGCAGCAGGGGCCGGGTGGGGAGAGGCCTCTCGCGGGCACCAGCCCCAGGCCCCCGGGCCCGGCGTTCCCCGGCGCCGCCCCGCCTCCCTCGCCTCCCAGACCCCTCCTCACGCCGGCCGCTTCCCGCCTTCCGGGCGGCGGAAGTCGCCGGCGCCTCGGCCCTGCCCACGTGGAGCCCTTTCCGGTGCGCCCGCCCCCGCCGGCTCTCCGCTGCGGACCTGGCCCTCACCTCAGGGTTCCCAATGTGCCTCCGGACAGACATATTTGCTCCAACCGACCACGCTCGGGCTCCCAGCCTCGCCGGTTGCCGCTAGCCCTAGCTTCCTACCCCCACCCTCTCCGCGCTCTCGGCCACCTCCCTGCAACCTCGTCTGCGATTGGCCGGCTCTGAGCGGCCAGCCAATGAGAATCCCTTTTGCTGTCTCTTGGCGGGGGTCAAAGGAGAGCGCGGAGCGGCTGAACGGTTGCCCCAGCAACGCGGGACGCCGGCGGCGGAGGCCCTTTGTGCGCTCCCGCTCGGGTCCCGCGGGCTCGGGGCTTAGCGCGGGAAGAGAGGCGCCGGGGAGGGGGTGGGGGGGAGCCGGCGCCTGCGCTCGAGAGCAGGGGGAGGAAAAAGCCCGAGTCAGACCCGAATCCCAGTACCCCCCTGCCCCCCCACACTTTTACGGCCCCTTTTCACCGCACCATCCAGTCTTCTTCTGGAAATGGGACGGGAGCGTTGAGCAGGAATGGGAATCAGTAGCTTATTATTTTCAGGTTAAGTTAATATGCAAATTATGCAAAATATCAGGCGTAAATACAGTAATTATTGTTGCTTCAAAAGCTTTTAGCCAGCTAGAGAATGGCAGCCTTAATTGCAAAGCACACACACCATTCTGTGATTCATCATTCATTTAACAAATATTTAATAAGCACCTTATGAGACAAGCTGCACTGGGTTTTGTGGAGGAGGGGAGGATGACTAAGACCCAGTCCCGTTGTCACGGCAACCATTGTGACTCCTGCCACCAGCCACCACCTGTTCTTATTCCAGATCTGAAAATTAAGTCTTAGCACCTTTACAGAACAATCACACACACACAGTTTGGCTTGGCTCCAAAATTCCCACTAAATCCATCAAAATTAGTATTACTGTTATTTTGCCTATGAGGAACAGCACAGTAACCCTTTGTCCTTTCCTCTGAGTTGCTTTTCCAGGAATGGGGAAAGGTTATCCTGGAGCTGACTCTGAATAATAGCCCACATCTGCACTACAGGGTCTGTGCAGGTGATCCAATGCACAGCCTCACCTGCCCTTTTCCTTCTGCATCCCACCCTTAGGGCCATACCTTGAATCCTGCTGTGGCTCACAGTGGCTTGACCTTCAGGATCTTAAGCAGACCCCAGTCAGTCCCACACTCTCCTGCCTCCTGTGTCCCACTCTCCTATTCTTCAACCTCTGTAATCTCTCTTCTCAGCTCTCCACTAGATAAGAGTTTGAGGCACTGAAAAGTGGAAGGGAATTGATGGGGAGGGTATTTATCTAGCAGCTTTTGCCCTGTGAGTAGAAGTTTCTAGATTGATTACTACTCAGTCTGTATGCTTACCTGCTGTAGCAGTGTTAGGAAGGTGATGAAAGATGTTAGCAGTGGAATAAACGGGAGGAAGAAAAGAAGAGGGAGATCAGGGGTGGGATTAAAAGGGTGAGAAAAAGCAGAAAGAGATTTAAAGACGTTGTTGGGAAAACAACATACATGAGGAGAGGTAAGATGTTCAAGTAGTAAGAAGACATTGAGGATAGCTATGAACTTTTCTTGTCCGCCCCCCCCCCCCAGTATTTAGGAGAGGCAAATAATAAATCATAAAAGAAAAACATTGGCTAAATATATGAAGAAATGTCCTACTAATACTGAAAGGAGCAAGCTGCCACTCCCACTCCACATACCACCACCACTCCCACTCCCAAACAATCGGACAAAGGTTTTTTTTTGTATTCATTCTTTTAAAAATAATAATGCTCAGTATAGGCTACTGATTCATGAAACCAAGCTCTTACATTGTTAATGGGAATATAAAGGATGGTGACCATTTTGAAAAGCCATTTGAGAGTGGGTTGCGAAGCCCTCAACTCAATATTTTGAGATTTCCTCCTGAGGATATAATCCAAAAGATGCACACAGATAATTACTTCTACAGATGTTAAACTGGGATCTTATTTATTCAAGATAAAAAATCGAAACCACCACCTATTTGATCATTTAAAAACATGATTAAAATAAATAATGGGGGGGGCGGAGTGAAAGCACAGCAGGTAGGGCGTTTGCCTTGCATGCGGCCGACCCGGGTTCGATCCCCAGCATCCCATATGGTCCCCCAAGCACTGCCAGGAGCAATTCCTGAGTGCAAAGCCAGGAGTAACCCCTGAGCATGGCTGGGTGTGACCAAAAAAAAAAAAAACTAAATAAATAAATAATGGGATATTTATGAAAAGTAATATGGGATCTTGTAAAAGTATGTTTGAAGGAATAATTAAGGTAAATGAGGAACTGAGTGTAATATTGTAAGTGAAAAATGCAAGAAAAAAGTCTTTTAAGTAATGTAGTCCTGATTTGTGTGGAAGTATCCAGGAAAATACAGGTATCCACACGAAAAACAATTGAAAATAAAATTCAACATGCAAACAACCTCTGGGTTTGTAGTTTTATTTTTCACACTGTCTTCTACAGATTTTCTTTAGTAACTACAAATTTATTTTACACACATATATATGTGTGTATATTCTCTTCCTAGGAAACAAAAGACCCTGTTCCAACTTCAGCCTGAAATTGTCTCTGGCCTTTGTCTGGGCCAGTTTGGAGCGGCGCTGAATGCGGTGTAATTCCTCTCTCTGAAGTGCTACCACTCTCCTCTTCTTGGCAGTAAAAGACTCTCCAGACACTTGAGTAAGATCCTTGCAATCAGAGTGGTGATTGCTAAGAGGTTCAAGCTTTGTTCATAAGAGAAGTTCTGATTCCTTTCTTTGAAAGTTCCTACTTCCACTGATTAGTCGTATTTTTCATGAAGTTAGAAGTGCTCTTGTAAACTTCCATTTGTTTGATGTCTTCCTTTTAGCCCTGTGTGCATTCCGAAGGGCTCTGGTTCCTGCAGCGTGGGGGCAGAGGGGCTGGCCTCTGGGTGCTCCTGTTCTGGGTTCGTCCAGACCTCCCAGTCTTCCTTCCTTGAGCCTAGATGGGCATTTGGGTGTCCAGCTGTCGACCCTCTGCAGTTTCTTCCTTCTGACCTGCCTCTGTTCAAATCCATCTCACCCCGCCTCTCTGTCAGTGAGCATTTCGGCCCTCACTTGCAGCTCTCTGCCGTCGAAGGGCCCAAACTCAGAGCTGCCTGCCTCCTGATCTTGCTTTCCCACACGGACCCTAACTTCCTCCCTTCCCTTCCAATTCCTTCCGTGGGAGCACATCCTGGGGTTTATGGAAAAATTCTGCTCCATCATCCAATCTAGACTTGGTGACCCTTCTCTGGCCTCACCCTCTGCTTATGGCAGCTGCACTTGAGGTGAATTCCCAGATCTGCAAGCCCAGCTCCGTAATGCAGTGCCTGCCATTCCGGTAACCATTCTGTGTCATTCTATCCAGTGATGGAATGTGCCCTGTGGAGCACCTAGATCTCTTGGGTAAGGGCCAGCTCTTGCTCCCCGCCAGCTTAGCCCAAAACTGAATTGAAGGGCATACCAAGGTTTCAGCCATGTCTGTCTCCCTTCCCAGGGTATGACAATATTTCCTCCCAGGAATTGTTGGGGACTGACCCTTTCTGGCTGCCCTGCTTTCTGGAGGAATAAAGAACTCGGATACTTACCTGTTACTTACTGGATGCGGCTGGCATCCCATGCACGCAATTCTGCAACCATTCCTGAGAGCCACATGAGGCTCTTGCATGTGAAAGGACATCTGTAGTCCAACCCCAGGCTATCCAAAATATTTACTTCCTGTCATCAAGCTCAGGGCATGTGCTACCACAGGCCATCTTCTGCTCTGGCCTTGGATCTGCACTGAAGACTTCTCTGCCACACATCCAGTTTCCAAAGGGACTCTGAGAAGCCAGCCTGGGCTGCGGTGGGGGTCGGAGGAGCCAGCACTGGAGGTAATCTAAAATCTTAGATTATTATGTGAAACCGACAGGTCATTAATTTGCAACCCCCATGCTAGACTGCAACTATAATGCCTATCCTTCATGGTTTTGAACTAATCAAAATCATAGCACTGTAGCACTGTATCCCGTTATCCATCAATTTGCTCGAGCGGGCACCAGTAACGTCTCCATTGTGAGACTTGTTGTTACTGTTTTTGGCATATCAAATACGCCACGGGTAGCTTGCCAGGCTCTGATGTGCGGGCGAGATACTCTTGGTAGCTTGCTGAGCTCTCCAAGAGAGGGGGAGGAATCGAACCCGGGTCGGCCGCATGCAAGGCGAACGCCCTACCTGCTGTGCAATTGCTCCAGCCCAGTTCTATCTTAATAAGGAAAAAATGGGAAAAGAAAGATACCTTCACAATGTTTCAACAATAAGAAAAAGGTAAAAATGATACCTACAATATTAGAAGTTTTCTTGATCCTTCAGAAGGCTGAGATCTCAAAGCTGCCCACCACATGCAATTGCCCAAAGGACAAGAGCCACTGAAAACAGAGACACAGTGGCTGCTTCCTCTCTGGCCGTGCTAGAGAAAAGGTGTCATAATTCTTTGTTGTTTCTTGTTGGTTTTGCTTTGGGGGCCACGGCCTGCGGAGCACCTGGGGTGCCCAGAATCAAACCCAGGCTTCTCTGTGCCAAACCTGCACCCAGCCCTTCGAGCCATTTCCCCAGTCCTCAGCCTTAATCTAACATCAATTTAGGTAGACCTCTTATTCTAAGATGTTTCTGGGGAGGGACTTTTGAGGTGAGATTAACATTTACATTATAGACTCTTAACAAAGCACATAGACATTAATTGATTAATGGATTGAGCACATGCCTTGCATGCAGAAGCCCCAGTACTGTGTGGTCTCCCAAGCACCGCTGGTGGCTGCCCCCCAGCACAGAGAGAGCAGGAAGTAGCCCCCCCAGCATGGCAAGTGTGGCCTCCAAACCAAACAAATAAAAAGACTGAAGTCTTTGAAGAAGAGGGAATTCTGACTCCAGGCTCTAGCTATGACATTAACTTTTCCCCAAGATTTACCCGCCCTCCCCCCGCCCAGGCCTACTTTTTCCAAAATAATAATAATAATAATAATAATAATAATAATAATAATAATAATAATATCGTGGCCTCCCTTCAGTGCTACAATGCACAGGAGAGAGAGAGACAGCGAGAGAGAGAGAGAAAGGAGGGACTTCTCATCAAGAAATAAAATAAAGCAGGTCTCATCAATAAAGACCTATCAGACAGGAAGTTCTAATAACCATGACTAATATTAAAGCATATAGTGATAAAGGATGGAGAATTGGGGCAGATAGTTGGGGAACTATAAAAATGAAACGATAGAAAAAATGTTTAATGCTGAGAAAGAAAAAGGATGCAGGGGAAAAAGGAGGGTAGAAGGGAGGGAAGAAAAATGTGAGAGATTTTAAGAATTCAATGTCTCTGATGAAGAATTCACACACTAAAATCTGAGCAGACTAAATACTGCTGTCAGGATCTGGAATGTGAAGATTAGTAATGATCAGAACGATACACAAAGAGAAAATGGTGGGGAAAAGAGGTTCAGAAGATAAAATTACAAAAGTTGATAATATAAAGAAGACAGAAAATGGATGAGACTGAAAAGAAAAGTAAAATTCTATTGGCAAAAAAAAAGTAATCACAATTTTAAAAGACAAAGTAAAATCCAAAAAACTAAGAGAACCTCACACAGCATAAATACAACTGAACTAAAAATCAAAGCAAAATCCAACTATTCATCATAGTAAATCAGCTAAAAACCAGACTTCTAAGAGAAAATTTCAAAGGCATACAGAAAAAAAGAAATATAACCTACAGAAGAAAATGAGATTATAACAAACATCTCACCCATCATCGAACAGAATAAAAGACAATGAGGAACATATTTTTAGTGCAAAAAGAAGGAAAGAAAACTCAATCAAAATTCTATGCAAGGTATAAATATCTCTTAAAAGTGAAGAGGATACTGACTTTTCCAGAATTCATTGCTATAAACTGTAGAACTGTAGCACTGCCGTCCCTTTGTTCATGATTTGCTGGAGCGGGCACCAGTAATGTCTCCATTGTGAGACTTTTTGTTACTGTAAACTATTAAATGAAATGTGAAAGGCAGTTTTTTTGTTTGCTTGCTTTTGTTTTCTTTCAGGTCTTTTCGTTAGTTTGCTTTTGGGCCACACTGGGTGGTGTTCAGGGCTTATTCCTGGAGCTACACCTTCGGGGTTCAGGGACCATGCATATGTGGTGCCAGGGATCAAACCCGAGTATTCCAGCCCTGAAAGGCAGTTTTTGACAAAGAGAATATGACACTAATGGAAATTTGGACATACACCAAGAAATGAAGAGGAATAAAAATGACAAAGTGTAAACATTTTCTTTTATTCTCTTTAAAAGAAAATGGACTCAGTACAAGTAGTGACAAAATACCACAGGATTCAGAATATGTAGAATGGAAACGTGTGACAATTGAAGTACAAAGGTTGAGAGAGCAAATGGAGGGGTGTTGGTATTAGATATTACATGAAAAGATATATTATTTCAAGGTAATAAGTTTAAGATACATAATGTAAGGAACTGGGGAAATATAAGGTGGGTTTCATCTCAAGCACCTCGTGGTCTCCTAAGCATCCCCCAAGGACGGAGCTATGAGTAGCCCCCAAACACCCCTGAATGTAGCCTCCCAAGACAAAACCAAAAAGGATCTGTATTGTAAATCCTGCAGCAATCACATAAAAAGTCATAACTAATAACCAATAGTGAAATAAAATTCATGAATCAAAACTAGTTGCTTTGAAGAAGGCAGGAAAAAAGGAAGTTTTAATAGGTCAGAAAAAAAATAAATAGCGAATTAGTAGGTTTAAACCCAACCATATAAGTAGTTAAAGATGATTGATCTAAAGTAGGAGTCAATAAATTAAAACCCTTAGTTCAAATATTTCCTGGTACCTATTTTTCTAAAATAAGTTTTATTGGCATTCAGTCACACCCATTAATTTTTGTATTGCTTCTGGCTTCTTTCTCATTATAATGACAGAACTGAACTTTTGGAACAGAGACAGCATAACTTGCAAAGCCTAAAATATTTAGATTAGGATCATTTGTTGGAAAAGTTTGCCAACCCCTGATATACACACCAAACAAAGACAGATCACAAGTCTGGATAAGGAAAGCAAACCACTTGTTACCAACAAGAAATATACTGTCAGTGTAAAACTACTGATTGATTAAATGCAATTGGATAAAAAATATATACCAGAAATCAAAAAGATTTTGTAACGAGGGGAATTTAAAATCTGTTTAACAAAGGGTGCTAAGAAAACTGGATATTCACATCCAAAGAATGAAGCAAATGCTTATACCATGTACATTTATGAACTCAAAGTGGATCAAAGACCTTACTATAAGAACCAAAGCTATAAATCTCTTTGTGGCACATGTCAGAGGATGTTTTTGTGATGTTGAAATTGATTTCTTAACTATGACACTAAAATATTAGGCAACTGAAGGGGGGAAAAGTTGTATTTCATCAAAATTAAAAACATTTGTATTGCAAAAGAAGATATCAAGAGATTGGAAAGATAGCCTATAGCATGGAAGAAAATATTTGCAAGTCATATATCTGACAAAAATTTGTATCCAGAAATTAAAAAAGAATTTCTAACTGCTCCACAACAACCACACACATACACCACATAAAAATAGCAAAGAACTTGAATAAGCCATTTCTCTAATGAAGATATACAAATGGCCAAGCACTTGGAAAGATACTCAGCATCATTAGTCATTATAGAAGTACAAAATCAAGATTCAGTGAGGTAGCTTTTTATCTCCAGAAGAAAATGAGTGTTGGTGATAGAGAGAATTTGAACCCCTGTGCATTGCTGGTAGGAATGTAAACTGGCATGGCTGTGATGAAAAAATAATTTGGTGATTCCACAAAAATGTAAACATAGCTTTTCCCCACGAATTAACAATTCTACCCTTCTATCTAGCTATATACTAATATCTATAGTCTTTCTGAATGTATATCTATAAATATATGTGTATTGAAATATATATTCATATGTGTATGTATATAAGCATTCTAATTTAAGAATTGGAAATAGACTCAAACTGATTCTGTACACTAAAGTTCATAGTAACATTACTTATCCTAGCCAAAGGTGGAAACAACTCATGTCTAGCAATTGATGAGGGTTCAACAAAACTCTGTGTGTGTATGTTTAAGATATTTAAAATGGTCAACTTCATGCTGCCTATATTTTACCACAATGGAAACAAAACAACCTAATGGGTTACATAATTTTAGACAAAGTAGACTTTAATACTCCTGTGATTCTCTGTAGTCTTGTGTTCATAGTTCATATTTTCTAGCATGACATATAAGGCCTTTGGAATTCCATCCTCTGCCTTACTTTTCAGCTGTACTGTCACTAGAGTGAGTGCTCCTGCCATTTGGAAGTATAAAATGGTTTCAACTGTTCTATGTTGTCTCCGGTCCCCAAGGCCTTGTCCCTGCTATCTATCCTTCTGTCTGGAAAGTTATTTTTTTCACTCTTCATTTGTCCCTGGGATGAATAATAGAGATTGCCTCTTTCCAGAAACCTTCCTCAACTATTTTCCTCTCCCATCTCAGACTGCTAGAGGTACTCTTTCTAAAAGCCTTCATGGCATTTTTGGTCTACTATGCTCTACCAAGACGGGTGATTTCCTTGCCTTCCTTCTTCGTGACCCCATCAGCTCCTTGAAAGCAGGAATATGGTATCTCATTCTTCCCAGCCCTAGAATCTGGTATGGTGGCTAGATTAGAGTCGGAACACTATAAATATTTATTCAACGCATACAATCCTGCAACAGGGCTCGTGAAAGCATGTGGGAAACCAAAGGGTGAGAACTTTCCCCCTTTTAGCACACAGAGTATTTTCAACATTTTCCTCCTCTTTCTTTTGTCTGGTGTATCAGCATATAGGACAGAGTGGTGAAGCCTCCTCCAAACTGATAAATAACATGATCTTGTTCAACTTGTGTAATCCACACGCAAGGAATGTGAATAAATGTCTGTAAATGTCATCCTAAAAAACAGGATGTAACAGCGCCTGGAAATCTAATCAAGGCATGACGGAATGCAGGGGAAAACTGTAACCTAATCAATGGCCTTAACAGCTGAAGAAAGAATATGTGAGCAGAAGGGGGGGTGGTCTATAGGGAGTGCTGAAAAGTGGAGCCAAGGAACAAACATTTGTCATTATGTCTCCAGCCCCGTCAAGGGAAAGAGTTGCTTTTTGACCATTAGACACAAATATGCAGTCCACCCTATGTCCCTATGGATGCCACAGAGCTCATCCAATTCCTTGCCTTTGTTCTGATTTCATGCTCACAAACAACCTCTTGATTGTAATTTGGCTTTCCATGTAGATTTTCCAGCAGGAGAGAATGCGCTGACCAGTCAACATGAACATCTGGTCCATTTGGCAAGGAGTGTCCTTTTTGTATATGAAGGCATTGGTGTCCTGGTTTATACATCAGTCAACTCATCCACCCCCGTGGCTGCAGAGGTAGGTGTGCACTCTCTCCACGCTCACTGAGATTTCCAACGAGGGCCTTTTCCCCCTTTGTTTGTATCATCACTCAGCCCGCTGAGGATGAAGTATCATAAGTCAGCCATGGCTCCTCCCAGTTTTGATCCCATCTGGCTTCAGGCATTCATCTTTCTTGTAGAGGAAAAGGACTTTGGACCTACAGTTGGTGCTATTCTGCACAGTCTGTTCTCAGGCCTCAGTTAATACTATGGGTCTCATTTTCCCCAGCCACAATTCCTTGCCAGGGTGTATACGCTTATCTTAGCGATCATTTCTGAAGGTCCTTGGATTAGGAAAAATACTTTCAGAGAACAGGGTAAAGATGAGAGCTGTCTGGCCAGCATTTACCCTGTCAAGGGCTTGGAGTGGAAGAATGCGAAGACCAGTCTCTGCTGGGTAGAGATAATGTTGCCGAAATAAATGCTTAAACAATTTTAGTGGACCCTAAAACTTTAACCTAATGTTCCTGGGACTCTTCTTGGGTATTCTTTGGATACTTTGTCATGTTAAGTTGCTTTGAGCTCTAGGAAAAGCTAGAAGATAAATTTATGAGATTGAGAGGTGACGCCAAATGGATTAAAGCTAAACTGAAGAGATGACTTAAGTACATTTCAGGCTGCAAGGAAGAGCAACAGAAAATAGAGAAAGTAGGGGCTGGAGAGATAGAGCAGTCGGTAGAGCATTTTCTTTACATGCATCCAACCCGGATTCAATCCCCAGCATCCTATATGGTCCTCTGAACCCCACCAGGCGTGACTGCTGAACACAGAGCCAGGAGTAAGCCCTGAATACCACCCAGTGTATCCCCCGCACCAAAAAAAAACATAGAAAGTAGGGGGTCTGTAAGTCCTACTTTAAGAAAAAAATTACTGAAAGTTTGTAATTAAATGGAAAGAATTAAACATTGATCTTTTCTTCCTTGAATGAACTGTATTTCAGGGTAACCAATAGTCTGCATTAATGATGAAATGTCCAATGCTAGTATTCTAGAAGAATACTGGCAAATAAACATTGAAGGATGATATAATGTGGAAAACAATGTTTGAAAAATTTGCCATGAGAACTTCAGTCAGGGTGTAACCGCTGTTTGGTTGAGGGCTGTTAGAAGCTGGTGCTTATATGTCACTAAAGCAAGACTTTGAAGTTAGTTTTCTAGTGGAAAGGTAAAGAAACTGGGTCATTGTTACTCTCTACTTTCAAATCTAACCTAGTGTCAAGAAAATACCATCACTAGTAGACACCAGACTTGATCAGAATAGAGTGAGTGCAGAATAGAACCAATCTGATGTTTTAGACAAATACAACTAACACAAATATATAGCTCGGATATCATTTAACGTTACCATAAAAGGAATGAGAGTGGAACCAATGGAACAATCTCACGAAGAAGCCACCAGCCCAGTCCAAAGGGCAGGTTATTCTCCAAGACAACCTAGCAGGTCTCAGTAGCCAGTGTCCTGGGGCAGGGACCTGGTTATAGTCAGAGATGTGAGGGGCATCCAAACAAGATGTAATGTGTGAAATTTTGGTCTTGGCAAAACAGCTGTAAAGAACATTTTGGAGCAGTCAGAGAAAAGTACAAGGGCTAAGGTCCTTGGGTTGACCCCTGTTCGATCCCGGAGCACTGGCAGGAGTGATCCCTGAGAGCAGAGTCAGGAGGAAGCCCTGAGCATGGTTGGGTATGACTGAAGCAACTGTCTGCATTGTCATCCCCTTGCTCATCGTTTTGCTAGAGCGGGCACCAGTAACAGCTCCATTGTGAGACTTGTTGATACTGTTTTTGGCATATCGAATACGCCACAGGTGGTTTGCTAGGCTCTGCTGTGTGGGTGGGATACTCTCGGTAGCTTGCCGGGCTCTCTGAGAGGGACGGAGGAATCGAACCCAGGTCGACCACGTGCAAGGCAAATGCCCTACCCGCTGTACTATGTTTAAAAGGTAATTGAAAAATCTTTCAGAGTGTATTTCTTTTTGTTTGTTGTTTTAGGGACACCCAGCAATGATCCTGGCTCTGTGCTCAGGGGCTATTCCTGACTTTGTGCTTACGGGTCATTTCTGATGATATTTAGGGAACCGGGTGGTTCTGGAGACCAAGCTGGGGTTTGCTGTGTGCTCTGTACTATCTCTCTGGCAAGAGTTTATTTAGTAACATGTCATTTTATTTAAAATATTACATGTTACAAGAGCCAGGAGAAATGCCTGAGCACCACCAGAAGTGCCTCAAATCCCCTTGCCCAAACAAATAAAAAGAAAATATTACATGTTACACATAAACATAGAGAAACTTTTAAAAAGATGTTAATGTGGATGTTAACTGTAGGATGGTCTCTTTTATTGAGATACAATTAAAATACTATAAATGTCCTATTTTCAGTTAAGTATAATTCATAAGATTTTAGTATATTCATAAGATCATTTCCCTATTATATCTATAGTTTCAAAACATTTTCATTATCTCCAAAGCCCCATATCCATTAGTAGTCACTTGCCTTATACCTTTTTTTTCCCACTCTTGGCAATCAATGATCTTTCTTGGACTTGCTTGTTAAGAATTACTTAGTATGTGGGGCTGGAGTGATAGCACAGCGTGTAGGGTGTTTGCCTTGCATGCGGCTGACCTGGGTTCGATTCCCAGCATCCCATATGGTCCCCTGAGCATCGCCAGGAGTAATTCCTGAGTGCATGAGCCAGGAATAACCCCTGTGCATTGCCGGGTGTGACCCAAAAAGCAAAAAAAAAAAAAAAAAGAATTACTTAGTATGTGACCTTTTATCTGGCTTCATTCACTTAATGCAAGTTCATTCATGCCATAACTTTTTATGACAGAATGGCTTTCGGCTGCATGGGCGTACCATATTTTGCCTATCCATTAGTCAGTTATAGCTATTTTTATGTTTTGTTTTGTCAGTTTGGCTTTAGCAGTGCTGGAAACAAACCTAAGGTCTCACATGTGTATAAGGCAAGTGTAACAATCATATGTAGTTCTGATCTTTTGGTTATTATAAATCATGCTTCTATGAATGTTTGTGAATAACTTTTTGCATGAATGTGTTTTTGATACACACACATATACATATATGTATATATAGAAATAGAATTGTTTGGCCATATAATTTGTGTTTAATGTCTGAGTCACACTGGGTTTTGCTAGGGCTTATTCCTGGCTCTGAGCTCAGGTGCTTGTGGACCACATGTGGTGCTGGGATTGAACTAGGTTGGAGCAGGCAAGCTAAGCACCTTACCCCACTGTAGCACTGTAGCACTGTATCCCATTGTTCATCAATTTGCTTGAGCGGGCACCAGTAACGTCTCCATTGTGAGACTTGTTGTTACTGTTTTTGGTATATTGAATATGCCACCGGTAACTTGCCAGGCTCTGCTGTGCGGGCGGGATACTCTTGTAGCTTGCTGGGCTTTCTGAGGGGGACAGAGGAATCGAACCTGGGTCAGAGGCATGTAAGGCAAACGCCCTACCTGCTGTGCTATTGAGCTACAGAGGCACCTGACTGCACCTTATCCCAGGCCCAGAAATGTCAACTATTTTTCAAAATGAATGCACCACTTTACACTCCCACTGGCAATGAATAAAAGTCTAAATTCATCCATAATCTTATCAATCTATCTTTTGTCTAGTTTTGTTTTGTTTGGGGCCTATACCGGGCAGTGCCCAGGAAATATTCCTAGCTTGATGTTCATAGGGTACTTCCGGTGGTACTCAGGGGACCTTATGCCACGCTGAAGATTGAACCCTATCCTTCCATGTGCAAAGCCTGAGCTCTAGCACATCTCCAATCCTGTTACCCATCTTTTTGGGCTTTTTTCTAATTTATTTATTTTATTTTTAAATTAAATCACTGTGAAATACAGCTATAAAGTTATTTATGATTGTTACCCATCTTTTTGAGAATTAGAGTTTTCCTGATGTGTATGAAACGGTATCTAATTGTAGTTCTGATTTTCATTTTCCTGGTGGCTAATAATTTTTTCCTTATTTTTGGTCTTTGCACCACACTGGGTAGTGGTCAAAGTATGCTCCTGGCTCTATGCTTAGGCATCATTTTGGTGGTCTCAGAGATTCATATGGGATGCTGAGGATTGAACCCGGGTCCACAACAAGCAAGGCAAATGCCCACCCCACTATACTGCCACTCTGGCCCTATGGTGGCTAATAATTGTGAAAATTTTCATGTGCCTTTGGTCATCTGTGTATTTTCTTAGTAGACAGTGTTTTCTAGTTTGTTGCTAGTTTTAAAGTACTTGTTTTTGTAATGTTGAACTTCAAGGATTCTTTTACATATTTTGTGTGTTAGGCCTTACTCATGTAATTTGTAAAAATTCCTTACTATTAGTTAAATGTATTAACTTCCCCCATTTCCTAATGGTGTACTTTAAAGCACATAAGCTTTTACTTTTGATAAAGTTCAACTTTTCTTATTTTTTTCTTTTGTCATTGTTTTAGCAGTTTGGTTTTAGCAGTTTATCATTGTGTGAGACTTTTGGTGTAATGTCTAAGAAACCATGCCAAGTACAAATTTAAGAAGATTTACCATTTTATTTTCTTCTATAGTTCTATAGTGTTTATAATGTTTATAGTTAGGCCTTAGATCCCTTTGAGTTATTGTTAATATGCAGTTGAAGACATGCATGTGAATATATATTACACATATATCCTGAGGTAGAGTCTAGCTTCATTCTAGGTCCTGTGAGTATCCAGTTGCCCCAGTAACATTTGTTGAAAGGACAAATCATCTGACAAAAATTCTACCCCTAAGTATGATATCCAAAAGAATTGAAAACATATGTTTACACAAAACTATTGCACACCACCCTGCTGAATTGTCCTCATCATTTCTTGTCAAAGATCAATTGTCCATCAATTTATGATAAACTATTCTACTTTATTCCTTAATATGTCTATCCTTATGGCAAATAATTCAGTCTTAAATATTGTATGAATTCTCCTATTTTGTTCTTTTTCAGGATTATTTGGCTACTCTGGGTTCTCTTGAGTTGCCTTTGTTTGGAATTTTAGGATCTTCTCTCTCTTTGAAACAAAAAGTGCATTTGTGCAAATTTTGAGTTGCTTAAAATGTGTAGATCAGTTTGAGAAGTACTGCAATCAAAGCACTAATAAATCTATCACCACTAAGCACAAGAAGGCTTTCGATTTATTTAGGAATTTTAAAACTTATTTCAATGAGTTTTTTTTGTTTTTACATTTCTTAATTTCATTTATGCCTATGTTTTTTTTGTACTTTTATAAATGTAATTCCTTCCTCAGTTTTGTTTTTGAGGTTTCTAAGACACAACTGATTTTTGCTTTGTTTTGTTTGGGGGCCACACCTGGCAGTGCTCAGGGCTAGCTTCTGCCTCTGTGCTCTGAGGTCCTTTGCTCAGGTTCCACAAGTGATGCCAGGATTTCAAGGCAAGCAACTTAATTCCTGCCTTATCTCTCTGATCCCGTAAAACTGACTTTTAGAGCTAATACTTTACAATTTTGATTAATTCATTTATTAGAGTTTATAATAATGTGTGTATATTTCTTAAGATTTGTTGTATTCAACGATCTATTCTACAAATAGAAATAATACTTTACTTTTTTTCTATCCAATATTATGACTTTTATTTATTTTTCTTATTGAATTGTGCTGGATTAACCCCCCAGTGCAGTGTCGAATGAAATAATCAAGAGAAAATACCCTTAATTTATTCATAAACTTATAAGGTAAAGGTTTTAATGTTCAGTATGATGTCTGTTATGGATGAGATTTTTGTATCTTTTGTCAGGTTTACAAGTTGTCTACAAGTTGTTCACTCGAGTCATCCTGAATAGAATAGACATAACACTAGATGAAGGACAACCATATGAGCAAGCCGGGTTCTGAAAAGGATTCAGCACAATCGACCATATCCACACAGTGACCAAACTCATTAAAGTTTTGCAAGAGTTCAAGATGCCGCTCTGTCTAACGTTCATCGATTTAATGAAGGCCTTTGATTTTGTGGAGACTGAAGCAGTCATCGAAGCCCTGGCCAAACAGGGCGTTCAAACTCAGTACATCAAGATCCTCTGCGAGCTGTATTACGATTCACCACCAGGATCTCACCATTCTACAAGGAAGTGATCATTGACATAAAGAGAGGGGTTTGGCAGGTGATACCATTTCACTGAAACTCTTCAGTGCCACCCTCAAGAACGTCATGCAATGACTGGAATGGGAAGGAATGGGAGTGAAGATAGATGGTCGGCAATTACACCACCTCCGCTTCGATGACATCGTTCTCATAACCCCAAACATTAGCCAAGCCGCACAAATGCCAACTTCAACCTCAAGTGTGGAAAGGTTGGACTGCAGCTGAATCTCACCAACACAATGTTCATGAAAAATGAACTAGTCCCTGACCTTCCATTTGCTCTCAACGGAACAAACATCTCCGAATGCAGCAACTATGTGTACTTGGGTCGAGAACTCACCATGAGGAACGACTCGGCGTCAGAACTGCGCAGGAGGAAGAGAGCATCGTGGAACGCCTTCAAGTGTGTTGAAGAAGTGGTTAAGAGGACAAAGAACCTCATGCTTCTGGCACATCTTTTCAACTCCACCGTTCTTCCTGCACTAACATATGCCCTCAGAGACCTGGGCCCTATGCAAACAGGATGAGAATGCTATTTGGGTATCCCAAAGAGGAATTGAAAGAGCAATGCTTGGGGTATCATGTTTCACTCAAGTGAGAGAAGGAATCTGGAGTTCTGACCTCCATTGATGATCAAGAATCAGGGACGCTGTCTCATTTGCCAAGGCGTCAAAGATCAGATGGGCCGGACACATGATGGGATTCAGAGATGACCGCTAGACTAGAACTGTTACAGAGTGGATTCCACGGAATGTCAAAAGACCACGTGGCCGCCCACCTACGAGATGGTCAGACTTCTTCGTCAAAACCCTGAATGAATGGTTTGAGGCTCTTCCTGTTCCTGGAGTGAGCAGATACCACTGGACTACACTAGCACGAGACAGGGACGAATGGAGACATTATGGCTCCCGCTCAAACAAATCGAAGATCAACGGGATGACAAGTGATACAAGTGATTGTCAGGTTTAAGAAATTGACTTCTATAACATGAGGCTGACGCCCAAGGACAGTAGATACAAGGGCCAGGAGGATTGCCCCGTAGTTGGAAGCCTGCTTCACGAGCGGAGGGGAGAAGGCAAATGGAATAGAGAAGGGATCATTAAGAAAATGGTGGCTGGAGGAACCAGTCGGGATAAGAGATGTGTGCCAAAAGTAGATAACGGACCAAACATGATGATCTCTCAGTGTCTGTGTTGCAAGTCATAATGCCCAAAAATAAAGAGAGAATATGAGGAATATTGTCTGCCAAGGAGGCAGGGGAGGGTGGGAAAGAGGGTTATACCAGGGATATTGGTGGTGGAGAATGTGCACTGGTGAAGGGATGGGTGTTTGATCATTGTATGATTGTAACCCAAACATGAAAGCTTGTAACTATCTTAAGGTGATTCAATAAAATTAAAAAAAAATAGCATTCTAGTTACTGTTTGTAGAGTTTTTAATCATGAAAGGGTGTTGACGTTCCTGAAATTTGTTCTCTGTGTTTACTGAGATGATAATGTGGTAATGTTTTATTTTATTAACAGAATATTTTACACATATTTTCATATGTTAAAACAGTTATACATCCTAGTCATAGTGTATAATCCTTATATGTTGCTGCATTCAGTTTTCTAACACTTTATTGAGGATTTGGGTTTATTTTCATAAGAGATATTGGTTTTCAGTTTTCTTGTAGTATCTTTAACTTTGGGGTCAGTTCAATAATGGTTTCATAAATTAGGAAGTATGCCTTCATCATCTATGTTTATTTAACAGTTTATAAAGAATTGGGATTAATTCTCTAAATCTCTGGTAGAATTCATTAGTGAGCTCATCTGATTTTGACTTTCATTTGTTAGAGGTTTTGACTACTGAGTAAATATCTCTGTCTCTGTGTGTCTGCGTCTCTGTGTTTCTGTCTCTCTCTCTCTTTCTCTCTCTCTGCATCTCTCTCTCTCTCTGCACCTTCTCTCTCTGTGTCCCTACAGTGTCAGGAATCAAATCTAGGGTTTCACACATACCAAGGCATTCTATCACTGAGCCACATCCCCAGACCCACAATCTGTCATAGGTCTATTCAGAATTTCTGTATCTTCTTTTTTTTTTCTTTTTTGCTTTTTGGGTCACACCCAGCAGTTCACAGGGGTTACTCCTGGCTCTACACTCAGGAATTACTCCAGGCAGTGCTGGGAGACCATATGGGATGCTGGGAATCGAACCCGGGTCGCCCAGGTGCCAGGCAAACACCCTACCCGCTGGGCTATCGCTCCAGCCCCAATTTCTGTATCTTCTTGATCAGTTTTGTTAGTATGTGTCCTTATGTGAATTTGTGCATTTTATCTATGTCATATGATTTATTGGCATACAATTGTTCATGGAATTTCTTTACATTCTTTTTTATTTCTATTAGATCACTAGTATGGTTCCAATATTTCATTCCTGATTTTAATAATTTGAGTTTTATATCTTTATTTTCTTGGTTAGTATTGCTAAGACCTTTGTTGTTTATCTCTTTAAAGTATCAACTCTCAGTATCATTAATTTTATCTATCATTTTTCTATCCTCTAATTCATTTATTTCAACTCTTTAGTATTTCTGTTAGTTTGCTTTGTCTGTTTTATTTTAATTTTTATTGAATCACCATGAGATACAGTTATGAAGCTTTCCTGTTTGAGTTTCAGTCATGCAATGATCAAACACCCATCCCTCCACCAGTGCACATTTTCCACCACCCCCCATCTCAGCCCTCTCCCTGCATCTATGGCAGACAATTTCCCCCATACTCTCTCTACTTTGGGGCGTTATGGTTTGCAATACAGATACTGAGAGGTTATCATGTTTGTTCCTTTATCTACTTTCAGCACATATCTCCCATCTTGAACTGTCCCTCCAACCATCATTGACTTAGTGATCCCTTCTCTATTCCAGCTGCCTTCTCCCCCCAGCTCATGAGACAGGCTTCCAACCATGGAGCAATATTCCTGGCCCTTGTGTCTACTGTCCTTGGGTGTCCGTCTCATATTATATTACTTTTTATTCCATAAATGAGAGTTTGCTTTGATTTAGATTGCTCTTCTCTTCTAGTTTTTTCACTGTATCACTGTCATCCCATTGTTCGTCAATTTACTCGAGCAGCACCAGTAACATCTCTATTACACTCAGCCCTGAGATTTTAGCGGCCTCTACTTACTTCCCTAAATAGTAACGATAGGTCTCTAGTTTCTTAATGTGGAATATTATATTATTGACCTGAACATTTATTTTTAAATGTTGCAATTTATAGCCATGTATTTCCATTTGAGCACACTGTTTTTACTATATCCTGTAAGGTTTGGTATATTTTTCATTAGTGTCAAAGTATTTTCTTTTTTCCCATGTGACATTTTCTTTGACTTGGTGGATATTTAGGAGTGTGTTGTTTAATATCCAAATATTTGTGTATCTCCCACATTCCCTTCTGTTAGTGATTTCTAATTTCAATCCATTTTGATCAGGACACATACTTTGTATGATTTCAATCCTTTCAAATTTATTAAGATTTGTTTTATGGTCTAACATATGGCCTATCCTGGGACTGTTCCATGTGCATCTGAGAAAAATGTGAACATGGAAAATTCCCAGGATAGACCATATGTTAGATTACCCAAATAAAAGAATCTTTATGGTGTTGTTGGGTGGGGTTTCTATAGTTCTCTATGATATCTAATTGATTTAAAGTGCTCCCTAAGTTTTCTATTTCCTTATTTATCTGTCTAGTTATTTTATCCATTAAAGTAGATTATTGAGGTTTACAAGTTACTATTGCTAAATTGTTTATGGTTCCCCACAGATCCGTGAAATTAATTTTTCTTTATTTCTTTCCTACCCTCTGTCTTTCCTCTCTTCAATACAATTGAACTATTTTCAAGTTTGCAGATTCTCTCTTCTGTCTGATCAGATCTATTTTAGATCCCCTTTCCATTACAGCATTTTTATTTGGTTCTTTTTTTTTTTTATATCCAATGCCTACCTCTTTATTGTTTTCTGTTTGACATAACATTGTATTCCTACTTTCTCTCTTTTTTTTTTTTTTTTTTTTTTTGCTTTTTGGGTCACACTCAGCAATGCTCAGGGGTTACTCCTGGCTTTGCACTCAGGAATTGCTCCTGGCAGTGCTTGGGGGACCATATGGGATGCCGGGGATCGAACCCGGGTCAGCCGCTTGCAAGGCAAACGCCCTACCCGCTGTGCTATCGCTCCGGCCCCCTACTTTCTCTTTTCACATATAAATTCTTTTTATTCTTTAAACATACCTATAATAGCCAACTTAAAATATTATCCTTTCTATCATTCTTTCTTCCTCAGAAAATTTCTCTTGATTGGCTTTGGTAGTCCTTATTCACATCTTATAATTTTTGCTGAAAAATGGATATTTAAAATGATATGGTAATCTGGGATTCATTTGAAATATTGCCATACTAGAAGTTAGATTCTCTCTCCTCCCTAGGAATTGTCATTACAGGTAGTTGTTTGTTTAGTGACTTGAAGGAACAAATCCTGTGAAGTCTATATCCTTTGTTATGTAAGACCATTGGCATCTCTGTTCTGTCAGTTCTGTTTGCTTAGTGATCAGCTAATAAAGGAGAGAGATTTTCTTGAATGTTTGGAACCAATAAGTCTTCCAGTCTTTGTTGAGGAGTTCAATGAGGATATTGGATCATGCCCTTAGCACCTGGCCAATGTTGAAAATTCATCCTTAGCCTTCACTTTCTGCTTTCACAGAAGTGCAAGGTCTTGCTGGTCATGTATGAAACGCTGGCAGAAGCACAGCCTCATGAATGCACATAGTCTTCATGAATATCAGGAATTCACAATCGTTTTTTAAATTCCCTTTGGACATTTCATTCTCCAATTTCTTCTAAAGCTTTGGGAATTTATTTTTTTATGATTTTGGTCTATGATTTAGTTCAACCATTACCTAATGACTTAGATAGCTGTGAATTTAACAATTACTTCTAATTGTTTTTGACAAATGTCAGGGGGAGGAGGCAGGGAGGGGTAGTTTGCACTGGATTGAATCCGACTCAGTCAAATCAAGCCAGTCCTGCAAGTGAGGTTTCCCAGGGAACCAGGAAACCACCATGTAGGTCAAATAATGGTAATTCATTTTGAATGAGGTGATTAAGGAACCATCCAACTCTATTCTCCTCTGTGGCTGCCAGGTGACCAGTTCCCTATAATTGTGGGCTGTTGAGTTTGAAGGCTACTGTGAAGCTTGAAAGAGCAAGTTAAACTATTGCAAAGTTCGAAGTTCTTATGAGATTCAACTGTTTCTCTGCATCAAATGTTCTTTGGACTCCTGTAAGTCTTTAATGTCGAATAATAGTTGGTTCCAGTCATTCTAGGGTTTTTCTCGCTGCTCTTATAGGATAGAGGGCTTTGAGGTTCTGAGCCTGCTCCTATTACTAACATCACTCAGTAATAACATCACTCAGTGATTAGTGTGTTGCTTTTTGCTTTATAGTTTCAATTTAGCTCTAGTTTCTCATTTCCATCATATGCATGCAATATGTCTGTGGTAAAATAAAGGGTCATTTTCATAAAGACAAAAATCTAAAACTAAAGTCAATGAAATGTTCCATCTCTGCAAATTTAGCTGTTCGAAAAAAAAGAGAGCTAGGTTACAAACTTCAACATTCTTTTAACTCCTTGTTTTTTCTTTTTACTTTTTTTTTTGAAGTTATGATTGACAATTTAGCCCCACGCAACCGGAAATAAAGCCTTTAAAAGAAGCCTTAGCAAAATTTTCATGAGATTATTAGATATTTTGTTATTGAGCTGTTAGTACTTTATCTATCTTGGATATTCGTCCTTTATCCAATATGCTGTATGTGAATGCTTCCTCATTCAGTCTTTTTATTTTAGCTCAAAAGTCTTTGCTAAGCAAAAGCTTTTCAATCTGATGTAGTTTCTTTTTTTTTTTTTAAATTTTATTGAATCACGGTGAGATAGTTACAAGCTTTCATGTTTGGGTTACAATCTCACAATGATCAAACACCCATCCCTCCACCAGTGCACATTCCCCACCACCAATATCTTGGGTATACCCGCACTTTCCCACCCTCCCCTTGCCTCTATGACAGACAATATTCCCCATACTCTCTCTCTACTTTTGGGCATCATGGCTTGCAACAAAGACACTGAGAGGTCACAATCTGATGTAGTTTCATTTGTTTACTTTTGTTTGCATTTTGTAGTTTTGAAGTCAAGTCACTGAAGATATCTCTGAGCTCTGTTTCCTGAAGAATTCTACCCATACTTTCTTCAATGTACACTCTGAATTCTTGTCTACATTTGAGGTCTTGAACCTACTTAGAGTTAACTTTTCTGACTGCTGAGAGACACAGAGAGACAAAACGAGAGAATAGGGACTGGAGAGATAGTACAGTTGGTAAAACACTTGCCTTGCACACAACTGACCTAGGTTCAATCCCCAGGACCCCATATGGTCCCCTGAGCCCTTCCCAGAAGAGATCTCTGAGGAAGAGTTAAAAGTTAAGGCCTAAGCATTAATGGCTGTGCTCCCCTCCCCACCAAGAAAAAACAACAATAGCAACACCACCAACAACAAAAAACCCTAAGAGAATAAACTGTACTAAACAATGACAAATACTTGGCATCAGATTACAATACCAGTAGTGGGGGGAGCAGAAGACAGTAAGATCAACTAGAGGTGACATAGGGACAGTGGTGGAGTGCTGTGGGCATTTTGTGTAATTTTGTATACCAGCAATGTAAACTTTAGCCCTATTATAATTTCTTAAACTAATACAATTCTTAATTGAAAAAAGAAGTCTATAACAAAGAGAAAGCTGTTTGGCTGTGATTCTGCAGAGAGATAGACACAGAGACAGAGACAGAGACAGACAGAGGGACAGAGAGACAGACAGAGAGGACTCCTTGGGATGGAGGTGTTACTATGAGAGTGAACATAGGTCCTGTTTTTTTTTTTTTTTCTTTTTGGGTCATAACCAGCAATGCACAGAGGTTACTCAGGAATTACCCCTGGCGGTGCTTGGGGGACTATATGGGATGCTGGGATTCGAACCTGGGTCAGCAGGTCAAACGCCCTACCTGCTGTGCTATTGCTTCAGCCCCCATAGGTCCTTTTATTTTTTAAGGTAAAACTTTTTTTTTAATTTGTTTATTGAATTGCCGTGAGAACAGTTACAAAGCTTTTGTGCTTGAATCTCTGTCATACAATGATCAAACACCCATCCCTTCACCAGTGCACATTTCCCACCACCATCAACCCCAGTATAACTCCCCCACCTCTGCCTGTGTGGCAAATAATTTCCACATTACTCTCTCTACTTAGATTGCATTCAATATTTTGACACCAGTCCTGACATTATTATTTGGAATTTTCCTCCAAAACTCAGTAGGTCCTGGTGTTTTTTGTTTTGTTTTGTTTTGTTTTTTACTGGTATAAGACAAGTCCATCTCTGTTCATATCCAGGGTCATACTTATTTGCAGCCACTTTTTAAATTCTCAGAAGAGCCCCAGTTTGGATGGCATTAAGCTATAGGGCCAGGCTAGCTAGTGACTGACAGCAGCGGAAGCTGGGAGGCCAGGAGTTGACTCAGGGACTAGGACAAGAAGAGAAAACATGGAGAGTCAGGCTGGCATGAAGAAGGGCCTGGGAACGGGAAGGACTGTGTCTGGCTTCCCAGCCAAGCCAGAGCCGTTTCCACTCCCATTGCTTCAGCAGCTCTGACACGGCCCTCTTGGGTGAGTTTTTGGTTTAAGTTGATTCTCCTGAGGTAGTCCAGTCACGAGGGCCTCCTCTCACCTGCGTTGGCAAGGAGAGGAACTCGGCCCCCCCTCCTTCAACGTCTCACTGGGAGAGCAGACAGATTGGAGTGCTTGTCTGGACCCACTAGGGCTTGGAATCCATGGTGCTGAAGTCTAGAGAAGGGAATGCTGCCGTTCAGGTCTTGGTGACATTGGCGTTTGGCCGAACCTTCTTTGAAAGTGCCAAGAAAGAGACACGCTCACCACAGATGATGGTGTAAGTGACAGGTCAGTTATTTGGCTTGGAAGCACAGAAGTTGATCCTGCTGCCCGGGGATGATGAAAAACCTTCTTAGGATCCAGGGCAACTGTGAAATAAAAAACCTGGTTGAGGTCAAGAGTCACCTTCCATGGGGCTGGAGTGATAGCACAGCGGGTAGGGCGTTTGCCTTGCACGCGGCCGACCCGGGTTCGATTCCCAGCATCCCATATGGCCCCCTGAGCACGGCCAGGGGTAATTCCTGAGTGTAGAGCCAGAAGTGACCCCTGAGTGTCACTGGGTGTGACCCAAAAAGCAAAAAAAGAAAAAAAAAGAGTCATCTTCCACCAAGTCTCAGAGGAGGAAGGACATCACTCTTTTTCAAGAGTCTCAAATATCTGGAGGAAAGGAGCACCAGACAGGAATTCTTGTGGGGGATAATGCATAATAATATAAACCCTTAAAACAAAAGAAATCTTTCACCAAAGTAGTCATACGGCAAGGATGATGGCACTGTCTGAATGCTGGTTCCAAGCCTCACAGGTGATCAGGTACCTATGGGATGTTGACAGTGCAAAGATCTCTCGCCCAAGAGCTGGTGATCAGGATATAGATTGGCAGGTGGGGTTAAGCCATCAAATAATACCAGCTCATTTGGATAAGATTCAGCTGGAAAGAATTACTCTACAAAATTGTGTCGCTCATTAATGAACTATTTCTTTTGCACATCCAATGCTGCTCAGCAGTTACTCTCAGCTCAGTGCTCAGGGATCACTCATGGCAGTGCTTGAAGGATATGTGTGTTGGGAATGAAACCTGGGGCTCCAACATGCAAATCTTTTGCTCTGAATGTACAGCATCTTATTCTTCTTTGGGGGCGGGAGGGTCTATAAATGTATCATGTATCAAACCTGGTTTGGCAGCATGTAAGGCAAGCCCCTAACCCTCTACACTCTCATTTTTATATTTTACTCTTACATTCAGTTAATATTGAATTGCATCAATTGATTTTCAACTGTTAGGTAGTCTTTATTTGGGGGGGTATGTTCCTCTCGTTTATAATGTATCTTTGTATACCTTATATAATTTATTTTATATAATATTTATATGTGTAATCTTGATATATTTTTGCACTAATTTCTTAATATTTTGTTTGTGCTTATGTGTCTATGTTTGTGAGGGATGTTGGCTTAGGATTATTTCTTGTAATGTTCTTGGTTTCAGTATGAGAGTATTGTTGGCTTCATATAATGAGTTAAAAAAGTGTTGTCTCTGTTTTCTGAAAGAGTTTGTATAAGCTTGGTATGATGTCTTCCTTAAATGCTTAATAAAAACCAGGGAAACCATCTGGACTTGGAGTTTTCCTTGTGGGAAGATTTTTTACACTCAGCTTTTATTGAGTTATAATTTATGTGCAATAAAATGCATCAATTTTGAATAATCTAGTGAATTTTGACAAATATATATACTTGTAACCACATCTGCCATCCATTCATCTTCCTTAAAAATTCCCCTATGTCCAGACCAGGCAATATACCTTCCCTTCGTCCTGGACTGTACTCATCTGCTTTCTGTCACTGTAGATTAGATTTGCATTTCCTAGAATTTCATTTAAATGGAATCTTAGGGCACAAATCATTCTGTTTTTCTCCCCCCTGATTTATTCATGTTGCTGCAGCTATCAGTACTGAATTTCTTTTAATTGCTGTGTGTAGACATACCACAATTTATGTATCTATTCATCTGTTAATTGACCTTCAGGCTGTTTTAGATTTTAACTATTATGATAAAGTTGTTATGAATATTCATCATAGAGACATGTGTTTTTATTTTTATTGGGAAAATAGGAGTACAATTGCTGGATTGTGGTTTAGTGTATATTTAGCTGTAAAAGGAATTGCCAAATTATCTTCTAAAGTGGTTGTACCACTGTTACATTCTCACCCATAACATATGAGTTCTTGTTTCTCCACATCTTTTCCAACACTTGTAGTGGTCACTTTTTAAATCTATAATTGTAACAGTTGGTGGGTAGTGGTAAAGTATTGTACCTCAGTTTGTATTTTCTGAATGAATAATTACATTGGATAGCCCTTTTTGTGTTGATTTACTAATTATGCGAAGCTTTTTTCAAATCTCTTGTTCATTTTTAATTTGGGTAATTTGTTTTCTTATGAGTTGTAAGACGTACATATATATTCTGGACACAACATACTTTATATTTGTGCTGTAAAATTTTGTGGGGTATCAATTGTTAACACAAACTCTATTTTTCAAAAGTTTTCTCCATTTACATTTCAACATTATCGCTGTAAAATTTTTTATGATGTTATTTTATTATCTATTTTAGTGAATGAAAATCTTGCTTTTTCCTTATATTGGTGGTTTGTATTCTTTATTCTTTGATAAGGCTAGCTAAGGGGTTTTATGACTGTTGATTCTTTCAAAGAAGCACCTTTTAACTTTGTTGATTTTCCCATTATCTGTTTTTTTTTTAAATTCCTATCCTTATCTTTATTACATCTTTCCTTTAAAGATGATGTATGTTTACTTTTCTCATCTTACTTCCTTAAGGTGGAAGCTTAGGTTGTGGATTTCACATATTTCTTTTTTTGATCATGTTTCTCTATCAGTACTGCCTTAGCTGTATGCTAGATATTTATTTATCTAAATAAAAAAATGTTGCCTTACTATAGGTTTATAATACCACCAATTTTCAGGAGTACAATTTCACGCCCTAGAAATTTTAATATTTTGCATCTTTACTGTCATTCAATTAGAAATATTTACTCATTTCCCTGGTGACTCCATCTTTTAACTATGAAATATTTGTATGTTTGATGTTCCGCTTCTGTCAATTTGAGGTTATGATGACCATATGAAAGAACTTTGAACTCCTACTGACATTTGGTTTAGTGCAACCTGTAAGCCTTATTTATTATCTGCCTGTGCTTGTTCTCTCTAGCAGTGTTTAGAGAGACAAAGTGCATGCACATTCACACCCCCAAAGCACATGTGCCCTCTTGCTGCCTTTTTGAAGTTTTTATGCTGTGTGGAGGGACCTCTTTCAAATACCAACACTGTTGGGACTTTTCCTTTAGAAACTGTTTCACACTATTTCCTTTGCCTCTTTTTTGGACCTTCTCCCTATGATAACAATCCTTCCTTCTTCCCCCCACTTATTTTTGGAACTTCCATTTCTATGTGAATAATGAATATTCTTTTGATTATATACCCAAGGATTTGTGTCATGTTGAGTATGTCTTCTTGTCGTCATGGAGCTCCTATCTTACAGGTTTTATTGAGTTTAACTGAATGCCTTTAGAGTTAGAGAATACATGCTGTATGATTTCCATTCTTGTGTGGTTGTTAAAATTTGTTCAATGATCCAATAGATATAGTTGTGACTGTACTGCATGAATGTAAAAAGAATGGTTATTTTAAAGCCTCTGTGAATAGTGTTCAACAAATGCCAAGTAGGTAGATTTGGTTAATAGTGCTCAAATCTTACATATCTTGGCTAATTTTCTGCCCATTAGTTCTCTCCATTATGGAGAAAGAAAAGCTGAATTCTTCCACTCTAATTGTGAACTTGTGTAATTTTTTTAGTTCCATTAGTTTTTGCTTCATCTCTTTTCAAGATCTGTCATTAGAAGCAAGTAATACTTACTTTCACTGTCTTGAGATGTGTTATTTTACCATATATCATAATGGTAAAAATAACACTAAATAACTTAAAACCAAAACCAAGCTCCCGGAAGAGAGCGACGCAGAGAGTCTCTTGCCCGAGCACCTGGCTGTATTCCCCAGGGCCCCTCGGAGGGGGTGGGCTCCAGCTTCTCTCCCTAACTGAGCAGAGCTCCGGAGGCCGAAGACCTCTGGAGCCTAGCCACAGCTATGCTCAAGGCCCCCCTCCACATGTTCGGAAAAGCTTCACGCTTGAAGGGACCGGCAGAAGAACCCAGGTGTATGGGACCCGGGGCTGAGACCTCCAAGCCTGCTCGGATCGGGACTGGGCCTCTTCCGCCCAGATTTCCCATTTTCCAGTAGCTAGGCGGTCACATCCAGGGACTGTTCCCAGCGCTGTGTAATCCTACCAATGGCCAACATCCAGAGACTTAAAACCAAGCTCCCAGAAGCACATGGCCGCAAAGCAAAGCAGCCGTGCAACATCTTATAGCCTACTTCTTCCTCTGGGAGAACCTGGCTAGCTACCGAGAGTTTCCTGCCCATATGGGAGAGCCTTGCAAACTCCCCATGGTGTATTCATATGCCCAAACCAGTAACAATGCTGGGTCTCATTCCCCTGACCCTGAAAGAGCCTCCAAAGCGGCATCGTTGGGAAGGACAAGTAAAGAGAAGCTTCTAAAATCTCAGGGCTAAGATGAAAGCAGTTATTGAGACTGCTTGAGAAATTCAATGATCAACAGGATGATGATGATGATGATGATGATGATGATGATGATGATGATGATGATGATGATGATGATGATGATATAATGGAATGTTCTTTGGCAGGAAGAATTCTAAGATGACCCACAATTTTTTTCCTATTTTGAAATACATGGCTTGAATAATTCAGGACTGTTAATGTGAAGTATCTTACTCTAAGGATTAGGTTATGATGTATGGGAACTACTGACCTTACACAGCCATACTCACACTTGGGTCATGAGAAAGATGAAGTGTTCTACTGCTGGCTTTAAAAATGATGATACCACCATCCCAGGTAAGACTTGTCTCCAGCTGATACCACTGGGCCTAGTCTGAAATGGGATTAGTATCCCTCCCTACCAAGTGGATCCCAGCAGCCTCCACACCCGACCTGCACCATATTAAGGCTTATGTGACCACAGATAGATCTACTCAACAAATTATATGCTGTTCACAGTTATTCTTCTTGTCATTCTGTGAGGATGGGCAGAGAAGACAGAGAGCAATCTCCAGTTTTTTCCCTTAGCATCTTTCAGAGGGATAACTACAGACTCCCCTCTAGCATGACAAGAACACTAGACTACCAACAAGGAAAACATGGGGAAGCCCACCAAGCTCAATGAGCAAAAACATCATCACCAAAGATGTAAACAACATCAGTAAATCCTCAGAGTGTCTTTAGTGACACTATGATGAGGATGTTCCATGAGTTCAAAGAAACAATAACACAGGTAGTCAGCAAAGCATGAGAAAGTATGAGAGTCAAAATGATAAAACAACTACAGTCAGAAATGACAGAAATGAAGAACATGGTAGGTGATATAAAAAATGTCAACAAATGCTCCAAACAGTAAAATAATAGAAGCTGAGCAAAAGATCAAGGAGCTCTAAGATGAGAAGGAAGAACCCGCTAGGAAATAGCAGAAGTAGAAAATAGCCTGAAAGAAATGAACAGCATACTGGAGAACTATGAGATGAGTTCAGGAGGAGCAATATAAGAATCATCAGATTGTCCCTGAAGAACAGGAAGACAAATGTGATAAAGAAACATTAGTTAAAGAAATCATCAATAAGAACCTCTCAGAGTTGAGGGTCATAAGCATTGAGACCCAAGAGGCCCAATGGGTCCCAGTGAATGTGGACCCAATTAGGAAAACTCCAAGACACATACTCAAGATGACAAAATCCAAAAATAGAAACAGAATATTGAATGCAACATGATAAAAAGAAGGAACTTATTTACAAAGGAAGATCCATTAGATGTATATAAGATCTATCAAATGAGACGTCACGAACTAGAAGAAAATGGAAGGATATAGTACAAAATCTTAACAAAATGAACATCTCACCAAGAATACACCATCCAGCTAGATTATTATTCAGATTTTCAAGAACCATACAGAGCTTCATGAACAGGCAACAGCTCAGGGAACTTGTAGCCTTGGAACCATTTTGTAAGAAGCTCCTTTAAAGGATCACTGTCACTGTCACTGTCATCCCATTGCTCATCGATTTGTTTGAGCGGGCACCAGTAACCTCTCCATCGTTGAGTCTTGTTACTATTTCTGGCATATCGGATACGCCACGGGTAGCTTGCCAGGCTCTGCCGTGGGGGCAAGATACTCTCGGTAGTTTGCTGGGCTCTCTGAGAGGGGCAGAGGAATTGAACCTGGGTCCGCCTCTTGCAAGGCAAACACCCTGCCGCTGTGCTATTGCTTCAGCCCGCTTTAAAGGATAGGAGAAACATCCCATCATGTGGCGTTGAGTATGCATAGTGTTGTCCTTTACTAGATTAAGAAAGACTAAAAAAAAGATGGCAATTAATCATCATCAATTGATCATTATATATTTATTTTCTGATAATTTTATTTGCCATTCCTTTAGGTTTTATTGACCCAAGTAATCACTGTCACTGTCACTGTCATTCTGTTGTTTGTCGATTTACTCGAGCAGGCACCAGTAATATCTCTATTACACTCAGTCCTGAGTTTTTAGCAGCCTCTCCTTACTCATATTTCCCAACGATTGGAGGCTCTTTCAGGGTCAAAAGAATGAGACCTATCGTTACTGTTTTTGGCATATTGAATATGCCACAGGTAGCTTGCCAGGCTCTGCCGTGTGGGTGGGATACTCTCGGTAGCTTGCCGGGCTCTCCGAGAACTTATGTATATATTTTTTACTGTATTTGGGATATGAATACGCCATGGAGAGCTTGCAAGGCTCTCCCATGTGGGCAATAGACTCGTGGTAGCTTGTCAGATTCTCCAAGAGGGAGAACAAGGCTATTAGTTTTATAGTTTCTAGATGTTGGCCATTGGTGGGATTACGCGGCACCAGATGCAGTTTGTGGCTGTCCAGCACTGGAAAATGGGGGGTCTGGATGGAGAAGGCCCAGTCCCAATCTGAGCAGGCTTGAAGATCTCAGCCCCGGGTCCCGCAACCTGGGTTCCTCTGCTGGTCCCTTCATGCATGAGGCTCCAAGTAATATGAAATAAATTTGCTAAATGCATGCCAAGGAGACTGACAGGGATCAGAGGGAGCCTGGGGATGTTGGTGGAAGGAAGGGGACACTGGTAGTGGGATTGTTGTTGGAATGTTGTATGCATGAAACAACTCTATAACAAATAATTTGTAAATCACGGTGTCTCAATAAAACTTCCTGAAAATAAAGTATGGTGAAGGATGGTGTCAATGAATGAGGGCAATTTTGGCAACTAAACTGACCCCTGACTGAGAGTGAGCAAAGAATCAGGAAAGTCAGCTCTATCATGACAAGGAATGAAAATTCTCCCAATGAGAAGATGATCTTGAGAACAGATCTTTTTTTCCTCCCCCAAGTTTCCAGATGAAGACTCAACTTTGATTTCAGCCTTGTGATGCCCCGGCAAATCCAACCATGCTGAGTATAGAAAATGAGTTAAGAAAGGGGTGATTTTAAGTTCCCAGGCTTGTGCGAATTTTTATGCAGCAATAGAAAACCAATATATTCTTTCTTTATCTCTGACAATTCTTTACTCTGAAATCTACTTTCTTTGATACTAATCTCAGATAAGTATCACTTCAGATTTATTATGACTGGTGTTTATATGCTCTATTTCCCACTTCTTATTTTAGTTTGTGTCTTTATATATCAAGTGTGTTCTTACAGTCATATAGTTGGGTCTCATTTTATGATTCACTCTGATAGTCTGTCTTGTAATTGAGGTTTTGATTTATTAAAATTTAATTTGATTACAGATAAAGTCTGGCCTTTATCTGTCCTTTTAAAATTACGTTTCTATTTGTTTAATTTGTGTCATGTTTTCCTTTTCTGCCTTTTCCTTTAATTGGGTATTTTTTGGGGAGGTTCCTTTTATTTCTTTAATTGTATCACTACTTATATTTTCCTATGACTTTTCTAGAATGTAAAATGTATGTAGCACTGTAGCACTGTCATCCCATTGTTCACAGATTTGCTTGAGCGGGCACCAGTAACGTCTCCATTGTGACACTTGTTACTGTTTTTGGCATATTGAATATGCCATGGGTAGCTTGCCAGGCTCTGCCATGTGGGCAGGATACTCTCTGTAGCTTGCTGGGCTCTCTGAGAGGGACAGAGGAATCAAACCTAGGTTGGCCACGTGCAAGGCAAACACCCTACCCACTGTGCTGTTGCTCCAGTCCTGTAAAACATATATATTTTTTGCATTTTTTAATTAGTGAATCACCGTGAGGTACAGTTACAGACTTACAAACTTCCATGCTTGCATTTCAGTCATACAATGATCGAGTATCCATCCCTCCACCAGTGCCCATTTTCTATCACCAATGGTCCCAGCATCCCTCCCACAACCCCCACCATGTCCCCCCTACCCCACCTTACCTCTGGCAGGGCATTCCCTTTTGCTCACTCTCTCTCTCTCTCTCATTTTAGGTGTTGTGGTTTGCAATAGAAACCAGATGGTATTAAGTGGCCATCATGTTCGGTCTATAGTCTACTTTCAGCGTGCGTCTCCCATCCTGAGAGGATCCTCCTAGCACCCTTTACTTGGTGGTTCCTTCTCTAACTGAACTACCTTTTCCCCTAGCATGCAAGGCTGGCTTCTAAACTGTGGAGTAATCCTCCTGGTACTTACCTCTACTATTCTTGGGTGTTAGTCTCTCATTCTGTTACGTTATATTCCACAAATGAGTGCAATCTTTCTATGTCTGTACCTCTCTTTCTGACTCATTTCACTTAACATGATACTTTCCATGTTGATCCACCTATATGCAAATTTCATGACTTCATCTTTTATAACAGCTGCATAGTATTCCATTGTGTAGATGTACCAGAATTTCTTTAGCCAGTCATCTTTCTCGGGAACTTGCATTTTTCCAGATTCTGGCTATTGTAAACAGTGCTGCAATGAACATACAAGTGCAGATGTCATTTCTACTATTCTTTTTTGCATCTCCGGGATATATTTCCAGGAGTGGTACTGCTGGGTCAAATGGAAGCTCTATTTTTAATTTTTTGAGAAGTGTCCATATTGTTTTCCAAAAGGGCTGAACCCTGCCCACACAGCAGAGCCTGGCAAGCTACCCGTGGCATATTTGATATGCCAAAAATAGTAACAAGTCTCACAATGGAGACGTTACTGGTGCCAGCTTGAGCAAATTGATGAACAAAGGGACAACAGCGCTACAGTGCTACTTTACTATACAAGTCTATTGTTTCTAGGAGTTTCTTAGTAGAGGCTTTAAGGTTCTCTAAATATAGTATCATATAATCTGCGAATAGTGAGTGCTTGATTTCTTCCTTTCCTATCTGGATGCCCTTAATATCTTTTTCTTACCTAATCGCTATTGCAAGTACTTCCAGTACTATATTAGTACTTCCAGTACTATATTGAACAGAAGTAGTGATAGTGGGCATCCTTGTCTTGTTCCTGATCTTAGAGGGAAGGCTCTTAGTTTTTCCCCATTGAGGATAATGCTTGCCATGGGTTTGTGGTAGATGGTTTTGACAATAATGAGGAAAGTTCCTTCAAAATCCATATAAAGTATACATCTTTAACTTATCACACTGCACCCATAAACAACAGTATGAAATCTGGAGTATGAAACTCTAGATTTCTATGAACGCTTCCTGCCATTTATGTTCTCTTGTTATAGATTTCACTTCGGCATATATAAAACCCATTCTACATTGTTAATAGTTTAAGCAGAAAAATATATGTCAGATAAATTTTAAAAAATGAGAACAATTATTTATCTCATCCCAAACATGTCTGATGCCTTAGAATATGGGAACTGTTTTCCTTCAAATTAAAACATTTCATTAATATTTTGTATAGGATAGTCACCCTAGAAACAGATCATTTCAGCTTGTGTTTGTCAGAAAGTGTCTTGATTTTACTCTCATTTAAAAAATTAACCTTTTGACTTTGAAATACGTTAGACTCACAAAATAGTTGCAAAGACCACTTTTAAGTCCCTCACAGAGAATTTCTAGGGCACTCCCCATTTCCTCTATTATTAACATCTCACTCTTCTGTGGTATGTTTGCAAAAACTAAGAAATCAACATTGGAACATTTCCATCAACTGAACTCCAGAATTTTCCTATGAATGGTCTCTTTCTATTCCAGCATCCTGCCCAGGTTCTCTAATGTCCTTAGACTCCTCTTAGTGTGATAACTTCTCAGTCTGCCCTGGATTCTCTTGACCTTAGCCTGCCTGTTTGAAGAGCTCAGGTAGGGTATTACACATAGTGCTCTTCAACTCAGGTTTTTCAAATGTTTTTCTCAGAACTGGACAAAAGTGATAGACTTGGGGAAGAAAGGTTTCCGTCATTTTATCAGGCGGATGTACATGTTGTCATTGGTGATGTTAATCTTGATCACTTGCTGAAAGTGGAATTTGCATGTTTCTCCTTTAGAGAAGAGTAACCCAGTCATAGGAAAGAGGAATTAAATTTATCTGCTCAAATGAGGAGGTTGTTTAGCTATCAATCTGATAGATATCAGGGTGGATTCATGTATATGCATTTTCTGGTTATAATCCAATATGGTTATCTATTTTATCGTCCATATTGTTTCAGATTTTGGCACTTGGGAATTCTTTGTTTGCATATTGGCTACACAGTGATGCTTAGTAACTATTCGTGACTCTGTGCTCAGAGGTCACTCCTGGCAGTGCTTGAGGACCTAAGATAAATATTTTCTTTTTTTTGCTTTTTGAGGTCACACCTGGCAATGCACAGGGGTCACTCCTGGCTCTGTACTCAGGAATTACCCCTGGCGGTGCTCAGGGGACCATATGGGATGCTGAGAATCGAACCCGGGTCAGCTGCATGCAAGGCAAATGCCCTACCCGCTGTGCTATCACTCCAGACCCCAGATAAATATTTTTAATCATGAATTTTGTCAATAAAGTGTTTGGCATCTATTGGGACCCAGGGTGATCTAGGCATTTCCCCCTTAAAATCATTGCATTTCTTCATTACTCTAAATACCACATACAAGTGATATTATCCTGTGTTTATCTTTCTTTTGGCCTACTTCATTTAATATGATTATCTTCCAGTTCCATCCCCATTGCAGCAAATGACATGATTTCATCCTTTCTTACTACTGCATAGTATTCCATTGTGTATATATGCCACATCATCATGATCCACTGATCTGTTGTTGGACATCTGGGTTGATTCCAATTATTAGCTATTGTAATGAGTACTGCAATGAATGATAGTGTGCATATATCCTTCTGAATGAAAATTTTTCTGTCCTGGGGATAGTTTTAATTGACTCATTTTATTCATGCTTTTGGATTCATAAACTTAGAGCTCTTTGTAATGTTGTATTATTGTGCTTTTAATATGAAAGGGTCTTTTATTCTAGCTATTGGTATATTTTAAAGATATTATCTTTTAATTCTTTATTAGCTAGACTAATCTTTGGTTATGAATAAAGAGCAAGCACCAATGTATCCAGAGCATCATAGCATACAATTAACTCAAGAACTAAGTGATTGCCTGGAGTGGAGATGGAAGTTGTGAGGATGGGGGGATTGTAAAGAGGCAGGAGGAATAATCATCTAGATTATGGTGATTTTAAGGGTGTAGCCATATGTAAAATTTAGTTCATAAAATTAAATGTTTTTTTAAAATTAGTGACTTATTTGATATAATCTAGATCTCAACAAAGCCATTAAAAGCTAACTAAAAGGGCTCGAGAGACGATACAGCAGATAGAGGTGCTTACCTTCACGCAGCTGACCTAGTTCAATCCCAGGCACTCCATATTGTCCCCAGAGCCCTGCCAGGAGTGATCCCTGACTGCAGAGCCAGGACCCTGAGCACTACCGGCTGTGCCCATTTCAAACAAAAGAAAAATCAAAACAAAACACTGGAAAGGGAAAATAGGAAAGCTTTGAAATGGACTTGGTCTTTGAAATCCTGATCATCTCTGGCTCATCCACTAGCCTTGTTCTCATTCTTGGATCTCCTAGCATTTATCCATCGTTTAGCTTTTATTTCTGATCGCTACTGTATCAGTCGGTTGTGGGATTATCACTCCGAGCTGGTTCTGGGTCTTTTCACTCTTGCCCCAAAGATCGTATTAAATCTCTAGTTCATCTTCCATCATTCCCAAGCGAAGACCATTCCCAGAGCATTAGGTTTTCTCTCACTCTAATCTTGTATAGAGCCACTGCCACTGCCCGCAACCCTTCCGCCGCCTCTGTAAAGCCCAAAAGCTTAGTGGTAGAAAAAATTGGAAATTGAGTGGGATTTAAAAAAAAATGTTCTTGTTTTTGTAGCCTCACAACTCCCACCTTGGATTGCAGAAGCATGAAGACTGTCTCGTCTCTGAAGACCTCCCAGGAGCCTCTGCCCAAGGCTGTGGGCACCATCTCTTGTGAGAGAGACAGAAGACCTCTGATCGTCCACATTCAATTTTCTTTCTTTCTCTAGGAATCATTTTAACCAATTCCACAGCTTCCAGCTGCTTCGTCTTGAAAGCAGAGTGCTACACTAATAGCAGGCAGTCCTCCCAGAGCAATTTATGTCTTCACAGCTCTGAAAATTACAGTCATTTACAGTCTTCTCCATTAGTGCCCTGACCCCATCCAGTTACGTCTGCATGTTTTTGGTTCCCGACGTCGGAAGCTTCTTTTGCTTTTCTACCTGCTTTCTCCAAGATGAAAATGTTCCCTTTCCATTTCCGGGTGGCCTTCTTATCTGCAGGTCTGCTCAATATTCAGAATGTAGGGTCATCCTTGTTGGTTGTTGTGGTGGTGGTGGTGTTCACTAATTCTTCCATTACAAACCTGTGATTTTCCAGAGTTAGTTCTTCAGTAGGGTGACATTACCAGTGATTCTTATTTTGCCTGAAGTTCTATTACTCAGACTCATCCTGTCTTCCTTTCGTCTATGAGATGAGTAATTTTGCTTAAAATCTCTCCCACTGTCAGTCTACTATTAACACCATACCCAGATGCTGCGTCTTTTATGCCAATTTCACCATTTCTCCACTAGTCCAGAGGTTCAAGGGAGGCTAACTTCCGGCATGCCTCCAAAGATGCTTTATTTAGGTTTGTGCTCAGACTCCAGTATGCCTGGTGATTGTTTTGAGGGCCTATTGAACTAGGTTGCTAGGCTCCATCCCCAGAGCTGCTGAATCAGGGGGATAGCTCATTTGTATTCTAGCTCTCCCAGGTGATAGTCATGTTGTGAGTTGGGGGTCCCCATCTGGAAAACCATTGCTTTAGTTGGTTGTCATTTGTCATGTGAGTCTCAGACAGCTATCCTGCAGCTCCTATTTTTGTTTCTTTGGTTACTGATATTCGCACCACATCCCTTCTCTTTTGTTTTGTTTTGGGGCCTCACCTGGTGGTGCTCAGGACTTATTCCTGACTCTGTGCTCAAGGATCACTGCTGGCTAGCTCCGGGAACTATCTGAGGTGCTGGGATTGAACCCAGGTCACCATGTGTAAGGCAAACACCCTAGCCTGCTGTACTCTCATCCTAGCCCCTCCACATGGCTTCTTAATACTCATCCAACCTTGGATTCCTCAATTGTTCCCTATTCAAAGTGAACTCCTTGACCTATGTTGTAAGTCAAGTCTACCTCTTCCAGAAAGTCCCTTCTCTATGTTCATGATTCTAAATGCTGTGGTTGAACCTTTGGTCACCTTCCAGGACAGTGTCCAGACCGACGTTTACCAAGACTTAATTCTGACCTATGGGTTATACCACATCATCACTCCTCATCATTGCCTTTCTTAGAAACTAGCCCCTTACTCTCTGTGAATTTTATATTCACTAGCTCTTTCCCGCTCTAAAACCAGTCACCTCAAGTAACTCTCCTGGACACCAAGAAGGAAGTTCCCTGAATATTTTTATGTATATTTCTCTTTCTATGACTCTGCATCTGTACATTTCAATAACACCCCACCCCACAGAGGCCAGAAGAAAGGCAAGTACACTCATTTCTGCCCCCAACCAATTTCCATCTTCCCTTCTATTTAATCTTTTATGTGCCAGACCACCTAGCCTAACCTAGAAACAACGAAAATAGGTTTATCCTTCCCATCTTTATTTCTCAAAGCAGTTAAGTCTGCCCTTGCCCTTTCAGTACATTTCTTTTATGTAGTCTAGTCTGGTTTCTAAGATTTCAACCATCCTAAGTAGATCCTTTCCCCCCCCCCCCATTCTTCCTTAAGCCCCTGTTATTTTCCTATTTGCCATTTCTAAGCAAAGACCGTCTCCAGGGCAACGGTCCTCAGCTCCTGCCCCCCTCAGCGAAGGCCCCTCCACTTTCAATGTGCAAATTGGATTTCCAGAAACTAATGTTCCAGGTGCAGGCTGACTGGGGTGGTTGGTTTTTCTTTTATTTTCTTTTTTTTTTTTTTAATCCTTTTCTTCCTGCCACCTTCCACTCCAGCCATTGGTGTTATAATGATTTAATTTTTTCATCCACTTCAGGCCAAAAATTTATATTTTCCACTTAATTCCCTCATTCTGCTCTATCCCTCCTGTTTGGGTAATCTAAAAACCTACCACAATAGCCAACAGGTATTAATGAAAGTTCTGGAAGTCCCAGGAGGGACAGATCAGTAGTGCCCTTGCCTGTCCCACAGGTGAGCTGGAGGTATCCTATGAATGGGCATGAACTGGTCTTTTTAAAAATTGAGATTGAAATGATATATTGCCTCAGTGGAAGTGCTCTGCCAGGAAGTTGGGTCCATTTATACACTACGCACAACAGTAACTAGGGTAGCATGAGCTAATCCCTCATGAGTTTAAATAAAGTCTTGCTGGGGGCATTTTCGTGCCATCCCAGAAAGCATGAAAGGCAGGACTCGTTCTTGTCTTTCACTGATTTCCAGGTTCTCAGAATGATGCAACCTGTAATAAAGGCTTTTTTTTTCTATCTCATGATGAAAAGAAAAAGTATATAATGAGACCAGGTGCCAGCGCTATTAGACCTTGTCCGGGACATGTTGTTTTTAGTGCTGTGGTGCTAAGATGTCTTTTTAATTTTTATGATCCTTTGTTGATCTCCTATACTTTATTAAACCTGTAAGCTCAAAATCCCTGAGCTCTAGCTCTTTAACTCACGCTAAAGCTAAAAGCTGGCTCACGAAGTGCTCATTCTTTGGAGATGAACTTCCTCTGACCCCAGAAACAAATCTGCCTCTCCAAGAACACTCCGTGGCCTCCCCTTACCGAGGGACCCTGCCTGAGACCTCGAGCCAAGGCAGGATTCCATACTTTCCACATGAGATGCTACCCAGGAATGCAGCTGCTCTTTGGGCTGCTGAGAACAGCTTCTCGCCTCAGTCCCTGATGCATAGACTTCTATCCACCCTGCCACCCCTCCAGATGTTAGTGCTGACCTCAAACTCCCCAGTCTTTTCATTCTGGATCCTTCTGCTTCTGGCAAAGGCTTTGGGCCCTGCAAAAATCCCAGAAACATCCCTTAGCCTCAGCCCTTATTCCTTTAGGAAATATTTCTCAGAACTTTCCACTGAAACATTTCTGATGGTCAACAAGATTGAATTCACATGAAAGAGAGAGTGAGTGGCAACAGAAAAGGTCATTACCAGCAAGGCGCTTGTATTTTATCTTTAAAATGTAAGCAATTGTGGTCCTCTGTTTCATAATGCATTCCTCCTGGTAGGAATGTAAAAGGGCTTCAAATTATTATTTTCTCTCCAATGAGATTGGTCTGCTACTTCAGAAGTGTAGTCTCTTTATCTTAAGAGCAGGCCATGGGAAAGTGACCCCAGGAGGGTTTCATCCGCCTCAGACCCCAGAATGATCTCACATTGCTTTGATCCCCATTACCACTTGACTTGAAGAACCCCTGCATCATCCCTTGTTAACCTTCTATGCCATCCCATCCAAACCACAACCAATCCCCTCCCAGCGCAGTCTTACCTGTGTGTTTTTCTACAAATTGCCCTCGATTTTGGCAAGAAGAGGAACATCCACTGGACGACTTCTTCCCAAGTTCCTCTTTTCCAATCAGCCACAGAAAAATGTTGGCGTGTGGTGAGTGGTCTTAGCTAAGGCAGCTAGAACAAAGATCGGAGACTGAGTGGCTTAAACCATGTTTATTCTTCAGCGATCTGAAGGCTGGGAAGTCCAGGATCCAGGGGCAGGCAGATGTCGTGTCTGGTGAGCCCCCTGCTCAGCTTGGTGCTGGTGCCCTTCTCACATCCCCTCCTGGGTGGAGAGTGAGCGAGCTCCAACGTTTTCCTCTGCTCAGTAACACACCAACCCATCAAGGACGCTCCACCCTCCTGAACTCATCCAAACACAATTCCTCCTCCAAAGGGTCTGTCTTCCAACATCCTCACATTAGGATTATCTGGCTTCAGCGTATAAGGAAGATGTGCCCATTCAGTTAATAACAAGGAGTGGGTCTCTCTTTTACCATCTGCTCCTCTCATGGCCCCAGCACTAAAGACTGTTGCCTCGGACTTAGTTATTCTAAACACCGAAAACAAAATTCTGCACTCACACGCTCCCATACACATACACCGCACCGAACTCCCAAAACAGAAGACTATATAGTCTGATGTATTTGCCTCATATCAGACTCTCTTTTTGATTTCTCTTCTTGGGAAGATCTTTTCAGTGTGGGGCTGAGGTTACCTGTACCCTGCTTGGTGTCATACCCGTTCTTGGGACCCACACATGGCCAGCAGAGTTCTAGTACACAGGGAAGGAAGAATGTCCCAAGTTAGGTCATCAAGATTTTTCCCAGTGTATCTTTTCTTCTGGGATTGCTGAGTTTATAGGCTACTGGGTCACCACCACAGGGAGAGAGGCAGCCTAAGAGTCTAGCCAGTGGAAGAAGGAAGTGCCAATGAGGATGGAATGACATAGGGGAAAGCTCATTGTCACAGATTTACTGGAGCACCTGGATTCAGCCATGCCTGAACCCATTCCCTGAGTACAGGCATATTCATGTACAAGGGCCTCCTTTTCTTTCTTTTCTTTTTTTTTTAAATTAATTAACTGATTAAATTTTACTTTTTGGGTCATACCCAGCTATGCTCAGGCGTTACTCCTGGCTCTGCTATCAGGAATTACTCTTGTCAGTGCTCTGGGGACCATATGGGATACTGGGGATTGAACCCAAGTCAACCGCTTGCAAGGCAAACACCCTACCTGCTGTGCTATTGCTCTGGCCCCTTTTCTTATTTTTTGAATTACACCTAGCAGTGCTCAGGACTATTACTGGCTCTGTGCTCAGGAGTGAACTAGATTTGACTGAATGCAAGGCTAGCACCTCACCCACTGTACTATCTCCCTGGCCTAAGGGCCTTCTTTCTTTAAGGCAGTTTGAATGGGGTTTCGGTCACTAGCCCTAATAGGACTCCCAACTAAAACAGAACTCTTGCTATCACAGGACAAATGGCATTACAGAATGTTTTATTAGAGAACAGTGTCAGATAAAAAGTACGATAGAACATCTCTTGTGGTCTCATCTCCATTATTAAGAATTTAATGTATATTCTCCTACCTTTTTTTAGCTTATGCAAATATTTTATATAATTAAAAATGGAGCCATATTGAGGTATAATATATACCTCAATATGTATATTGAGGTATATATTTACTAAATATATATATATATATATATATATATATTTAGTGGGCTGGAGAGATAGCACAGCGGTTGGGCATTTGCCTTTCACGAGGCCGACCCGAGTTTGATTCCTCTGCCCCTCTCGGAGAGCCCAGCAAGCTACCAAGAGTATTGAGCCCGAGCGGCAGAGCCTGGCAAGCTACATGTGGCATATCCAACATGCCAAAAACAGTAACAATAAGTCTCTCAATGAGAGACGTTACTGGTGCCCGCTCGAACAAGTCAATGAGCAACGGGATGACAGTGACAGTGATATATATTTAGTAAATATACTATATTTATTAAATATATATACTAAAATTTAATATATATACTAAAATTTAATAATAAGTTTCTGTGTATGTAGTTATTCCACCACTGCCATAATCATTATGTGAAATGTTTCAATCTTGTCCAATGTTTCCACAGACCATCTTGGAAATTAATTTTCTCTTTTGACCCTGGCCTCTGGCCACCACTGGTCCATTTTCTAGCTATAGATCTTATAGTTTTGCCCTTTGTGAGATGTTCCATAAATAATTTAGATTGCAGTTTTTTAAATTTTTGTTTGTTTATTTTGGGCCATATCCAGCAGTGCCCAGGGCTTACTTCTGGCTCTGTGTTCGGGAATCACTCTTAGTGGAGCTTGGAGAACCATGTGGGTGATGGGAATCGAACCCAGATCTATCACATGCAAGGCAAGCACTTTACCCACTATACTATTTCTCCTGTCCCCCTTGTTGTAATCTTTTGTGTATGATTTCATTCTCTTAAAACAATACCTTTAGTAGTCCACATTGTCACATGCTTCAGTAGTTTATTCATTTTTATAGTGGGTGCTGTTCAGTTGAATGGGTATGTATGTTATATCCACTATATATAAGGACATTGGAATTTTTTTTAAGGTTTGAATGTTACAAATGAAATGATTGAGCATCCAGCCAATATTTGGGAAAACATATATTTTCATTTCTCTTGGGTTCCGCCCAGGATCAGAGTAACTGAGTCATAAGGGAGGTTACCACATTGCATTCTCAGAGCGACATGTGAAGAGTTTCAATGGCTCCACATCTTTGCTCACACTTGGCACCATCAGTCTTCTAAATTTTATTCACTTTGCCAGAACTGAAGTAGCATTTCACTGTGATTTTTGTATGCATTTCCCTAATGGTGAATGGTGTTAGACATCTTTGCATGTACCTCTTCACCACGCTGGCATCTTCTTTAGTGTCTATTCAAACGTTTAGCTCGATTTATAATTGGGTTGTTTACACACACAAGTCCTTTATATTTGATAAAGTATTGTGAACACTTCCAGTCAGCTATGGTTATTTATTTTCTTTTTCTCTCTTCTTCTTCTTTTTTTTAGCTTTTGTTTTTTAGGCCACACTTGGGGGTGCTCAGGGCTTACTCCTGGATCTGTGCTCAGGGATCATGCCCTTTGGGGCTCCCAGGACCTTGTGTGGGTGCTGGGGATAATAACAGGGTAGGCTGGGTGCAAGGCACTTGCCTTACTCTCCTCTCTCCAACCCCATTCTTTTCATTTTTATCACAGTGTCTTTTAAGGAAAAAAGTTATTTTTTTTCCTTAAAGAAATATTTTATTGAACCACCGTGAAAACAAAAAAAAAATACAAAGCTTTCAGGTTTAAGTCACAGTCAAATACTGATTAAACCAACTTCCCTTCACCAGTACACCCGTTCCACCACCAAGAACCCCAATACACCCCCTCCCACCCCACCCCCCATCTAAGTAGCTAATGATATTCCCATTATTCTCTATATATTGAGTACATTTCATATTTCCATACAGAACTCACTATTATTGATTGGAAATTTTCCCCAACAATCAGGCCTGCTGAATAGGCATCATCTAATAATTTCTCTTCATTGGTAAGAGTGAAGACTTTGAGTCCGCGGCCGCGCGGTTTTGGGTTTCTAATATTTTAGCTCAGTTCACAGTCAAAATGGATAGCTGCAAGAATCCGCTCTGGTGCCAAAATGGGTTAGGAGACCTCAGGATCACAGTCAATAGGCGCGGAGGCTCTGCTTCTCATGCCGCGGCTCCTGGTTCATCTCTGGGCGGAAGGCGTGCCGGGAACGCCCCCCCTCCCAGGACCACCTACAGGCTACGTCACTAAAGAGAGTCCTACCTCCTGGTGGAGGGGTCTTAGAGGGTGGCTCTCACCGCGTGGCTGCTGCCGCTGCCGCCATTTTTGCTCAGAAAAATGGGGTGGAGAGGGAAAAAAATCCCACCCCGGGCTGCACGAGGTTGTAGCTCAGTTCACAGTCAAAATGCATGGCTCAAGCATTCGCTCTGGTGCCAAAATGGGTTAGGAGACCTCAGGATCACAGTCAATAGGCGCGGAGGGTCTGCTTCTCGTGCCGCGGCTCTCGGTTCATCTCTGGGCGGAAGCTCTTTCTTTTTTTTTTTTTTTAGTTGAATCTCTTTCCCCTCCCGGGGGCCGAGGCTTGGTTCTCAGGCTGGAGACATTCTGCGAGGAGTTGCTCACACCGAAAGAGGTTTTGCTGGGTCTGGATTCACGCTTGTACAGCTGCGGAGAGGCCGCACATGTGTGCGGCCCCCGGGATCACATCTCAGCGGTGAAAAAAGTTAATTTTTATTTTTAAATTTGGGGGCCATACTCATCCCATTCTCAGGGCTTACTTCTGACTTTGTGTCCAGGTATTGCTCCTGGTGGAACTCAGGGAACCGTATGCTTTGCGGGGAATCAAACCCCGCATATCCAGCCCAGGTAGGCCATGTGCAGTGCAGAGCCCTTACCTGCTGACCCTCAAAAGTTGTAAATTTTGGTGCAACCCAATTTATCATTTTTCCTGTAATATTTTTATGTCTGAGTTAAGTCTATTTTTATTTTTAATTGAACTTTTATTTTATTGTTAAATTTTATTTGAAGCATTGTGATTTCCAACGCTGCTCATGAAAGGGCTTTCATGCATACACCAGTGAAGAAGTGATTGCCAAACCAAAGACAACTGAGTTTTCTCCCAGAACCATTATAGAATTCTTAGAATTTTTGGATCTGTGACTCATTTGAACATATTTTTAAGCAGCTTATAATTCATAATTTTAGATGTTGCTGTAAACATAGGTCCCCAAATTTTCAAGATTTGCCACCCCCTCTCAGGAAAAAAAAATTCACTCAGTGCCTGCTGGAAATCTATCTTCTTTAAGTGAACAAAAAGAAAGCACCCCCCAATTGCTGTGCAGGCTACTGTAGCCCCCTGGATTGTTCCAGCGCCCCCTAGGGGGAGACAGTGTCACCCACTTTGGGAAACATTTGCAAAAGGGATTGTTCAAAAATTCAATTTCTAATTGCTCATAGTAACTAAACATACAATTGATTTTGTATATGACTGCAATATTCTTCGTTCTTAGTAAGTAATCTAACTTCTTGGTATTGGTAGTTGATGCTTTGCCAACCAGGGCAAGGACCAGAGAACGCGGAGTTGCTCAGGTCCTGCAGTGCCTGGGAACCCCAGGACCCATCCCACTGCACTGGGGGACCTCCAGCGCTAACCCCTGGATCTGATGGTCGGGGCTGGGGGTAGCATCCAGTAATGGGGATCAAACCAGGGTCAGGTGCAGGTGGAGCGTGCTCCCCTATCCCTGTGCTATCTCTGGCCCTTCCAAGAATCTTTAGGATTTTCAACATACATAGTCATGAGACTAGAAAGTGAAACGTTTTTTTCTGTTTCCACTTTCAACATCATTACTTTTTTTTCCTTTTTCTTGTATTATGTTACGGCTTCCAGTATAGTACATACGGAACAGAAATGTGAGAACAGGCATCTTTGTCTTTTGCTCTTCATTTTAAAGAAAGGCATGAAGAAGAATACTAGTGGAAGGGTTTTCAGAGATGTCCTTATTTCCAGTTGAGAAAGTTCCCTTCTATTCCTAGTTTCTGAGAGTTCTTTTTGATTTGTTGGTTTTATTTTTTTAATTTTTGGTTTTGGGCCACACCCAGTGTTCCTCAGGGCTTACTCCTCCTAGCTCTGCACTCAGGAATCACTCCTGCTGAGCTTAGGGGACCATAAGGGTAGCAGGAATTGGATCCAGGTCAGTTGCATGCAGTGCTATGTTATCTCCCCAGTCTTGCTGAAAAGATTTTTTTTAAATTAATAATGGGGTTTGAATTTGCCAAATGCTTTCTTGAATTTATTAAGATGGGTTTTCTTTCTAAGTTTGTTAATGTGGCCAACTACATCGATTATTTTAGTGTTAAGGCAATTTTACATTCCTGGGATAAACCCCATTTAGTCATGACTTGTCATTTCTATATTGCTAGCGTCAACTTGCCAACCATTTGTTAAGCACTTCTGCATCTGGGTTCCTAAGGATATTGGCATATGTTTTTCTCTTGTTGCAATGTCTTACTTGGCTTTGGCAACAGAATTATGCTGGCCTCACAAAATAAGTTAGGAAGTGTACTCTCCTTTTCTTTTTCTGAAATTTGTTTTGTTTGGGGACTGTATCCAATGGTCCTCAGAGCTATTCCAGCTCAGAGCTGAAGGCTTGCTCCTAGGACCACATACAGGGATGGAATCCGGGTTTCCTCTCTAGGGTTCCTGTCTGTCAAGTCTGTATTCTAGCCCATTAAGTCACTCTTTGGTCCATACCACTGTAGCACTGTTGCCTGTTGTTCATCCATTTGCTCGAGTGGGCACCAGTAATGTTTCCCTTGTGAGACTTGGTTTTGGTCCACATTCCTAGAAAACTTGTACAAACTTGGGTTTACTCTTTCCCCAAATGCTTGGGGGACCTCTAGTGAGGTAATCTAGTGGGAAGGTTTTTGAGTATGTGTGAAGGGTGGAATGGGGGTCGGGAAGGTCCACACCCAGCTGTGGATCAGGATTACTCTTGGCTCTACATCAAGGGTAATTCCTGTCAGTGCTCTGGGAACCACATGCAGTGCAGGGGTTTGAACTGGGGTCTGCTATATAAAAGACAAAATAACTTAACCCCTATACTATTTCTCCAGCCCCTGTAGCAAGACTTTTAATTGAGTCTAAATTAGTTGATAGAGCAATATTCAATCTTATATCCTACTAGTTGTTATATTTTAATAGAAATTTATCATTTTATTGGTATTTTAGATGTATGGCATAAAAATATCAGTAATTTTATCTTTTCAGCCTTTCAATATCTAAGTATTTGTCATCTCTTCTCCCCATATCTCCAATATTAGGTGTTTCTCTTAACTTTTCCCTAGTTAATGTGACTAGAGCTTTATTGATTTTATTGATCTTTTCACAGTGGGTGGGGTATTTGCCTTGCAGGCGGCCAACCGGGGTTCAATTCCTCTGCCCCTCTTGGAGAGCCTGGAAAGCTACTGAGAGTATCCTGCCCACACGGCAGAGCCTGGCAAGCTACCTGTGGCGTATCCAATATGCCAAAAACAGTAACAACAAGTCTCACAATGGTGCCCGCTCAAGCAAATCGATGAGCAATGGGATGACCATGACAGTGACAGTGATGTTTTCAAAGAATAAACTAATTTTCATTGACATTTCCCTATTATGTTTCTGTATTCTATATCATTGATTCTCTGCCTCATTATCTTTGTTTTGGGTTAATTTTGCTTTATAGTTTACAATGAAAGATTAATTTTTTAATTTAAGACAATTCTACTTGTTGAATATAGTAATTTATTATGTTACATTTCCTTCTTAGTATACTTTTGGCTGTATCTCACAAATTTTGATAAGTTGTGTTTTTATTCCCATTTAGCTCAAATATTGAATAATTTCTCTTATGATTTATTATTTGACCCATGTACTTTTTAGAAATATGTTGTTTAGTTTCCAAATATTTGGGGATTGCCATATATTTTTCTGTAAGTGATTTATCATTTAATTCCTTTGTGGTTAGAGAATATATGCCATATGAATCCAAGCTTTTAAATTTTTGAGGCCTGCTTTATGGTCCAAATATGATCTATTTCAGTAAACATTTCATCTTTAGTTAAAAATACTGTGAGTTTTACTTTTGCTGCACAAAGTTTTAAGTGGCATTTAGTTCAATTTGATCAGTAGTGGTTGTCTGAGTATTCTATATTTTGGTCTTGATGTCTATTTCTGCTATATATTACTTTTAAAGAGGTATCAAACTTCCCAGTTCTATTGTGGATTTTATCAGATTTTGCTTCTGGTTTGATTTTCTCTTATCATATCCATGTACATTTAGGATTTGATGTGGGGGAAGGATTGCAGAACGATGAATTGACCCCTTTTCCATTATGAAATTCTTCTTTAAGGTAACATTCCCTGTTCCAAAATCTTTGAGGGTAGGAGCTAGTACAGTTGTTAGAGTACATCCGAGTTTGGTCTCTGGCACCACATGATCTCCTGCACATTCTGGGTGAGGCCATGAGGCCTCTGAGGAGGGTCTGGCAGTCTCTGGTGGTCTCTGACATCATAGAACCCAAGCAACATTGCAGTGCCAGGTGCTGGCATGGACCCACCAACTTGGTGGATTGAGTATCACAGTGAGTGGTTCCTGGGCCTTCTGAGTAGTGTGGGAGACCCCAAAGGAAAAAAATCTTTTAGGTTCATACTAAATATATCGCATGTATAATGTACATACTGTGTATAAGATATGAGCTAATTTAGTGTTTTTCAATGAGTGTTTTCTTGTTCTACATTATTGGCAGGGTGGGGCGGGTGGGTTTGGGCCATATGCAGTAGTGAGTGTAGGTCCACTCCTAGCTCTGAGCTTGGGTCACTCCTGTAGGTGCCCTGGTAACCCATAAAGTGTCTAAGGATCAATCAGGGTAGGTTGCATCAAGGTAAGTCCCTAAACCCTGGTCCTATCTCTCTGACCTGTGATGTACATCTTTTTATCCTGTTTTTTCTTCCTTTTATTTTTAAATAATAACACTGATGTTTTATTAGACCAATAGGTAATCACATTTTATTTTATTTTTAATCACACTCAGCGATGCTCAGGACTTACTTCTGACTCTGCACTCAGTAATTACTCTTGGTGGTTCTTGGGGGACCATATGGGATGCTGGGGGTTGAACCCAGGCTGTCTGCATGCAAGGCAAGTGCCCTACCTGCTGTACTCTCTCTCCAGCCTCAGATCACCACAGTTGACTTATAGTTTACATACTGTTTATTTCATCTATTAAAAATGTGCAGTCTTGTGGTTATTGGATTATTCTAAGTTGTGTAACCACTCCACAATCAATTTTAGAATAGATTAGAATAGATTAACCATCACCCTCCCTGAAACCTGTATTCATTCGCAATCACTGCTCTTCTCCCAAATCTTACCTCAGTCCTAGGCAAACCATTAATGCACTTTCTGCCTACATATAATTTATATTTACACACATATATATATATGCATACATATATATATTGTTGATGGTGCTTGGGAGATCATCCCTGGAATCAAACCCAGTCATCCCTCATGCAATGCACATGTTCCAGTTTCTTGAGCCACATCTCCATAGCATGTTTTCAAGTTTCATCCTCAATATATCACTTGTATTTCAAAACTTTTTGTTGCTGAATAACATTTTATTGTATACACATTTCATATTTTACTACCCATAGGAAATATTTTACTACCCAATGGATGGACAGTTTCATATACTTGTGTGAATTTACATTAAACATCTCTAGCATAATGTGATAGGACAGAAATCGTGGGAATGGCAGAGTGAGTTTCAGAAAAGAAGTTAAACTCTCCTCTGAGCCTCGCCTGTGTTTGAACCTCCCTTCTTTCTCTTTCCTCTTTCTGAGAAAATGAAAGAGATGAGCAAATCATGGATCTGACTTTATTCATGGCCCACTCTCCCCAGGTTAGTGTTGTGCTAAATTCTTTACTGTTCTGACCACAGAATGGAAAGTTTCTAACATATCAGCCCAAATTCAGTGAAAAATATTTCCAATAAATAATCCCACTTAACTGAAAAATTTCCAGCAGATGAAAGTATATGGCATCCAGGACTCCTGCCAGTCTGTCATCTAGTTGCTGCCAAAACCAAGGGGATGTTTCATTTGGAAATGTTCCTTGCTCTTATTTTAAGGTAAGGTCTTACTCTTATTTGAACACTGTAGGGTTTCTAATATTATCTCAATGTGAACTGTAGAAACCACAGTTCCTACTCTGTAGAAAACAGGGGCCGGGACAGTACCGTCTGGTAGACCTCGCTCAGAATTTCTGCTATCCCTTTGGTGCCAAAGACTCTTGCTTCCTCTACAATTGGTGCCAACACAGTGATGGTAGAGAAATTAACTCGGGGGCACCAGAGAAATGGGGCTGTCCACAAGAGTGATGGGCAGGGCAGGATTCCCACAGAGCACACGAGAGCCCTGCCTAGTGGCCCGTGGAAGAAACCATCGGCCACGATTTCCCATGGTGGTGAAAGAAGGACCATGGGGGGCTAATAATTCTTTTAGAAACTGTAGGAACTGATAGAGGGTTTAAAAAGAAGCTTCAGCTTCCTCCTCATTTCTCCTAGATGATTCTGACTCTCCTTGTAGTCCTCTTTGGGATTACAGCAGGCGCTTCCCAACCAGTGCCTCTGCTTGTGGGTCTTTCCCTCCAGGTCTCTCCCACAGAGAAAGACATCAGTCTCTCTCCTGGCTTTCCCTAATTCCTGAAGACTCTATAAGCTTATAGCATACTATGAAAACAGAAAACTAAAAGCATCAACTTCATCTACTCCCTCAACCTGCTCATTTAGTCCCTAAATATGCTTAGAGGTCATCAGGGAGCCACTGAAGAATAAAGGTGAATGCAGTAAAGTGGGGTGGGGCGGGGAGAGAGACAGAGAGACAGAGAGATAGAGAGACAGAGACAGAGAGAGACAGACAGAGACAGAGAGAGAGAGAGCGAGAGAGCAGTGGGTACAGCTCAAGCTGGCATTGCTCACAGCTGGCCCTGGATCAATCCCCAGTATCACCCATGGTCCCCAGACACCACCAGAAGGGACCCCTGAGCACATAGCCCAGGCATAAATCCAGGACACCAATGAGTGTGGCCCCCCAGACAAAATAAAAAGTATGGAGTCCTTCCTAAAATATTCAACTTTAAGTTTAAAAATACGGGGGGAAGGAGAGATACTGAGGGTATGGTGCTTGCCTTGCATGTGGCTGGCTCAGGTTTTGATTCCTGGCACTGCATATGGTCTTCTGAGGCCCTGTCAGGAGTGACCCCTGAGAGCAGAGCCAGAAGCAAAGCTCCAAGCACTGCTGGGTGTGGCCCCACAACTGAAAAAAAAGAAGGAAATAATAAAATCTTCCTCTAGACCAAATGTGCCCTTGGATTGCCAGTTTTCCATATTTAGATCTTTCCAGGTATTTCCGACACAAATACATAGTGTGAAAATAATGATAGATCGAAGGTGCATGGGTACTTTAGGGTAGGATTATAATATGCATAAAATTATAGTAAGATTATAAAATACTGTTTGGAACCGTGTTTCCCCATGTACATGAAGAAACTTGGATGCCAGTGACAGGTTACATGGCCTCCTCACTAATTCCCTCTTGATGGCTAGTCAGTTTTTTGTTTATATTTCTCCCCGCAAATAATGTCGCATTGTCCATCCTTCGACATATGTTAGGGAATACGCAGATACAGTAATTTTGGCCAAGTAGACTAGCAAGGTCAAGTTTGGTGGCTGTTGCCAAAATGCCCTTGAAAGAGTTATATCTATTTAATCCTCCCAACAGTGTTCCTCTGTTTAATTTTTAACTCTCCCCACCCCGGTATGTGTCTCATTAGTTATTCCCATCAGAACAGCTGCCCTCATTTCACGCGCCCAAAGTGAACTCCCCACAGAAAGTTTCTTTACTCTGTTTATTGAAGAACGGGAGGAACATAAATATGTTTTGCCTACATATAAAGTTAATGGCCTGTGGTAAAGAATGTAGACTTTTAAGCAACGGTCCATGGTGTTTGGCTTGGGAAACACTGGGATAGTGTGCTAGACAGCTGGCGCAGATGTGGAGGAAAAAGGTGGGCCTTCTTGGGGAATGCTCGCCAGGATGGACAAGACCTGGGCCGCCTAGCCCTTCTCTCTTGCTAATTGCACTTATCACGAAGTCTGCGCCTAAAATCTCTCCATTCTCCAGGGAGGGTCTGGAGTCTGGGGGAGAGGGATGGAGCTCTTCTCGCTGAAGTCTTGATCGCTGGAGTTAAACTTCTGGAATTATCCCCTCGTCTACTTGTCTTCTCAGAGGGGAGGGCGCGGGGGTGGGAGAGTGGAAGTTGGAGCACCTCACCATAGACTTGAGCCTCCTCTTCCCCACTCCTCCCTATTTTCAGATCAGTGAAAGTCTTTCTCTTTCGCCCAGTGGCCAGGGCCCCACCTCTGTGCCAGAAGCAAAAGAATGCTAGGAATTGTGAGGAAGTTTTAACTATTTTAAGAAATAGAGGCTTTGCTGGCCAACAAATGTTTCTTCAGTTTGGGTGGCGTTGCTCTGGTTCTAGAACCCCTTCCTTACTCAGTCCTGCGCCATCCGATTTCTCTGCCCTTCTCCCCTATTTCCTGGCAGATGCTTTCCTATTACTTCTTGAGAAACTTCCGTAGACCTTTACTCATGATCATCTTATTTGCCATATTTCTTGTTAGCTTCTGTGTTTACCACTGGATGAAAGCAATTTCAGTCCTTAGCAATAATAGCACAGGGGACTGATACACTGTAGCATGATATGGTGTTTCCTATGTGCTAGATTCTCTTCAAAGGGCTATGGACACGGTAACTCATCAGACCCCACTTATCCCTCACAATATCTCAGTATTCCCATCTCTGGCAACTTCTTAAATATTCCATGTGGACTTTCAATTTCAATTTCTCTTCCTCTCCTTCCCCAGAAAGGGTTTGAAAAAAAAAAGTCTACTTATGGTTTATAATAGATCAGTCTCTTAGCACAAATATTCACAACAGTAACATAATAAGAACAGATTACACCGAACAGCAAGACTGTTTTCTCATTTAGCCAGACATCAAAGGTGTTTAGTTTGCCTTCTTTACCATTTAAATGAAAACACTCTAATTACATCTACTAGAGTAGAATAACCGTGTTTTATTTAAAAGTATATTTGTTCTGGGACGAGAGAGATAGCTGGAGTGTAGGAGGCTCAGGTTCAATCCCTGGCACCACATGGTCCCCTGAAGGCTGCTAGCTATGACCCCCAAAAATAACAACAAAATTAGTTTTATAGCAAATGGCTCAGGTGTAGAGCACATCATTAATATGCATCTGACTCTGTTTCTTGGCACCACGTGCCAATCCCCCCGAGCACTGCTATTGCCCTGATAAAAATAGAAATAATCTGATAAATACTTAAGATGTGTGGATTTTCAAATATTTTAATTCTGCACACCTTGCAATGAATAGATAAACATGAGCAGACATATCTAGCTTCAAATCCTGGCTCCACAATTCATCAGCTCCACAACCTTGATTTCTTCCTTCATCCTTCAGAGCCACGGCTTTCTCATTGGTAAAATGAGGATAATAATAGTTCTTCTTTCACAGAGCTATCAGCAGAATTATAGATTCTAATGCACACCAGGCATTTAGCATAGAGTCTGGCAAGAAATGATCAACAAATGTGTACTTTATTCATTCTTATCATTCTAATTATAAAATGCAGGCTTGGCGCAAGGGACTCAGAAATGAATGAGATGCTGTCACTGTCCTCCAGGAGCTCCGCAATGTGGTGGGAGAGACAAGACAGATATTCAAAAGTCATCACAATACAGTGTGATAAATGCAACTCTCGAAGTGTGTACAAAGGACAGAGATAACACAGGAGGGAGTGATTCTTTTTTGTCCGAAGCTTTCAGAGAAGGCGTGCGAGATGATGTGATAACTTAGCGGAGTTTTGAGGAATGAATTATTCTGAAGGTGGCAAAAGTTGGAAAGAACCTATTTGGCAGGGGATAGAACATGTGTAAGGGCACGTGTAAGGAGCTAGCACGGTGTTTCGGGGGGAACTATTACAACCAGTTTAGGGGGTGGACAAAGTAGAGGTTATAGAGTAAGGCAAGGATCAGCTTTTGAAGTATCTCGGCAGCGCCATGCAAGAGAGGGTGGAATTTAGCGCGGGCAATAAGAAGTTGGTTAAGAGTTTAAGAAGAAAATAGATGTGATCAGACCTGCAGTTTAGGAGGGAAAAATCACTTTGGTGGGTATGTGATGAGGAATCAGAAAGGTGTGATTTTGGAGGGCAGGACATCAATTAGGAGGCAGGAGTTCAGGTGAGAGGTAATGAGCCTAAACCAGGGAAGGCCCCAGTGGGCGGCAATGAGAGCAATCAAGAGTTACTTGGGAAGTAAGATGAAGGGCAGAGGGAAGGCACTTGTCGGGAACCCGAAGTAAGGCTGACTGAAGCTTTAACCTCATCCCACCTGGCCACACATGACATGCGTGCGTGCGTGCATGCGTGTGTGTGTGTGTGTGTGTGTGTGTGTGTTTGTAAGAGAGGATGGAGCAGCTGGCGAGGCCACTGACCGAAGTCAGGAACAAAGAAGGAAGCTAAGCTCAGTGAATGGGGTTGGGCTGCCGGGTGCGCAGCGCCAAGGAGGCGTGAACTGCACTTAGCAGATCCCCCGGGGTTGACCCCCTTTGGGACTCATTCAAGGAGGAGGATGAACAAAAGGCAGCAATTCCCTGGACTGGCAGTTTGGAGATGGCGATGCGGGAGTCGGAGGGCATGTGCCAGGCGCCACCCAAGGTGCGTGAGACCCGGCTGAGCCACTAGTCTCAGGAAGAGTCTTTCCCAGGGCCCCGCTTGCCGTTTCATACCCTTTGCGATAGGTGGCGCTGACGCCCGGCAGGGAGAAGGCGGCAGCACATGCCCGGCTCGGGGCCGCTGGGCCGCAGCGCGGAGCTGGCGACGCTCTAGCCCCGAGCCGGGCTTTCGGTGGCCTGGCCGGGTCGTCCCTGGGGACGGGGGTGAGGCCGGGAGCCTCCGGCCACCGGAGGCGCATGCGCTCCCGCTCCCCCCAACATGGAGTCCTGTAGCCCAGGTCCTACCTGAGTCAGGTAAGGACGGGGCGTGGGCCGGGGCTCGACGATGCCCCTCCACCCGCTCGCCCCCAGCGACCCCGCAGCCGGCCCTGGGCGCGGCGGGGGGCTCGGCGGGGGCTGGGGGGCGCGTGGCCACACCCCCCCGGGGCCCGCGCGCGCGGCCGAGCTGGGGCGCGTGGGTGGCCGCACGAGGTTGTGCGCGCCACGCGAGGGCCACGTGGGCGAGGCCCAGGCTCCCGGGCGCCCAGAACCGCGGGGAGCCGGCGTGGCGAGGGTGGGCGAGGCGTCCGGGCCGTGGGCGCAGCGCCCCCCTCCGGGGAGGCCGGGCCCGCGGGGGTCGGGGGCCCGCGGCCTGCTGTGCTGGCAGGCGCCTGGGCTGTCCCGGGAAGCAGCGGCGCGGCGAGTGCTGGGGGAGGGGGCGCGCGGGGGCAGCGAGGGTTGGGGGATTGTGGGTGGGTGGGTGGGGCGCCCCGGACGGCTGCAGAAGGTGCGAGAGGACAGCGCAGCTAAGGAACAGCGGAACACCTGCTTCGGGCTCGTCTCCTCCAGGCTGGAGGAAGGCTCAAATGTGCAAAGAAATTTTTCCTTCTTAATTAAAATTTTTTTTTTTTTCAAAAAAAAAAAAATGTGTGCTGTCGCGCTTTCTTGCCCAGGCTGCTAGGAGATGCAAAGAAAGACCCGGGGTTCCTTAGGGAGCCGCGGTGAGCCGCTTAGCTAATGTAGGTGAAAGGTAAAAAAAAAAAGAGCTGTAAAAGTGGAAGATTTTATTTCCAATCCTTCGATCTCGGGATCTGTGTGAGTGGCACCGAGCGGGGTGGGGAAGGGGTATCCGTGGGGGCAGACCCCAAGCTCGAGTGTCTGATAAGGTGTGATGCGCTGGGCAATGCAGAGGATTTCGAAAACTGCTTCTGGGTGTTCCTTGACACTGGCAGTGAGCCCAAGAGCTCCTCCCCTTAAGTTCTCTTTTGTCTGGTCAAGTAGATGACCGATTGCTCCGTTGCTTCTCCCCTCTACCGTTCATCCTTAAACTCTTTGCAGTCCCTTTTCCTTTTTTTTCTTTAACCCAAAATGAGGCAGAAATGCAAGAAAGACTCGAGTCACTGTTGGAGTGAATATCTTGGTTCAATCTGGGTGAGAGGGAAGTCGCCGGATGTGATGGTACTGATAGTGTCTTCGTTTGGTCTTCCCAGTGAAGTGGCACAGAGTCTGGGCTGATGGCGCGCAGCGGGGGTTGACTGCTTACTAATGGGCTCAGTTGTGCTAAGTGGCATTATTCCTCCCAACCTTAGATTCAGTCAGTGGGAAAAGACTTTAAAGCTCACTCACTTGCACATCTGTCCAGCCTGTGTGTACCAACTACAAGGCTCCCCAGCGTTGAGTGACAGGGACCTGTCCCCCTCACAAATGGCAGAGCCCTCAATTGCTCTTAGCCCGGGGCCTGCCAGTTCTTTATGTTGAATCCACATCTGTGTCTCTGCAACTCACACTCCTTGGAGCCGTGCAGAGCAAAATGTCTAATGCTGCTTCCACAAATATTTGAAGGCCACAAACACATTTCCTCCTTCCACTCACTCCACAAGGCTCTTTTCTTCCAGCTCAGCATGCCCAGTGGTTTTGAACAGGGAGGCAGTGTGGGGTAGTGGAAAGAAGGCCAGCTTCGGAGCCAGACATCTGGGTTCAGTTCCCCGGCCCCTTCACATATGAACACTTCTGCCTGAGCTGCTGTATCTTTCCCTGGGGTGGGGTGGTGTATATGTGTGTGTGTGTGTGTGTGTGTGTGTGTGTGTGTGTGTGTTGTCTGTCTGTGTGTCTCTGTGTAAGAAAGGGAGTAGATGAAAATACTCATCTAGCCGAGTGATTATGGGGATTAGGACTAATTTGGGTGAAGATCCGTGCAATAGTAGTAGGAGCTTAAATTTGAGAACTGGTCTACCTTCACGTGACAGCATCTGCAGGGTAGTTTAGCTGATCTTCTTTTAATAAATTCTTGTTTGCAGATGTGTGTCTCGTCCTGTCTAGCCCACAGGACAGAATCAGATGCTCTCTGTGAGGTCTGACTAGCAGGATAGAGCAGGATTAGTGAATTCTGGGGGCTTCTCTCATTTCACTTTACTGCCGGCAGTGGCTTTTGAGAGTCCTGTGGCATGGACTCACTGTCAGCACAAACCCAGAGTGTCCACTCTTCAGCCGCTTTCTTCCATCTTTAACTTCATGTACTTTATTTGAATTCATCATTATAATGCTTGGAGGTAGCAGTTTCCCATTCTGCCCGATGTCTTCGTGTATGTGTATGTGTGTGTGTGTGTGTGTGTGTGTGTGTGTGTGTTTGGTCTTAAACTGCAGTTTGAAAAACCGGATGATTGAAGCCCGGCTTATCAGCCCTGTGGATCTCGTTTCTCCGGGGTCCCTTAGTAAGCTGATCAATGCAGCTTCCTGCGTGCATGTTTGCACAAATCCGAGGACTTGTGCAGCCATGGCTGTCTTAGAACTGGAATGTGGCAGGACGGTCTGAAAAGCTGGAGGGGAGGGAAGCCTGCTGGCCCCGGTGCCGGCCCAGCGTGGGGGTCTGTATCCTGTATCCTGTAACTGAAAGGGTGCCCCGAGAGCCGGCCAGCGGCCACTGGGAGATTTATGTCTGGTGGCATGTTTTCTCAGGCGCTCCGAGTGTTTTATACCCTGGGCCAGATTCTTTCTCTTGTGGAGGAAGCTGCTTGCTAGAAGTCAGGCAACAGATAGAAAAAAAAAAATCATTTAACTCTTCCGCTCCTGAGGCCAGGACCACCACCAGCATTCCCGCCCGCGACTCCTTTAGGGAGCAAATTCCCGCCAGGCAGGTTTCCCACCGCCTCCGCCGCGCTTCTCACGCACCGGGTTCCCGCGCCCGGCGGGGACCACGCCACCCGCCACCCGCGCTGCGCCCTCCCAAGGCCGGTTCGCGGGGCACATGCCCCGGGCCCCGGGCTGGAGTGTGGCGTTTTCTCAGACCCAGCATTCCGGTCCCCCGTGAGCTTCCTTCCCCCGGCGGCGGCCACTTGCCGTCCCCTCTCGCCGTCTGCCCACTTGTTCCACTTGGGCGGACGTGTGCGCCGCGCGCAGAATAAGGTTCTTTGTGCGCGGCCGGTTCCGCCGAGCGCAGAATCGCCTTCCTCTTGGATGCGGGCTCCCGGCCGGAGCGAAAGTGTGGAATTAATTGCTCGGGTGGGACCCCAGGTCCCGTTGAAAACACATACACGCAAAAACACGGCGGCCCGCAGAGCGGGTGCAGTGCGGTCGCGAGCAGAGGTGGAGGGAGCCTGCGCCGGGTGGAAAGGACCGCTTTTATTACGAGTTGCTATGGAATCCAGTCCGTAAAAGGCGCTGGCTGGCGGCGCGTTAAAATAGACCATCCCGCCACTTAGGAAGTGAATGGGATGGAAATTTGGTCGCGCAATCAGTTTAGATCATAAAGGATCTAAATCCACCGCCGCTTCTCTTTCTTTCTCTCTCTTCCTCCCCCTTCCCCCATTGCAAGCTCCTTGGGATGAAACACCTTTTCTGGCATCCCCCACCCCATTATAAAAATTTTTTTTTTTTAATTTCTATTTTGGCGTTTTCGCATCGCAGAGCAAAGGACTCGCAGTTCCCGCAGAGGTTGTGCGGCCCTGCGCCTCCGGAGCTCTGCGATTGTCTTCGGTTCAGGTTGGAATGCTCTTTGTCTCTCCAGTAAATGTCTATTCATCATTCGAGACAGCCCTTCCCCCTCTCCTTAATTACTTCCTCCCCTGTGCTCCCTCAAATTCTTGTACTTATTCATGCACTATTTATTAGGGCCCTTGCTTTGTGGCCGGTACCATGGCGGGCTCTGGGGACACAAAAGGTGAATAATAGTGCTTGGGCTCAGCCTTTGAGGGCCTTACTCGTTAGGGGGGACGGGGGACCTGTCACAAAATGTCGCCAAGGGAAGGAAAGGCGGGGAGGGGGAATTGAAGCAGCCTCGGTTCCGGTGTGTCTGCCTTACCCGATGGTGAGCATCTCGCTCCCGGGGCGCATTCTCTTTTTTTTTAAATTTTTGCAGCGCGGGCACGTGAGCATGCCCGAGGTGCTAAAACCAGTGTTTGTTTTCCCGACCCTTCGGACACGAGTAGAAGTTGCTCTCTGGATTGCCTCCCCGCGTTTTGGCGACGGGCTCATCGATGGTGGGATTTGCAGTGCGGCCTAGTGGGCGATGCCGCGAACCCGTTTCTAGCGAATTGAATTGTACTTGCCCGCGTGCGCGCAGGGCTGCGGCCGGGCTGGTCGGTGGGCTGGAAGAGAGGCCGACAGCGCCCCTGCTGGCCGCCTGGCTCCGCTGCAGCGCGCGCGCGCGTGTGTGCATGTGCGTGTGCGTGTGTGTGCACGCGCGCGTGCGCGCCTTGGAATTTCAATTTACAATGAGGAAAAACGAGCACAGACGTCTCCGTGATTCTCTCGACACTTTTCCCAAAGGCGCGAGAAATGCGCCCTCCAGGTCTACGGGGCGGAAGAATAAAAACTCTGTCCCTTCCACTTTCCCGTGCCACCGCCGGGGAGCCCTTGTGTCGGGGATTCGGTCGCCATACATTGGGGGGAAATGCAGTCGCAGCCTGTGATGATGGTTCTGTTCTGGCGCGGGGCCGGTGCCGCGGTCGGGGCGGCGGCGGCGGCGCTCCGGCCTGCGGACACGTCACGCTGCTGCAAAGGAAACGCCGGCGGCCGTGGCGCGCTGCTGGCAGAGCGAGAGCACCCACACTTTCCAAAAGTTTTGCCCCCTTTCCCCCACCCTGCCCGCTGTAATCGGCCCTGCCGAGAATCGGTAGTTGCAGCCACGTGGCCGTTCCCTATTACTTGGCCATGCCCTTGGTGGTCCCCAGGAGTTAGGGACCTAAATTAGAGGTGTCGGGCGTTTGAGGTCCGGGCCATCATCGTTGATGCCGGTCCGCCTTCGGCGGTTCCATGTTCACACCTCGGGCGCGGAGTGGGAGCAGGTGCCCCAATCGGCCGCCCTGAACCCCAGCAGGCCCGCGGCCCACCTGGGTGGGGTGGGGGTGAGATTTGCTGGTGAGCGGTCTAAAGCGGGGCGCGTGTTGGGATCTCAGGGGTCTTGCTTCCCTGTATCTTGCGGCAGCCGGGTCGGAGCCGGACGACTGCGGCAGAAGCTGGGCTCCGAGCTGCGGGGAGCCATGGTGTGTGTGGGGGGGGGAGTGGGGGGGGTAGCGTCGTGCTGGCGGGAGGTGACACCCCTGAAGGTGCCCGGTGGAGAAGGGGCCGTGAGAGGGGCGCCCCCGCCCCGCAGCGGCTGCGGGGCTGCTGGGAGGGGGGGTGCGGGGAGGGGCGGTGACTGCGGCAGGAGGGGGTGCAGCGGCGCAGTGGGCGGGTCAGGGGCGGGGCTCGGTGGGCTCTAAAAGTCGGTGCCCGCCGGCGGTGCGCTGGCGCGGCCACCAGCTCTTCCCCGGCGCCTCTCCCCCGGCGGGCAGCGAGTCCTCTGCGGCAGCCGCGCCTTGCGCAGTGCCGCAGCGCCCGCAACGCCCCGCAGCGCTCCCCCGGTGGCTCGGCGCTTGCCGCGGCGGCGCCGCCCTCGCGGGCTGTGGGCAGCGGCCCGCTGCGGGCGGCCAGCCTGCGTGCGTGGCTGCGGGCGCCGAAGCGCCCGGTGCCCGGGGTGGGAGCGCGGACGGCATGGGATAGGACGCCGCCATGGTGCGCCGAGATCGCCTCCGCAGGTGGGTGCGCGGCCGGCGCCAGGGGGGTGTGGCCGCTCCCGGCAGCGGCATCCCGGGATCGGGGCGCACGCCTGCGGGTGGGAAGCCCTCGGGTTCGAGCCGGGCTGCGGGGGGCCGTGGCTAGTCCCCGGGGGCGGGGGGGGGACGGAAATCGGTCGGCGGCGGTGGTGGTGGTGGTGCGCGCGGTCGCGTCCTCGGAGCCTCCTCTGTCCACTCGAGAGGGGGCGGCCCCCCGCGCGCCGTGGACGGCTCCGAACTCGGGTGCCACTTAGGGATTTTTAAGACCCCGGTGTCACCCTGGTGCGGTTAAAGATATATATTTTTTCCTTTAGTCCTCCCCTGGCCGCGTCGGCGTAACTTGAGGTTTGTAGACCGAGAGGGGCGCTTATCCCGTTTCAGGGGTGTTACTAGACCCCCGTGGAACCCTGGCATAAGTTCGGGTTCGTGGACCCTGGCGACGCCCTGGCACCATTTGGGGATTTCAGATCCTGACGTCGTCGCCCTGGCGCGATTTAGGGTTTTCAGTGTCCCCACCCCCGGCGCGACTTAGGGTCTTTAGACCCAGACAATGTCCTGCGCGTTTTACGGGCTTTCAGACCTCGCCGTCGCCCTGGCGCGATTTAGGATTTTCAGACCTCGCCGTTGGTCCTGGCGCCGGTATCGGCTTTTCCGACCCGGCATTGTCCTGTGCGCGAGTTTTAGGGGTTTTTAGACCCCGCGGTCAACCTGGTATGTGATTTAGGAATCTCGGACCCTCGGCGTCACCCTGGTGCAATTTAGGATTTTTTTTAAGACCCCACCCCCACCCGGAGCGTGGCTCTGGTGCAGTCCACGATTTTTCGACCCCCCCCTCCCCGCCCCACGGCAGGGGCGGCTTTTCTGGACCCTTGGCGTCGCCTTGCGCGATTCCAGTTTTTTCCACCCGCGGAAGCCCGCACCCCACCCGTCGCCCGGGCGCTGTTCAGGATTCTTAGCCCGCGTGGCGGGGCGCGGGCGCGTGGGTCTCAGCCCGCGCCGCCCCTCCTGCCGCAGTCGGGAGACTGGGAGACCCGCGGCGCGGGGAGTGGCCGCCGCACCTGGGGGCACCCGAGGGGCGCGTCCTGTCGCCTGCGTAAGTATGTTTCAGGGCTCAGCACGGAACCCGGGAGATGGCGCCAAGCCCAGACCGCCGTCACGTTGCGCCCAGATTGTGGGCTCTGGGTTCGGCGGTTCTAAGAGTGGGGATATTGTAAAAAAATATAGACCTATAAATATATACCTATCGCAGCTCACACGATGAAGAAAATGAAGGGCGCAGAGAGGCCGATCGTTTCCAGAAGGTCTGATGCTAGGGTTGACTTAATGCTCTCGCCTCGTGGCTTACCAAACCCTGGCGATCTTGGTTAAAGAAGAAAAAGAAAAGAAAAAAAGAAAAATTGAAACGTTTCGCCCACTGCCTGCCAAATTGCTGCCCTACTTAAAAATCTCCGAAGTTGGCATTAAGGGGCGTTTTTTCCCTCCTGCGGTCCTTAAGACCAAAGACTCAGGCTGCCCGCCCGCCCGCACGCCCGCGCGCCTCTGCGGTCTTGGCGTGAGCCGCGAGGACGTGCGGCGGCGTGGGGGGGGGGGGGCAGCCTGGACATTGTTCCCCTGGGCCCGTGGGTGGGGGCGGGGCGGGCCGGGGAGGGGGCGCCCCCTCCCGCCAGCTGCTGGGCAGCCCCTCCCCGGCCCTCTGCTGAGTCATTGCAGATATCCCGCCGCTGGAGCCTTTGAATGAAGTGCGGAGCCCGGGGACCCCCGAGGGATGAAGCGGCCCAGTGGAACCGTGGGCGCCGACGCCCAGGACAGAGATAGCGCCCAGAAAACTTTGGTCCGGCTCCTCTGTTCCAGGAGATCCTGGGGGTGTAGCCTGCCTCTGTGGCGGGGTGGAAACGGATCACGTTGGGGGCACTTCTTCCTCCCGCCCCCTTTAAAACCGCTTGAAAGAACCAATGACTGCGTCTAAGAAATAATAAAAAAAGACACCCTCAGTGGTGCATGGAAAAAAAAAAAAAAGCAAAATAGGTTATTTTGCCCCTGTGGAATCACAGAATTCTGTGCTTTAGAGCTAAAAATAATATTGTGCGAGTTGGCCTGAGATGGGTAGGGACTGTGGCCGCGTTTTGGGCGACCCGGGGGCGGGTGCAGGGATGGGCCCTGGGCCGTGTGTGCGAACCTGTTGTTTAGCTGCGATGGGCATTTCTGTGCGGGCGCTTTGCACCGGACCGGGCGTCCGTTCCACTAGCGTCTCCCCCTCCCCCCACCGTGGCCATCCCGCTCCCGGGTTTGGCAGGAGAGGCCGGGACTTCTCGTGCCCGCGAGCCTGGCCACTGTGGGTCGTTGTGGGCCTTTCAGGGTCCAGGGGTGCGAACCCAGAGCCTCCTCCCCCTCCGCGCCCCCCCCGTCCTTTCCCAGCAGGGAGGGCGTCCTACCACCTTTAACTCAGTTTCCCCAGTCTGCTCAGAGAGGCAGAAAGAGCATCTGCGGGTCAGGGCAGAGCCGCGGCAGCGCACCCCTCGCGTGCCCCCCCAGCCGGCCCTCAGCGCCAGCGCCAGCAGCACTGCGGGGGTTGGGGAGGCTTCGCTTGGGCTGGGCGCTGAAGAATCCTTAAAAAACCAAGAGCGAAATGGCATGTGCTATTATTACTCTCAATTCCTTACTAAACCTTAGTAAGAATGTGTGGACCCTGACTTTTTTAAATACAGAAAATAGGTTTAAGAATGGTTCCCTGGCAGAGGTGGGTGGGGAAGGTGTTAGAGCTTTCAGAGAAACTATTAAGGAAGGGGGAAAAATCACAACCCGCCCGCCCCCCCTTTCCCATCTCCCCCGCCGCCCCCCCCACCCAGACGCCTTGGCCAGGCCCACTGGGAAGGTGCACAGTATGTGAGCAGCCTGGGAAGGCACTAGGACGGCGGCAGGTGGGAGGGGGGAAGATCGCAGATGAAAATAACCTGCATTTTCCTGAAAATTCGAGTGTTGACCCCTGCCCTCTGCTTCCCCCCCAGGATGAGGGAGTGGTGGGTCCAGGTGGGGCTGCTGGCGGTGCCCCTGCTGGCAGCCTACCTGCACATCCCACCCCCGCAGCTCTCCCCTGCGCTTCACTCATGGAAGTCATCCGGCAAATTCTTCACCTATAAGGGGCTGCGCATCTTCTACCAAGGTAAGGCCCAGGGAGCTGGGGTGGGGGTGACCACCACCTTCTCGGGGCTCTATGCCCTGAGAGCAGGGGCAGTCAGTGCTGGGACTGCCATGCGCCTCTACATGGAACTAATGATCCTCTCCTCCCCCCCACACCCCTCCCTGCCACCCCCCTCCTTTCCTCCGGACCCTGATTTGTGCTGCTGGCCGCTGGTATAGTGCCCCTAGTGTTGGCTCCTGGGAGCGGGATCCATAGATGGATCTACACCCCCCACGTCCCCATCCCTGCCACCCGCCCCCTTTTCACTTTATTACATTCTATAAAGATTATTTGTTATATTCATAACCACGTCATTTAAACCTGAAACCTTCGTATAAATTAATGTGCTGATGGTAATTATGGTTACGACTGCTTATCAAGTAATTACCATATGCTAGGTGTTGAATTATGCTTTTTACCTCCATCCGTTCATTTAATCTTTACAACAGTACTTGGGAATAGATGCCACTAGCCTCATTCTGCAGGTACCGAAACTGAGAATCATGACTGGAAAAGATCATTTGGGCGGGGGTCAAGAGCAATAACGAAAAATGTTTGTCATAAACCGTTTTTCATTATTGCTCCTGACCGCCTCTCATTTATTGGACTCCAGTAAGTAAGTATAGTTTTATTGAGGTTGGTCATTTAGGTTGTTTTCAATGTTTTAAATATAGCTGGGTGAAAATCTTCATGCATGTGTTTATTTTTTTCCATATATTTTTAAACTAGTAAATAAATTACTTATTTTAAAATAGTAAACAAGTAAATAAACTACTTATTTTAAAATAGTAAACAGACTCTTACTTGCATGGGTTCTTGAGACTAAAATACATAAACTAAAGTATATTTCATTTTAAATTTCTCCTAATTAAATTTTTTTTGCAAGTCACATTACTAAATTTTGCTATGATAGCAGTACTGCCACTAGCAGTGTATGAGAATGTAACAGTTACAATTTAATTCTTTTAGCTAGGCATTTTATTGTTTGAATTTTTACTAAATAGTTTTAAAAATATATGCACTAAAGGGTGTTCATACCTACATTAATAAAACCTTAATAATAGTTGTTAGAATATTGTCATGGATTGAATATCATGTTTTTGATAATGGATTCAGTTGCCTATGGGAAATAAAAGTCCCTGATGGACAAATAACATCAGCTAAAGTGCTCAAAAGGATTGTATCTCTAGGGAATTTTTATGGGGTCATAAATGATAAGGTACAAGGAGTTTCAAATGTTGTGACAGTATGCTTTGAGTTTACTCTATAGTGTGAAAAATACTTTCCATATTTCCATATTTCCGTTGTAAAGGGATAAGTGGGGAAATAGTTAAAAATAGTTAGGTGAATGTCAATGAATTTAATTCAAGTATTTCATATAAAACCTGCTTTATAACTTTTTCAGTATATACAGGGTTAAAAAATAAAGATTTGAATGTCTTTTTTAAAAATGCAAGTCATACGTTTACATTAATAACAATGATAGTATTATTTTAATTTTGGGCCACATCTAGTGATGCTCAGGGGCTACTCCTGGCTCTGCTTAGAAGTAACTCTGGCAGTGCTTGGGGGACCATGTGCAGTAGCTGGGGATTGAACTGGGGTAGGATGAACACTGGGCAAGTGCCGTAACCCTGTATCATCTCTCTGGCTCCTAAATTTTAATGTCTTTAATTTGTGCAGTAGTTCTTTCTACCACACTGCTCAGATTTTTTTCTCTGCAGGTTATTTGGAGAGAGAATCCCTCTAACATGTCTCTTCTCCTTCCCAGACTCTGTGGGCGTGGTCGGAAGTCCCGAGATAGTGGTGCTTTTACATGGCTTTCCAACGTCCAGCTACGATTGGTACAAGGTAATGAAATCAGGCTTCAGGTCTTACTGAAGCTCTAAAAACTCCAAATCAAGGACTTTGTTGTTAGCACCGGAAGTCTCTTCCAGATTTGAGTGGCTCCACAAGATAGGATTAACTGTAGAACTGTCTCTCATTTACTGTAAGGGAGTAAAAAAAAGTCTTCAGCAGTCTGGGAAGGATCATTGCCAGGTTGAAAATGCCAGAGGTCCTCCTTCAGTCAAGATTAATTTTTGGGCCCCAAGCATTTTTCCAGGAGGATCATCTCTGGGCATGTGGCGGGTTTCCCTTTATGGAAGTGTCGGGTGATGCTGAGATAGGATTGAGATCTCTTATCTCGAGGCAGGCGGAGGAGAGAAGGGGAGGAGCAGACGGTCCAAACGTTCTCTCTCTCCTTCTCTCCTTCAGATTTGGGAGGGTCTGACCCTGAGATTTCATCGCGTGATTGCCCTCGATTTCCTAGGCTTTGGCTTCAGTGACAAACCGGTACGTTGCGTCTAGATAAGGGCGAGGCTTGGGGGTTGGGGGAGGATGGGGGGGTTCTGGCTGGCAGACAGATGGGCACTGATGACTTTCTCCCGTGCCTGTGGCTTTCCCTTCCGCAGAGACCACACCACTACTCCATATTCGAGCAGGCCAGCATCGTGGAGGCGCTTCTGCGGCACCTGGGGCTCCAGAACCGCAGGATCAACCTTCTGTCTCACGATTATGGAGATATTGTTGCCCAGGAGCTGCTCTATAGGTCAGTGACGTCCTCCCCCCACATCTCACTGGCGGGGGGTGGGGGGGACCGGGAAAAGCTGCTGCTTGTTCCCCGGCTCCTTCTAGCCTGTCCCTCTCTTGGGAGTTTGTCTTTAGCTGCTCCGCTACAGTACGTGTTAGCACTGTTTCCCTCCCATCTCTAGGTTCAAGCAGAATCGATCTGGCCGGCTCACCATCAAGAGTCTCTGTCTGTCCAATGGAGGTAATTGCCCTGGTGGCGGGGGATCGTGAGGGGAGCCGGAAGGGCCATCTCCAGCACCACCGCACTGCATGGTAACCTGACGCCCCGCCGGCAGCCACGGGGCCGCTAAGGACTCTTGACCTCTCCGTGTGCTCCGACTGCTCTGGCGGTCTGAGATCGAGCGATCCTTTCTTAGAATGTTTTTAAATACAGAAAAACGAATCGAATCAGAAAGGAACTTAAGGATATTGTCACGGCTAAGCAGCCCCCAGAGTCGCTGCTGTCCGCTTGGGGTACGGGAGGACGTAGCCAGATCGAGGGGTGGGCCTGGGAACGGCACGGTGCTGTTCTGTAACACCTGCAGCAAGTGCACTTGGATTAGTGTCCCTGGCGGACGTGAAGACACACGTGTCTATCAGGCGCCTGCGGTTTGTCTTGTAAACTCTTGGTTGATGGTGGTGCCACGTTTCGGCTGGAAACGAATGAACCCTTGATCGGAGCCTGTCGGTCTTTTTGGGTGCCACTGTGCTTGGCTCTGAAACCCGTGACTATAGATTCGCATGGCCCCTGCTGTCTTAAGGGCAGACATCCTGTCATTCACACCCATCGTGGCTTTCTTCCACTGACCCTGGAGGAAAGTTGAGTTTGCATTTTTTTTTTTTTTTACTACAGAGAAACCACACTTTCTGAAAATCTCAGTAGCCCGAACAGCATTATGTTCTGAGGAATGGCGGTGGGGGGGTGGGCAGGAAGCTCCTAGGGGACTTAGCAGCTAGTCATCAGCACGATGGTAACCTTGCCATTATTTCCGCCTTCCTCTGCCTTTAAAATGGGAGAGTAATTCCAGTGGGATACAGTTCTACCTGTTCATCATGGTACTTCCTGGAGAAGTAATTCCATGACCAGGTACAAAGGTACCTAAGTCTTTTTTTTTTTAGTCACTGGAGGCCCCAAAGGTTGACAGTGTCTAGCATGGATCATTGATAATGGGCTCGGGTGCAGCCTCAATTGTTTGGTAAATGACTCACTTAAATAAGTCTCTTCTCCTATAGGTATTTTTCCTGAGACTCACCGGCCTCTCCTCCTTCAAAAGGTTGGCATCACTCCAATGACACAGTGTTTAGCTTGACATAAATAATGCTGGCACCCTTGCTATAATGGGTTCCCTTTTTTTTTTTTAATTTCACACAAATAAAGTAATGAAATAGTTCCTAGATAGAACCTTATTTCCAAGAATAAGGTGCAGCAACTATTTGAAGATACAGCACTACAGTTTTATCTCAACATTGCGTCTAAACAAACTGGGATCCTCGATGAAAGTTGAATGTGTCAGTGAAGTCTTGGGGATTTAGTCGAAGGGCAGGAATGTAATTTTAGAGGGAATTAGAAGGTTTCCTCCCATGAGAGATGTAGGCAGGGCAAAATAAAATCCTTGGAGCCGGTGATCAAACCTGTCAGTGGGAGATTTGGCCAAAGTCCTCTTTCAGCTGCTAGTATGGGATCTTCTGTCCTGGTTCTTCTCTCTCTGGGTTCCTAATCTTCCTTCTCACCCTGTACCAACAGCTGCTGAAAGATGGAGGCGTGCTCTCGCCCATCCTCACACGGCTGATGAACTTCTTTGTCTTCTCTCGAGGGTAAGTCCCGGATATTCACCACAGCCTGGGAACAGCGCAGTGAGAAAAGCTGCTGCCATTAAAATTCCTGCTCAGATCCGCGGGCTTGGTATTCTGAGCGAAGGCGTTGGCCATTTGCCAGCGTAGCAGGAGCGGCAATCCATAAATCAGTTATGGGTCGGGCCGCGCGACCTCCGGGGTTCCAGTCATACTTGACATTCTGAATTCTTCTCCCACCGTCTCCTCTTTCAGTCTCACCCCCGTCTTCGGGCCGTACACGCGCCCCTCGGAGAGCGAGCTGTGGGACATGTGGGCAGGGATCCGCAACAATGACGGGAACCTGGTCATCGACAGGTAAGGGGAGCCCTTCCCTCCGGCCCCGGGAGGCTCTTTCCCAGCGGCGGGGCACCAGGTGGGAGGGCTCAGCGCCGCTCCTCGCGGGCACGCCAAGCCAGCCCTGCTCCGTGCTTCCCGGGGGGGAAGGGGGACGAGGGCGAGTGTCAGCCCAGGGGCGCTGGTGTGTGCATGAGCGGCTGCGAGTCCTGACGCCGATTTCCTCTGGCATGGTCACCTGACCGAGTTCGGAGAGTGTTGGAGACAAGTCTCCCCTAGCAGCAGGGACCCAGAGATGAGATTTCCCTGTCCCGGGCAAAGACTCCCTTTGTGCAGATGCCTGTGCCTCAGTCCCGATGAACACGGAGCAGCTCTCACGAGCTGTTGATGTGCGGGGCTACTCGAGGTGAAATGCTACCCGTTTGTCAGCTGGGTTAGTGGGGTTTTACCTGGTGCTCGGCTGGGATGCGGGGTGGCAGAGGGAGCCAGCACACCCCCTGTCCTCTCCAAAGGCTCCCCGAGGATTTCATCGTAATATTAAACAAAAACAAAAAACATAAAGGAAATACCAGCCCATTTGAAAAAAAAAAAAACACCTTTTTACTTTTCATTAACCAACAGTAAGTCTAAGTTGGAAGAGATGATAGTTGAAGTGAGCAAAAGTACGTGTCCTGAAGTGGCTGGGTCGAGTTTTATTTGGGCAGCAGGGCAGCAGGGCGGGAGGAGGGCTCTCCCATGTGATTCAGGGTCCCTTGGGCTCCCGAGCTCTGCGTGCATGCGTGTGTTTCTACATTTAGGATCGTAGTAGTGTTGACCCAGAGGCCATTTGGTTCAGTCTCTGTACGTCACAAGGCGTGCGTGAAACCTTGGCGCCGGCCAGCCGGGCCTTGGCTGCGTGAAGGTTCACGCTAGAGAGTGTCACAGAAATGGGTCAGCTGAACAGTCAGGCCGTTTCAGGAATGTCAGGTGCCTTAGGGATTTAAAAAAAAATAAGCACATTGTATCCCATGACGTGAGCCCAGGGCTGTGCATGACGTGAGGAAAAGGTGTCTGGCGCCCCTCGCATCGACGCCTCTGCCCTTCAGTCTCTTGCAGTACATCAATCAGAGGAAGAAGTTTAGACGACGCTGGATTGGAGCGCTGGCCTCCGTAAACATTCCCAGTGAGTATTTCTCTCCATCGTGATGGGGGAACTGGGCTTAACAATAAGTGGCCTGGTTTACCAAACAAAAATAGAAGACAGCTAGCATTAATGTGAATTTTATGTGAACAACGGATACTTTTTTCTCAGGGGTTCCGGCAAATGCTTTGTCCTATTAGGGATGTATTGGTCCTAAAGATGTCATCCGAGACTCAGGTTTCGCTGGCGTCCTCCCTTTCATTTGGGAGTGCTCCTCCCCGTGGGCAGCTCTCCCCTGCCCCGCGCTGCCGAGGGAGGTACGCATTATAGAAGAGCGTTACCGTAGCACGGCTGGGCTTGCGTGGTCTCCACGTTGACGCTGAGCCTCCGGCACAGAAGGTTGGGTAGGCGATGGAGCAAGAGGCTGGAAGAGGTTTCTCATCACTTGTCTCTTCACTTTTAGAGGGTTAAAAAGAAAATAATTGCATTGTCTCAGCTCACAGTACTGCTCAGGGAAGGATTAGCTGATGCCAGGGAATCAAGGGTCAGTTACAGCTGAGAGGAATTCCAGAATGCCAGTATCCTGGCTTTCTAGAGTGTTCCCACTGGCCTTCTTCCTTTCTGTTCCGTGCATAGAAGAGCTGGACAAGGAACTTGGGTTTCTGGCCCACAACCAGCAGGACTTAGGGTTTACTTCTTCCTGGATCTGCAATTGGCGATCACTCCATGTGGGGCTCAGGAGACCTATATGTGGTGCTGGGGATTGAACCCGGGACTGACATTCTGGTGCTCTCGCCAACCCCCAGTGCATCAAGTTTTATGTTTAATCTGGGTTTTCTAAAGACAATCTTTTCTAGGGAAAAGGAGAGTTATTTTAGCATGGGGGTAGGGGAACAGATGTGAGTCTTGTTGGTAATTCATTCTTCCCTCTTCCAGTTCATTTTATCTATGGGCCAATGGATCCTGTGAACCCCTTTCCAGAATTTTTGGAGCTGTACAGGTGAGTCTCCCCGGGGCTGGCCTCTGCTTTGCTCTGTTCTCCTCCTGACGGGCTGCTTCTCGAGAACTGTCGCTCCAGCTACTGTCTCTGACCTGCTCTCCCAGGAAACAAGATGGGGTGGAGTGTAAGGGCACCCCCTTCTGCAAATGTCAGCACTAACAGAGTTCATACTAGCCTGCTCCTCACTGTCACAGCTTCTACGTAGTCCTAGGGGTACTAGTGAGGAAAGGGGGCCGTGGGAGCCAGGACACAGCAGTGGCGGTACCTTGAGGCGCGTTTGCTTGGGTCTGACCGGAACGCCAACTCTCACCGACCTCAGCTTAGCAGACTGCAGGGAGTGACTGGCGCAAGCTCACCGTGGAGAAGTGCCTGCTCACTGGCGGTTATTTTCTCTGGGTGCTTACTCAGAAGGTACTGGAATAAAGAAATCTCAGACTCTGTCCCAGAAGGCCGTTCCATACCTCCACATGGCCAAGCAGAAAGAACCCAACAGCACACAGTTCCCATGTCCTTCCAAGCCCAACTGCTTGTCCTCCGGGTCAGGAAGGGCGTTTCCGAGCCTTGACCGGGACAGTGAGTTGCTGAGTGGTCCCCCCCTGTCTGGTGAGGCTCAGTTTTCTCTGGGGAGCTGGAACTGCTCCTGCCTTGATGTATGTTGCCCAAGCGTTACAGTTTCAAGTTGTTGTCTGGTTGGACTATTAACGTTTCGGAAACTAGTCTACATACATCATAAACGGAGCTGGCAAGGCTGTGAGCTTGAGATGAACTCCTGAGTAGACGTGCCGGGGCCTGCCGGCACAGTGGGGGCGTCTGCTGGGGCTGCCCCTCTGGCTTACTTCCCTCCCCCTCCCTCCGGCCTCAAGTTCACCTCCATGCTGTTCTCTTCCACTAGGAAAACGCTGCCGCGGTCCACAGTGTCGATTCTGGATGACCACATTAGCCACTATCCACAGCTAGAGGACCCCATGGGCTTCTTGAATGCATACATGGGCTTCATCAACTCCTTCTGAGCCGGAGAGCGTAGCCTCCCCGCATTACCTCCCCCAAGCCCCCATCTGTCGTGTGCTCCACTTAGGAAGAAAGGCCCGGCAGAGGTCCTGGCCGCCACACACTACTCTCACCTCACTTGGTGGACAGCTTAGAGTAAAATGCCAGCAGAAGCCCTGACTGCGGCTGACCAGGCTGTCCACCTCCCATTCCTCTGACACCTGATCACGTGTGCAGACCTGCCTTGGTCACTGTGCTATTAGGAAATTCTGACGGGCACAGCTACTCACTGATGCTGGAAGCCATTCCTTCTCTTACTGTTTTTAAAAAACAGAAACGTGAATTCTTGAAATAGTCAAAAAAAAAAAAAAAGAAAATTAAAAAAAAAAATGACTGGCCCAACTCTAATTGGATCCTAAAGCATGAGGAGTGGGTGCTCCCCTCCTCTCCTCGAGGGGCCTCAAGGGGCCTCGAGGGCGGGTGCTCTGTGTTCCCCAGCAGCCTCCAGTGAGGGCAGCTGACCCCGGCCATGGATTTGGATTTAGTTTCATATGCTGCTTCTAACTAGGCATTTTGTTGAAGTAGATTTTAGTTTGATGTAGCCTTCTAAGTATGCTTTATTATTTACTTTCATATATATCCTTTACTAAACCAGCAGATCTTGTTCTGCTAGAGTAGTGAACCTTACTAATAATCGTTGTTTAATTTTTTTTTCCTGAATACATTGAACTAAATCCAAACTGTTTACAGAATTTCCTAAGACCACAGGACATTAAGGACCAATAGCATCTGTGCCAGAGATGTACTGTTATTTGCGGTTAGAGTTGGTCTTCCCAGCTAATAACAGTACGACCCTTCATACCTCAGTGCTTAGAAGCATCTCCCTCCTGAGCTGGAGGGGAGGGGATCGTCGGATAGTCCCAGTTACCATGCTGAATGTACGTTATTCCTCTTACGATGATCGCTTAACTTCCCATTGGTCGTCCCAGAGAGACTGCCTCATGTAGCTCAGCAATTCCTGTACTTTACATACAGGAAAGTTCCAGAAACTTTTAAGAAAAAATTCCGAAAGACTTAAAAGCAATGGTGCTGAATACCTTTTTTTTTTTTTTAAGCCACAATTTCATTGTCGTAGTCAAAATAGGATTATCTAGTGATTTTTTTTTATTAGCAACCTCAAGTATAACTGAAACTGGAATAAGTGTTTATTTTCTATTAATAAAAATGAATTTTGACAAAAGTGGACTCTGGCTTCCCCTCCCCCACCACCCCTCTGGGATACAACTTTCCCAACCTTGCCAGGAGCTCTCAGACACACATTAAATTACAGACCGTAACGGAGTTAAGCAGCTGGGGTATAGGCTAGTATTTGATTTTCAAGATCACCCAAAGCCGCACTTTAATACCAAAGCTGACTGAGGGTAATTAAAAGAAAAAGGAGAAAACAGACAGACATGTACACGAACAGAGATTCGCTTGATCTGCTGGCTCAGGGCCCCAAATTTAATTTGCTTCTCCAAAGTCATTCCGGTTTTGAAGTATGATTCTGGGAAGGTCATGCACTAGCCTAAAAGCCCCCTGACAGGGGTGTGCACGCCAGCTCCATCTTGCCCAGCTGAAAGCTACCCCACAGAAGCCAAGATGACATCTACCGGTGTCCCCTCTTGGCTTCTGACAGCCACCTGCATGGTCACGCCATCTGCTAAGGCCAGTCGGGACCTCACCAGTAAGTCAGAGCCTCCTCTGTACACACCTGAAAAAAAACAGTGAGGAGAGAGAACCACATTCAGAACTTGAGACAAGCTCCGAATCGGGGAATGATCATGCCCTGCCTGCTTCTCCTTTCTATGAGTTTAGCTTTTCCAGAGATTCGTATTTGCATGAGGCAGGAACTGAGTCCTGCATACGCATCCTGCAGTATCTTTGACATTCCCCAGGACGTGGGAGGTAGTCGATGGTGTCAACCTGGAGTTCTTGAATGGGGCAAGGAGGTGGCATTGGTATCTGTGGGAGAGATGGAAGGTGCTGCAGGCCAAATATGTCTCTTAAAAAGAACAAATGATCTTAGACGGCTCAACCAGTTCTGCTCTTAACCTGTGAGCCCGTTAAACTGTGTGACAGGATTCATCAAATGGCAATGCATAGAAGGGAACAGGACACAGCAACAAGGCCGGGAATTCAATTTTGCAACAAAGTGAAGGGGGAGGGGTGTCACCTGATGGAAACGCCTTACCTGCCAGGTAGAGGGAGTGGGAGTTCTTGTTCTCGGGTACTTTGTCCGACCTCTCACAGGGCTGCATGCCTAGAAAGCTGATGATGTTGTTGACGGCTTCTGTGTGGGGAAGACGGAAGCGGAGTCAGGGAGACGGTGGCGCTAGAGAGAGAGAGCTGGAATCTTCCCTCGGGGAAAGGATTCTTCTGGAGTACCGAGGAGGTCACGCCACGGGCCCCAACACTTGTTCTCACCTTCGAGAGTTTTGGTAGAACTGAGGGCAAACGTCTCCTCTTTCTCAAAGGCGTCACCCACTTCCTCCCAGGCGGCAGCAAAGTTAGGCTTCAGAACCTTCTGAATGTGGTCGGACACGGTCACTTCCAGATCTTCCAGCTAGTGAGGGAGGGTCAGGTCGTTAGGTCCAGAGGGACTGGGGGGCAGTGCTGTGGCCGGCGGGAGCCCAGGCGAACAAGCCCTCCCCTTAGCTTGCCCCTGGAGCACGGATGCACGGATGCAGGGCCTTCTGCCAAGGCGGGCGAGGCCAGAGGATGCCTCGGGCCAGCCAGATTCTCCAGAGTGACCCTGAGAGGCCTGGGGGGGGTTTGAGGGGGGCCATGCTGTCCCCCTAACTGCAGGGTTCAGGCCATACAGGGCCTTCTACTTTTAGCAGCTGCCGCAGGCTCCTGCGTTCTGGGAGGGGCCTCCCCCTCCCAGGCTGAAGCAGTCTCTTGCAGAGACATCTCTTAGTTTGCCCTTTGAGAGACGTAGCAGAGGGTGAGTCCCCATCTCTCTTCTCCTGGGCTGGCGCCTGGCCACCTTAAGGACGCCCCCTAAGTTCAGGCCAGGAGCAGGCAAGGTGTCACTCACCACGTACTCGTCCTCATAGCCATCCTCAGCGGGGACCCCAGTGTCGGGGTCGCAGTCCCGGACGGCGAACTTCATGGTGCAGCTGAAGGTGGCTGCCACTGGGGGGAGAGAGGAGGTATGGTCAGGGGCTCGCTCACCCAGGGACTTGGCCACAGAGGCCCAGAGGCTGGTCCAAGGGACGCCTAACTCACTTTTAAACTGCATCCCTGCGGCGGGCTCAAGAGTGTGGACAGGAGGACACTCTCTCGTCCCGGCCTAAAGCTAGCTAGAGAGGTGCGCTGGGGAGCTTCCTGCCAGTCCTGCCACTGAGCCTGAGCTACGAAACGCCAGACCCCGGCCTCTGAAGAGCAGCCGCGACAGGGCAGGCACCACCCAGGGGAGGAAGCACGGGCTCTGCGTCCACGCCACTCTCGGGATCACCTGCCAGAACTGGCGAGTGACCGAAAGAGGTCAGCCCCCAGTGACCCCAGACAGCCCGGTGGGAAAAGAGGCGCTGCCGTTCTGACTGGGGTGATCAGAAATGGGGCTGTGGCGCCTTTTGTGGAAAGTGACGCCTTCCTGATCATAACAGGATTTTCTGAACTGCCTGAGAGAAGGGATTTAGTAAGAGGGTGAAGAAAAGGTACTTCACAGTCTAGGTCATGGTCTGGAAAAGGCTTAAGGAAAGGAGAAAAAACATATTGTAGTGACTGGGGAGTTGCAGGTTTTGGGGGGATAACCAAGGACAGGAAAGAACAGACGCAGATGTAAAGGCTGTGTGACAGATTCGGTATTGAGACTTTCACCTGCTCAGTCTTGTCTTTGAGGCCCCTCCCTCCCTCCACATGTGTGACAGTGTCAATACATATTGACATTACATGTAAAAGCAGAAACTAATATACCGGACCCTTTGACTTAAGGATAAAAAGAGGACTGAGATATGACCTTAATCTCCAAGTGCTGATTGTATAGGTCCTGAGTGAGTGAATGTATATGTGTGAAAGCGTTTGTGTGTGTATGTGTGTGTGAAAGAGAGAGAAAGAGGGAGAACATGAGAGAGAGAGAGAGAGAGAGAGAGAGAGAGAGAGAGAGAGAGAGAGAGAGAGAGAGAACATAAGAGAGATTGCTCTACCTATATACTTATGATATTATAACTCAATGCCAGAGGCTCTTCAATAGAAGTTTTAATCGCGGGCATGTGGGATTGCAGGATTAACAGCCTGAGTACATTGTAAAGAAATTAGAAGGACAGATTGGATATCCAGTGATGTCAGCATTAGGAAGCAGCGTATGAGCAGAAGGTCGGGGGCAGATGCAGACAGTCCTGTGATGGATGCTGGGATCAGGCGCTGAGGAGGATCTGTTAAGGAAGGGGCTGTGAAAGGCCCGGATTTCAAGCAAAGGAGACTAGGTATTTTCCCAAGGCCCTGGGGCCTGAGCAGTTGGAGACAGGAGAGTTGAGAAGCTGAGGTCAAACTGTGCCTAATTAAAGCCACTGGCGGGAATCCCCTGGCAGGTATTTGAGTCTGAACTCAAGAGTAAATGAATCTAATTGCGTACGTTGAAATCAGATGATGGTAACGTGCTCAGCCATTTAGGAAAGAGTGTATCTTCAGCACATATTTCTATACTTTGTGGAAATGAGAAAATCATCGAGGTCCAGTTTAGGTAGGGTTTCTGCAGAAGTAAGGGGGGAAAGAAGAAAGAAACAGACATACAACCAAAGGGACTTTTCTTTTTCTTTTTCTGATATTTAATTTTTTACTTTTAAATGAACCGCCATGAGGTACAGTTACAGACTTACAAACTTTCGTGCTTACATTTCAGTCAGGCAGTGTAAAGGGATTTTTCTTAAGAATGAAGATGCAACTGTGGTAGAGAGGAAAGCCAAGATCCAATAAGGATGAAGAGGCAGGACAGTATGAATTCCTGCATGTCCCTATGGGCCCAGCGTGGTTCCCGTGGGGCGGGAGGCACGGGGCACTGAGGGAGAGGAGTAAGGAGAGACAGTCAGAAACCATGGTAAACCCCGGGTTAAGGTGAGCTGGTGCAGTTGTACAAAGACAGTAGACACTTGTGTATGAGACATCGAGAAGAGAGGTTTAGAAAACAAGCAGGAGTGACATTGGTAGAAAGACTTCCTGAAACTTTTGTGAAAAGTTTTTTTTTTTTTCTGAGTTTTTAATTAAACTATTAGGCTGATATAATGAGATGGGATGTCCCAGCGACTCTGAAGAGGAAGTTCACTGAAACAGACTATCAGTGTGGCCAAGAGGACGGGAAACAGCAGATGAGGAGGGGGGCTGAGAGGGAGCCTTTCCATGTCAGGGAACAACCCTGAATCCACTGGTCAGACCCCCAGAGGGGCTCTGAGGCAGGCAAATGCCCACGGGGAACAGGAGGCAGCAGCCCGGAAGTGGTTCACACTCGTCTCAGAAATGAGGCTTGTCTTGTGACGAGTTGTCTCCCGACAGCTAACAACTCATTAGTTGCAAATGAGAGAGAACTATGGAGAGATGTGTGCACTGACAGACATGGAGGAAGGATGGCTGCACTGAGTCTCACTGAGGCTCAGTGAGACTGACGGACTCAGAGGAAGGACGGCTGCAGGCGGCTCAGTGAGGAGCGAGGTGTGTGAATGAGGTCTCGTGGGGCCAAGGGGCTGGGGGCCTCTCCAGCACTGGAGGAGGCAGCAGTGACACAGAAATGGCCTCTGAGGAGATTCCAGAAAGTTCTGAGGGAATATAAGTAAATGGTTGTGGCCAAGAGGCTGGAAGAATAGACTCAAAGGGATAGATATAGCAGGTCAGGAGAGATCAGTGCGGCCAGGAAGGGTGTTTGCCTCAGGAGAGTGTGGGATCCCCGGGAGAGCGCCACAGGGCAGGGGGGCTGTTGTGGAGGAAGGTCTGCAGGAGAAATGGCAGTGTGTGTGCGTGTGTGTTGGGGGGTGGGGTGGGGCCACAGGGTTCTGTAGGAGAAATGGCTAGAAGAAATGGTACAGAAAAGCATCATAAATGCTGTCCCCAGGGAGTCACTAGGAATGACAGACAGCCACTGGAAGGAACGGTAGCCCTGCTGGACCACAAGTAATGATGGAGGAAGACAGAGGAGAGCTAAACAGGGCAGTACTGTGTAGTGGGTGGTCCGAGCAGGTGTGACGCAGATTCAGAACGGGGAATCCTGCCAGAGCCCCCAGGAGGTCTGATTGGTTGCATCTGGGGGGGAGGGGTAAAAGATCCCGCTGCAAGGAGTTGTACACAGGAAGTGGGGGAGCCAGGAGGCAGCAGCAGGCTGGCTCTGTTGCTCTGGGGACAGCAGTGGGGGTGGCGGGCAGAGGCTTGTTACTGGTAAGGAAGCTGACGGGGAATCTGGTTCTGAGGAATCCTGAGGAAAGGCTATTGGCCTGGCTAAATGATAGGGCGAAAGGCTGCACCGCAGTTGTGATCAGTGTCCTAGATGGGGACGAGTGATGGAGGGAAGCAGCTTGGGAAAGAAGCGTTCTGCACCCAGGCCTTTTGCCGAGACATGCAGAGAGACAGCTGGACGGTGTTGTGGCCAGCCACTGTGAGAGCGTGCCTCGGTGAGCACTGGCGGAAAGTGACGATCACTCTGTGGGGAAGGAAGAGGAATGGGAGGAGGGGCACCATGGCGAACAGGAAGAAAAGCAAGGATTTTAACTGGGGTGCAGAAATGAAGGGGTGAGTCGAGAAGGGCAGGCAAGAGGGCCAAAACAAGTGTTTCCAGAAAGTGGTACCGCTGCTTATTAGATGCAAGTCAGCGAGATCAGAAGCAAAGGGCAAGGCCGCGAGGAAGGGGCTCAGAAGGGACTGGTGTCACGAGGGGGCACCATGCTTGAATGAAGGCAGAAGCAGCAGGAAGGCCTGTCCACGCTGGGAGACTCCGGAGTCTGAAAGGGTGGGAGCCGAGTGACGGCAAGTGGCAGGACTTCCACACAGGACTGGGCTGAACTGAGAGTGCAGGCGCATTCAGGACAGCGTGAAGGAAGTGAGAGGACAGAAAGATTATTAAATCCACGAGAAATGATCTAGAGATGGTAGCTATCAAGACAACTGACCACGAGGGCGAGAAAGACAGAGCCGCAGGTAAGGTGCTTGCCTTCCGTGTGGCCGGCCCAGGGCTGGTCCCCAGCACTGCATATGGTGCCCTGGCACCACCAGAAATGACCCCAGAGCACCTCCAGGTGTGACCCCTGAAACAACACCCTGCCTCCCTTCAAATCCTGACCATGGTGTAAGTAATTCAATCCGTAGGTTTGTCTTAGGTTAACGAAAAATAGAAAGCCTCAGAAGAGGGGCTGGAGCAATAGCACAGCGGGGAGGGCGTTTGCCTTGCATGTGGCCGACCCGGGGTCGATTCCCAGCATCCCATATGGTCCCCTGAGCACCGCCAGGAGTAATTCCTGAGTGCAGAGCCAGGAGTAACCCCTGAGCATTGCCAGGTGTGACCCAAAAAGCAAAAAAAAAAAAAAAAAGCCTCAGAAGAGATGGGGCGATCTGAAGGGTGTCGGTCTGGACGGGAGGGTGCAGCAAGGGGCCAGGGCAGGCTGGAGGGATGCGGTGTCAAAGTTAGAAGAGATGGGAATGATGGAAAGATGCAGGTCAGCTGGCAGTAGGTGAAGTGGCCTTGGCAGACAAGCGAGGACCAGTTTTCTGGTACGGGAAAGATCTGAGAACTGTCTGGTCGAATCTGGGTCTTGATGCCACAGAGACAACGGGAGAAGAACAGAGCCTGAAGGAACCAGGACATTTTGGCGGGTAGAGTTAACTGGGAGGACCAGAAGGAGCCAGGGCCAGAGACAGCAGCGGGTCACTCAGGCCCCTGGAGGCGGCTGGGCCGGATCCTCAGCGTCACTAGGGTGATTCCTGAGCACAGAGCCAGGACCAGCCCCTGAGCGCTGCTGGGTGGCAACCTGAAGACGCCAGGGTGGTCTGTAGCAGGGATGACTCGTGCAGGGAGAGGAACGGCTTAGGGAACCCGACTCTGCGGTCAAACTCCACCCACGTACAGAGAGTCGAAGGTGTCGCGCTGTAAGGAATTCAGATGTGGGGAGACGACCTCCAAGGGGGAGATGAGTGCCCCTGTGCAGATGCCACAGTTAGGTTACGCTCAGAACCCACTACCACGACAAGGGCTTCTGTCTGTTGTGGGGTCACACCAGCGGTGCTTAGGGCTTACTCCTGGCTCTGTGCTCAGGGATCACTCCCGGCAGTGCTCGGGGGACCATCTGGGGTGACGACAGGGATCAAACCTGGGACAGCCGTGTGCAAGGCAAGTGCCTTGCCTGCTCAGGCCTGTGAAGGGTTTCTGGATGTGAGAGACGCTGGCTAGGGAGTGCTGCCATGCAGGAGACACGGACCGAGTGAGCGAACAGAGATGGCAGCGAGAAGGGAGGCTGGAGTCCCTGTTGCTGTAGGGCAAGAGAGGTACAAGGGAGAAGACCTCCTGTCCCCCCCTTACACACACACACACACACACACACACACACACACACACACACGCACGAGACAGGAGAAGGCTCCAAATTAATTAAGAGGCATTATTCGATAGATGAGAGAATGATTGAGTAAGTAGCATGTGGGTAAGAGAAACCACGTGCACTGTGGTCCTGGGGTGGGGAACCCCCTCAGCTGTGGGCATGGAACTACCTGGGGAGGTACAGGCCTAGCTGGTGGTAGGTCTGATGGTAGTGACGGGGGATGGAGAAATAAAGACCTGGCAAGACGGATGAAGCATCACTCTTGATGCTTTGGCTGGAAACATTCAGGGGGCCTGGGGGCAGGGAGGAGTGGGTGTCAGTCCCAGGGGTGCTGGGGGGGCAGGTAGTGCTGGGGACCAAACCTGGGTACCCTGCAAGCAAAGCATGCTCTCTGCCCGAGGCCTGACTGCAGTGCCGATCTACTTCATAGACTGGGATCTGTCCAAGGAGGAATTTGTCAGGCACAGGAATTCTTAAAGCCACCAGAAATGCAGGGTGGGGTGCAGAGGGCTGTGTTTTAACAGACCAGGGTCTGATAACACCAAGGCAGCTGGGGAGGAATCGTGGGGAAAAGGTTTGGTGACTAACTTGTCACACTGTGGGACTGGCTGAAAACTAGAGACTGCAACTGAGTGGGCACGTGCAGGGTGGCAGATGTGGAAAGACCAAGGAAGCAAAAGGGCACCTGGGCCTCAGGCTCGGGTGGGTGTTTGGAAGGATGAAGACTGAATGGCCAGTGGGCAGCAAAGAGCAGGAACCTTGGTGGTGGACCTCTGTCATGTTCAGTCGGCTGGGGAAAGGATGGAAGCTGCGAGGGCCTGGTCGGGAGTGTCTGAGCCACGGGGCGGGGGAGGGGGGCAGTGGCTGTCAGGGAAGGCGACAGGGCATGCTTCGTGGGGCTGCTCAGTCCCTGAGCATTCATACAGAAATTGTCACTGGCAGCAGTTGGAGGAATAAGGCCCCGCACGTGGGCGAGGCTGGAGAAGAAAGGGGAGGGGAGCTCCCTGGGGGAGAGGCTGTGTGAAGGCAGGAAAGGAGTTCGGAGCGAGGGAGCGGGTGGGGGGCGGCGGTGGGGAGGGGGCCTAAAGAATGTGCATCCGTCACCCTGCTAGGTGGATGCAGGGAAATGCCCAAAGGGGAATCGGGAAGAGAGCCCAGTTAGGCGGGGTGGGAGATGGGTTAGGACTTGCTGAGAGACAAGCAAACCGAGAGCCCCCCGAGGGAAAGAAAAGCAAGAGTGGGTCAGAGGGACACGTGGAAGCTGGAAGTGGGTAGTGGGGAGAGAGATGCAGGCTTGGGGGAGCAGAACACGTAGTGCAGAAAATCAAATGTGGAAGGGCAGGTAAGTCAAGAAGCGGAACAGGACCATTGGGAAATAGGAAATTGCTGAAAGTATGGGAGAGAGGGAGAGGGAGAGAGGAGAGAGGAATGAGAGAGCGGAGAGAGAGAGAGAGAGAGAGAGAGAGAGAGAGAGAGAGAGGAGCGAGGAAGGCTTTGCAGGCAACCGACTAACCGGGATCGATCCCCAGTGCCACATCTGGTTCCCTGAGCACAGAGTCGCGAGTCAGCCCCGAGCACTGCAGTGTGGCCCAGCACCTGCACTCCCCTCCAAAAGGAGGGACCTTGCTGGAGTCGTGTATTAACAAGGAGGGAGAGTGAGACAAGAATGGGGCGAGGCAGCAATGGCGGGGAGAGGCTTCTTGGTTGGAAAAATACTGGACCGTAATGGTGTGGACAGTGCAGGGCAAGGCTGGAGGAGATGGACATGAAGGGCATGCCGGGGGCGGGAGCGGCGGGCCGAGCAGGCTGACCGGGAGTACAAACGAGTGCACAGAGGAAGCAGCGGGGCAGGAGTGAGCGCCAGAGAGGACACGCTCCTGAGGCAGTGGCGGAGGGTCCTGACGGAAACCGGCTTGGGAGAGCTTCGCGCAGTCTGCTTGAGACTGTGTCTTTAGGAGACACTGCTGACAGCCTTCAGCTCGGGCAGGACTGAGATGAGGAATGATGCCTCGAGATCAGATACAGGGTCTGTTTGGAAACGTGGATGAGAACCATGAAGAATGTGCAAATGGCAGGAGAAAACACTGACTACTGATAAGATACAGGGATGGTAGCCGGGAGGAAGAGGAGAGGGAGGGTCGGGCTCAGCGGAACACGGGGAGGCTTCCTCCTAAGTAACAGGAGCACGGAGTTACAGCGGGCTCCTCACGGAGACTACAGAGACCCAGGCGGGCCAGAGAGAGGGTAAGGCGCTGGCCTTGCGTATGTTGACTCCAGGTTCTATCCCCGGCACCCCGTATGGTCCCCTAAGCCCCACCAGGAGTGTTCCCTGAGCACAGAGCCAGGAGTCAGCCCTAAGCACCACCAGGTGTGGCCCCCAAACAAACAGGAGTTCCAGAATAGAGAGATATGCCAGGAAATTCTAGTTAAGTCATGTATTAGTGGGAGAAATAAGGTCCTGCAAATGAGTAAGATACAGAAAGCGAACCAGCTTTAGAATTCTTGATGGAAAAAAAATCATTACATATCTATAGTCATATATAGATATTGTTTTAAACCCTTAAATATAGCATTACATTAAAATAAAGGTTATGTATCAAAATTGGGTAGTTACTTTTAAATGGAAGAGGAAAGAAATGATTCTGAAGTGGTATAGAGGAAGCCTCAATTCTATATGCAATGTAGAAAATCTCAAATCCGCATAAAGCTGACGCATGAAGGAGGGCAGATGAAGTTTTGGATATTAAAACTATAAAGGGTACATTAGAATATAACAAGGGCACACATGATGAGAAAGACTAGCAAGGGAAGATCAGAATGAATCCTGATGTAAAGTTGAGAGAGCAGTGGAACCTTGAACACAGCAGAAAGACGGTGGCTTGGCCAACTCGAGCGATGACCTGTTTGCTGAGAAGTGGGTGGGGATGACTGAGGACGTGCACATCTCAAGAGAAGACCAGTGCATCTACATGAGGAGAGGCGGAAGCTACAACTATTACACGTATCAATGTACGAGACAAAGAACATGCAGATCTACTGAGAAATACACGTATGTGTAGACTGCAGATGTTTGTGTGTATTTAAGGCGGGAGGGGGAAGCAGGGAGAGACTGGAGCTGCCATCTAAGACAGGGAGGGTCATAGGGCGAGACCATGACGGAGAGCATAGAGTTTTGCAAAAGGTTCATAGGAGGCGGGGAGGGTGCATTGATTTATTTTTTGGTTTTTGGGTCAGATCTGGTGGTGCTCAGGGCTGACTCCTGGCTCTGTGCTCAGGGATCACTTCTGGTGGGGCTCGAGGGACCATATGGGGTGCCAGGGATTGAACCGGGATCAGCGGTGCAGGCAAGCGCCCTCCCCGCTGTACAATGGCTCCAGCCCCAGAAGGGTATTTGTTGAAACGAATTTTGTTTTGTTTTGTTGGGGGGATGTTCCCTGGTGGTCTTTTCAGGCTATTCTGTGCTCAGAGGGTGTTCCCAGTGGTGCTCAGGGGACCATGTGGTGCCAGGGGTTGAACCTGGGCACCCTGCATGCAAAGTCAGCCCTTTGGCTCTCTCTTCAGACCCAAGAGCGGGCATTTATGTAAAGAGGACCAGGATGAGGAACACAGGGGTTCTGGGATATGTCACCCATAAGTGGCCCAGCGGGGGAGGGGCAAGAATGTGGCTATAAAGGAGCTGGAATACAGTGTGTTGATGGACAGGCTGGGGCGCAATGGGCACAGGCGAGAGAGGCAACAGAGTGGAGTGAGGAAGCCAGAGCAGGGCCGTCGACACTCCAGCCCAACTGGAGGAAAGGAACCAAGACGGGAGAAGGGTAACTGTGCCGAAGGAGTTCATATTCGGGCGAGGCGACTGCACTCCCTGGAAGGATAATGCTGGAGGGAGACCCACGGGGAGAAACGTAGGGCGTCACGGGAGAAGGGGAAGGGGCAGGAGAGCAACATGCAGGTAAGCGTGGCCTCTGCTCCACACAGAGGCAGAGCTGTGATCGACTCAAGAGCGCGGGTGGCAGAAACAGATGCGGCCGTGTCTCTTTCTGCCGCCCGGAGGAGAGCAGCCTTGCGTAGACGGTGTGGCAGCAGGACAGAGCAGCGGGGAGTGACCAGGCCTCAGAGCATGGACAGAACGGAGGGGCCCCGAGGCCTGGAAGACGAGTGCCCGCTGCCTCTGCCCTTCCCACTGGGAACTGGAGTGCTCAAGTGCGCGCTCGGTGGCAGGAGGGGTCTCAGGACCTAAGAAGCCAGTCCTGGCAACGGAAAGGGCGCAGGGTCCCCACTGCGCTCTGGAGGGTGTGAAGGGGCACATTCGCACTGCAGATGAATGCGAGTGGTTGGGGGGCCGTGAGCCTCCAGGGGACGGCCTTGCCCGGGCTGGCAAGGAGCGAGTGGGCAGAGAAGGGGGGAGGATGATTAAGACCCAACAGGGCAGACATTCAAAGGAAGACCTGCTGGAGGTGTGATATTAAAGTCACCAAGAACTTCAGGGCTCGTGCGAGGACTGGCTGCTAGGAAGCGGGCACTTGGCAAGGCTTGAATTTTAAGACAAACAACAGAAGCGGGAAAGGAGACCGGGGACGGGAGGGAGGCCCGAGGCGGGCGGGCAGGGAATATGCACCGAGCCCAGTGGCTGGTGCACCTGAAACTAGACTGAGGGCGGCAGGCGCTGTCTCCACACGTGGCTGAGAGCGGGTCCTCCTTCCCGTCACCACGTGGGGACTCGGGGACAGTGGCAGGGCGAGGCCGCCTTCCTGCGCCAGCACAGGCATCTAGCGTGCACCCGAGTCTGGCTGGGGTGGCGTGCGCTGCAGTCTTAGTCCTAGGCAGGTGGACTGGCTCTGCTGAAAGTTTTAAATATGTTGTGCATTATATTCCTATCCTCCTCCGTACAATGTGGAGTGACACGGGCAGCTCGCCGGTGGGTAAGTAAATGCTTCCGAAAGCTTCTTACTTACGTACTGCAGTTCAGACACCAATATGCTGTTTGTATTGCTCTTGAAAATAGCCCATTGTTCCTTGGCAGGGTGAAAGAATGCAGCGAGGTGGTGGTCTGTGCCACAGGGGAATGTGCAGACTCATGAATGAATTATCCGCTAAAAACTGGAGTTGTTCTTAAAGTGATGTATACACTTAAAATGTAAAAAGGATTAGAGAGAAATATATCCAGAGTTCTCAAAATGTGATGCTTGAGGAAAATGTTAACTTTTTGTTTTTCATAAAGGGCATGGTTGAGGGATTTTTCCAATACAAGACTGGAATGCAAATATTTAATGACAAAACTATTAGCATATTTTAGACAAAGGATGATGCATCTTGCTTGTAACTAACTGTAAAGTAGCTGAATCACAAAGAGAACTGAGGCCGTTCTTAAAGGAAGAAAGAGGAGGTGAGAAAGGTGACAAATATAACTGCAGACACGAAAGGGCCCAGACCCAGGGAAGTTAAGTGGGCACAAAACTCAGCCATTCGAGACATTCCGTGAAATGGACTGAAAAGAAGGCAGGCTGCAGGCGTCCCGCCGAGGGGAAGGAGAGGACCCCAGGAAGCCAGGGAGTGAGGCAGGAGGAGAGAAGTGGGCTGAGCTGCCCGTAGAGAGAAGGGAGTGTTGGCGCAGAGGGGGACACGCGCTCCAAACGGGAACCAGTGGGGAAAGACTGTTAGATGCCGTGTGAGAATGACAGACTGAAAATCCAGGTTTGCAGTGACAGCTGTATCCCTGAATATAATAACAATAATATGTATATATATACATATATACATATATGCAGGTGCTGTGGATCCATAGAGAGCAATGCAGGCCCAGGCATGGCGGTTTACATCAGTACACAGCTCTGCACGGGGCAGAGTGCAGGGGTCCTGGAGGAAGATGAGGGCTGAGGAGCAGCTGGGCGAGGTCAGAGATGGTGGGGGGGAGGCGTGTGCAGAGACCAGGAGGGGTTCGGGACACTAGCTGGGAACAGGGACTACAGAGGATGACTGTGCTTAGGGAGAAGTCAGGGACCGGCTCAGAGAGGGGTTGGAACCAGGCGAGAGGGAGGGGCAGGGGAGAGGCAGGGCGAGGACAGGAGAGCACAGGAGGCCGAGCAGAGCTACTGCACCTGCTCCGTGCCCCAGGGGCCCGTCCACCCACCTGGGGGCTGAGCAGTTCTCTGCTTGGAACAGAAGCACCCAAAATCCTGCAAAAGGAAACCCCTCAAAGGTGCTGTGGACAGGCTGCCCTGGGGGCCGTGCGTCCTCGGGGAGAGTTGGGGGGGGTGGGCAGCAGGGGAGGAGCCCGAGGGGCCCCGAGTGCAGAAGGGGATTGGAGGACAGGGCCTGGGCCCAGCAGACAGCGGCAAATGGATGTAGCCAAGAAGGCAGGGGGTGCTGGGGGCTCCAGCAGGGACCCCAAGAGAGGGGGGAGGGAGAGGAGGGGCGGGTCAGAGGTGTGAGCGGGGAGTCTGGGGGCAGGAGGCAGCAGGGCCTGGACCCAGGTGAGGCTGAGGGAGAGCAGGGCGGACCCCCGGGTGGGGCCTGCAGGGCTGAGAGGAAGTTCCAGGTGTCAGAGAGAGGAGAGGAGGGGAAGGAGGCCGCAGGGGACTCAGCCCAGCAGGGAGGGAGCACTGAGGCGAGGAGACAGCAGGGAAGGCAGAGTATGGGGGGAAGGGACCCCAGAGGAAGGCAGTGTCCCAGGCACAGACGGAGGTCGCTGGACAGAGCCCCCTGGGGAAGACCCTTTCCTGGGCTCCTGCCGCAGAGGTAGAGAAGGGGCGCCAGGCCGCAGCTGCCTTTGTGGAGAAGAGGGGTGCAGGATGGGTGCCTGGGGGCAAGTGGAGGGGTGCAGAGAGGCCACAGGAGGGCAGGGAGAAGTGGTGGTCCCACAGCAACAGAACATTCCAGAAAGTATCAAACTTCTAGGCCAGGCTCTTCATATGGATCCGGTGGGGAGGGAGGGGGTGGGCGTGGGATGGGTGGGATGGGCTGTGGGTGGGTGCGGGCTGGGAGGGAGGGTGGGAGAGGGGGTGGGGCTGGGGGGGAGAGGCCAAGCTCTGGCCTGGGGGACAGTGTCTCTGTGGGCCTGCTGTGAGGGCCAGGGTGTCAGACCGCAGGAGAGGAGGGGCGGGTCCAGGGGAGGCTCTGCAGGGGCTCATGCCCCTGACCGCAGTGGACGGGCCACTAGGGGTCAGGATCAGGTCAGGAAAGGACAGTGGGCAGAGAGTTGGGGTGTGCAGAGCCATGAGGTCACGGATGGCGGGGGCCAGAGTGTGACAGGGGACAGAGAGGGACAGGGGCATGACGTGGTGGGTCCAGGAGGAGCGAGCCGGGACAGGCGAGGGGCTGGGGTCCCCAAGGAGTGGGCAGGGCAGGCAGAGGGACCCCAGGGTCAGGGGGTCCACAGCCTTGACTCTCCCTGAGGGTGGGGGTGACTTCACCTGAGGGGGCGGGCGTGCCCCCGGAGAGGGGTCTGTCCACACACCTGGGGCTGAGCAGTTCTCTGCTCGGCACAGAAACACCTAAAATCCTTCAAAGGAAGCCCCCAAAGGTGCTGTGGACAGGCCACCCTGGGGGCCGTGCGTCCTCGGCAGGAGTCATGGGGGGGCAGCAGGGGAGGAGCCCGAGGGGCAGAGGGACCCCGAATGCAGAGGGGGAGCGGGGGGAGGCAGGGTCCAGGCCCAGCAGACAGCAGCAAATGGATGTAGCCAGGACAGGGGGTGCTGGGGGCCGTTGGGGGTGTGGGGGCTCGAGCAGGGTCCCGAGAGGGGCTGGAGGGGGCAGGGGAGGAAGACAGGGAGGAAGGGGCAAGACAGAGGCCCCTGTAGGGGTGCAGGGAACGGGGAGCAGGGGCTCAGGGGGAGGGAGAGGCGGGGCCCCAGAGGTGTGAGGGAGCGGAAGCCCAGGGTGGGCAGGGGGCAGGGGGCCTGGGGCGGTGAGGCTGGGGGCCAGAGAGGCCCTGGCCCGCGCGTCTCGGGGATCTCGTACATACGCAGCAGAGTAGCGCCTCGGACCCCGTAGGCAGCAGGTGAGTGAGGAGCAGAGTGCCCGCGAGGGGGTTGCCCATGGCGGGCCTCAGCTGAGCAGTGATCTTGGTGACCAGGTACGGTCACTTGCTCGTGCGGCCCCCAGAGCCCGGACAAGCTGGCGGGGAGGCGGGGCAGGCTGGCTCCGCAGGCGGCCACGGGGACGGCCCTGCCTGGATGTGGGCTGTGGGCATGCGCGGGCACCAGCTGGCATGGCTCGGGTGGAGGCCTGGCGCGCTCAGCAGGACGCCGAGAGGTGGGCACTTAGAGGCCCGCTGGCCACTGCCATGGACGCTTCCAGCCAGAAGCCTCCAGGCGGCGGGGCGGGCGGAAGCGCGAGAGCAATGGGTGTGGACGGCGGCGGGCAGTGGGCAGCTGGGCGTGGAGGCAGAGCTGTGGGCACAACTCAGGGACAGGCCGTGCTGAGCACAGGGCAGGGGAGACCCATGCTGTGAATTCACCCGGGGCCTCGGGCACGGCCCCGCGGGCAGAGGCTGGGTGGCGTCTCTGGGGCCAGGAGGGACTCGGAGAAGCCGTGGGCAGGAGCAGGCGTCGGAGCAGGGGCTCCTCCCAGCGGGAAGGGCCCGGGATGCACGTGGCGCGGGGCGGTGGGGGTGGGATGGGGTCCTGGGGCGCGGAGGAGGAGGCCCACTGGCAGAGGCAGAGGGGAAGAAGCCCTGTGTGGAGTTGGACGGGGTGCCCAGGGGCCGAGGCGTGGGGACAGCTCGTGTCCGAGGGAAGTCAGGAAGGAGGAAGAGGGTGCTGAGAGGGGCCGGGCCGGGGCCTAGGGGGGCCGAGGAGGGCAGGACAGTTCGCTAAGAGGGCAACACAGAGGGAGGGAGGCAAGAAGGGGTGAGGCTGAGGCAAGGAAGGGCCACGGGACAGAGGGGCCGCTGGGTGGGGCACGGGGTCTCGACCCGTGGCCAGCAGCAGCGAGAGACAGTGGAGGCCCAGGGAAGTGAGTGCGGAGGAAAGGGAGTGAAGGAGTAAGGGTCTGTGCGGGAAGGATGAGGCAGGGGAGGGAAGGGGCCTGGTGGGACACCAGGAGGGGGGAGATGGGTAATCCCGCCCTGAGCTGAGGCAGCGCTGGGCCCAGTGAGGGGCGCTGGGAGAACAGGATGGGCTGTGGGCGGGTGCAGGCTGGGGGGTACAGAAAGGGGCGTGGAGAGGCCACTTCCTGCCGGTGAGAAAGCAGGAGGGGAAGGCCAGGGTCCCAGGTGGAGGCTGTGCAGGGGCTCGTCGTGCCCCTGACCGCGGTGGATGGGTCACTAGGGCCAGGGCCAGGTCAGGAAAGAACAGTGGGGAGAGAGTTGGGGTGTGTGAGGTCATGGATGGCCGGGGCCAGAGTGTGACAGGGGATAGAGAGGGACGGGGGCTCGACGTGGTGGGTCCAGGAGGAGCGAGCCGGGACAGGTGAGGGGCTGGGGTCCCCCAGGAGGGGGCGGGGCAGGCAGAGGGATCCCCGGGTCAGGGGGCGTCCATAGCTGTGACTCTCCCCGAGGGTGGGGGGTGACTTCACCCGAGGGGGGGCGGGCGTGCCCCCAGGGGGGTCTGTCCACACACGGGGGGCTGAGCAGTTCTCTCTGTTCAGCACAAAAACACACCCAAAAACTTGCAAAAGGAAACACAAAAACACCCCAAAGGTGCTGTGGATAGGCCGCCCTGGGGGCCGTGCATCCCCGGGGGGAGTCACGGGGGGGGGGAGGGCAGCAGGGGAGGAACCTGGGGGGGGCAGAGGGACCCCGAGTGCAGAGGTGGAGCGTAGTGGGGGCAGGGCCCGGGCCCAGCAGACAGTGGCACATGGATGTAGCCAGGACAGGGGTGCTGGGGGCCAGTGGGGGTGTGGGGGCTCGAGCAGGGTCCCGAGAGGGGCTGGAGGGGGCAGGGGAGGAAGACGGGGCACGAGGAGGCAGAGCACTGACGGGTCCATGCGGGAAGGAGGGGGCAGGACAGAGGCCCCTGAAGGGGCGCGGGAGGGGGAGCAGGGGCTCAGGGGGAGGGAGAGGTGGAAGGTGGGGTGTGGGAGAGGAGGGGCCGAGAGTGGGTCCAAGATGGAGGAAGCCAGATGCCCCATGGGAGGGCTGGGGGGGCGGGAGGCAGCAGGGCTTGGTCCCAGGTGAGGCTGAGGGGTCCCGGGGTGAGCAGTGGGGTGGGGGGGTCCAGCAGGGTCAGACATAGAGAAGTTCCGGGAGCGCTGTTTGGAGAGCGGGGGTGAGGTGGTCGGTGAGGCGGGGGTGAGGTGGTCGGTGAGGCAGGGCTGGGGCGTGGAGGGCAGGGGCCCTCAGAGGAGGAGGTCAGGCCAGGCTGGCGGGCAGAGCAGGGCAGGCACCAGGGGAGAGGGTGTCCACCACGGGAGGGCGGCCGGACGAGCCCACTGGCGGTGGGAAGTCGGCGGGCTGGCGTGGGCCCTGGGGCAGGGCAGCGCAGGGGTGCTGGAGGCCCCGGGCAGAGACGGGGCGGGCCGTGCGGCCTGGGCGGGGGTGTGGGTGTCCAAGCTGTCTTGGCTGTGGGAAATCTCGGTGTGGGGAGGGATGGGTCAGGCGCATCGGGAGGGTCCCTGGCGGAATGGGGGTCTCGGGGACAGGCAAGCACAGCGAGGACCGGGGGCGAGAGGATAATGCGTGCCCCAGATCTGGGAAGGGGGTGACCGTGTACAGTGATGTGGGGGCCAGTCGGGGGCCAGGGATGGACGGGGGGTGGCGCAGAGGTTCCAGGAGGAGCGAGCCGGGACAGGCGAGGGGCTGGGGTCCCCCAGGAGGGGGCGGGGCAGGCAGAGGGATCCCCGGGTCAGGGGGCATCCACAGCCGTGACTCTCCCCGAGGGTGGGGGGTGACTTCACCCGAGGGGGGGCGGGCGTGCCCCCGGGGGGGTCTGTCCACACACGGGGGCTGAGCAGTTCTCTCTGTTCAGCACAAAAACACACCCAAAAACTTGCAAAAGGAAACACAAAAACACCCCAAAGGTGCTGTGGACAGGCCGCCCTGGGGGCCGTGCATCCTCGGGCGAGTCACGGGGGTGGGGGGGGCAGCAGGGTGGAGCCCGGGGGGCAGAGGGACCCCAAGTGCAGAGGGGGAGTGGGGGGGGGCAGGGCTCGGGCCCAGCAGACAGCGACACATGGATGTAGCCAGGACAGGGGTGCTGGTGGCTGGTGGGGTTGTGGGGGCTCGAGCAGGGACCCCAAAAGGGGTTGGAGGGGGCAGGGGAGGAAGACGGGGGAGGAAGGGCAGAGCACTGAGGGGTCCATGTGGGGAGAGGCAGGCGGCAGCAGGGCCGGGAGCCAGGCAGGCTGAGGGGACCTGGGGTGGGCAGTGGCGGGGAGCCAGTGGGGGACACAGCAGAGAAGCCCCTGCGTTCTGGAGGGTCCCACGGGGGTGCCCCAAGGGGCAGGCGAGTCTGGGGGAGGCTGAGGGTGGCAGGAGCGCGTCCGGAGGGGCCCGCTGAGGCCCCGCCTGCACCACACGGCTCACTGAGGGGGGCTGAGGCCCCGACGCCCCGGAGGCCGCCTCGTCCAGGGCGGAGGGCCGGGGAGGAGCCGGACGCCCCGTGCCAGGCAGCAGGGGGTCCCGGGCCAGCCCCGGGCCGGTGTCCAGGGAGCGGGCGCGGAGGGGGACACAGAGGCAGGGGCGAGGTGAGGAGAGCAGCCAGAGGGCAGGAGCGCTGAGACGGGGGTGCGGGAGGGGAGCGAGGCGGGCAGCGCACAGACAGTGGGGACAGTGGGGTGCGGCTGACAGGACTGCAGGCTTTGGGGGGAGCCCGGGGGGGTCGGGGTAGGAGGAGTGGCCGGAGCGAGGAGCCATCCCGGGGGGGGGGGGGTGGCTGAAGAGGGCGAGGGAGGAGCGATGCAGAGCACTGTGTCCGGGGCAGGAGAGAGCACGCGGCAGATGGAGAGAGCGGGGCCGAGGCCCAGAGAGAACGAAGCAGGCAGGCTGCCGAGACGGGGAAGGACAAGCGGGCGCCTGGAGAGAACAGGGGCCCTTCTCAGGGCCCGGGCAGGCCGCAGCAGGCGGTGAGGGACAGGAGGGCACCTGGGGTCAGATGGGGACACGAGGGGACCCAGTGTAAGACAGGAAGGGACCCGGTGTGAGGGGACCCAAGGGGGCCCATGTGAGAGGACAGAGGGGACTGTGTAGGGGGACATGAGGGGACCTAGTGTGAGTGGGCAGGAGGGGGCCCAGTGTGAGGAGACAGGAGGGGCTCTGTCGTGAGGGGACAGGAGGAGCCCAGTGTGATGGGAAAGGAGGGGTTCCCCGGTGAGGGGGGATAGGACGGGGTCCAGTGTGAGGAGACATGAGGGGATCCAGTGTGAGGGGACAGGAGGGGGCCCGGTGTGAAGGAGACAGAAGGGGGCCCAGTTTGAGGAGACAGAAGGGGACGGGGAGGGGACCTGGTGTGTGAGGGGACAGGGGAGGATCCGGTGTGAGGGGACAGGGGAGGACCCGGTGTGAGGGGACAGGGAGGACCCGGTGTGAGGGGACAGGAGAGGACCCGGTGTGAGGGGACGGGGGAGGACCCGGTGTGAGGGGATAGGGGTATGAGGGGACGGGGGAGGACCCGGTGTGAGGGACTGGGGAGGACCCGGTGTGAGGGGACAGGGAGGACCCGGTGTGAGGGGACTGGGGAGGACCCGGTGTGAGGGGACAGGGAGGACCCAGTGTGAGGGACAGGGGAGGACCCGGTGTGAGGGGACAGGGAGGACCCGGTGTGAGGGACAGGGGAGGACCCGGTGTGAGGGGACAGGGAAGACCCGGTGTGAGGGGACAGGGAGGACCCAGTGTGAGGGGACAGGGGAGGACCTGGTGTGAGGGGACAGGAGGGACAGGAGGGTACCTGGTGTGATGGGACAGGAGGACCCTGTGTGCGGGGCGTGCAGGGGTGCGGCAGGGCGGTGGGCAGGACAGGTGACCGTCAGGCAGGCCCTGAGGAGCCGGTGAGCCCCGGGGAGGCAGCGTGAGCGGGTGAGGCTCTGACGGGCGCTGAGGTGGCGGTGGGTCTCGCACACTTGGTGCAGGCGCCCCGATCCCGGGGAGGTGAGGGGATGCTGGCACGGGCAGGGCGAGGCTGGAATCCCGGGGAGGTGAGGGGATGCTGGCACGGGCAGGGCGAGGCTGGAATCCCAGGGAGGTGAGGGGATGCTGGCACGGGCAGGGCGAGGCTGGAATCCTGGGGTGCTCAGCCTGCGGGGACGGACCCCGGGGGCGGGTGGCTGAGCCGCTGAGCCGCGTGTGGGAAGCTGGAGTGCTCCCTGGGGAGGAGCAGGGCCGGTTGCCCAGGAACGCAGTGTGGGGCGAGCACTGGGGAGTGGGTGCGGAGGTCCCCCCCACCCAGTGTGCAGGCCGTGAGGAAAGAATCACTGTCAGGAAACTGAGTCATCGAGTGAGGGGCAGAGGGGAGGGTCTGTGAGAACCATGAGGTCACGGCCAGCGGCCAGCGGGGGCGAGAGTGTGAGAGGGGTCGGGGAGGGACAGGGGTGGGACGTGGTGGGTCCAGGAGGAGCGAGCTGGGACAGGCGAGGGGCTGGGGACCCCCAGGAGGGGGCAGGGCAGGCAGAGGGATCCCCGGGTCAGGGGGCATCCACAGCCGAGACTGTCCCCGAGGGTGGAGGGTGACTTCACCCGAGGGGGGGTGGGCGTGCCCCCGGGGGGGGGGTCTGTCCACACACCTGGGCTGAGCAGTTCTCTGCTTGGCACCGAAACACCCAAAATCCTTCAAAGGAAGCCCCCAAAGGTGCTGTGGACAGGCCACCCTGGGGGCCGTGCGTCCTTGGGGGGAGTCATAGGGGGGCAGCAGCAGGGGAGCCCGGGGGACAGAGGGACCCGAGTGCAGAGGGGGGGCGGGGGGCAGGGCCTGGGCCCAGCAGGCAGTGGCAAGTGGAAGTAGCCAGGACAGGGGTGCTGGGGGCCGTGGGGTGTGGGGGTTTGAGCAGGGACCCCGAGGGGGGCTGGGGGGCAGGGGAGGAAGACGGGGGAGGAGGGGGCAGAGCACTGAGGGGTCCATGTGGGAAGGAGGGGGCAGGATGGAGGCTCCTGAAGGGCGTGAGGCGGAGCAGGGGGCTCAGCTCGAGGGAGAGGTGGAAGGTGGGTGCCAGCAAAGGAGAGCCTGGACACCCTGGGAGGGGGCGGGGGTCTACCGGCAGGAAGCAGCAGGGCCTGGACCCCCGTGTGCACGAGTCAGGGCCACAGCAGAGAGGCCCCTTACCCCTGGTGGGGTCCGAATGGGCTATGGAAGGGAGGAGAGTCGCATGGGGCCGTGCTCTTGTTGGCCACGGGACTGGCGGAGAGGAAGAGGGGGGGTGCTCCTGCTGGGGGCAGGGGGAGGGGAGGAGGAGGGGAGGGAGGAGTGGATGAGAGAGGAGGAAGAGATGAGAAGAACAGGAGAATAGGGAGGAAAGGAGGACTGCTGAAGAGAGGACAAGTGACAAGGGGGGAGGAAGGTCCTGGAGGAAGGGGTGGAGGAGGGGAGGAAGGAGAAAAGCGGAACAGGGCAGAGGAGGTGAGAGGACAGGAGAGGAGGGAGGGGAGGAGCAGAGCCAGAGAGAAGGAAAGCATAGGGGAAAGGAGCAGAGGAGAGAGGAGTAAGAGGAAGGGAGAGAGGAAAGGAGTGGAGATTAGGAGGAGGGGAGGAATGGAAGGGGCAAGAAAGGAGGGGAGTGGAGAGAGAGGAAAGGAGAGGAGGGGAGGGGAGAGGAGTGGACATTGGGAGAAGGGGAGGAGAGAAGAGGAAATGAAGGAGGGAAGAGGAGAGGAGGGGACAAAAATGGAGAGGAGCTGAAGGGAAAGGAGAGAGCAGGGGACAGAAGAGGAGAAAGGAGGGGACAGGTAAGGACTGGAGGGGAGAGAAGAGGGGAAGGGAGAGGAGAGGAAAAGGGGAAAGGACAGATTAGGAAAGAAGAGAGGAGGGGAGGGGAGAAGATGGGACAGGAGAGGAAAGAAGAAGGGAGAAAGGAAAGGGAAGAGGGGAGAAAGGAAAGGGAAGAGGAGAGAAGAGGAGGGGAGGGGAGAGAAGAGAAAGGTATAGGAGGGGGAAGGAGGAAAGACAAAGAGAGGAAGGAATAGGAGGGGGATAGGAGAGGAGAGGAGAGGAGAGAAGAGGCAAGGAGAGGAGATGATGCAATAGGAGAGGAGAGAAGGGAAGATGAGAGGAGGGGAGGGTAGAGGAGGGGAGAGGAGATAGGAGAAGAGATGATGCAACAGGAGAGATGAGAGGAGGGGAGAGGAGGTAGGAGAAGAGATGATGCAACAAGAGAGATGAGAAGGGGAGAGAAGGGGAGGAGATGAGAGCAGAGAGGAGGGAGAGAAGGGGAGAGGAGATGAGAGAGAGAAGGGGAGAGGAGGGGAGGGAAGAGGAGATAGAAGAGATAATGCAACAGAAGAGAGGACATGATGCAACCAGAGAGGAGAGAGGAAGGTAGAGAAAGGGTGAGGAGAGAGAGGCAAGAGAGAACAGAGGGGGAGAGGACAGGAGGAGGGAAGGCAAGGGGAGAGGAAAGAAGGGGAGGGGAGGGAAAAAGAGGGGAGGAGAGAGGAGCTGAGGGGAGAGTGAGGGAAAAGTGGAGGTGAAGGGAGCGAGGAGGGGAGGGGAGAGGAGGGCAAAAGGGGAAAAGTGGACAGGAGAGGTCTGTCTGCGGAGGAAGCAGGGGTGCGGCCAGCATCAGGGGTGTGTGGTCTCTTCTGGAGGCTGAGGGACCTGATGCTATGGAGTCAGGACAGGAGTCTCTGGGACACACCAGGGACAGGATGCAGGGAAGGGCAAGCAAGGGGTGCAGGGAGCAGGCAGCAGAGTGGACAGCAGGGAGCGGGCAGCAGAGTGGACATGAGGGAGCAGACAACAGCAGTGGACAGCAGGGAGCAGGCAGCAGAGTGGACATCAGGAGAGGGCAGCAGAGTGGACAGCAGGGAGCAGATAGCAGCAGTGGACAGCAGGCAGTGGACAGCAGGGAGCGGGCAGCAGAGTGGACAGCAGGGAGCGGGCAGCAGAGTGGACATGAGGGAGCAGACAGCAGCAGTGGACAGCAGGGAGTGGGCAGCAGAGTGGACAGCAGGGAGCAGACAGCAGCAGTGGACAGCAAGCAGTGGGCAGCAGGGAGCAGGCAGCAGAGTGGACAGCAGGAAGCAGATAGAAGCAGTGGACAGCAGGGAGCGGGCAGCAGGGAGCAGGCAGCAGTGGACAGCAGGGAATGGGCAGCAGAGTGGACATGAGGGAGCAGACAGCAGCAGTGGACAGCAGGGAGCAGGCAGCAGAGTGGACATGAGGGAGCAGACAGCAGCAGTGGACAGCAGGGAGTGGGCAGCAGAGTGGACAGCAGGGAGCAGACAGCAGCAGTGGACAGCAAGCAGTGGGCAGCAGGGAGCAGGCAGAAGAGTGGACAGCAGGAAGCAGATAGCAGCAGTGGACTGCAGGGAGCGGGCAGCAGAGTGGACAGCAGGGAGTAGCAGCAGAGTGGACAGCAGGGAATAGGCAGCAGAGTGGACATGAGGGAGCAGACAGCAGCAGTGGACAGCAGGGAGCGGGCAGCAGAGTGGACATCAGGAGAGGGCAGCAGAGTAGGCAGCAGGGAGCAGACAGCAGCAGTGGACAGCAGGCAGTGGGCAGCAGAGTGGACAGCAGGGAGCGGGCAGCAGCAGTGGACAGCAGGGAGCGGGCATCAGGGAGAGGGCAGCAATGGACAGCAGGGAATGGGCAGCAGAGTGGACATGAGGGAGCAGACATCAGCAGTGGACAGCAGGGAGCGGGCAGCAGAGTGGACAGCAGGAAGCAGATAGCAGTAGTGGACAGCAGGGAGCGGGCAGCAGAGTGGACAGCAGGGAGCGGGCAGCAGAGTGGACAGCAGGAAGCAGATAGCAGTAGTGGACAGCAGGGAGCGGGCAGCAGAGTGGACAGCAGGGAGCGGGCAGCAGAGTGGACAGCAGGGAGCAGCAGCAGAGTGGACAGCAGGGAGCGGGCAGCAGAGTGGACAGCAGGGAGCAGCATCAGAGTGGACAGCAGGGAGCGGGCAGCAGAGTGGACAGCAGGGAGCAGCATCAGAGTGGACAGCAGGGAGCGGGCAGCAGAGTGGACATGAGGGAGCAGACTAGCAGTGGACAGCAGGGAAAGGGTGGACAGCAGGGAATGGGAAGCAGAGTGGACATGAGAGAACAGACAGCAGCAGTGGACAGCAGGGAGCGGGTGGACAGCAGGGAATGGGAAGCAGAGTGGACATGAGGGAGCAGACAGCAGCAGTGGACAGCAGGGAGCGGGTGGACAGCAGGGAATGGGAAGCAGAGTGGACATGAGGGAGCAGACAGCAGCAGTGGACAGCAGGGAGCAGAGAGCAGCAGTGGACAGCAAGCAGTGGGCAGCAGGGAACAGATAGCAGGACAGCAGGAAGCAGATAGCAGCAGTGGACAGCAGGGAGCGGGCAGCAGAGTGGACAGCAGGAGGGGCTGGAGCGATAGCATGGTGGGTAGGGCGTTTGCCTTGCACATGGCCGACCCGGCTTCCATTCCCAGCATCCCATATGGTCCCCTGAGCACCGCCAGGGGTGATTCCTGAGTGCAGAGCCAGGAGTAACCCCTGAGCATACATAGCTGGGTGTGACCCAAAAAGCAAAAAACAGAATGGACATCAGGAGAGGGCAGCAGAGTGGACAGCAGGAGAGCAGCAGTGGACAGCATGGAACAGACAGCAGCAGTGGACAGCAGGCAGTGGACAGCAGGGAGCAGGCAGCAGAGTGGACAGCAGGGAGCAGGTGGCAGAGTGGACAGCAGGGAGCGGGCAGCAGAGTGGACAGCAGGGAGCGGGCAGCAGAGTGGACAGCAGGGAGCGGGCAGCAGCAGTGGAAAGCAGGGAACAGGCAGCAGCAGTGGACAGCAGGGAACAGGCAGCAGAATGGACAGCAGGGAGCGAGCAGCAGAGTGGACAGCAGGGAGCGGGACAGCAGGGAGCGGGAAGCAGAGTGGACAGCAGGGAGCGAGCAGCAGAGTGGACAGCAGGGAGCGGGAAGCAGAGTGGACAGCAGGGAGCGGGAAGCAGAGTGGACAGCAGGGAGCGGGAAGCAGAGTGGACAGCAGGGAGTGGGCAGCAGGGAGCAGGTATTAGAGTGGACAGCAGGGAGCAGACAGCAGCAGTGGACAGGAGGTAGTGGGCAGCAGTGGGCAGCAGGGAGCAGGCAGCAGCAGTGGACAGCAGGGAAGAGGCAGCAGAGTGGGCAGCAGGGAGCAGACAGCAGCAGTGGACAGCAGGTAGTGGGCAGCAGTGGGCAGCAGTGAGCAGGAAGCAGAGTGGACAGCAGGGAGCAAACAGCAGCAGTGGACAGCAGGTAGTGGGCAGCAGGGAGCAGACAGCAGCAGTGGACAGCAGGGAGTGGGCAGCAGGGAGCAGACAGCAGCAGTGGACAGCAGGGAGTGGGCAGCAGAGTGGACATCAGGGAGCAGGCATCAGAGTGGACAGTGGGGAGTGGACAGCAGCAGTGGACAGCAGGGAGCGAGCAGCAGAGTGGACAGCAGGGAGTCGACAACAGAGTGGACAGCAGGGAATAGGCAGCAGAGTGGATGGCAGGCAGTGGGCAGCAGTCGGCGGCAGGGAGTGGACAGCAGGCAGCAAGCAGCTGTGGAGTGCGAGCCTGTAGAAACCCGGGAAGCAGGGGTGAGGCCCCTCAGGAGGAGGGTGGAGTCGGGGCCGGGCTGCCAGGTGTGCGGGGACAAATGTGCCTGAACAGGAAGGGGGGGGCCGGGAGCTGGGGGGGCTGGAGGGCTGAAGCTGCAGGGGAAGGCGGGAGCAGGAGACCAGTGGGGTCCAGTCCGGCCCAGGGCAGGGGGCAGGGGTGTGCTAGGTGCGCGCTGGAGTGGGGACGGGCCTTGAGAACACCACAGGCAGTAGAGGCGGGAGAAGAGGGTGTACCCGGGGCTGGAGGCAGGGGAAGGGCAGAGAGAGAGGAGGGGGATGAGGGGGAGGGCAGCAGGGGCACCGCAATGACCGGTGGGCAGGCGCGGGTGGGGACTGGGTCCAGCCAGGAGCAGGGCCGGGAAGCCCTGGTCCGCTCCCGGCGGGAAGGGGTGAGAGGGAAGGGGAGAGGAAGGGGTGAGAGGTGTGGGCTTTGGGAGCAGAGGCCGGAGGGCGCAGGGCGCGGGAAGGAGGGCCGGAGGGGTGGGCTCCTGCAGCCGTGGAAGGGAGGAGAGGCGAGGTGAGGGGAGACACTTTTGGCCAGGCTCTTTACTATGGATCCGGCGGGGAAAGGGGGGTGGAGGGAGTGGGGGAGGAGGGGAGAGGTGGGGGGGAGAGGGGGGAGGCGGGGCGGGGGGGGCGGGGCAGGTCAGGGCTGGGATGAGGGGGTTGGGCGGGTGGAGGGACATGAGCCAAGCTCTAAGCACTGAGCAGGGAGTGACCGTACAGGGACAGGAGTGCCGGCCACGGCTGCAGGGCGGGCGGGAGGACTGGCCTGTGGAGAGGGGGGTGGGCGCAGCGCCGGGGACAGAGGGTGGCGAGGGCGGAGGCGGGACGGGGTGGGGGGCAGCATGGGGGGCGGCCATGGTCACACTGGATGGCCCTGGGCAGAGAAGGGCAGGCAGCGTGCAGAGGGGAGAGGAGAGGCAGGGTTCTGGCTACAGGGGACGCAGGAAAGGCCAGCCTGGGGTGGGGGTGGTCGGGGAGCCCAGGGGTGCCCACGTGGTGCGGGGGACAGAGGGGAGCAGCAGAGCAGGGCTGAGAGGCCCTGGTCAGTGCTGCAGAGTGGGGCGGGGGCGTGGAGGAGCCACGGAGCCAGCTGACGGCTATGGGAGCACCGACAGAGGGAGGAAGGAGCGGCTCCAGAGGCAGTGGGGAGCCAGGTGCAGTCCTCCAGGGCAGGAGGGAGCAGGCAGGGAGCGAGGGGCACGCCCTGGGAGCAGCAGGACCTGAGCAGGGGTGTTGGGGGGTGGCCCTGGCACCCAGAGCAAGCGGAGGATGGGGTGGGAGGAGCGGGAGGAGGACGCTGACCTCCAGGAGGTAGCAAGAGAAGGGGGGCGCCGGGGCCAGGAAGGGGGGCAGGCGGGGGGCACCGAGGGCCCATGGGTCCAGCCAGGACAGCCTGGAGAACGCCCCTGGATCTGCGCTGAGCACCCCAGGGACCCCAAGGGACGCGGGGAAGGGTGAGGGGAACCGGCTGGCAGGGACGGGGGGCCGGAGTGCAGAGCCGGGGCACGGGAGAAACCGAAACTCAGATGGAGGACAGGAGCGACCAATGACAGTCACCGCACCAGGGACAAAAGAGTGGGGGACAGGAAGGACCCCACAGTGCAGAGCAAGGAAAGGGGGGTCCAGTGTGACAAGGAGTGACGAGGTTCCAGGATGTGCGAAAGGACAGAGGGGTGGGGGGCTGGGGTCCCCGAGGAGGGGGCAGGGCAGGCAGAGGGACCCCAGGGTCAGGGGGCGTCCACAGCTGTGACTCTCCCAGAGGGTGGGGGTTGACTTCACTCGAGGGGGCGTGGGCGTGCCCCCGGGGGTCTGTCCACACACCTGGGGCTGAGCAGTTCTCTGCTCGGCACAGAAACACCCAAAATCATCCAAAGGAAACCCCCAAAGGTGCTGTGGACAGGCCACCCTGGGGGCCGTGCGTCCTCGGGGGGAGTCACGGGGGCAGCAGCAGGGGAGGAGCCCGAGGGGTAGAGGGACCCCGAGTGCAGAGGGGGAGCGGGGGGCAGGACCGGGCCCAGCAGACAGCGGCAAGTGGATGTAGCCAGGGCAAGGGGTGCTGGGGGCTGGTGGGGGTGTGGGGGCTCGATCAGGGACCCCGAGGTGGGCTGGAGGGGGCAGGAAAGGAAGACACGGAGGAGGGGGCAGGACAGAGGCCCCTGCAGGGGTGGGTGGGGGTGGAACAGGGGGCTCAGGGAGGGAGAGGTGGAAGGTGGGGTGCGGGGAGAGGAGGGGCTGCGAGCAGGGCCTGGTCCCAGGTGAGGCTGAGAGGGCAGCAGGGGTGGGATGGCGGAGAAGCCCCGGCCCCCCCGAGGGGCTGGCGGAAGTGCAGGGTTTCTTGGGGAGCGGGGCCGGGCAGTGCTGAGCGCTATGGTGGCCGTGTGTGGCGCTGGACGGGCTCCGAGCTGGGCCAGGCAGGACGGCGACTCTGACGGGAGCAGGGCGGGCCTGTGGCACAGGGGCGCGTGGCGGGTAGGTTGGGTGGGGCTGGGCACCGGGCAGCACTTTGGGTGGGGCAGGGCCCAGTGGGCATCCAGTAACCAGGGGGGCACACGGGTCCGGGGGCTCGGGGAGGGGCTCCCGGGGTGCCAGTGGGTCCCGGCGGGCACAAGGTGAGAAAGGGCAGGCAGTGTGGAAGGGGCGGCCGTGGGGGGCAGAGAGAAGCGGCAGGTGGCCAGCAGGCTGCCTGGGACACTGCTGAGGGCGGTTGGGGTGCAAGTTGGGGGGCGCAGAGCCAGGGAGAGCCGGTGTGGTGGCCCGAGGCTGAGGGGAGGCCGCGGCTGGGCTGGGGGGACGGGCGGGGGCTTCCCTGTCAGAGGTGTGGGTGGGGGGCCTCTGAGGGGGCCCAGGAGAGCCACGGGCAGGGCGGGCGGCAGAGGCCCTGCGGGAGGTAAGGCAGGAGAGGAGCGGGCTCTGAGGGCATCAGCGCTTGGCACCGCTGGTGCCCCGGGGGGTGCTGAGAGAGGCACCGCCTCAGGGCAGGGGGGCTGGTCACAGGGCCCCTGCGAGGGCACGGGGGGGGGGGGCGGTGGTCGGGCTCATGGACTCTGGGCCACGGTGATCTACAGTGATTTATAGGCAGGGGTGGTGGGGAGGGGACAGGGGGCCCCGGCGACGTGAAAGGGACACGCGGTGAGGTGCGGATAGTGACAGGAGGAAGCTGGTGTGGGGCGTCATTGCAGACACCTAAGGGAGAGGCAGACACGGGCCCGCAGGCAGCCATATGCGGGGCGGGGGTCTGTCTCCCCAGGCTAGACCAGGCCATGCCGCAGGCCCCAGGAGGGAGGCGGGGGGCTAGGGTGGGGCCCAGGTACTCTGAAGTGCCCCTCGCCCCGAGAAGGTCTGAGGGCCAGGCAGACCCTGGGCAGGGCCTGGCCGGGCCGACTGGTGGTGTGCAGGGGCCCCAGGGGCGTCCAGGGTGGCTGTGGGCTGAGGACGGGCGTCTCAGGGATGCGGGGAGTGAGCCAAGCTCTGGGCTGAGATGACCCCTCTCAGGGCTGGTCGACCCGTGCTACGACGGGGACAGATGGTCAGGAAAGGACAGTGTGGCCCCAGTGATGCCATCACAGACCTGAATAATGAACGGGGCCAGGGGCTGGGGTGTGCAGAACCATGAGGTCATGGCCAGCGGGGGACCGAGTGTGACAGGGGTCGGGGAGGGACAGAGGCACGATGTGGTGGGTCCAAGAGGAGCGAGCCGGGACAGGCTGGGGTCCTCGGCTGGGGTCCCCGAGAGGGGGGCAGGGCAGGCAGAGGGATCAGGGGTCAGGGGGTGTCCACAGCTGTGACTCTCCCCGAGGGTGAGGGGTGACTTCACCCAAGGGGGGGGTGCCCCCGGGGGTCTGTCCACACACCTGGGGCTGAGCAGTTCTCTGCTCGGCACAGAAACACCCAAGATCCTTCAAAGGAAGCCCCCAAAGGTGCTGTGGACAGGCCACCCTGGGGGCCATGCGTCCTCGGGGGGAATCATGGGGGGAGCAGCAGGGGAGGAGCCCGAGGGGCAGAGGGACCCCAAGTGCAGAGGGGGAGCCCGAGGGGCAGGGCCCGGGCCCAGCAGACAGCGGCAAGTGGATGTAGCCAAGAAGGCAGGGGGTGCTGGGGGCTGGTGGGGGTGTGGGGGCTCGAGCAGGGACCCCAGAGGGGCTGGAGGGGGCAGGAGAGGAAGACGGGGGAGGAGGGGCCAGGACAGAGGCCCCTGCAGGGGTGCAGGGAGCAGAGGGCTCAGGGGGAGGGAGAGGAGGGCTGAGTGGGTCAGAGGTGTGAGGGGAGCCTGGACGCCAGGGGGAGGCAGGGCCTGGAGGGGTCTGGGTGAGTGGGGGAGCAGCGAGGGAGGCGCAGAGCCCCCTGCACGCTGCTGGGCGCACGCGTTTCTCAGGTACCTTTTCTATATATGCAGTAGAGTAGCAACACAAACAGTAACCGAGGCCCAGCAAGTAGCATTTTCAGATGAGCAAATCTGTTCTCTGTTTTTCTTTTATGTTTTGCCCTTTTTCTTCCTTTTGCCTTTTTTTACGAAACTGAGGTCGACCGTTGGTTTGACCGGGTGGCGAGTGTGGTATGGGGATGGGCCGGGGGGCGGGGGGTGGGGGGGTTCTGGAGGGGGCGGTGGGGGGAGGGGCTGTCATCTCTGGAGGCCAGAGCAGGGGCGGCAGGCGTGGGCCGTGGGAGACAGGAGTGGAGGCCACCGGGCGGGCCGGCTGAGTGGGGCCGTGTGTTAGGGAGCAGAGGGTGCCGGCCTACCTAGCCGGGGTGCTGGGGAGAGTCTAGGCGGCTGAGGAGTGGGGGGGGAGGGCCGTGTGGCAGGGGGCGGGGCGGAGCATCTCAGGGACTGGGCGGCTCTGGAAGGACCAGTGTATGCAGAGGAGGTGAGGGACAGAGCGTGGGGCAAGCCGGGCCGTGTCCAGCGGGGCAGGGGGCCAGTGGGGCAAGCCGGGCCATGTCCAGCCGGGCTGTGGCCAGCGGGGCAAGCCGGGCGGTGCGAGGGAGGGCGCAGGGAGGCTGAGGGAGGGGCCGGGCCGGGGACCACTACACGCAGGGGGACAGGGGCCTGTGTGCCGTGAGCGGCCTGTGACAGGGAGGCCAGAGGGAAGAGGAGGCCGGCCGGGAAGCCCCATCAGCAGAGGGCGGGTGAGGTGGACGGGGTGCAGGCGCATGTGAGCAAGGCGCGGAGCCCAAAGGGGAGGCCGAGGCCGGAGTCCGGAAGGGCCTGGCCAGTGACCGCCTGTGCTTTGGGGGGACAGGAGGCCCCAGGCAGGGGCGAGGAAAGGCCGCCAGCAGAGAGCAGGTGGCTGCAGGGACACAGCCCTGCAGAGAACAAGCGGGCAGGAGATAGGAGCCGGGTGACGGCCCAGGGAGAGGGAAGGGGGGGACGGCAGAGCAGGCCGCTGGCAGGAGGGCACGGCGGGCACACAGTGGCAGAAAGGAGGTGGTGAGTTCAGGTCCTGACAGTCTCAGGGGCGCCAGCTGGAGGGAGCTGCACAGTGGGGGCGGAGCAGGGCCCCGGGAAGGCGAGTGCAGCGGGCAAAGGCACCGGCCTGGACAGAACGTGCCAGGGTGGGGGGCGGGGAGTGTCATGTCAGCTTAGCCAAGGGATGGCCTGAAAGGTGACATTCTGCGCCAGACCTCTAATTGTGGTACTGTGTGTGTGTGTGTGTCTGTGTGTGTGCAGGCGTACATGTGTGTGGGGGTGCATGTGTGTGTGCATGTGCACAAATGCACACGAGTGTGTGTGTGTGTGTGTGTGTGTGTGTGTGTGTGTGTGATGGCGGGGGGGGAGGGACACAAGCATAGCGTGGGTTTGAGGTGATTCGAATGGATCTGGTCGGGGGGTGCAGGGTGGGGGTCAGTGGGGGGGTGGGGAGGTCACGCTGCAGGCAGGGAGGAGAGCCTGTGGGCCAGGCTGGCAGTTGCCAGTGTGCTGACCGGGGAGGGCACTGACCCCCGGGACGGACAGCACGGGAGCTGGGTAGGGCAGGAGGTGGGGGGCCTGGGGGTCCCAGGTGGAGGCTCTGCAGGGGCTATGCGGTGTCCCTTACTGCAGTGGACGGGTCCCTCGGGTCAGGATCAGGTCAGGAAGGCAGTGTGGCACTAAGGGTGGGGCAGAGGGCTGGGGTGTGTAGAACCGTGAGGTCACGGACAGCCAACGGGGGCGAGAGTGTGAGAGGGGTCGGGGAGGGACAGGGGCAGGACGTGGTGGGTCCAAGAGGAGCGAGCCGGGACAGGCGAGGGGCTGGGGTCCCCGAGGAGGGGCAGGATAGGCAGAGGGACCCCGGGGTCGGGGGGTCCACAGCCGAGACTCCCCAAGGGTGGGGCAGTGACTTCACCCAAGGGGGTCGTGCCCCCGGGGGTCTGTCCACACACCTGGGGCTGAGCAGTTCTGTGCCGAGCACAGAAACACCCGAAATCCTTCAAAAGGAAGCCCCCAAAGGTGCTGTGGACAGGCCACCCTGGGGGCCGTGTGTTCTCAGGGGGAGCCACGGAGGCAGCACGGGAGGAGCCCGAGGGGCAGAGGGACCCCGAGTGCAGCGGAGGAGCCCGAGGGGCAGGGCCCGGGCCCAGCAGACAGCGGCAAGTGGATGTAGCCAAGAAGGCAGGGGGTGCTGGGGGCCAGTGGAGGTGCGGGGGCTCGAGCAGGGACCCCGAGAGAGGCTGGAGGGGGCAGGAGAGGAAGACAGGGGAGGACGGGGCAGGAGCACTGAGGGGTCCATGTGGGAAGGAGGGGGCAGGACGGAGGCCCCTGGAGGGGTGCGGGGAGCAGGGGGCTCAGTGGGAGGGAGAGGGGGCTGAGCGCGGGTCAGAGGTGTGGGGGGAGCCCGGAGGCTCCAGAGGGAGGCCGGGGGCAGGAGGCCGCGGGGCCTGGACCCAGGTGAGGCTGAGAGGGCTAGCAGGGGAGCAGTGGGTGCGGACACGGCAGGGCTCCCGGGGAAAGGAGAGAGGAGAAGCCAGGAGCTTTTTCTGTGCATTGGTGTTTTTAATTGGCTCAAATTACAGAGGTCCCCCGGGGGCCCTGGGGAGGGGAGCAGCGGGGTGCAGCAGAGCTCCCCGCCGTACTCAGTCCCCTCCGGCCTCTGGCAAGAGAGTCCCGGCAAGGCCCCAGGCCCCTGACATCTGTAAAATGGGGTTCGAGCAGGTGAATGAGCGTCTCCAGCGCCCCCAGCAGAGACCAGTGGCCTGCCCAGGGCCCTCCCCGCGTCTCAGGCTCCCCTTCCAGGGGCCTCGGGGCTCCGGGATGGGCAGTGGCAGCCCAGGTCGGGCCCCCGGGCACACAGGCCACCAGGCCAGAGGCGAAGCCAGGCTGGCAGGCGGAGAGGCTGCTGCCTCCCCAGAGAGTGGTGGAGGCCAAGCAGGTGGTGGGCAGGAGCGCAGGGTGAGGGGCCAGGCATGTAGCAGAGAGTGAGAGTGGGTGGACAGGGGTTCCATGGGCCGGCGGGGCGGGGGGAGAGAGGAGAGAGATAGGAGAGAGAGAGGGAGAGAGGAGAGAGAGAGGAGAGAGAGAGGGAGAGAGGAGAGAGACAGAGAGAGGAGAGAGAGACAGAGAGAGGAGAGAGAGAGAGAGGAGAGAGAGGGAGAGAGGAGAGAGGCAGAGACAGAGAGAGGAGAGACACAGAGACAGAGAGAGAGGAGAGAGAGAGAAAGAGAGACAGAGGAGAAAGAGAGAAGAGAGAGAGGAGAGAGAGAAGAGAGAAAGACAGACAGAGGAGAGAGAGAAAGAGAGACAGAGAAAGAGAGAGGAGAAAGAGAGAAGAGAGAGGAGAGAGAGGAGAGAGAGAAGAGAAAGACAGACAGAGAGAGGAGAGAGAAAGAGAGAGGAGAAAGAGAGAAGAGAGAGGAGAGAGAGGAGAGAGAGAAGAGAGAAAGACAGACAGAGGAGAGAGAGAAAGAGAGAGGAGAAAGAGAGAAGAGAGAGGAGAGAGAGGAGAGAGAGAAGAGAGAGAAAGACAGACAGAGAGAGGAGAGAGAGAGAGACAGAGAGAGGAGACAGAGAGAGAGAAGAGAGAGAGAGTGAGAGCGCAGCTGCACTCCGGAGAGCCCATGGGTGTGGGTCGGCGGGGGCGGCTGAAAGGTGGGGACCCATGTGTGCCAGCAGGTGGGCAGCAGCAAGTTTCCGTTGTCAGGGACAGCCACTGTAGGGGAGCCACAGAGAGGACAGAGGCTGGGGGAGGGGCGTTATCAGGGCAGCGAACAGGGGGTGGGGGCTGGCGGGCGTGGGCTAGAGGCTAGGCCCAGAGCAGAGGACGGTGGACAGTGCGGGACCAGTGTGGTGCCTGTGGAGGGAACCGTGCGCAGAGCCTCGCGGAGGCGGAGGCGGAGGCCACAGGGCGGCCGCCCAGCCTCCACTAGGAGGCGCAGTTCCGGCTCAGGAGCCGGGAAGGCAGGTACACTGGTGGCACAGTACACAGCCCTTTGCCGACATTCAAGTGGAAACGAGCAGAGGACAGAGGGAAAGAAGCGCTGAAGATGAAAACCGGAATTAAGAGTCCGCGTAGACTTCTTAAATGCAGGAAGGCAATGTTGTGCTGTGGATTCATTCTCAGAGTACTGAGGAGTATTGGTGATCGTGAGCCACCAATTACACTGCCTCTGTCAAGGGGGCGAAGGATATGGAAAGAAACGGGCAGGGAGCCAGCCATGAGGGACCTGCCTCTGCTCTCGGGGATGCTGGGAGCCTGGAGGTCAGGAGGGCACACAGTAACACGGGCCAGTTCCCGGGGGAGATCTGAGTGGAGAACTGGGTGATGCCATCCCTACAAACAGACATGTTGCCCTCGGCTGGAACGCTTTGGGTCGCAAGAGTAGGGAACCATGAGGGCGGGTCAGACATGTCTACAAGGGGACCCAGGGGAAGGCGCTGGGTGGGACCGAGAAGAGGCTAACGGGGGTGTAAGAGGCTGGAAAGGGCGTGGCGAGGGGCTGAGACCTGCTTCTGGTGTCTGAAGCCCTGGATCAAGCCCTGGCATCCGAAACATAAACTGCAAATGAAAGGAAACGCGGGTGTGAGTGGCAGGCCGTGTTTCCACTGGGCTCTGGAGCACTGCCGTGGAAGAGAGATAGTAGCGAAGATGACCGTAAGGGGGACTCTGTGGAAACAGATCAGCCAGGACAGGAGGCAAGGCGGAAAGCAGCCCACAGCCAGGGACGTACCGGTCAGTGTTCGAAGGGGGCTTGGGCACAGAATGAGGGTCGCCTCAAAAAGCAAGTTTCACGCGGAGAATCTTGGTCAGCCTCCTTCAGGGTAAGCTGGGAAGACCAGTGACTTCCAAGTTAGCTGGCTATCAGTTCTCGTGTAATGGCGGGAGAAATCCTGGTCAAGTGGTGATGTTCTATTAGTCCCGCTTTTTTTTTTTTTAGTATTTGAGTAAGACATCAGAACTAGGTTTGGAAGAAAGTTTTTATCAAGGGTCATGAATATGGACCCCAATGAGCGGTTGGGGCTTAAGTCACAATAAAATATGGAGATAAATTTGGAAGTTGTCTATTTAATACAGAAGATAAACAGCCATGGTGGCGTGGAGACCACAGACTCAGAGATGAGTTCTACTCCCCAGTTCATCAGAATCCTGAGGTTGCTCAAGTTTGAACTTAGGGAAGTTCAAACTCAAGTCTGCTTAGGGAAGCGTAGGGAGAAAGCTGAGAATTAAAGATATATGATAGAGTCATTTTATGGTTGACAACATCCATAATAAAAACAGAAAAATTTATATATATACATATATATGTATACAGTTAAAATTTATCTTGGTATGACTACTGTCTGTTGAAGAATTTTAAAGTGAGTTCTTCAAAGTTGTGGAATACTTTGAGATGATGAGAAATAGGAGGGAAGGTCTGAGAGTTCAATAATGAAATAATACAGGAATTAAAATGTTTCTGAATAGGCAACCGAGTAAGAATCCAGCAGAGGCAGCAGGGAGGTTCAAAGTGGGGAAATGGGTCAATGGTGCATATACAATATACATCGTTAGTGATGCGGTGACTAATTCAGAGGAAAGAGCGTCCAGGCACAAACACCTACAGCAAGGAGGAAGGGGAGGCTCCCCTGCACGAGTCTGAGTTAGGGGGCAGGTGCTGGGGGCAAGAGCCTAGGGAGGATAAAATTAATTAAGCCTTTTGATATCAGTTAGTTTTTTTTCCAGAAATTGACTGCCATTTGAGGGAGTTAGGGATGTTCAGCTGGTATGGATTTTTGTATACTTACAGAGAGGGAGTGAGAAAGTTTAAAGATAAAAGATAAGAATAATTGGCAGAACAGCTTTCTTGAGAAGAGTGGAGGAAAGTTTTGTTGTGTTTTTTTTTAACTATGTAATTGGACGTTAAAGAGGACAAAGGGGCAAACTGACAGAAGCTATTGTTTCCACTTTACAACTGTTTACTGAGTATTTACTATGTGTCTGGAACCATGCTCATGACCACATTTATTTCATTTCATCCTTCTAACAACCCACAAAAGGCTTACAGAAACCGTAACTTAGCCAGAATTACACAACACAGCATTAGAGAGCAGAGTCAGAATTCAAATCTCCCTATGTTTAGCTCTAAAACCTATATTCCCATTATGCTATACAAGTTTCAAATGGAAGGAAATCATAATCTGTAATTTGTTTTTCCTTCTGTGAGTATAAGGAAAATAATTTTTTCCAAGCTAAGACAAGGTGATATATAGATCTTCAGGTAATTGGTAAAATTCAGAATATAGCAATGGAAAAATGCAGAACAAGGAACTGGGTAAAAGCCTGTTTTGTTCCCAATTATGCCCTGTGTTCACTTCTATTCATTGCACAGCTAAGACTGGGGATTGCCCATAAATAAAAAATCTTGGAATTTCTGGCAAAGACTAAACAAAGAATAGAAAGGAGTTTGTCTTTAAGCAGGTATATGATGTGTCAAATATAAATCAATAATTAACAAAGTTTTAAAAGTCTAAGTGTTGAGGGAAAAAAATGCTATTTCTTTTCTCCAAAATGCATTGTACAAATTTAAAATAAAGTTCTGGCAACAAGCAGAAACCCTTCAATGGTAGAGAAAAATTCTTCAAATGCCAATTTTTTAGAAATAAAATACCAACAATCGTCAAGCAAAAGGGTCCACAGCCAGCAGACCCAAGGCTGAAACCTCTGGTCTCATTTTTAAGACCTGTGTTTAAAGAGAAATGAACTCCTTGGCGTAAGCGTGAGAAAAACTCTCTAATACTTCTTGGTAGAAATGTTTTCCGTCCTTGTTGTACTGTATGTAATTTTTGTGATCTCAATATTGTTCCATGTATCTCGATGTTGTAAAGCTGTATTTCCTGTGTTCCGTTACGACCACTCCGTGGAGTGGGGGCACTGAGTTGTCAGTTATCCCAGTGGGCCCGGGGGCGTGGGGGAGCGAGGACCCTCCGCCGGGAAGCATTTGATTCTGCCTGGACTCAGCAATGTGTGCCCCTCGAAGAATGAGGTGCTGATGCTCTGGTACCCTTTGGGAGATAAAAGCAGTCGGGGCGGGGGGGGGGGGGCGAGGAGGGGATTGGGGGGAGGCATTTTGAAACGAGGAGCCATGGTGACGAGAATCACCCGTCAGGTCTAGAGTATCCCAGGCTGGCGGCAGAGGCCGCAGGGCGCAGGTGAGAGCAGGCCCGGATGCTACTCTGGAACGAGGGGACAGGGAGCAAGTTTTACCCCAGGGGGGGAATCAGTGCTGACTGACGGGGTGGGAGATTCCACTCAGACAGCCCAAACCAGAGGAGGGAGACCAGGAGAGAATATGGAGCTGAAGGGAAGTAGGGCTCGAGAACCGCCATCCGAGGGTTAAAGAGAAGGCGAGGTTGGCCTGTTCCCGGGGTGGGGGAAAATAACGGCAGGCCACAGAGGCAAGTGCCTTCCTCCTCAGGGGCTCTGCGTGGGCCCAGGGTGGCCGCAGAGACGAGGTGAAGGCCCACCCAGGGCCCGAGGGAACAACCTGGGGAACAACCAGTCCCAGCCATGGTGCCAACTTGAATCTACCTCGTGCTCGAGTGTGTGGCCTGGTCATCGCCCACCACTGACAAGGCTGGGCAGGGGCTCCCAGAGACGCTGGAGAGGGGTGAGGAGAGGGGGAGGAGAGGGGGAGACCCCGGTGAGCCAAGCCCCAACCGGAACTGAATGATGACCAGGGATAACTACTTACTAAGTACTTTTACGATTTCTTGTACTCTGTAACTTCCTCAGTATTTGTTCATTTTGTTAAATTTCATCTGTTTTTATTTTTCTGTAGTGCTAGTAGTAAAAAAAATGTTTTTTCCTGTACTAGTAATAAAAAAAACTGTTCAAAAATGTACGTATAATGTGTGTGCTTATTTCTGGGGAAACTAGGTCACTGCTGCAGATCACCTTGAAAACGGGCAGATTATTAAGAACTGGAGAGGGTTAGGGGAGTGAAATGGACGAAGAACAAATACCTGACACCCACAAGAGAGAGTGGGAAGGCCTCAAGCCCCCTAATTCGTGCTTCCAGCTGTTGCACTGTCACTCTTTCAGAGCCCACCCCCCCACCCCCCCCAAGCCACCTCCGCTAAGGAGAGACTCATACAGACGTTTGCAACTGCGGACACGCAGATACTGGCTGAACTACTACTCATCAGGCCGAGGCATCTGCTTGGCGGCCACCAAAAAGGAGGGATTCTAAGCTGCTACCGATTCCCTACCTGGCAAGTCCTTCACAGATGCCTCTGGGAGCAGCCGGCCCTGGTCCTTCAGACCCCCTGGCCCACTCCACGGCCGGCTTCTCTTGAAGACTCCACAGCCAGCCAAGTTTTCTCGGAGTCGGAGCGATAAGATCGGTGTTTCCACCGTGGCCATACCCCCATTTTGTGGCGATGCGCGTCAGTGTACACAGACCGATAGGAGCAGGACCTTTAGCTTTGGAAAATAACAACAGTCGCGCAGCCCCAGACGCCGTGTCAGACGGTTTTTGAGCCCGAGTGGGAGGGCGCTCTTGCTCACGTGACTGCCCCTGCCCTGCCCTGCCCGGGGTGAGTACCTGCGGCAGAGTCATCTTCGGGCAGACGGAGCAGCGTGTAGCAGATTCCTGGCTGGTTGTAAGCGAGGCTGGGGGCGGGCACGTAGCACAGCACCTCGTAGGGCTCCGAGGGCTCCACCTGCACCGTCACTCTCTCCAGGAGCTGGTCGTTGAGCGTGTTGGTGCAGTCGAACTGAAACGGGGGAGCTTGTGAGGCACGAGCACTGTTCTCCGAGCACCCCGTGTCCTGCCCACAGCCACCCCACAGCCCGGCCCCAGCTCAGCTCTCAGTCCTGCGGGACCCCTTGCCTGTTGCACGCAGCTGGCCCCAGTGTGATCCCTGACACCCCGTGTCCCCCCGCACACTGCCAGGTGCAACTCTGGTGGTCCTCAGCCCCTGCACTGAACCACCAGCCTGGAGAGCCAGGAACTGCGGGGAGGGGGTCCCCACTTCCCCAAACACAACTTCAGAGGCCTCTTCCCCAACATATACAGTACTGCTGGTCTCCTAAGACTTACCTCTAGACAGAGAGACAGCTCTGTTTTTGAATGTTTTTTTCCCACCCCATTTACATTATTCACCAGTTCATTCTCTTTCCCGAGCCTGAACTCTACCTGGGACGGGAGAAATCTGACAGCTATCGGAGAATCCTTCTGGAACCCAAGTTCTTAGAACAACCAACTAACTTACCCTGTTAGGTTAAATGAGGACTATCTTTTAATAGGTCATAGACTTTCATGTCGCCCAACTTCAGATATTTCAGTTTTGTGTCTAAAAGACACCAAACTTTAACCACCAAAAGATTACCCATCACCTGAAAGCATTTCTGTAGCTAAGAAAGTGGGGGTGGGGGTGCGGGTGGGGGAACAGGACGTAAGCAGAAGTGCTGCCGAGTTCCTTCTCTCTAAAGGAACAAGCAGCGCAGGCGGAAGGGGAGCGTGCACGTGTCCACTGACGCGCATGTCTCACCTGGAACACAATGTGATTCGTGAACATGTGCTTGACACAACGCACAGAATACTCCGTCTCTGCCTCTGTGAGCTGAACGGGCTCGGAGGACTTGAACAAGGGTCCAAGAGTTGTAAACTCAGGGATAGCGGCCAGTTGCTCTATCGAGAATAAAAGGAGAGGACAGAAGTTAAGAAGCTAAGATGCTAAGACTGGGAAAAACATTAACCCCGGTGCTCTGGATGGCTAAGCTTCCGTCGCCCCTTACTAGCTGAACACTGAAGTGGTATCAGTTCCCAAGCTTGGGTGAAAAAAAAAAAAACTCTTTAAAATCAGAGTTTATCTTGTGGATTACTGCAAGTCAACAAAAGAAACTAAATTCCTCCTATCTTAGAATGTGACTTCCCTGTTAAGACAGTACACAGCATTTCTCAGTTTGGAAATGAGTGATTAGAAAGTGGAACTTTTTCTCAGGGACTGTAGAAAGCCTCTTCAGTTATCACTTGCAACTATCAATCTCTCTCTCTCTCTCTTATATATATATGTATATATATATGTAAATGTAACATATACACACACACACACACACACACATATATACATGCAATTACAGAATGACCTACTCTGCTGAGAATTCATCAAGTAAACTATATAAGGGACTTCATTCTATTTAAAATGCCCAGTTCACACAGTGATTCGACAATAAAAATCTTAAAAAATAAACTGTCCAGGTCGTAAGACTTTCCCTCCTACCCATCATTCCATACCTCGAAAAATGTCTTGCCTAGAAGGTGCCAACTTCTCGGGCTTAGGAGTTACCAGTGTGATTTCTACAAAGACAAATACAAGCACTCCAGTGAGCAACCCTCCCACTAGCAAGCTGAAAATGCAAACAGGAAGGAGGTGAGAGCAGAATCTTCTAACGGAGACCTACAGACCTATTGTGAAATCACTCCAGTAGGGTCTCTGTCACAAGTTTTGGTGGGACACTCCCATGTATTAAAGTGAAATAGGTCAGCGAAATCAGTTTGTGGAATAAGCATTCTATATTCAAGTCCAAAAATACAAAATGAAATTAAAATGGATTAGGGCATTTAAAAAAAATTATTCTTAATATGATGAACAAGTTTTCTCAGCATTCCAGTGGGGAAAACTATCTGCATGGAATCAACAGGAAACACAAAGTGTTGAGAGTCATCTACGAGAGCTTTCACTCTCACCTTTAGCCTCCCCAAATTTCCCTTTTTCTTGTCTTTTTGAATTACAAGGTTAGACTTAGGGTGGGGGCAGAGAGGTAATGTTGGGGTTAAGGTGCTTGCCTTGCACGCAGCCAACCCCAGTTTGACTCCTGGCACTGGACAAGGTCCTCCGAGTACTTCCAGGACCAGGAGTAAGCCCTGAGTTCTGGTGGGTGTGGTCCCAAAACAAAAAAGCAAGCAAGCAAACAAACAAAAAGTTAGATTCTGGAGGGAATGTATCTTACGATTTTGTCCTACACTTCTTTCAAGACAAACATCTTAGAGTTTGAAAGCAGCAAGCAATGATCAACTTCAGAAAATGCTTTAAAAGATCACAGTGAGATTGCTGCTCTGAGACCCAGGGACAGTTCACCGAAAGGGTGGCAACAGTTGGCATAAAAAAACAAAAACAAACAAAAGACAACAACCTTCCAATCTGGCCTGGGTCACAGTCTTGTATATATGTGACAACCAGTAGGGTTAAAAAATAATAATAATAATAAAATAGCCACTTTGGTTCTAAGATTAGGAGTGCCGGACAAAAGCATTGCTAGAGGAAATATGCTAATGGCTACAAAACAAGCTAAATACAGAAAAACTGCGAGTCCACTTACCAGTTTTCTGTTCAAAGACAGGAGTCATAGCAAGAGGAATCGCCTTCATGTCAAAGGGCTTTTCTGAAGGCTCCAGTGTGTACTGGTGTAATGCTTTTTCCATCCCTGGCACAGAGACCGTCAGGCCTGTGAAACAGAGAAATCTCAGTGTTACAGCCTTGCCAAGCCTAGGATCCAGACAGGACTAGATTTGTAATATTTATCTAAGCTTTCTGAAGGAAGAGACCAACATAACCGCACAATTTATAACTCAATTATAAAGGCTAGCATATAAAACTGCCTTATAATTCAAGGAAGCAGAGGAACAGATCATAAAAATTTTCAACGAAACCTAAGTATCTTCCAGAAAAGAAAGCAGCCTGGTCACCTGGCAACAGCAGCCTCAGAAGGGGGGGTGAGGGCGGGGGCGGGCGTGACATGGAGCCAAGGGGGAGGCAAGCCGTATTCCCAGGGCCCTCAGAGACTTGAGGTTTCCAGAGAAACGGAAATACATTCAAGAAACAGAACCCATGCATTTGGCTTCCTGAGCCCAGCGCCCCTCCTCAGAGACCCGCCTCCGAGTCCCCCCAGCCCCCGGGGGAGAGGAAGGCTTCTGTGACCCCGGCTCGCACGCACCATTGAAGATGTAGGCAGCATTCAGCGCCGTCTGCCTCTGCTGCAGCACGTTCAGGTAGAAGGTCGCTCTGTCCCGGACCTCGTCGTCAGTGTCCATCATGCACCTGCCCAGGGAGACACATCAGGCACGTCACAGCACCCTATAGACACCCAGCAGCTGGGACTCGAGAGGGTGGACAGGGATTCGGACACATGCCTGGCATGTGGCTGACCCCAGTTTGGTCCCCAGAACCACACAGTCCCCTGATCACTGCTGGTCATGGCCCTCGTGCACAGCAAGGCTGACCCTGGTCACCCTTGGCACCACCGATTCCAAGCATATGGCATCCTTGGGCCCTCGTGCAAAAGCACCGGCCCCATTGGGCCAGAACCACTGGGAGACCCCATCCCCCTGGCATCATTTGGGGGAATCCCCCACTCTATCAACACAGAGAAATATTTCCAATATTTCCTTACCATTAGACCTACAGAACTCAATCGAAGCTATTTGACAATCAATCACCTTTATAAAAGAGTCAAGAGTGGATCCCAAAACTTCCACAAATCTTGGGTTAATACCCAATTTTGATTAGTAAAATCGTGTCTATATGAGTCAGACACAATATAGTAAAATAATTAGGGCCCAATGACGTGAGGCAGCAACTGGGAGCCTTTATTGGATCTGTAACCTCTTTGCTGCAACAACCACAAAAAAAGTGTGGGGTGGGAGAGTAAGGGGGTGATATTACATTCTACAAGGATACCAAAAAGTTTTCAGAATCCAAGCATTGTTACTACGTGAACGGCAATTTGTTTTATTTAAAACAGTTGGCCTTTGGCTTGTAATTCTTCTGCTTCAATTATACGGGGGTACTTCAGAGTGTTTGCTAAGAGGGCCCTTTCCCTCCTCAAGACGGGAATGACGGAGACCACGAAAAGCTGGTCTTTTTTTTTTTTTTTAACTCCTTACAGAGAGTCACTTTGAACCTGGTCCCTATTCAAAAGCACCAAATATATGTAAGTCACTTTCCAAGTCCACATGTAAGAAATTAAAAGTTAAATTCTGCCTTCCGTCGGGACATCCGAAATTCCTAGGAAGAGATGGAAGATGCAGCCTGCCCTGACATGCCTCACCAGTGTTGCTGTCAAACCTTGGTGGCGGGGAGAGGGGCGGTCTCGAAAGGACCCGGTGGGGCAGGACCGGCCTGTCGCCACCGAGCTGTGTGGACTTCTTTAAGAAAGAAGAAATAAACGAGGTGGAGGAGAAGACATTCTTTTACTGACCTCTGTAAGAGTACAAGGATGCTTGGGAGAAGACTCTCATTCTGAGCCCCAAACTTAGCCAACGCACTCACGGCAGCTACAAATGAAATGTAAAATGAAGCAATATTGAGATATTGGTTTCTCAGGGTTAAGTCATAATAACTAGAAAAAAAAATTAGGAGGGGCCAGAATGACAGTACAATGGGTAGGGTGTTTGCCTTGCCCGAGGCCAACCTGGGTTCTATTCCTGGCACCCCATTTTGAACTCTGAGCACCCACCACCCCGGCCCCTAGGACTGATCCCTGAGTGCAGAGCCAGGAGTAAGCCCTGAGGACTAGCCCCCATCCTCACCCCACTCCCCGCCCCCACCCCACCAAACAAGTTAGGAGAACCCTCCCCATGTTTGTCGGGAAAGGGTCCCATTATTCCATTATTTATTGTGCTTCCTGGATTTATTTCTTTGATCCATTTCAGCATAAGCAGAATTCTGCAGGCCACTAGAGGTCTGAATTGGAAGTACCTTCTTGCATTAAGAAATGAGACCCCCCCATATCTCGGAGTTATCCTCCATCCGATCACAACCCCCTCTAGGCCACCTGGACATAAATCAGCTTCATCTCCAATGACTACCTACAAGCTTATGAAGAAATGCTTATTAACGAAAATGACCTTCCCTCAACAAATATTTACTGCTCAGCTAACGTTTATCAGGAATTGGGTTGGGTGCTGGTGAGAGAAAGTTAAAACACCCCCCTGACCTCAAGGAGTTGTATTAGTGGGAGAAAGACAGGTGAGTAAGGATATAATTTCCAACATGGCAGAGTAAGCCCATGGCATAACAGATGCAGGATTATATACGAGCACAAAGGAGCTTAAATCAGAATGAGTTGAAGGAGTTAGGTAAGGTGCTGATACTCAGTACTTGTGATGAATTTCAAAGAACAAGTAGAGTTAGGCAGAGGGAAAAAGACAAGAGAAAGAGCATGAGAGGCAGAGAAGAAGAACAAGCACCAAGCAAGAAAGGATGTCTTGTTCATCGGGACTCTAGACAGCTGAAGAAGGGAGGGACACAGGGTCCGGGTTAGAAAACCAGAGGAGGTAAGAGCCTGGAGAGAAAATGAAAGTCGGTCATGGTTTAATTTCAAAGTTAGGAGGAAAGGATGTCACGGGCAGAGGGTGTGTGTCTGGGGACATTTTCATAGCAGAGTGAAGAATAGAAGAATAGATGAAGTGAGGATTAGAAGCAGACAGCGGAGAGTCTAAGGCAGCACTCATGAAATTAGGGGGGATGAGAGAGAGAGAGAGAGAGAGAGAGAGAGAGAGAGAGAGAGAGAGAGAGAGAGAGAATGGGGAAATTTATTTTTTTAAATTTTTTTAAATTTTATTGAATCACCGTGAGATAGTTACAAGCTTTCATGTTTGGGTTACAATCTCACAATGATCAAACAACCATTCCCCACCATCAATATCCCGGGTATACCCCCCCTTTCCCACCCTCCCCCTGCCTCCATGGCAGACAATATTCCCCATACTCTCTCTCTCCTTTTGGGCATTATAGCTTGCAACACAGACACTGAGAGGTCATCATGTTAGGTCCATTATCTACTTTCGGCATGCATCTCGAGAATGGGGAAATTTAAAGGAGACACAAGACACACTGATGGGGTTGGGGGTGTCATAAAACTGCATTTCTGAGTTGCTGAAAAAAGATGAAGATTTTGATTTGGATTAGTTTGAACTTCAAGTTGAATTTTAAGTGTCACAGAAAGCACTTCAGGCAAGAGACGTGACTGCAGTGTCCTGAGCCTGGCAGTGGTCTTGGGAGGATGAATATGCAGAGAAAAAAAAGCCACCAGAGATGGGCTTAAGGAGGCAAGCCCGGGGGCTGGAGGATAGCACAGCGGCTAGGGCGTTTGCCTTGCACACGGCCGACCTGGGTTCGATTCCCAGCATCCCATATGGTCCCCCGAGCACCACTAGGGGTAATTCCTGAGTGCAGAGCCAGGAGTAACCCCTGTGCATCGCCGGATGTGACCCAAAAAGCAAAAATAAATAAATACGTTTAAAAAAAAAAGGATGGCAAGCCAGTCCTTCAAGGGGGTCGATCTTTCTTTCTTTCCCACCCTCCCCCCACAAAAAAAGAGTATTACAGAATACTCTTCTGAGAACTTTCATTATTGAACTTAATAAACTGACCTTAAAAAAAGGGGTACAGTATTTGAGTCACTAGCACATCAGTCTGACTGAGAAGTGAAAAGAGCTAAAATTATAAAAGTGCCTTACTTGATTTTCCAGATATCTGATAATAATTTTTTAAAAAATGTTTCAGGGGCCAAGTAGCTTACACCTGCTATGTGTGAGGAGGCCCCGGGTTCAAGCCCTGGCAACATATACACACAGAAAAGCGCTCCCAGCGTTTCTCAGGAGACATCAAACTAGATTCTAATGAGTTGAGGAGAAAACAAAAACTGCTCATGAGGGGCGGCTAGTAATAACGGCCGCTTCAAGCCTCTCCCACGGCGGGGGGGCGAGGGGGGAGTATAATGGCAACGGTATAATGGCCCCGCTCATATGTGAAGGAAAAGAAGGAAAAGGAACATTAGAGAGAAGTTCTAAAGACCTATTAAGAGAAAGTCACTTAATGTTTCTCTCTGTTTCTCTCTCTGTTTTTCTCTCTCTCTCTGTTTCTCTGTTTCTCTCTCTCTCTCTCTCTCACACACACACACACACACACACACACACACACACACACATATATATATATACTGTGGATGCTGCCCCCACCATCATATTCCTGACATTCTAGCAGTTCAGGGTTCCTGTGTCCCTGGTCTAAGGCAGCAACACGGGGTCCAGCCAGGAACCGGGTCGCAGGTGTCTCACCTCCCCGCAGTACCCTCGGGCACTCGGAACTTCCTTTCCGATCTCACGCTGCCCCCCGGGGGCCCCCTTCTGGGGGTAGGCGGCTGGAAAGGCGAGCCGCTGCCCGGAGGCCAGGGACCCCGGCCACTCACCCGCGCGCACAGCCTCGTTCTCCAGGACGACCCTGTTGAAGATGAAGCGGATGTACTTGGAGGGCGCGGGCGTGCGCGGCCCCTCCTTGCCCAGCAGGTGCAGGATCTTCGTGGCCAGGACCGTGTGCTCGCAGTCCTCGATGAACTCGCACAGGTGGGCCAGCCCCGCTTCTTTACTCTCGGGGTTCTCCTCCACGATGCTGATGATGCAGTCCACGATGGCACGCTTGTACTCGAAGCCTCCCTGCCAGGGAGGGAGAGGAAAACTCAGCGCCTTTGGTGCTCAGGGACCCCCTGGGGAGAAAGGCTGCCGCCCCCGGCAGGCGCCTGTGGGATTCATTCCCGGCTGTCTCCTTTCCCCTCCCTCAGGGAAGCGGCCAAAGGGAACCAAAGGCAGCAGAAGTGCAGTTTTTCTGTGGCAGGGAAAGACTGCAAGGGCGCCTGCAGGAGCACAGGGTCACCACCAGAACTCTGCCCCCGGGTTCAAAAGACAGGCCCAGGTGGTACGGAAATGGGCTTCAAATACTACCCAGGGGGAGCAATGGGGCGCGCGGGCTGGGAGAGAAGGGCTTCCTCGGGTTGGAAAGTCGGCCACCTACGTCATCGCGCAGCATGTTGGAGAGGAACGTCATCAGGACGCTGTGTTTCCGCGGGTATTTCTGGCAGAGAGCTCGAATGGCCTGTACAACCACCACCTGGGGGAAGACAAACAGGCCCGTCAGTCTCCGAAACTCACCACCTGGCACACGCTCCCTTTTCTCTGCCACAAGTGCAGAAAACACGCTTTGTAGTTAGTTATCTAAACTGACTATGTTTTTTCAGGAACATAAAAAAGGAGAGCTCAATGTAAATTTAAAAATATACACACACACACACACACACACACACACACTGTAGTCTTAAATAATAGGTATATAAAGAAGTTTCATTCAAGAGATCAGGTGCCAAGGCAGGAGCGACAGTTCAGTGGAAAGGGGATTAGCCTTGCATCAGGCCGATCTGGGTTTGATCCCCAGCACCCCACAGGGTCCCCCGACCCCCACAGGTAGTGATTCCTGAGTGCAGAGCCAGGAGTAAGCTCTAAGAACTGCTGCATATGGCACAAAAATCAAAATAAAACAGAACAAGAAACAAAGACCTTTACTTCAAGTAAATAAACACAAAAATTTTCAAGTAGATGGTAAAGATAAAAAGAGTAAACAGGGGCTGGAGCAATAACACAGTGGGTAGGGCATTTGCCTTACATGTGGCCCACCCGGGTTCGATTCCCAGCATCCCATATGGTCCCCTGAGCACTGCCAGGGGTAATTCCTGAGTGCAGAGCCAGGAGTAACCCCTGTGCATTGCCAGGTGTGACCCAAAAAGCAAAGAAAAAAAAAAGAGTAAACAGACCCACTTCCACTAGTACAATAAGATCTCCAAGGTAGCACTTCCCAGAATGTTCTAGGTGGGGAAGGTTTCTGCAACTTTGAAGACATGGACCAAGATGAAAGATGGGTCTGAGGTTTCATCCTCCTCCCTGAAGCTCTGCAGGAGCCTGCCAGAGTCCAGGGCTCCAAGCAAAAAACACGGATTTCCAGGAATCAGAGACGGATGGCCACTGGCTTACTCATGGCAATGGCAGGAACTGGGGGTTTTTAGCATGTTAGGGCAGTTTCCGCAGCCCCAGTGACCAGAGGGCAATGCAAAACAGGACCACATGTGACTAAATCTGCCGTAGGCTGAATTGTAGGGAAAGACCATGACGAATGGAACTGGAAAATGCTACAAGGAGCAGTGCAGTCTGTCCTTGGTTCTGAAGGGAAACGTTATCTCTATTGCACCAGGCAGTTAGTATGTTTGCTTCTTACTCTAGAGGGAGCACTGACCGGCTAAATCTTCCAGGGATGTACAGAAATCTGCCCTTTTCCTTTAGAGAGGGTCTCTCCTCTCTCTTCTCCTCTCTCTCTCTCTCTGTCCCTCCCTCCGTCCCTCCCTCCCCCCTCTGTCTCTGTCTCTGTTTCTGTCTCTCTCTCTCTCTCTCTCTCTCAAGGGAGCAAACTGGAATAGAAGGAAACAGATGACTAGCCATTTTAAACTTTGAAGATGTGAATAAATGCAAGAAATTCAAAAGAACTAAGAGCTGTCTTCTACCCACCAAACAATCCCAAATCTATACACAGCATTTCAGAGCATAGAAAATGAAATCATTAATTAATATTGGTGCAAAAATTCTAGTACACAACTTGTGACTATTAATACAAAATTCTAATATACTGGACTAACAGACTCTATTACTAAAGCAGTAGCGAATATACCACGATGAGATGGAGATTTATAGATAATTCAGAATGGTTTAACGCTAGACGACTGACACCATTCATCACACCGATGCGTGCAAAGAGAAAAATCATATCACTCCTGACAGCCAAAATGCTTCTGAGAAATTAAAAGGTCCATTCCTAATAAAGCCTTCAAAAATTAAACAGGAATGGGGGGACACCTCTGTTGCACACACACAGGTTCACACACACACACACACACACACACACACACTCTCACAATCCTTTAGGAAATCTGGAAATATCAGCCAATGCAATTAGAGAAAATGAGAGAAGTAAATATCAGGGAATTAAACATAAAACTCTATTTACAGAAGACAAGAGAGACTACCTGGGAACCTTAGAGAACCAATGATAAAATTAATTCAACAAGTTGGCGTGGTAGCAGGACACAAAATTAACAAAATTGCAAAAGGCAACGCTATTCATTATCTTTTATAAAGTATTATGTAATACAGGATAGAACAGACAAAATAAAAAAGGTAAACATACATAAAGATTATTCTTAGAAAATGCTTAGGAAAAGAATTTTTATAAAAATCCCCCAAATCATAAAATATAAAATCATTCTAAAAGGCACAAAGGTGGCCCTGAACAAATTAAGTTATCCATGTTCTTGGTTAGGGTATGTGAACAAGAAAATATCTGTATTTTTAAATATCTAAGTTAAACAGCAAATTTAATGTGATTCTAACATTTTAAAAAGTCAACGATGTTTTTTAAAATAAAAATACACAAATTAGTGGGGCTGGAGCGATAGCACAGCGGGTAGGGCGTTTGCCTTGCACGTGGCCGACCCGGGTTCTAATCCCAGCATCCCATATGGTCCCCTGAGCACCGCCAGGGGTAATTACTGAGTGAAGAGCCAGGAGTAACCCCTGTGCATTGCCAGGTGTGACCCAAAAATTAAAAAAAAAATACACAAATTAGTGTAAAACAGTTAAAGGAAAAACAAATACCTAAGAACAGCTAGAGAAGCAATAAACATTAAGAATTATGAGATATCTGGGGAAAACAGATATCATTAACATATCCTAAAAACTTTCATTTATAAACAGTGTATAGTTCTAATATATAAAGAAAAAGAACAACAGAACCAGAATAAAAAAAAGCCCAGAAATAAACCCAAGTACACATGCATTTTCAGTATATGATAAAAGATAATGCAAATCACTGGGGCAAAGATAGTCTTTTCTTCTTCTAGTTTTTGGGCCACACCGGGTGGTTCTCAGGGCCTGTTCCTGGCTCTACACTCCAAGATCACTCCTAGTGGGGCTTGGGGGACTAGATGTGGTGCTGGGGATCGAATCCAGGCTGGCTGCGTGTAAGACACACATCCTACCTGCCATTCCAGCCCCCTCCTTTGTGTTGTTGTTTTGCATCCAAGTCCTTATTATTAATGTTGCCATCATTATCAGACGTGGAATCTAAAGCAGAAAGGAAGGGTGGCCTCAACCGCTCCCAGTGGCTCTACCCTAGGCCCACATATCCGAGCAACCCGGCAGATTCAGTGGGGGCTCGGTATCATTCCTCACAAAGGGAGCAGTTGCCTGTAGTTTGGTAAATGTGGAGTGAGGGAGGCCAACTCAAGGAAAGAGTGATTCCACTTCTCTGCTCCGCCCTTGGCCACCTGAACCCAGGCAAATGCCCAGCATAGGTCAGGACTGGTAAAGTCTGCCGCGAGCACTTATACGGCACAGACAGGAGGCAGTCCACTAGTTTTGCATGGTGTCGGGAGTGACCCCTGCCACCCAATTTCCCAGGGAGCCGTGGACTCGGCTAGAGCAAGGAACTGCTCTTTGCAGGCATGGAAAGTCAGTCCTAATCGCCGCATAGACATCCTGGGTCTACCGCCTCTCCCTGAGAGCAGAAAAAGAATTTCAGGAGGCGAAATAGTGAAGCAAAGTATTTTTATTGAAATTTACTTAGAAGAAATATGAGAAGAGAGAAAGAGAGGGAGTACATGTTCAAGAAAGAAAGAACACAGGCTTCCCCAGAACAGAGAAAGCCTAATATGAAAAAAATATTTCGGGGGCAAATGATTAATCGTTGCAAAAAAATAATTTCTGATATTATATGTAATAATAAAGCTCAGAGATATAAATGTGCATGAAACTGAACATGTACTAAAAGAGACAGAAATGAATTACTATAACTCATTAGATCCTATAATCTGAGGAGTTTCTTCCTTCCTTTCTTTCTTACTTTCTCTCTTTCTCTCTTTCTTTCTTTCTTTCTTTCTTTCTTTCCTTTTTTTCTTTTATTTCTTTTGGGGCCACACCCTTCAGCATTATAGGGCTGACTCCTGGCTCTGCTCTCAGGGATCAATCCTTGCAAGGCTTGGGAGACCATACGGGGTGCCAGGGATCTAACTGGGTCAGCCAGGTGCAAGGCAAGCGCCCCTATCCGCTGAACTCTCTCCAGCATCTCTATTTTAAAGCCAAATGCAATTTTCTTAAATGTGACAAATCTGACAATAAAGAATTTAAAAGCAATTTTTTAGACATAAGAAAATCAAATGACAAACTGGGAGAAAAACGTCACAGATATATCCCAACTATTGTAACATCCCAAATACACAATTACATAACTGGGTAAAAACTAAAATCCTACAAACCTGAAAAACACATGAGAAGATATTCAAAAGGAAACAACAAACTAACCTTAAAATATGATTCTGTTAATCAACCATTGGATGCTATAAGGACACAGTACCCTGAGATTAAAATTATCCATTATATGGATGATATTCTAATTACTGCTACACCTCAGACAAATTTGCAGGTTTATGAAGCTGTAATTTATGAATCAGAGTCATGGGTTTAAAATTGCACAGGATAAAATTCAACACCAGGTTCCTTGGGAATTTTTAGGACAAACAATATGGGAGAGTAAAATTACGCCTCAAAAGGTCCAAATTTGGAAAGGTAAGTTAAAAACTTTAAATGATTTTCAGAAACTACTGGGAAATATAAATTGGCTATGGACTTCTCTAGGCATGCCGACCTATGCCTTACAAAACTTTTTCCACTGGAAGGTGATTCTTCTCTAAAGAGCCCGAAGCAACTCTGCGCTGCAGCTGAACATGAATTGGAATTAATTGAGGAAATTGTAAATAAGGCTCAACTAGATAGATTTGATTCTTTAGAAAATTTAAATCTGATAGTATGCTTCGCCGCCCCCCGCCAATCCCATCAATGGCTAAGATCCAGAGACTATAAAACAACGCTCCCGGAAGCACCCAGCCGCATTCTTGGCCACACGACCTCTTATAGGCTCGTTCTCCCTCTTGGAGAACCTGGCAAGGTACTGAGAGCATCCTGCCCACACGGAAGAGCCTGGCAAGCTCTCCGTGGCATATTTGATATGCCAAATATAGTTAACCATGACGGGTCTCATTTTCCTTACCCTGAAAGAGCCTCCAATGCGACACCACTGGGAAGAACGAGTAAAGAGAGGCTGCTAAAATCTCAGGGCTAGGACAAATGGAGACGTTACTGGTACCTGCTCGGGCAAATTGATGATCAATGGGATGACAGTGATACAGTGACAGTGGTAAAATATGAAAGTGTTGCTTGCTTCATACTGAGAAATTCAAATACAAACTATAATGAAATGTCCTTTTTCATCCATAAGATTGAGAAAACCTCAAAATATGACCCAATCTACTGGTGAGGCTATGGGAAATTAGTATTCACATTGCTGATATAATTAAGAATTTTCTACAAAATTACTTCTATATTTATCCTTCATTCTGGCATATGGTGCCCAGGAATTTACTCAAGAGGTAAATTTTATGGTTATGCTAGAAATACTGAAAAAAACATACATACAAAGTTATCTACCTGCTGTATTATTTATAATTTAAGCCACTGTAAAGTGCCTAAATGCTATATGCACAGGTGACTCATTCAATAAACTACATTAGAATGACCTGTCTATTGAACCCGGGGGGCGGAGTTTTTTAATTTAAAAAATAAATAAATTTCCTCATTCTCTCTCTGACTCTCTCTCACCCCCCCCCCCCCAATTTCATGAGTGCTGCCTTAGACTCTCCACTGTCTGCTTCTACATTGAATAACATCAAAAGATTCTCCAAAGATCCCAAATATGTGCCTGGATATAGAGGCTGTCTGTTGGGCTTTTAAGTCTAGCTATGTACTAAGTGGAGAGTTAAAGTCAGTTTTATTACTTGACTAGAAATAAAACTGAGAGAATAAAATCTTTCTACTTGAATTTTTCTATTTTGTTCTTTGATTATCTCTGACACATACTAACCAGTTCTATTCAAAACTGCACTGCGAGGCCTAATTATTTTAGTAAGGTAAGAAAAAGAAAAGCACTTCGATTGGAAATAAACAAGTAAAATTGTATCTACTTACAGAGGATATAACTACTTTGATTCTCCCAAGGAATGCATATAATAAGTACTCAAATCAATTTGGGGGTATTCAGCAAGAATACCAAATTATATATAAAAAAGACATAAATATGTGCATGTATATACTAGTAGCAAACAATAAAATAAATGTTGTAATAAAACAGAATTTAAAGGACCATGAAATATTTAAATATAAATTTAACAAAAGGCATGTAAAGTAAATGCTACAAAAAAAAAAACCAATGCAAAGAAATTATGAATGACCTAATTAATAGGTAAGGTATACTTGGGGCAATCAGAGGTATAATTGGAACAATATTACACAGGTAGGGCATTTGTTTTCCATATTTTCTGATCAGGGTTCGATCCTCAACATCCCATATGCAACCCCACCCTCAGCACCACCAGGAATAATTCTTGAGTGTAGAGCCAGGAGTAACCCCTAAACACCGCCCAGTGGGGCCCCAAAACAAACAAAAAATATTTAAAGATTAAAAAAACTGAAGAAGCATACCATACTCATGAATTGTAAGATACCAATTTGTCCCCAATTTGGTTATGAGCTCCAAATATAACCTTAGCAGGCGAATATATATTTTAAGCTGGTTCTATATTTTATATGGGAAGGCAAGGAAAAATGAGAATAATGAAGAATGAAGGACAGTACTGGAAGACCTTACTCCTTGTCACTTAAGAGATACCGTAAACCTACATGACTCAATGGGGTGTGGTACTAACATAGAATTGACATGGAAATGTGATAAGGAGCCCAGAAATATCTACAATGAGTATCTTCTTTCAAACAAAGCACTCTAGCTTGGAGAGGTATATCTTTTAAATAAATTGTGCTGGAATGACTCAGTATCATGGGAAGAAAACTGAACTTATCACACAACATACGAACAGTAATTCAAAGTTGGATCACAGACCCAAATGTAAAAGCCAGAATCATAAGACATTTAAAACAAAACATTAAAGGGTGGGAGGGGGGAGGGGAAGCTAGTTAATTAGGTTTCTACCTCTACTATCAAGACACTTTTTGGCAAGCCACAGTCCGGGCAGGGGGCAGGGAGGGCGCATGATCCTATTCCAGCTCGTACCTTGAACTCGTCCGAGATTTCAGACACGAAAGACGAGATCTGCTTCATGAGCCTGTCCACGCTGCTCTCGCTCCCCGTTTTGAGGAGTGTGGTGATGGCCAAGGTCGCAATGCTCCTGTTGGAGTCTGTGATCAAGTTTTCTAAGTCCAGATTGCACGCAGTCACTGCAGAGGGGTGCTTCATTGCCACCTGTGACAGGGAAAGAACAATTTTAAAAATTAGTTAAAGAAAAGGAACTTTCTGTGATTGACAAGAGCCAGAGCTTTATAAAAAACAAAGGGAGGGCAGAGTGGAAATCTGTACGAAGCAAACGGGGCTCTCACAATGAAAATGGGGGAGGGGGAGACTGTTCAAGCGCAGGCAGGGCAGAGCCCTAAGCTCAAGCTCCACAGTACACGGCCAGGCCCCCTCCACTGCCCCCATACAGCCCTGGTGACCTCGAGTCCATGCCCCGGTGGGTGGCCCCTGACACCATCTGCCTGAGCACTGCTGGACATGACCCATATAAAAACAAACTTGGGAGCTCTAAATGAGATAATCTAATAAAGCTAAAACGGGATAGTGGTCATCTCAGTTGATAAGGTTCGTTAGATAATACCATCTGACAAATTATTCCTGTCACGGCATAGCACCGGCGCCTTCTCTGGCTACACTTCTATAACAAGGAACAGAAATCTACCATGCCCTTTTATTAGAGCCGGCCTGTCTTTCCTTATTGTACACGTGTAGACGTTTATCTACTCTGCTAAATATTAAGACCTTGGAGGCTAAGAGTTAACATGGTAAATATTACTAAACACACATGGCGACAATGTATCACTTAGAAAACTTCTGTATTTAATCAAACTCTAGCTGAACTGGATTACCAGGGGTCATTAAAACATGCCTGTCATTCTATTTCTTTTTAGTTTGCTTTTTTTTTTTTTTGCCACACTTGAATGCTCTGGGTCTACTCCTGGCTCTTCACTCAGGAATCACTTCTGGCAGAGCTCAAGGGACCATATGAGATACCAGGGATTGAATCAGGGATGGCTGCGTGTAAGACAAGTACCTTATCCACTGTACTACCACTCCAGCCCGTCATTCTATTTCTTTGACAATGCTGGTCACCCCTCTGCCTGTCTCAATATAGGAACAGAATCTCTCCCACTTTCAAAATCTATTTACATCAGCAAAGTGCAAGAGTGTAAAAAAATATAAAATATAATTTGGACTGTTGTTCCATGACTGCTCTAAACTTCTTTTTCCTCCAATTGTTGATATAATACTCATATTGCCAAACGACAAGTCTCCTGCTATACTAAGCTTTTATTTTAAATGCTTATGGCTAATTTATTCTGTTATGGTGGACCTATGTCATCCAATATGGTAGCCGATAGCCCACGTGACAAAGATGGACTGTGACAAACTGAGACATGCCCTAAATGTAAAATATAAACTGGAACTCAAATACACAGTCAAATATAGAAGTGTGTTTAAAAACAAAAACAAAACAGAAGGAAAAAGATGAAAAAAGTAGGCAAACTTAAGTTTTATCTTAAATGCTTCAATGTAGTTACTTTAACATTATTCATTATCTACATGTGTCACTGTTGAATAACATTGCTGTAAACTACTGTTACCTGCAGAAATGGAACTACTCTCTATCTCCAGTGATTAACATGACATTCACTACATATATGCGCTTACTGAGCACATTAAGTGTGACTAGTGACTAAGGAACGGAATTTTAAATTATTTAACAATTTTCATTGAGCTATAACTAGTACATAATATTAATTCCAGGAGTGGCAATTTGGTATTTTCACACAGAAAATGATCCTAGTAAGTCTAGTTAACAACTGTCACCACAGGCCAGAGATACGGTACAGCAGGTAAGGAGCTTGTCTTGCACACAGCCAACTTGGGTTCGACCCCTGGTGCCACATATGGACATATGGTTCCCCGAGTACTTCCAGGAGGGACCCCTGAATGCAGGGCCAGGAATAAGCCCTGCCAAGCGTAACCCCCGAAAGTCCCCCTCGGGGACTTAACTGGCTTAACAGCTTAACTGGCTGCACTCTGTGCTTTTAAACAGGAAAGTCTAGACCACTGACATTTATAGTAATTGAAGAAATTTGTTGCCATTTCTCCATGGGAATGGGATTTCAATTGCTTTTGCCACCTGATTTTTTTTTTTTTAATGGGAGGCCATTCAGTCTTTTTTTTTTTTGCTTTTTGGGTCACACCCAGCGATGCACAGGGGTTACTCCTAGCTCTGCACTTAGGAATTACTCCTGGTGATGCTCAGAGGACCATATGGGATGCTGGGAATTGAACCCGGGTGGGCCGCGTGCAAGGCAAACGCCCTACCCGCGGTGCCATTGCTCCAGCCCCCCCATTCAGTCTTTCTCACGGAGCCGGTTCTGATGTGACAAACACTCTCAGCTGTTTGATAATATATTTTATCCTTCCTTTAAATCTGAGTGATAACCTTGCACAACATTCTTGGTTGGGAATTCTTTACAAAATTCAGTACTTTGAATATATATCCCATTCTCTTCTTGCTCATAGTTTCGGTTTAGAAGTCTGATGTGAATCTAATGGTTTCTTCCCCCTTAGTCTGAGTCCTTGCTTTTCTCCTCTTTAAAAAGTAGAGCGTTTGCTTTGCATGCGGCCGACCCGGGTTCGATCCCCAACATTCCATATGGTTCCCCAAGGACCACCAGGACTAATTCCTGAGTGCACAGCAAGAAGTAACTCCTGAGCATTGCTGGATGTTAGCCAAAAATAAAATTTTTTTAAAAAAAGCCTATCTCAGCCTTTTGTTCTGTCACTGATTACAACGCACACTGGTGGTGTTCTGCCACTGATTACAACTCACACTGGTGGTGCTCTGCGTGCATGTACCTTAAGCAGCACTCTTCCGGTCTCTTGCATGAGTGCAACCATCTCCTGGGTGGGGAAACTCTGAGCTATCACTGTTTCAAACAGAAACCATTCCCCTTCCACGATTCCCCTCCATCTGGAATGCTTAAAATCCTGAGGTGGTTCTTCTTGATATTTTCCACTCCATCACTAACATGCTCTTCATTCTCCCCTCCACTTCATTTCCAGGATCTCTTCCTGACCAGTGGGCACGGATTCCACTCCCAGCCACACCCATTCCAAGCCAGACACAGCTGTACTCCTTAGCTCTTTCAATTCAACCTGCTTGTTTTTCATTCCCCAACAACTCCCCACCCCCCGCCCAATCAGAGTCTCTTGAAACATCAAGTGATCCTTTCGGATCACTTAGCTCTGAGAGGCTTTTCCTTGGGCAGCTCATCGGTCCGAGGTGTGGATCTTCATAAGGTTCCGGCACCACCTGCAGACACGGCTGATTTCCTGTTTCTTCGCTGCTCCAGGAGCTGGAGCCTGTCCTCGGCAGGGTCCCGAGGCCTCTCTCTGGGTCTGGCCCGGCTCCCTCCCCGGGGCTGGGGGCTGGGTGGAGGCAGGTGGCATGCAGGCTGCTGGTGTCTACAGGTGGGGGGGGGGGGCATCTCTCCAGGTCTAGCACGGCTCCTCCTGGGGCCCAGGGGTACCGAGCCCTTCACCTCTCTCACGCAGCCCCAGCTCCCACCTCCAGCAATGTCCAATTTGTCTCTCCCGACAGGCATTTCCCGAGGTTCCGAGTACAAGTGAGAATGTGTGGCATTTTTCTTGTCTTTCTCGGACTTAACGCACTTAACATAAAGTTCTACCCGTGTTGCTGCAAATGGCAAGATTTCCCTCTCTTTACGACTGGAAAAAAAAACTATATATAACCACATTTTTCCCATTTATTATTTATTTTAATGTCGACAAAAGCCACAATTCTAGAGTTGAAATTGATAAGACAACAGAGCTCTGTTAAGCCATTAAGTTATCTCTGATTACTGGGATGTTAAGTCCTTGCCTAAGAATTTATTAAGCTCTTTGTTGCATCTGGAGCTTTCTGTGTCACCGGTTTCGTTTGCTGAGTTTCGCTGGCTTCTGCTGCTTTCCCATCTAAGTTGGTAAGCTCCTACTGGAATTCTGGTATTGAGGAACTAGGAGACTTCAGGATCTATGGTTTGGGCCACTAAGCTGTCATGGTGGGGCTGTGGGAGGTGGGCGTGGTTGCCAGGGTTTCCAGAAGTAGTGGGGGAGAGGGGGAGACGAGGCAGGGAGGCTGCCCACCCCGAGTCAGAGAAACACCAGAGTTCTCAGCTAGGCACTGAAATATCAGGAACAGCCCAGCAGGTAGGGTGTTTGTCTTGCACGCGGCCGACCCGGGTTCGATTCCTCCATCCCTCTTGGAGAGCCCGGCAAGCTACGAGAGTATCCTGCACATACGGTAGAGCCCGGCAAGCTACCCGTGGCGTATTCAATATGCCAAAAACAGTAACAAGTCTCACAATGGAGACGATACTGGTGCCCACTCGAGCAAATGGATGAACAACAGGATGACAGTGATGACAGTGACGGTGATTCATTTGGTGTATCTGCAGAGAATATCCATGAAGCAGTGGAGCTGAGCCCTTGGTGTGGCTGCAGCATGGGGTGTGGGGGTGGCTATATACCACACTTTTAAATCAATTCATCAATAAACAAGCTGCTTCTGGATTTCTGACTGCTATAAATAATGTGGCAAGAATGAGAGGAGTCGTGTGCATGTTTTGAATCACTGTTTCCTCACATGAGTTTCTACAGGTGGAATTACTTTGGCAACTGGTCATTCTATTTTATTTTTTTTTTTTTTTTTTGAGGAACTGCCACACTGTTTTCCACAGCAGCTGCACTGACTTACAGTGTCGCGAGTGCAAAGGGGCTCCCTTTTCTCTGGGTCCTCACCAGAATTAACAAATCCGGAACCTGTTCTCTCTGTCTCTTCCAGGGCCAGTCATCCTAACAGGTGTGAGGCAGTATCTAATTGTGGCCTGGCTTTGCATTTCCCTGATGATAACCCAGATGGAACATCTTTTCATGGAACTGTTAAGCCCCTGCAGGTCTTTGGGAAACTGTCTACTCAGATCCTTTGTCCACTTCTCAGTCAGATTGAGATTTTATTCCTATGAAGCCGGATATTAATCCTTTAAAGGATAACATTATTTGCAGTTACTTTCTCCAACTCCATAAGCTGCCTTTTCATTTGGGGAGTGGTTTTTTGCTTTGTCTTTCAGCCCACACCTGAAAGGACTCTGGGCTTACTCCTGGCACTGTGCTCAGGGACCACTCCTGGCTGGGCTAGGGGTGCTGGACATCAAACCTGGGCCAGTCGTGCGCAAGACTTACCCGCTGGACTATCGCTCCAGCCCACTTTTTCGTTTTGTTGATGGTTTCTTTGGCTGTGTACGGCTTTTGAGTTTGATATAGGACCACTTGTATGTTTTTGCCTTTGCTTTTCGTGTCAAATCCAAAACAGCATCTCTGAGAGACTCAACAATAAACCTCTCAGAAGAGAGTACTGAACGATTTGCTACAGAGATGTCTCCAGAGCCGGCACCGGGCTGTTTCATTTGGGGCAAGCTGGAGGGGGACGGGTGAGTTCCCCTCCCTGTCCCAACGGAACCAGCCTTGGCAGCCGAAAACTCCAGAACTCAACCACCGCCATGCTCATGGCCGCTCTCCACACACTCGGCGACCTCGCCCAGGAGTGAATCTATTCCTGGGCCACGTCTCACACTTGACGCCGCTGATATACCAAGAGTAGTGCACCACATCTGATGGGCTTTGAAGTAGGAGGCAACCTACATATATATACGCACAGATATAGACATAAGCACACAAGGCAACCTTTAACAACATGTTCATTAATCTTCACACTGTTTCCTATATGAACACTTCTTTTGTAAGCATGTTCAGCAGTTCTTCATAACAGACAATACAAAATATATTATTTCGATTGTGTTTTGGGACAGGGACTGGGGTTTGGGATGGAAACATCCCGAATTTGGTGGTGGGAAGGTGTAATGGTGGTGGGATTGGTGTTTGAATATTGAATGTAATCAAACATTGTGAACTAACAGAAAATTTTTTAAAAATAAGGTAATGTGGAGTTCATGTCCAATTCAATCTGCTTAATCAATGGCTGAATAAATAGCAGTGCTCCTACATTATGAAAATAAATAAATTAATTAATTAAAAAATGTTCAGGGATGGAGCGATAACACAGCATGTAAGGCGTTTGCCTTACACTCAGCCAACCCGGGTTCAATTCCCAGCATCCCATATGGTCCCCTGAGCACCGCCAGGGGTAATTCCTGAGTGCAGAGCCAGGGGTAACCCCTGAGCATAGCCAGGTCTGACCCAAAAAAGAAAAAAAAAATGTTCATAATTAACCATCCCTTATACAAGGGCTGGAGCGGTAACACAGCAGGTAGGGCATTTGCCTTGCACGAGGCCAACCCAGGTTCGATTCTTCCATCCCTCTTGGAGAGCCCGGCAAGCTATCGAGAGTATCCCGCCCGCACGGCAGAGCCTGGCAAGCTACCCGTGGCATATTCATTATGCCAAAAACAGTAACAACAAGTCTCACGATGGAGACATAATGGTGCCTGCTGGAGCAGACCAGTGAACAAGGGGACGACAGTGTGACGGTGCTACGACAGTGCTTATACAAGGACTTAATGACTCCTGGGTGAAATACAACAATCTTCACTCACCTCTAAGAAAACTTTTGTGGAATATTCATAACATGCAATAAAAAATACATTACTTCCGTTCTGCTTTGAGGCAGGGTTTGGGGTTCAGGACGAAAATATTCAAAATATGGTGGTGGGAAGGTATAATGGTGGTGGGATTAGTGCTCGAATATTAAATGTAATAAATTACTATGAACAACTTTATAAAAATTACATTAGAAAACATCTCCAAGACCAATATCAAAGAATTTACCACCCAGATATTTTATCTTTTAGGAGTTTTCTGGTCTTACATTAAGGTCTCTAATCTATTTTGAGTTAATTTCTGTGTGTGGTAAAAGACAGTGTCCAGTTGCTTTTATTCTTTTTTTTGTATAGGTTTACGGAATAAATTAATTAGAGCAGTAAATAGTCTTAAGGATTGGTATTCCTAGATATTATAATTTTTTAAAAAATTAATGAAATAATGTTTAAAGTTCCTTTATTTCCTACTTTTATTCTTTTGCATGTGGTCATCCAGTTTTTCCAGCACTATATCCTACAGAATTTGTCCATTTTATTGTATATTCTTGATTCCTTTGTCATAAATTAACTGACTTCGTGTGTAGGTTTACTTCGGGGTTATTTCTTCTTTTATTGATCTGCATTTGTTTTTACACTAATACCATATTGTTTTAGTATAGCCCTACAAATATATTTTAAAATCAAGGAGTGTGAATCCATCAGCTTTATTCTTCCTCGAGATTACTTTGACTATTCACTCACTGTCTTCTGTGGTTCCATACAAACTTTAGGACCATTTGCTTCTTAATTTTTATATATATATGTATATATATATTAAATTTTAATATATTTAAAGAGAAACAAGCACAAATGACCGGAGGCCACCATATCAGGCCGTGAGGTCCTGACTAAAAGGCACCTAGAAGTCAGAAATAAGTTATAATCTTCTGCTGAGTAACAGTAAAGACAATCACATCACACCTGAGATCAAACAAGCCACAGTGGTGCTCTTGGTCTATTACCTACTACCCTAGGAGAAGGGACCAGAGAAAGGCCAAGTGGGAGTGCGACACTTCACATGCCACGTTTCTCGATCAAACACTGACCCACAGCATTCAGAAAAACACGCACCTTGTTCAAGGTCCTCACGGCAGCGTATCTCAGAGCTGGCTTCGGAGAGCTGCAGAAAAGCTGAAGAACTAGAAAAGATGAAAGAATGTACTGAACACTGCTCAGTTCATGACATGGACATAGACAGTAAAGAATTGTATTCAAAATAAGTGTGAGGAAGTTGGATCGGAGCACAAAAAAATCCACATAAAAATGATATTAAAAACATAAAGTGAAAAGCTCTGTTCAGCTATAGAACTTTCAATAGGGAAAAATATTATTTCTAAATGAAATACCCATTAATATTTGAGTATAAATGACAGAAATGTTCAGAGTTTCATAATACACACACCACACACACACACACACACACACACACACACACACACACACACAAAATGGGCTTTGTAAACATTAAGGAGAACTGAAGGAATTAAAGTTACTTGTCTTCTAAGTAAAACCCTTTACATGAGAAAAAGGGTAACTTCAGAAAAGAGACAACTAATCTGCCTTCTCCCATCCGCTCATGAAGCAGGCTTCCAGCTATGGGGCAATCCTCCTGGCCCTTATATCTACTGTCTTTGGGTGTCAGCCTCATATGATGTTATTTTGTACTCCACAAATGAGTGCAGTCCTTCTAGGTCTGCCCCTCTCTTTCTGATTCATTTCCCTTAGCATGATACTCTCCATGTCTATCCATTTATAAACAAATTTCATGACTTCATCTCTCCTAACAGCTGCATAGTATTCCATTGTGTAGATGTACCAAAGTTTCTTTAACCAGTCATCTGTTCTAGGACACTTGGGTTGTTTAGAGATTTTGGCTATTGTGAACAGTGCTGCAATGAACATATAGGTACAGATGTTATTTCTACTGTGCTTTTCTGCATCCCCGGGATATATTCCCAGAAGTGGTATTGCGGGGTCATATGGAACTTCAATTTCTAGTTTTTGAAGGACTGTCCATATTGTTTCCTAGAAAGGCTGGACCAGTCACAAAAGCTTGTAACTATCTCACAGTGATTCACTAAATTTTTAAATAAATAAATAAATAAATAAATAAGACAGTTAATCAAAGAAAAACTCAAATTAAACCAGAAAAGAGACCTTCATGGGCGGAGTGCCTTGCATGCAGGAAGCCTGAATTCAACTCCTGGAACCGAATGGTCCCCAGAGCACCACAGCAAACAGCCCATCATGAAGCCAGTAGTTGTCCCCAGCACTGCTGGGTGTGGCCCCAAACCCAAACCCAAAAGAACGAAAAACAAATAAGGAAGCTCCAAAAATCACCTTGCCATTCTTGGCATCCATCCTGCAGACTTACCATCCTTAAACAAATACAGAGCGCGATGGACAAGAGCCCCGCGGGTACGAGACTCACCGGAAACAGCAGGTGCCAGCTCGCGGGCGGTACAGTTAGGAAGATGGATGATGGCTGAAGCCGCTTCATAAATAACCATCTCGTGCTTATTTCGCAAGCAGCTCTCAATAAAGTCAAAGAGTGGACTTTCATGGCTGGAAAAAAAAAAAAAGCATGCACGGGCACCCCTTGGATATCAAAAAAGTAACGAGCCAAGAATTAGAGACTGAAGCAGCACCGATGCAGACAAGCACTTCTAGAAGCATGTATGAAAAGTCCCTTGAAGATCCACACCCTCCTATAAAAGCCAGGCACTACTAGTGGCCAGGCACTGTCAAAATAAACTTCTTTGTTTTAGTACTTTAGACATCAGCCCAAGTCTGCACTAACCCCAGCAACATTTCTTCAAGATAAACAGACACCTCTCGGTAAGCACTTTGTCGGCTCTCTCCCTCTGCCACCTCCTCGACTACCATCCCCTTGTCCTGGCTTGGCGGCAGCCCGGGAAGCCTGAGGCCTCACAGCCACAGCCACACCGAGAGCTGGAAGCTGAGAGCACTGGAGGAGGCAGATGAAAAGGCTGGTGAGAGAGCAGAGCGGGCTGGGTGCTTGCCTTGCACTCAGCCGACCCAGGGTTCAATCCCCAGCACCCCGTATGGTTCTCAGAGCACTGCCCCAAGTGAGCCCAGGAATAAGCCCTGAGCACAGCCGGTGGATCCTTCTGCCCTCCCCCCCAAAAGATCGAGAAGGCTGCCAGTTACAGGGCTGGCTACAAGCCTGGCCCCAGAGAACTGTCACTATCAGGCTCGGCTGGGACTCCACCAAAGAGACCCATCCGCAGGGCTAATCTTTATTCTGACCCGGAGCTCGGCCCAGGAGGAAACTGCCTCTCTCCCAGGATGGTCCTGCCCCAGATCCGCAACAGTGCAATTGCCAGAGCCAGGGCAAATAGCAACAACAACAACAGCAATAATGATAACAATAAATTTAAAATGTAAAAGACAAATTCAAGGAATCAGATGTCCAGGGAGGACTCTGAGAATGTCTGACCTAGTCTGGGAACTTGGAGGATCGTGACCATGTCCAGGACCGTGCAAATGCCCTGCAGAGACCGAGAGAGCCCAGTCTCGAGAGCTTGGCCTGGTGCTGAGGCTCCGTTCACGGAGGAAGTGAAAGGAAGGCAGAGCAGGGAAGGCACACACCGAGTGCCCACCACAAAGGCGGGTGGCGGGGAGCATGCTGGCTTCAAGCATTTATGAACATCTGTCAGATCCCTATGAGACCACTCAGCTAGTCAAGCAGAGATTTCAGAAACCACAGATGGCAGAGAGGAAGGACCGGAACTTAGTTTGGTAATGTTCCTTAAAATTAATTAATTAATAAAAGGATAACCTGCAGCACACTGGCCACTCTCCAGAACTCACGGCTGCTCCTCCCAGAAGGGAGCATAAAATGAGGCCCCCACAACCATGCCACCGGACTCCGCACCAGGGGTGCCCCAGAGGGGGGCGGATGAGAGCCCTCCCCACCCCAAGGGACCCAGCCTCGGCAGCCGACCTCTACTACCCCACCACCGCCAGCACACTCCAGGTCGCTTTCCACACGCTCGGCCGAGCCTCACGCATGAGTGAACATATCCCTGGTATTCCTGGACCAACACATCATCATAGAGGGAAATATATATGTGTGTGTGTATATATATATAAGTAACTAGTTTTAAGTGAATAATATGACATAAGCAAATAATGAAGGACACCCAACATGTGGGGGACAAAGGGCTAGCAGAAGTCAGCAGCCAGCATGAGAAATAAAATTCATGATGGATTTTATTAGGGAAAAGGTAAATCAGCTCATGTTCAAATAAGAAGGAAACTAAGCCTGCCAAGTTAAAGGAGGTGAGAGAGAGAGAGAGAGAGAGAGAGAGAGAGAGAGAGAGAGAGAGAGAGACAGAGACAGAGACAGACAGAGACAGACAGAGACAGACAGAGAGAGAGGGAGAGAGAGGGAGAAGGGAAGAGGGGGGAGAGAGAGGGAGGCAGACAGCTCTCGGTGGGCAGAGCACATGCCCCTGATACCGGCTCCAGAACCAGCACCACCTGGGCCCCTGAGTGCAGAGTCCTGAGTGGCCCCCAAGCACCGCCTGTGGTCTAAAACCCAAGCACACCAACAGGAAGACGTGACATCACTGTATACTGGATATTCCGATACAGGAACGCAATCTCTCCCTCTGTCCACTCAAATGACCCTTGAAATCAACACATTGTGATTTTCTTATTTTCCCCCCTCAGGGTTATATTACTCCATCCTCTTCTTTCCTCCCATCCCCCTTTGGGACAAAGAAGAGCTGCTGAGAGAGGGCTCAGCGGGCGGGAGTGCTCCGGAGGGGTGGGGGAGGAGCCTTGGGGCAGGGCTGCCGGGTGCCGCCCAGCAGTCTCAGTCCCTGGGTGCTGCTCCCACACATTTCCTTCACAGGGCTCACTGGGCGGCTGCGTGCTCTGCTGCGGGGTTCCCCCACGGGCAGTGCTCTGGAGACCACCCTTGGCAGTGGGCACCAGTGCCCCAAACAGCAGGGACTCTCAGGACTGTGCTCAGCACACAGTGGGCAGTGCCAGGGACTGAGCCAGTGGCCTCACCGCTGCAAGGCTGGTGCGCTGCCCTCCCCGTGCCCCCACCTTTTCTAATTGTCCATATGTAGATGCACACTATTTTTCTTATATGAACGAAAGATGTACAACTTTGCCCTAAGGATTTGGTTTTGATACATTTCTAGTCCAGCTGGAGCAGATAGCACAGAGGGTAGGGTGTATACCTTGCACGCGGCTGAGCCAGGTTCGATTCCTCCGCCCCTCTCAGAGAGCCCGGCAAGCTACCAAGAGTATCCCGCCCGCACGGCAGAGCCTGGCAAGCTACCCGTGGCGTATTTGATATGCCAAAAACAGTAACAGTAAGTCTCACAATGGAGACATTACTGGTGCCCGCTTGAGCAAATCGATGAGCAATGGGATGACAGTGACAGTGACAGTGACATTTCTAGTCACGTTTTCAAATTTTTATCAAATCAATTGCTTGCTGAAATAAAATTCATTTGAAGTAAAATCCATTTGGAGACTGACCTATCGGCAAGTCTGAAAAATTCGATGTCCTATGGCTAACAGTACACAGACTATTTTAACATTTTCTATAGACATAATTACACTGTCCACAGAGCATTTTGTCCTCAAATCTTTAATTTGACTTGACTTACTGTGTCAAATAAGACTTCTAGTAAAACATTTTAAAAAACAGGTTTTGCACACATGCTACTCTCATTCACAGTTTCAAGGGAGAGAAATAATAATTCACTAGTTAGTATTAACTTCGAAGGAGATTTTTCTTGTGCCTTATCAGAACAATGATGCTCCTTGTTTTGCTACTTTATGTTTTAATCACAACTGCCAATGAATTTTATTAACTGTTCTTTTTGGTATCCATGATTTTGGTTTTCTGCTTTAATAAATTAAGTCTGTTGGGCTGACTTTTCACTGTTAGATCAATTTTGCACTGATTGAAGTTATGAGAATCAACGCAGACTGGGAAATAATTGTTTATTTTTTTTTATTATTGTTTTAGCTGCATCCCTTCATGTCTTCCTACGGATTTCCAACCATATTCCAAGTGGCAGGTGATCTAGCATTAATCCCACAGTTCTGAGACTATTTTCCCTCATTCTGTTTTCAGAAGAGCTATTGTCTGTCACTCTAGTTTCAAATATACCCTTGTACACTTGTTACATCCAACCAGCAAATATCCACTTCAGGCAGGGCCCTGAGGTCTGGCAGAGTGGCCCCCTGATGTGGGCGCATCCACGGGGCCTGGGACTATGTAATATTACTCGGCAGAGAGCCACCTGGGCTGGCTGTCAGCAAGACAACAGAGGCCTGAAAGTCTATGACAGGTTCTTAAACCTCCTCCTCACAATCCAGCCTCAACCGAGACATGACACCGGTGAGCACTGGCGGAAACACCTTAGATTCATTACACACTTGATTTTTAATCAGTCTGGGGGTTAAAATGAATCAACCTTAATGTTATACATTCAGAAACCTTCGACTGTTGCCAGAACTGTTGGTGATACCCACGTGCAGCTACACGACCCCATGTTCCGAGCGTGACCCATGACCCAAGAGAATCCACCACTGCAAAGAAATGAGAGGCCGGAGAGGTAGGACAGGGCTCGGCTCCCAGTGCTCGCCTCACACCGGGCCCATCCCTAGCATCTCAGATGATTCATTCTCCAGAGGGCATCGCTGGAGCACAGAGGCAGGAATAAGCCCTGAGCACTGCCAGGTGTTGGCCCCCAAACCAAAACCAAAGACAAAGGACGAAAAAGAAAGTAATGTGGCCAGTGGCCTCCGGAAGAGCACCCCAGAGCAACCTTGTCCTGCCAACACAGGACTAACCCGAGGATCTGTGAAATCATAAACAGATGCTGTGAAGGACTGCCCATCACGGCTAGGATATTTTGCTATGAAAACAAGGAAAAAAAGAAAAAAATGCAGTTCTTGGTATTTAGAAGTGAGATGCAAGGTGCTGCTGTTAATAAATACCTAAAACTGTGGGGTCAAACTCTCAACTTGATCACGGGGAGTTGCAATTAATTTTCCCTTTTGTTCTTTCAGCTCTACAGCTCTTTTGCTCAGTTTCCTAGAGGCACCTCATACAAGTTCAAGATTTTCCCAGAGACTTGTGTCGAGTTTAAAATTGATTTTGAGGGGCCACACAGATGGTACGGGGGGGAGGGTGGGGGTGGGTAAAAGGGAATAAGGGGCCTGCCTTGCACACAGTCCTCTGCATCTCATATGGCTCCCTGAGCACTGCCAGGTGTGAGTCCTGAGTACAGAGCCAGGGGTAACCTCTAAACATCACCAGTTGTGGGCCCCTCCCAAAATACATTTTGTTGCTGATCACATATATGCTCCTTTCCAGGATTTCCACAGTAAGTTTTTATCACTCTTCCAATCTCAAGCTGGGTTCCGACTCCTCTATCCAGTAAATATGAATTTCTATGCCCTACATCTAGGAAATAAACAAACTAGTCAGAGAAATGCATAGTTTCTCCTTTTAGGCATAAAATTCCCTCCAACTTCTGCCTGCTTTTCTGCACCCACAAGAACTTTCAAATAGTCCTGAGTTCTTTTGTTTAGGGAGACTTCTTAGGAACTAATGATATAAACATTTTTGCAGGAGTTTGAAGGTGACCAAGTTATTCCACCATCACTGCAAGCAGAAAGCTTTACTGAATATTTTTTAATATTCCACTTTATTTTCTCCATTTACATTTATATATCCTAGTTGTTTTAGTGTTACTCAAGATATAACAATATTATTTCTCATAACATCAGTCTATTATAAAAAACACTATTTCATAAACAGTGTAAGAACCTTACAAATGTAATTCATTTTTCCTCTTGTGCCCTTTAAGTAATTTTAATTACAATACTTTAACATGTTTACATACATTTAGATATTTTTATAAGTGATAAACAGGATGACCCTTCATGTCACTTCCAACATTCACATTTAATTATTGTATACTTTGTGATCTATAAATATTTTTGTTCAATGATTTTATTACTGTTACTAATAAGCATGATATAGTAAGCACATTTATAAGAGCATACATTAAGGCTAAACATAAGCAGTGTTATCTGCAATCTTTTTTGTTTCTTTTTCAGTTTGGAAAACATCAAATCCGTCCAGTCAACACTGTTCAAAATATATTCCTAGAAGGGGTGCAGGATCGAGTACAGACAGTAGGTTCTGTCCCTGGCACCATCTGGTCCCTGTGGCACCACTCCCTGTGGCACCACTGGGTGAAGCCTGGGGCCCCCAGCACTCTGGGGGGCCCAGGGATCCCTGGTACTGATGCCCCAGTCACCTTGCATCCTCAGGCCCTTGTACGAACCACCATCCGGCTGCCTGAGACTCTCTGGGGCCCCCTGGGGCCCCAGAGCACCACTTAGAAAGTCCCCTTCGAAAATAAAAACCAGTGAGAGAGAGCAGAGAGAGAGCATAGAGGGTTGGGCACCTGCCTTGCACAAGGCTGATGTGGGTCGATCCCCGGCATCCCACACACCCCAAAAACCTCCAGGTTGATCCCTGAGCCCAGAGCTAGGAGTAAGTCCTGAGCACTGCTAGGTATGGCCCCCGCCCAGAAAAAAACCATAGAGGAAATTAATTCTAAAATTAATTAACAGGCAAGTGGGGAAAAAGGGTTCGGATAAAGACACTTACCCCTCTTCATTTTCTTTTAGCAAGCGACTGGCAATTCGGATCAGCATGCAATAAGCAAACTGTGATTTGAGACCGGATTTAGTAAATTTATTCAACATCTTAGAAACAGCAAGGCGATCGTTCCGTTTAAGGTGATACAGGACTCCCAATGCATGATACTAAAGAACAAGGAAAAGACTGTAACATACCAGAAAGCTAGGCAGAAAGAGAACTAAACAGAACCACCTGGAACTAAATTTCCCATAAAAAAAAACAAAAAGAGAGACTCAAGCCAAGAGTATACCAGGAGACTTAGGTTTGGGGCCACACCCAGTGATGCTCAGGGGTTACTCCTGGTTCTGTTCTCAGAAATTACTCCTGGCAGACCATATGGGATGCTGGGGATCAAACCTGGGTCAGCCATGTGCAAGGAAAACACCTTACGCGCTGTACTAGCTCTCCGGCCCCTAGAGCCTTCTCTGCACGTTGCTCAAATACAAGCAAGCAAGACTGAAAGGATAAGGCTTTCCAATTATCCGCAGAAGCTTTCAATGCAGTGGGCCGGTATGGAGAAGGTGACACGCCACCTGGAGATGGCTCTGGCAGGCTTGGCTTCGCCTCAGCCAGCCTCAGCCAGTACAAAGGCTTCCGGCTCCCAGCTTTCCCTGCGTGAGATCTCTCCCGGGGGTCTTTAAATCAACCATGACCATGTTCATGGTTCAAGTATTCATCTCCTAAAATGGGCTTTCAGGGTGGAATTATCATGGCACTCTGCGTAAAATTCAATGATCAGAGTTACAAGAGTGAGATTATTTCCCAAGGGAGGAATTGCTACTCTTTCTTCCTAATGGAGGACGTTAATATGAACAGCTGTAAACACTGAGCGGGGGAAGCTAAGTGCCCTCTCAAGTACCAACGGGGCACCTCGCATAAAGCTGCCAGTTAAGAAACTTAATCTTGTTCCTTTTAATAAGAAACAGACTGATGAGAATTAAAAGGAGATCCCTCCAATGAAATGGTTTTGAAGTGCCACCAAGTAAAAATCGCTCTCGCTAGTTTTATAATGCCTACTCAAAGCAAGGCCCAAAGAGCCTGGAGTTGGACATTCTTCTCCACAAATTAGTTATCGAATAAAAGCTTTGAATGCACTGTGACGAACCTTCAGAATGAGCGTCTCCTACTACCAGTGAATGCAAGACTTTTTCTTGAATAGGGGTCATCCAGCTTCTACCAGTCAATCCTGGGGGCCTAGGGCAAATACTAACCCTGGGGGTGCCTGCTTCAGGTTAGGCATGATGTGGCACTTAGCATGCCAATGACCTCGCCTTAGCAGATGCCCATCTGGGGAAACAATAAAAACTGCAGCTACAGGGTTGGTATCAAGGAAGCAGATCTTGAGACATAGCCAGTGTGATCAAATGACAGTACCTGAACCATAATATTATCACTGGAAGCAGCTTCTTGGGCTTCATTGACCCAGCGTTTAACCACATCATAGCTTATCTTCATCATGTGCTACATACAGAAGAATTGAGAACAACAATCAAAAAAAAAATTCATGATATCCACAGTCATTAGAAGTTTAGACACACGAGTTTGTTTGGGGGGTATTATAACAGGCATTTCCAAAAAAAAAAAAAAGTGTTTTTCCAAGACTCCTTTGACAGAGGTGAGTACAGACAGGAAGGAGTGGAAAGGAATAAGAGGGGAAGAACAAAATAGAACATAGAGTGTGCAGAATTGTAGCTAAATAATGTTAAAGGTATAGGCTTTACTTCCAGAAAACTCATTTGTAAGAAAAAGGATTCCAATATGTTTCCCGCTGGAAATGTTGATCTGTGTTTTGCCCCGTTTTGGAGGCCATTCCTAGCAGTGCTCCGGGGAAGTCTTGACTTGGTGCTGGGAGGGGCGAAGGCACAGATGGAGATACTCAGGGAAACCACAGGGTGCCAGGGACTGAGTCAGGCCTCCCTCATGCAGTGGCCACCCGGTGAGCCATCACCTGGGCCCTAGAGATCTTCTGTTTGTTTCTTCCAAAAGACTTAACCAATTATAGTCTAGAACCCAAGAATTCCAATAATTCTGATCGCCTAGCCTACTCACACACTAGTAATCAATTAAAAGCAACATGTTAAGTTATAATGGATCAATCTGATTTTTATGGACAAGGAAGAAATGGTACATTGCGAACACAATACAGCATTATAATACAATATAACACTTTCTGGGAAGAAATTCGAAAGTGGAACAACTTTCAGAATTCAGGAGCCTGGAGGTGTGGGGTACCGATGGGAGGACAACCAGGCAAAGGCAGAAGTGTAGGTCAGCCATTCAAAACATTCTAAGAAAAAGCTCTACCCCCTGCTCCCCCTACCCCCGCAGCTCCATTGCAGACCCTCCTCTCAGTATTTTACGTACAATGGACCATTCTGGTTACCGGCACCTTTCAAACTTGGGAGAAGTCCATGTTTTTTAACAGTCCATTTTAACTGCTCAATACTCTTGCAGATTAAATCCCTTTAGATACCAAGTATAAGAGGCATATACATCTTCCTCCCCCCCACAATATCTCTTCAGTGTGAAGAAAATCACCGTGACCCTTAATTTTCTCCATCTGTGAACCCTGGAACGAGGCAGCCGCTCGCTCCCTTACCAAGGAGGAGACCAGTGCCGAGCTGGAGACGCTGGCGACCTTGTCCACGATGGCCTGCTTCATGTACCTTTCGATCGCTTGCAGCATTGTTCCCTAGATGGAAGGAAAAAGGCTTCTGAAAACAGGTTTCCATACATTATTATCACTTCAAAATTATGAACAACGGTAACAACAACAAAAACCCCACTCATACAAATAAATATTTGCTTAATGTAAAAATATTTAAAATGCATTAAAACAAGGACCAGAGTAATCCCACCCCACAGATTAAATGCAGAAAACCCAGTTAGAAGGCTCAAGGAGGAATGTGAAAGAGTGGCCGTCCCACTGGAAAACAAATCATCTCCAGGCCTGGAGGAAAGACAAAAGTAGAAGGGATAGTATAAAAGACGACACTACATGGCAATGTGCTTGGGGGTCCCACATATGACCCTCAGCCAAATACAGCCATGTATTCAATGCAACGGCCTGAAGGCATGATCGGCTTGGCCTTCGGGTGCACCACGGATGGTGAACTGGGGGCAGATAACGCTAGGCATGCACCCTCACCTCTGTGCTAGCTCAGGGCCCCAGGAACAGGTCTGCAAGTTCGAAGGTATCTCTTGGTAAAGGGCAAATATTTCATGTTTCCCAGAAAGTCCTATGAATCACATGGAATCTCTGATCATTAGAAACATGAGAAATTCTATGTGGAATATCCTAGAGAATATAGAAATTTTATGTGGGATATACTGAGTTCAGTTCTCTACAGGATAAAGTTCTTTTTGATCGTTTGCCCAGAAGAAGCTCCACATGGGAAGGTGGTGTCATGGAAGGACATGCACAGAGGCTGAGATCAATGAACGAAGAGTTTCACTGCTAGCACCACACCTTTGAATCTTAGGCTACCTGTTCAGTGTCAAACACAATAAAAAGAGCTGAAGGGCAGACAGTACCACATCACTTCTACTACTCCTTCTAAGATCCAGATTTATCACTGGATCCTTTTCAACCTTTAAAAGTCGAGAAGACTGCAATATGTGTGTGTGTGTGTGTGTGTGTGTGTATGTGTGTGTGTGAGAGAGAGAGAGAATGCATGCACATGCGTGCATGCACATATATACATAGATATGTGTGTATACATATACATATGTTTATGTATATATAAACACACATATAAATATAATATATAACTACAAGATAATATAAACACACACATATATATACACACTCAATAAATATATTCAAGTATGGATAGAGTTGAAAAATTGTTCAACTCACTGGTAATGCTTGGTTTGTGAGTTGAATGCAAGATTCATTTGAAAAGATTCAACGATTCATTTTTAATCTTTCCTAGAAAGGGATGGCCCAGGGTACTAAATGGGCATTCTTGTGGCTGCAGTGATACATTACAGTGGGTTTTGCCTTGCATGTGGCAGACTGGGGTTTGATCCCCAGGATCCCATATGGTTCCCCTCAGCCCTCCAGGAGTACGACCTCAGAACAGAGCCAAAAGTCAGCCCTTGAGCACTGCCGGTGGGGGCCCAAACCCCAAAATAATACTAATAGTAGTAATAATATTATAAATGGGCATTCTTCAACCACCACAGGTAGAGGAAGGTTGAAAACCACTAGACTGTCACCTCGGTTAGAGCTGCTGCTAGCCTGAGGACCCTATGAGGGACAGGTGTTGGTCCACAGGTACGAAGAGGCTGGAGAACACTCTAACACTCACCTCTGGAGACTGAGTCAAAGTGAAAGCCTGTCTTGGGGACCAGGCAGACAGTGCAGGGAGACAGGACAGGGGTTAGAGAAGAGTCACTAGTTGGCACCACCTGGGAGGCCTGGCTGGCTGGGCACGGTCTGAGCAGCTCTGCATCCTCAGGCCCTCAGAGCGCACGGCCTGGCCCAGCCGGCTGAGAACTGCTGAGTGGGTTAGTAAACAACAACCAGATTCTCTCTTCACTAGCTGAACTGGGGGGAGGAAAGGGCTGGAGCCGGTAAAGGATGGGCTGTAACATGAGGTATCTGAGGACTCCTGCTCCCGAGTCCTACAGAGGTGCTCTCTTTCATGCGTGGCCATTGGGTGGCAACCCCTAACCTCAAAATCTAAGAAATCTGCATCCTGTAATAAAGCTCTTAAATGACTTTTTATTTTCTGCAAGGAGTATGACAAAAGTTCATGCAGACAAAAATACAGAGAAAATGTTAAATTTTTATAAACAAACAAATAAGAAAAGATAAAAGTCTGAAGCCACAAAGCCTTCCTGCTGCTCTCACGTCTCTTGCACTGAAGGATCATGTGACGGACTTGGAGAAACTGACATGAAACCTGCAGATCCACAGGGTTCCCGGAGAGGCCCAGTGACACAGAGCACTTACGTCAGTGATTCTGCAGAGAGCCCTGATGGCCGGGCCTCGGTACACGTCTTCCTTCCCAGTCATGTCCTTGGTCAAGCTAAGAAAGTTCCAGTGAGTGAGGGTGAGAACAAGTGCAATAAATCCCTCCCTCCTGCAGCAGCAGCCCTTAGCTGATTCCAGCTGTCTCCAGAATGGTTTTCAAGCAGACACAACAGATTCAACAAATAGATATTGAGCAATTTTTTTCCCCCATAAAAAAATTACTGGGTAGAACACTTCTAACTCCAGGCTCTCACAGAGTTCAGGGTGGGCTACCTCCCCCCATCTCCCTGTTGTTCCAGGAGCCTGGCAGTCACAGCCATAAACTGCCTTTGGCACTGTACAAACTCATTAACCGGCCATGATCCTGAGACTCATAAATAAATCTTAGAAGAGATCAACAAGCTGCAGAGATGCTTTCAGACCTCCAAAGTCACCATCCAGTTAAAAATTTAACTCCAGCTGCATCGGCCCATTCAAAATTTTAGAATTCCTGGAGCACAGGACCACAACATCTCAAACTCTGCTCTGCTGATATACGAGGAGTAGCACACCACATTGGGTGGGATCTAAAGTAGAAGGCACCCAATCTCGATTAAGAATATATTAACACACAAGACTTAACCTTTAACGACATGTTAGTAAATCTCTTATATAAGGGCTTAATGGCTCTATGGTGATACAACAATCTACACACAGTAAGTAAACCTTTTTTGATCATTTTTAGCAAATTATTCATAACAAGCAATATAAAATAAATTATTTAGGGCCTGCTATTGAGACAGGCTTTAATGGTGGTTGAGAAAATTGGAAAGAATGGTGCCGGGAAAGTGCAATGGTGGTGGGATTGCTGTTGGAATACTGAATGTACAACAAATCATCACAAACAACTTTATAAAAATAATTTTTTAAGAAGAATATGTTACTTTGCTTTCAGAAAGCTTACATTCTAGTGGGGAGAAATCAAATCAACTAACTTATCACTGTATCACTGTCATCCCATTGCTCATCGATTTGCTCAAGCGGGCACCCGTAACGGCTTCATTGTAAGACTTGTTGTTACTGTTTTTGGCATACCAAATATGCCACGGGAAGCTTGCCAGGCTCTGACATGCAGGCGGGATACTCTTGGCAGCTTGCCGGGCTTTCTGAGAGGGGCAGAGGAATCAAACCCGGGTCGGCCACATACAAGGCAAATGCCCTACTCACTGTGCTATCGCTCCAGCCCCAACTAATCTAATCAAATCAAATCATCAAATCAACAAATATATAGATAACTTTAGATACTGGTTACTGACATTAAAAAAATAAAGAGATAATGGTATGATGAGCTTCAAAAGCAGACAAATGCAGAGAGCGTTGTCTGGCTACGGCTCTCTAGTTCACTCATCCTCCTGCCCTCTATTCTTGGTTCTCGGGCATTTACATTACCCACACACTACACTGACCCACCTCCTCTCTCGCTCCGTCCCTGACCCCAGCACATCACCTCCAGCTCCAACCCACTCCTTTAGGACACCAAGAGAAGAAATGTGGGAGCAGCTGAGCATCCTAAAACTTCTTTCCTCAATCACAAAAACATTCCACTTATGCAACAACATTTTCAATGTCTTCCAAAATATGGTATATGTAGGTTTGGTCTTAACTAAAGTCAATGGCTATGCTACTCAAATAGAGATAATCATTGTGGACGTGGTTTATGCTTTGTTCATTTATTGGGGGGGGGGGTCGGGGAGGGAAGAGAGGGCTGCACCTAGCGGTGCTTAGAGCTTACTCCTGGCTCTTGGCTCAGGGGTCACTCCTGGGAGTGCTCAGGGAACCATATGCAGTGCAGGGACTTGAACTGTCACTGCACTGGCATGCAAAGCAAGTACCTTAACTCCTCTCTGGCTCTCGCCCCCTACTGTCTCCTGATCATTAAACTGTAGGGTCATTTCTAGCAATCTGTACCTCCCTAGGGATTATCAATTACAACTAGACTTACAGTTATTTACACAGAGGTCTGTAAGTTCATCTCCTGACTTCTTACATTTCTTGTTGTAATGATTATTTTTCCATGTCACTTCTTATTTTGTTTGTGCTTTCTCCTGTCTTGATTAGCTTGTCTGCTAGTTTGTCTGTTTCGTTAATGTTTTCAAAAAAACACTGATTTGTTAGCAACATTTTTCTTTTCTTTCATTCACTGAATTGTCCTTTTAATTATCACCTGTTTTGTTCTTTCTTTTGAATTTGTCTATTAGCTAATTTCCTGGACTGGGAATTGATTTTCATTCTTTTTATTATTTTTCCATTGATCACTGCATTAAGTACATGTGCACTTAATATGCACAAAAGCATCAACTATGGGGGCCAGTGAGATAGTACAGTGGGTAGGGAATTTGCCTTGCATGTGGTGAACGTGGGTTTAATCCCTGGCATCCCATATGGTCTGCCAAGCCCTTCCCAGGAGTGATAACTGACCAGAATTAAGTAAATACCACCAGGTGTCGTCCCAAAATAAAAAAATCAAAGCAAAAAAACAAAAACAAAAACATTTACTATATTTACTAGGTAGTGATTCACTGCTGGTTTTTTTTAATTCTGCAAATTAAGTTTTTATTTCCTCTCTTGCTGAGGAAATGTTTAAACAGATTAAAAGATCCCCCAATAGAAAAGTCTTTATTATTGCTAATGAATTTTACTTTTATTGCACTGCAATCAAGGGTGTAGTAGTATTTCTAATTTGAGTTACTTTCCTACCCTATGCCTTACATCTTCTATCTCCAACTTATTTGTCTTCATCTGGTACATTGAAAGTGAGTTAATAAAATCTATTACAAAATGTTTCTAATTTACTGCCTACGATTTTTGCCTCAAGTTTATTGTGGTGTTATTCTTTGCATAAATTATTAATGTCGTGCTCTTTATTCACAATTTCATCTTTAAATCATTACAAAAATATCCTTTCTCATGCTTAATGTTTTCAGCCTTACTTTGTATTTTGTTTGGCATCTATTTTATCATTTTGTTCCATTTTTTTCTATTGCCTTCTGCTTTTATGAATTACTGTATTTTAAAAATGTCTATTGCATACAGCATATTGTTAGGTTTTCTTTGTGAGTCAAATTGAAATGTGTACCTTTACTATATATAATATATATTATGTATATAGTATGTATTTTACATGTGTGTGTTAAGCACATTCACATTTATTGTTTGGTCTCAGCTAATGTACAATATTCTAAACTATGTGTATTCCGCAAAACTTGCCACATCTCTACCAAGATTTGTATTATTCTCATTTTTTAAATTCTGGTATTTGGGGCCATACCTGGTGGTGTTTACTGGCTCTGATTGGCAGGGCTTATGCTTCACATGGAAAAGGCCTGGCTTCAATCTCTAGCACCACCTGGACACCTGAGCATGACTAGGAGAGATCCACGAGCACAGAACCAGTAGCCCCAAAGCACCTCTTGGGTGTCCCCTCCCAAACCGGGGTACTGAGGGTGATGGAGAAATGGGATTTTCTAATAAACACTTTTGCAATTATACTCTGATTACTTTTGTTCCTTATTTTCTCATTTAACTCCAACCCGTATCTGGAATAACAGGTCATTATTTTTATGGCATCCCAACTCCGAGGAAACAATAAGCTTTGTCTAGTTGATGTACTTACTTCCTTTCCCCATTTTCAGTTGTACTGCTTTCTTGTCAAAATGTATAGCATGTGTAAATTAGTTTTCCATTCATGTTCACCATTTTATTCACAAAGAACACTTAAAATTTCAAATTATCAACATCAGTCTCTATAATGAAGCATTCCCAGTCATTTGGTTGGGTACAATTTATAGGGGCGGGGAACACATTTGGTCTGGCGCTGGCCCAGGAGAGGACACGCTGTGGACATCTCCTCAGCTGCCCATGGCCCATCTGCCTGTACTGAATGGCCCATGAATGATGCTATAAATAGCCAAATTGCCTTTGTTGAAATGAAAGTCTCCACACCCCAGCTCTAGAAGGTCCCTCGGAAAGAACATAATGGGAACAGAAATTCAAGCATTTCACAAAAGTCTTGATAAGACAGCTTGACTGGCTGTATAAACCTTATTTCATGCTTTCGATTAAATACTGCTGTAGTGCTGCCGTACTTTATCTGTTGATTTTGAAAAATCTGATTCGAAATTCTTTGCTGTTGTGTGACCTAGTTGATCTTTTTCACCAGGAAGTCTTAGTGATATTATCTTTAAATTCTATTACTTCCATACTGTATCTCAGAGTTGATCAATCTGGATTAATTTTCCACTTAACTGATAAAACTTTTCGATGTTTAGACTCAAGCCTTTTATTATTTTGGGAAAGTTTTTCTGTATGATAGTTTAAAATGCTGGCTCTGCTCTATCATTTGATTTCCCTCCTGTCTTTGAGAATATAACACTGCATCTGGGGATGCTCAGGGGTGCTCCCTGCAGTACTTAGGGACCAGACAGTAGCAAAATTGAACCTCGACCTCCCAGCATGCACACAAGGAGAGCCCTCTAGCTCTTTCTCTGCCTTCCATCCCCAGTAGGATCCCTATTTTCATTTCATTTACTCTTTTCTTATTTTATTTTTGTCTGTTTGTTTTGGGACCACACCCAGCACTGCTCAGGGTTTACCCCTGGCTCTGCACTCAGGGATCATTCCTGGCAGTGATGGGATGCCAGGGATTGAACAAATGGATGCCAGGGATTGAACCCAGGTCAAGTAAGGCAAGTAAGGCAAGCTCCCTGCACACTATACTATTGCACTAGTCCCTACTCTTCTTTCTCATTCTCTTCTTTGGTACTTTCCTGGGTGCTCTTTATCAAAATTTTATAAGAATTCTGGTATGCCTTGTGATTTATGTATTATTGCAAAATTAATTTGGCTTTCCTACCATTTCCTTCCCTGTGTCTGTGAGGTGAGCGGAGAAATGGAGGTTCAAGGTGGGTTTCCCTATCTGCAAATATTGGTGAGAACCTATTTAACCGTGCTTGGAATATGGACCTGTTTTCTTATTTTGCAGTTGGCTGGGAGTTTGAGGGGAAATGAAATTTGTGTACAAAACTTCACTTCTGGGGGCCAGAGAGATAGGAGAGTAGTTAGAGCCAAATTCAATCCCCAGTACAACAAGGCACCGAGAGCATCACGGGGTGTAGTCCTAGAGCCCCATCCCATCCATCCTGGCTCCCCAGCACCTTCAGGTGTGGCCCTTGTGTTCCCAGAACATCACACTGTGTGGTTCTGAAGGTCCCTGGCACCCCAGGGCCTGAGCCGCCGAGAAGCACCGTATCCTGGGACCTCTGCATTGAGCTGAGGTCAATGGATGTTCTAGGTTGGTCTGGAATTGCCATGCGCAGTCTCAGGGCCTCTGAGGACTTCTTGGGAGACCCTCAACACCTCCAAATAATTTCATTTCTGGTTTCCTACAAGAGTTACTGGCAAACTTCCCATTTGTTTCTTAATAAAACTAGGATATTTTTTAAGTTTGCTGATTTAATAGCATCTTTTCTGTCAGACTCACTGAGCCAATCCTTCATAGGAAATCTCTCTACATACCATTTGCATTTATACCTCGATATCTTTATCTGTATTATCTGTCACTGTCACTGTCATCCCATTGCTCATCGATTTGTTTGAGCGGGCACCAGTAACGTCTCTCATTGTGAGACTTATTGTTACTGTTTTTGGAATATCGAATATGCCACAGGTAGCTTGCCAGGCTCTGCCGTGCGGGCACCATACTCCTGGTAGCTTGTCGGGCTCTCTGAGAGGGGCAGAGGAATCAACATGGGTCAGCCACACGAAAGGCGAACACCCTACCGTTGTGCTATCGCTCCAGCCCATTTGTATATCTACACCTATATATTTCCTATTAAATCTGTTTCTCTAGAAAAATCTGTCAAATACATCCAATTTTTCCACTTCTTCCTATGTGTGGCTCTTTTCTTCAGAGAAGAATAAAGATAAATACTTATGAGAGCAGCCCCAAAGGGAAGAAAAAAAAGTATCCTTTGCTTAATCCATATAACTTCTGTTGTGTCTAAAACAACTGTGTATCTCACAGTTGTTCTTAAGTTAAAAAATTAAAATTAAAAATTGAAAAAATATTCAAGGCACTTTTCCAGGAATTAATGATACAAAGGTATGAGACATGGTTCTTACTCTCAAGGTACAAACAGCACATGGGAGAGAAAAATACATAGAGGGGCCAGAGACACAGCAGAGCAGTAAGTACTTGCTGAGCATGCAGCTGAGTGCTTCGAATGCAGGCATCCCACATGGTCCCCCAAGCCTACCAGGTTCCCATGTCCACCATGAGTGAGCAGAGAGCCAAGAATAAGCCCTCAACAGTGTCAGGTGTGGTTCACACTTCCCTCCCCCACATACATATACACACACAATTATAATACAGTATATTAAATATTACAGTAGAGGCAAAAAAGTAAAGTGCTATAAGAACAACAGAGAAGACAATGATGAATGTGTCAAGAATAGGAAAATCAATATATATAGGGTGTGAACTGTGTTAAAAAGAAAATAACATAAGTGGTGGCAAAAGGAGAAACGTGTATGGTGAGTTCAGGAAATGGCAACAGTATTGATATTAACTCTGGGTGATGCCGATATTTAAACAGGCAGAAGGAAAGTAGTCACTTGTGGAGCAGAATATGACAGGAAGACTAAAAATAGGAGGAAGTTCAGGAGCACAATGCTGAAGACAAAAGAGTACCACTGGATATTCTGAGATTAAGCCACAACTGAGCACTTACTAGTACCATGCCCCTGCCGGTGAGTGATGAATCATTCCTCAGAACTAAGATCCACAACACAAAGCAATCTTTAAGTGCAGACTTGCGCTAGGTTAAATCTCATGAGACAGAGGTAGAGTATGTAAGACCAGATTATTACCTTAGTGACTGAAGGAGTCAAGTAACCAAATCTCTTCATTTTTGGTTTTTACCTGAGTAGTGATTCACATACAACACAGTTTAGGTGATCACCTTTAGTGTAATCTCCACCCAAAATAAGTTACCAAATATTTTTTATCATCTCAAAAGGTCTCTGATGCTCACTGCTAATCCAATTTTTTTCTAGCCCATTTGTACTTCTTATTTTCTAATAACTGAAGATACAATTGAGCTGATTTTATAACTTACATAATTTTATAACGTCCAGATTAAATTCTTTTGTGTCCATTTTCTTTTGTTCCAACATAAGGTTTTAGAAGTCTATCAGGGTTGTCTGAATCAACACTTGGTTTCTTTTCTGCTGTATGAACAGACCACAATTTGTTTTTCTAGTCTCCTTCTGAACATCTGGGTTGTTTCCAGTGTGGGGCTATCTTAAAAAAAAAACCTGCTATAAAATTCTTGTATAATCTTTATTGTGGCCATATAGTTCTATTTTTTCTTGCTAAATACCTAGCAGAATTATTGCTCAAATGGCAGGTGTTTCAGTTGAGAAGAAACTTGTGAGGGGGCTGAAGTGATAGTACAGCAGGTGAAAGCTTGCCCTACATGCAGTTGACCCAAGTTTGATCCCCAACACCGCATATGGTCCCCTGAGTCTGCCAGGAGTGATTCCTAAGTGGAGAGCCTTAAGCACTGCTGGGTGTGCATCTCCAACCTCCACAAAAACAAAAACAACACAAAAAGGAAAGGAAATAAACTACCATACTACCAGACTTTTTCTAAGGCAGTATGATCTTTGGACATTCCCAGCCATGGAATATGACTGTTTCAACCATTTGATATTCTCAGTATAGAAGAAGGCAATTAAAATTTGGGTACTGTCAGGCTTTGTGGTTTTAACTATTCTAGCTGGAAAGGAATGATACTTCACTGAGGTTTTAGTGTTCATTTCCCTGATGACTAATAATTACTGAGACCATTCCCATGGACTTATCAGTCATTTGTATATATTCCTTCGTAAAGTATCTACCGCCAGATTTCCTTCATTTCCATGATTCCTTCCCAGACTACCATCAACCTTCTACAAATATAAAATGATCATCTCCTATAGTAGTATTCTGTTCCTGCTGTAACAAGTAGACCCGCTGAACCCAACAAGTAGCTTAAAACAACAAAAGTTTGGCTGGGAGTGAACGCAGAGGCCTGGAGGAAAGCAAGGCAAATGTAAGGCCCCTGAGATCAATCGCTGGCACCACAGGCCCCCAATGTGCCACCACACACAGCACCACCAGACAGGTGGTGGCTCAAGAACATGGGCGGGTACCAACTGCCCTGTGTCTCCGGATCCCGGCATGCAGCTGTCAGGCTCGCACTGCCAGACTGAGTGCCGCCAGGAGTGGCCCCCTGGGCCCCCCACACTACTGGGGAGGCGTCCCACCAAAGGGGAGGGAAAAAGTTATTTTCTAGTTCTGTGGGTTAGAAATCTCAAGAGGTCTCACTAGACTGATTCTGAATTAAATCTTGGTTGTGGCACATTCAAAGACCTTGAACTGTGGCCAAATGTTTCACAGCCCCCTCCCCCACCCCCAGAGTTTAAGAGGCCAGGCTGGAGAGCGCACTCCCCCACCTCGGACCCTTGATTCCACCATTTGAGTCACAGAGACGGTCCAAATTCAGGGACTCCCGAGTCTCATCAAACAGGTCTCGCCGCCTCTCCTCCCCGACTCTCTACAATTTGCACTATATGGGGCCGCACACTGCGTGGAAATCTCAGTAACATAAACCCCCGGCTTCCCTGCGTACATGCCCTGCTTTTCTGGGAAGCTGCCTGCTGGCACCATTCCACGCCGTCTGCAGCCAGGTAACAAGGGTCCCTTCCCTCCACTCTCTGACATTTTCTCCATTTCCTTCTGCGCTCCTGCCAGCAGAGTCGATCCTCCACCATGCTGGGTCCATTCTCTCAGTGAAACGTGTTCTCTCCAACCCACTCCTCACTTCTTCCTGAGGCTAGTGCCCATTTGCACCCAGGTTCCACCATGCTTATGGAAGGCAGTGTGGGCTTTTCTGTCCTGCCCCTCAAAATTTTTCCAGCTCACTCCCCAACTTACACCACAGTGCCTGTATTTTTAGGTAACTGGTTTTGGGGTGTTTTTTTGTTTGTTTGTTTTATTTTTGTTTTTTATGGGTCACACTTGGCAATGCTCAGGGATTATTCCTGGTTCTGTACTGGAATACACTCCTGGTGGTGTTCGGGGATTCATAATGGGATGCTGGGGATCAAACCCAGCTCGGCTGCATGAAGGCAAGCACCCTACTATACTATCTCCCCAGCCCCTATTTTTCAGTAATTGTTACAGCAGCAATTACTTCCAGGTATCAAAATCGTTCTAATTCTTTTTCGTGGCACCCCCCAGCTTTATCAAGTTATAACTCACATGTATGATGTGTACAACATGTCAATCTGATACACAAATACCTTAGACATTCTCTTTCCTATCGCTGCTGTCATAAATGACTGTAGCATAATGTACCCTTTCGTCAGGTCACAGCTCTGTGAGGGAGAAGTACAGGTCTCGCTGGGTCAGTGGTACCCATGCTATTCTGGAAGCTATAGGGGGGAATCCGTGTCCTTACCTTTCCCAGCTTTTAGGGAACACCCACATTCCTGGGCACTGGAATCCTCCCCCCATCTCCAAAGCCAGCCACTGTGCACTGCTCAGAGATGGCACGAGCCACCCAGTTCCCTGACTAACCCGTCCCTCCTGCCTCTCTCCCAATTCTAAAGTGTCCTCACATCAGTCCAGAGATGATCCACACAACTAACCTCTCTGCCATATAACAACTGTAATACTTTTGCCCTGGGCCACAATCTATTCAATAGGTCCTGAGAATTAAGTGAGGGACATGTCTGCAGGCGTGCATTATGGTGTCTGCTGAAATGAACTAGAAAATTCACTTAAAGTGGGCTTGGAGGCACACCATGACTCAAAGCTGTCTAATGAGACTCAAAGGGACTTCGCAGCTAAACAAGTCAACAAGCAAACTACTCTCAGTAGAGTAATAACTGATGGATCTACTTTAAGTGTTGCTAATATTTAAAGAATCAAGTCACCTACATGGGAATTTTCTACTACTTATGTGTAGCAGACACTGTTACCTAATTAGTTAAGCACCAATTTTCAGCCTCTTCTCCCTTGCCTACTCCTAATACTTGGGCTTAAGACTCACTTTTCTGGTCTCCTAAGGATAGTCATATAATACAGCTGTACCAAATGAAATCTAAAAACTTGCCTTGGGAAAAGCTCCTACATACTTGATAAAAAAGGCAGATGGAGCTGCCCCTCCCTGGTCCCCTTCCCAACACCCCTCCCACCTTGAATGGTGCATTCAGACATTTCTTTCCCAGTACTGTAAAAATGTCCAAAAAAAAATTCAAGAGACACAACCTTAACTGCTGAACTGCTGAATCTATGCTAGCTACTCGGTATATTTTGGTTTTGGTGACTATTTACATCTGGCTTTTTGTTATTTTCAGTCAAAAGCTTTTACTAATTGAAAGCATATTCGGCTGCTTAAACAGAAGCACTCTCCAAAATTTACTTGATAGACAAAAGCCAGATACACTTAGATGAGTGATAATAAATAAGAATACAACTACTTTTCTAAAAAAAAAAAAACACACATTTGTTACAGATTTTAGAACTCTATACACTCCAAGACATTTGGAAATTATTAAGTCTAAAGAAATCAAACAGACAAAACCCCAAATACTCAGAATAAATAACCTATAATATATCACATTAAAAGAGTGCTTCTACAGATACATTCTTTAAAATTCCTATGAACTTCCTTCCAGTCTGTAAGCAGACTGAATAGAAAGAGAACAATAAACATTTCCCCAAATATACACCAACCCATCCCAGGCCTTGCTTACGCACGTACCTGCTTGTGACGATGATGACGTCCTCAGAGATGTTAGCCATTTCTTTGATGGTAAGGTAACACATTCTTCTCAAGATTTGCTGGAGAAGGGTTTAGAAAAGGCATCAGTTATTGAAAAAGTTTTTAACAACTTGACTAAACCAAAAATCTAGAAAGTTCTTCTTACTGTGTTCCTCCTTTAAGGGGCCAGGAAAAGTGGCTCAGTAGCAGAGTACATCATTCACATGTATAAAAGCCTGGGTTGGTGAGTGTTGGAAGATTATATGCAGGTTGCATGCATGAAACTCTATCATTAACAATATTATAAACATGGTACTTCAAATAAACTCTTAAATTTTTTTTTTTTTGCTTTAATGTTTTAGGGGACACATCAGGAAGTACTCAGGACTTATTCCTGGCTCTGTACTCAGGGATCACTCCTGATAGAATTTGGGGGACCATACAGAGTGCCAGGGATCAAACCTAGGTCGGTCACACGCAAGGCAAGCACCCCACCCGCTGTACTATCTCTCCTCCCCCGCTACCAAGAAAAAAAGTTTAATGGTATCCCAAAACATAAAATGCCTAGGTTAATTTTTAAAAGGATGTGAAAGACATACATTAAAATATAAATTAGGCCAAAGAGATAGTACAGGAGGTAAGGCGCCCGCCTTGCCATGGATGACCCAGGTTCAATCCGGGACACCACATATGGTCCTCCAAACCCCACCAGGAGTTATCCATGTGTGCAGAGTCAAGAGTGAGCCCTGACCACTGCTAAGTATGGACCCCAAACTACCACCACCACCACCACCACCACCCCACACACACAATGACCATCCTATAGCATTATACAGATTCAATGCAATCCCCATCAAAATTCCAATACATCTTTCAAGATCTTAGAAACTACTAAATTTTGTATCGATTCATAAAACTCCCACATGGCCAAAGCAATTTTGAGAAAAAAGAAGATGAGAGGTATTGCATTTCCTGACTTCAAATTATACTGTAAAGCTAGTGTAATCAAAAATATGTGGTACTAGAATAAAGGTAGATTCTGCAGACCAATGAAACATAATTGAGTGCCCAGAGATATATGCTAAGATTTATGAACAGTCAATCTATGACAAACACTGTATACTTGAAGGGTAACCTCTTCAACAAATGGTCCTGAGAAAACTGGAAAGCCACATGCAAAGAAATGAAACTGGAACCACAACTCACATCATTCACAAGTTAACGCAAAATGGACTAAAGACCTTAACATTAAATCCAGAATTCATGCAATACATTGAGAAAAACAAAGGCAAAACTCTCCAGGATATGAACCCAGATGTGTCTTCAGTGATTTGATTCCACTGACAGATAACAAACAAAAATGGAATTATGCTAAGTTTTAAAAAATCAAATCAGTCTACATCAAATTTTAAAGTCTTTGCATGGCAAAAGAAACCTGGAACAAAATAAAAAGACACCCTTCCAAATGAAGAAGATATTTGCACACATTACATCCAAGATATTCACAAAGTACTCACAAAGCTCAACAACAAAAAACAACAGTCCCATCAAAAAAAAAATGGATAGTGGAGATGAACAGACACTTATTCAAAGAAGACATACAAATGGCCAGAATTATATATTTTTTTAAATGTTCACTGTCATTTATTATCCTAGAAATGTAAATCAAAACAACAACAAAATATTATCTCAAACCAGTGAAAATGGCATATATCAAAAAGATGGGGATGCAGTGGAAAGGAAACCCTCTTCCACTGTTAGTGGGCATGTTGTCTATTTCACCTTCAATGGTAAACAGTATGGAGATACCTCAAAAAAAAAGTTAAGAATAGGACCAGAGCGACAGCATAGTGGGTAAGGCTATGGTAAGGCCAAACAAAGTGGGTTGGCCTTGCATGTGGCCAACCTGGGTTCAATCCCTAGCATCCATATGGTCCCCTAGCACTGCCAGGAGTGATTCCTGAGCAAAGAGCCAGGAGTAACCCCTGAGCATCACCAGATGTAGCCCCCAAAAATCAAAACAAAACAAAAAAAGATAAGAACAGAATCCCCATACAACTCAGATTCCACTTCTTGGTATCGAATCTCCAAACACAAAAATCACTAATTTGAAAATGTATATGTACATCTAAATCATTGTAGTGCTTAGCAAAATTGTCAGGAGGGAAACAATCCTAATGTCCAACAACAGATGAGTGGACAAAGTTGTGATGTATGTACACAACTGAATATTATGCAGTGGTAAGGAAAAAGGGGGCTCGAGCAATAGCACAGCGGGTAGGGCATTTGCCTTGCACGTGGCTGACCCAGATTCGATTCCTCTGTCCCTCTTGGAAAGCCTGGCAAGCTACCAAGAGTATCTCACCCGCAAGGCAAGGTACCCGTATTCGATATGCCAAAAACAGTAACAAGTCTCACAATGGAGACGTTACTGGTGCCTACTCGAGTAAATCAATGAACAATGGGGTGACAGTGATACAGTGATACAGTGAAGGAAAAAGGAAATGCAGATTGCTGCAATGTGGATGGAACTGAAAGGTATTATGTTAAGCAAAATAAGTAAGAGGGAGTAGAGGGTCATTGGCACTTTGGTGGAGATGGGGTGAGTAATTTTGTATATAAATAACCATATGGTTTGTGCCCCCAAATTTTTTTTAAAAGCCATGTTACAATTTCTAAGTTAACCACTAAAAGAACTTCTAAACTATTTTTCCACATGTGACTGATAAAATTGTTTAAAAATAATAGTTATCTAAGCCAGATAACTGAGGTAACAGAGGAGCGAATGGAAAGGAAGCAACCAACGAACTGTGGCAGAGGGGTATTCGGCTGGGCAATTTTGTGGTGGCCATAACCTTGTATTCCGAAAACATCAAGCATTCATACTCTGTGTTGTTTGTTTCTGAGAGTTAAGTGACTTTACTTTTTCAGATGTCAAGTTTCTATTTTATTTCTTTTCTTTATACTTGCATTTCAAATGTTTATTGACTGACTGATTGTTAATTTTGTATTATAGTTCAAGTAAAAGGATTGGGAAGCATTTATATGCTTATAAACCAATATTGCCTATAAATTAAAAATATTTTTAAAAGCACAGCATTAAAAAACTTCATATTTTTTATCATTTTTCTCTCCTGCTTTGTTTTAAAAAATTTGTATTGCTGTCTTCAAGTTCACTTATTTTTTATATTTAATAATTTGATATTTAATTATATTTTATTAATTTGATATTAGCCACATGCAGTGTATATCTTTAGACATATTTATACCTATGTACATAGTTTTGGGCCTTTGAAGATGTCTTCAATGTACTGCTCATTCTTATATTTTACTATATATTCTAAGAATACAGTTATTCATAATAGCTACTTGAATGTCATTATCTGCTCATCCCATCATATGTGTCATTTCTAGGTTTACATTATTCTTCTGGTTATAAAGATAAATCTACTTCTTTGCTAAATCTGATCATTTACTGGGTGATGAATACTATAAAATTTATGCTGCTAGATGCTGGACTTTGTTATATTCTTTCCATAGTGTTATATAGCTCTCTTGTGATCATGAGGCCATACCACCTGTATTTTTTTTTAACTTTTGAGGCTTGTTTTTAAGGTTTTAAAAGCTTTAGCATAATGATACTGTATTCCAATATCCTCATTACTTAGTTCCATGATACCCCCCTTGAGAATTACAGCAGATGATATTGTCTTGCACACTCTGGGAATATGAACATTCTCAGTCCTGTGTTATGATGAATGTGGCCTTGTTACATTCACAGATCAGTTCTTTTATAAATACGAAGAGGAAATTCCCAACAGATCAATGGAACACTCTCAGACTCTCTCTCCCTCTCTCCTTCCTGTCTAGTACTGTGCCTTACAAACAGAAGCCTCGCTTTCCCAGACCCCAGCAGTTTTTCTGAATTTCGAAAGGTTCTGTTAAGAGTCTGCTGCACTGAGCCCAATGCATGTAATCTGTCTCTGGGCAATCTACTGTGAAAGAAATCATCTTCTTTTTACTTTTTCTTCAGATCACAGTCCTAGAATGTCTGTTAGTTAATATCTGAAAATAACTGTACAATACACTTTATTTTCTAGGTTTCTGTGATAGCAAGGTAAAACTATCCCCTTAAGACCATTAGGGCTAGAAACAGACAATGTATCTTAATATACAAATAAACTCTGAATTATCTAGTTATTCTTTTATTACAAATTCCAACACTAACCCACTGTAGATAACACAATCATTAACATTTAGTTATTGAGAAATACACTGTACTTTCTGCTTAAGATAAAGTCAATTAAGTTTTTTGGCTCATTTATGTTTAATATTATGATAAATTTGGATCTGTGTCATTTTATTAAATAATTTTATATTTGACCTTCTTGATCTATATTATCTTACCCCCTTTTCTGACCTGATTCTTTAACATTCTAGTTTTCTTACCCAATTATTTTGGAAGAGACAAAGAATAAGGGGAAAAAATTAGTGAAACAAAGTCTGGGTCTGTGAGGAGTTTGATGGACAAGATACAATTTATCAATATCAATATGAAGTAAAGAGACATCACTACAGAGCCAACAAACATTAGAAGAACATGGAAATATTCACTGCCACTGTCATCCCGTTGCACATCAATTTGTTCGAGCGGGCATCAGTAACGTCTCTCATTGAGAGACTTATTGTTACTGTTTTTGGCATACCCAATACGCACGGGTAGCTTGCCAGGCTCTGCTGTGCGGACTCCATACTTTCAGTAGCTTGCCGGGCTCTCCGAGAGGGGCGGAGGAATCGAACACAGGTCGGCCGCGTGAAAGGCGAATGTCCAACTGCTGTGCTATCGCTCCAGTCCATGGAAATATTATGAACATTATATTATAAAATATTCTAAACTTGTGAACAAATATTATGAACTTGTGAGCCAAGTTTAAAATTCAGATGAAGTGGTCAAATTCCTTGGAAGATATAAACTACTAGAACTCACTTTACTCAGACAATTCAAATAGCACCATATCCATTTGTTAATTATCAATACTTCCCCATGGAGAGGAGAGTTTCACCAGGAAGCACTTATGAGTTTCCAAAAGAAGAGCATGGTGATGTGGGGGACTTCAGCGTTCGATGGCCGAGAACCATTCTCCTGGTCGGCCCACGGTGACAGATGGATGAGGGACCGGGGGAACAGAGCAACAGGGACAGGGCCCCAGGCTGGCTGGTAGTTGGTTTATTTCTCTCTCCTCCCCAGCATAGTTCATTCTCTCCTTTATAGCACAATCACAGTCATAGTTTTGGTCGTAGTCCATGTCATCATAGTTCCCTCATCCTCATACTCCTCATAGTCCTCTCAGTTCTCATCTTGTCATCATCTAGTCCTCGTCCAGTCCTCATCCAGTACAGCATAGTTATATAGAAATCATGAAGGGTGGGGTACACATAGGTGGGGTTCAACATTGTCATAACAACAAACAGATGCAAAGCTAATCCTTGAGGGGAAGTTCTAGGAGATTAGTTCAAGGACAAGATCTCATCTGTAGGATAACACTGGGTTTGTCCTTTCAGCCTTGCCACGGGGAACTTAGTTTACCTTAAAGGAATGTCCTTTCTGTATGGACACAGGAAGGTGGTTAATATTATGCTTTGTAACTTGGGAGCTGATTGACTCCAAATAATATTTACTCCTGGGCATCTGCTTTCTCGACTCAGTTGCCCTTAGTTCCTAGCACCCCAAAAGCAGGGTCCCGACTAGGGACTGAATGGACCCAGGGTAAGCTGTGAGCTACCCTGGCATCAAAATGGGCCAGGCCAAAGTGCCACAATACTCAACTATAAGTTGAGAGCATGGTCATAGACAAATGCTGTCATGATCCAAAAGTAATGATGAGACTAGGACCCCGCTGGGGTTAGGAAGACTAACCTGGCCTGAGGACTGTGGTCTGGAATATATAGTGAGATGTCCTCAGGAAGAAGTTTGATATATCTCTTACTGTGCTCATACAGAATGACATTGCTAGAAATAATAGAAGTAGATTTACTACAACTAAGTAAGTGGATTACTAGCTGAGGAAAGAAGAAAGCAACACACCCTGGATGGGATCCCGCCCTGAAGCGAATCTCCTAGTAATCTGGAGTAATCTTCTCAAATGAGATTTTGTCCTTGAGTTAATCTCCTGGAGGAGTGGCCTTACCTCTCTTTGTTGATTTACTAATGTTCAGCCCACTTTTATATCACCACCCTATGTGACTGGTATATAAACTAAGATGGTCAGAGTCAGAAGTAAGGGTCAGAGTCAGAAGTAGGGGTCAGAGTCAGAAGTAGGGGTCAGAGTCAGAAGTAGGGGTCAGAATCAGAAGTGAGAGCCAGAAGGGCTCCATAGAGAGAAGCAGAAGGGCTCCAGGGAGAGATCGGAAGAAGAGACATCGCAAGAGACCAGAGAAGAGAGGACAGAGACAGAGAGAGGTCTAAAGAGACCAGAGGAGAGATGACAGAGACAGAGTCAGAGATAGAGAGACAGAAGAGAGCACAGCGGCACACACAGAAGCAGAGCACAAAGGAGGAGCCATCCCGATCCAGTCCATACACAGCGGCTTAAGAGCACTGAACGCAAGCAGCAAGAGAGAGAGAGCCGCCCCAAGAGCCCACAAACACACATCACTCTTCTATATGCGCACATTAGTATTTTTTACACTCATCTTAGGGTTCAGCACTCCAGATTACTAGAATATCTGCTCAAGGGTGGGATTCCGTCTAGGGTGTATTGCTTTCTCCTTCCCTCAGCTAGTAATCCATTTAAACAGAAGTAAATTTACTTCTTATAATATTTCTAGTCATTTTGTATGAGAGATGTGTTAAGCTTTAAAAGGTTGGGTCTTCCTGGGGACATCTTGCTATATATCCCAGACTACAGTACTCAAGTCAGGTTGATCTTTCCTAACCCCAGCGGGGTCCTTATTCAGTTACTTCTTTTTGGGTCATGACAGAGTTTGTTCCATGACCATGCTCTTAACTTATTGTACTTCTTACGGCAATTAGCTTGTCCCTTTTCGATGCCAGGGTAGTTTACGGCTTGCCTTAGGTCCATCAGTCCCTTCGCCGGGACCTTTCTTTTGGGGGTGTCAGAAAGTAAAGGCAATTGAGGTTTAAGTCAGGTAAATATGATGGATGCCCAGGAGTAAATATTTGGAGTCAATTAACTTCCATGTTACAAAAGCTTAGTATCAACTGTCCCCTGTATTGATACAAAAAAGGGCAGTGCTAAATAAACCATGCAAATGACATAAAGAAAAGAGAAAAGCAATATCAGTGCTTGATGGAATTGGGTGTGCCTCAGGGGCACTGTTGTGGGAGTAGCTCTATAAACCTCAAGCTCCCCGTGGGAGGAGCAAGGACAACCCAATGTTATCCAACAAGCATTAATGAACATTACCAAAAATGATTGTTGATAAATCTATAAAAATTCTCTCAGAAAACACCCGGGGGTGAAGTACTTCCCAAATCATTTTATGAGGCCAGCCAGCATTATCCAAAAAACTTAGACCTGGTTGAGAGATTGTGAAGTAGGTAAGGCATTTGCCTCATACACAGCCAACCTGGGTTTGATCCCCGACACTACATATGGTCCCCGAGTACCACTAGGAATGATCCCTGAGTAGAGAGTCAGGAGTAAGCCCTGAGTTCCACTAGCTGTAGCCCCAAAACAACCACAAACTTAAGACATACACATAAAAGAAAAACCTGAAAAATTCTAAAGATCAATATATTCCCTGTCCAAAGAGTCAAAAATCCTTAACAAATATTATTGGAAACCAAAGACTAAAATTTTCTTTTTTTTACTGCCCATCTAGTGACCCAGTGACCTCATTAGGGATATCCTGTTTACAGATCCTGGGGCTCAAGGTGACTCCTAGTGTTTTGGTAGTGAGTGATGTGGGTAGTCGTAAGAAGAGGCACAGGGCCTGCAGAATGGAAACTTCAAACCCTAGGCTAGTTCCATGGTCTGAGGAGCTGAGACATGGTCAGTCAGCTACTGATAAGTGCTGTGGGTGATTTGGGACACTACAGAAATGCACTGGCAGAATCTCCTATCCCCGAACCAAGCTGTCTTCACCAGGGCCCCCTCGGAGGGAGGTGGGTTGAGTTTCCCTCCCCACGCCAAGCAGAGCTCCGGCAGCCAAAAACCTCCAGAACCCAGCCATAGCCATGCTCAAGGACGCTCTCCACACGCTCGGACGAGCCTCACCCATGAAGGAACCGACAGAGGAGCCCAGGTATGCAGGACCCGTGCCTGAGATCTCCAAGCCTGCTCAGATCAGGACTGGGCCTCCTCCACCCAGATCCCAAGTTTTCCAGTAGCTTGGCAGTCATTCCCACAAACTGCCCCCTGGCGCCATGTAATCTCATCAATCACCAAGATTCAGAGACTATAAATCAAAGCTCCTGGAAGAGAGCAATATAATTTGTTTTTATTTTATAAAATTATTATTATTATTATTATTATTATTATTATTATTATTATTATTATTATTATTATTATTCCCGCATGGCAGAGCCTGGCAAGCTACCTGTGATGTATTTGATATGCCAGAGACAGTAACAACAATGCGTTCTTCATGTTCCTGGAGCGAGCAGACGCCATTGGGCTACACTAGCATGAGACAGGGACAAATGAAGACATTACTGGCGCTCACTTGAGCAAATCTATGAACAATGGGATAACAGTGATACAGTGATCTTATCATTAAAAATAAGGGGGGAAGACTTTATTTTCTAGGAAAATACAAAAATTCATCTGACCATTGCACTCATCTGTGGAATATAGAATAGTAGACTAGGAGACTAACACCCAAGAATAGTAGAAATAAGTACCAGGAGGTTGACTCCATGGCTTGGAGGCTGGTCTCTCATTCTGGGCAACTCAGAGAATGGAACACCAAGTAAAATGTGGTTGGAAATCATTCGGGGGAAGGGTGATGCGTGCCGCATGTAGACTAGAGACTGAACACAATGGCCACTCAACAGCTTTATTGCAAACCACAACACCTAATCAGAGAGAGAGAACAAAACAGAATACCCTGCCATAGTGGCAGTGTGGGGTGGGGGGGAGACGGGACTGGGGAGGGTGGGAGAGATGCTGGGTTTACTGGTGGTAGAGGATGGGCACTGATGAAGGGATGGGTTCTCGAACTTTGTAAGGGGGAAACATGAGCACAATAATGTATAATTCATTTCAATTCTTAATGTAATTTTATTAGATCAATAAAGTCCAGATTGAAAAAAAAAATTCATCTGACCATATTAATACACTAAAACACAAAGTCATGACAACTGAATAGAGAGCACAATTTAACAAATTCAATTTCATTCGTGAAAAAAGAAACATTAGTATCTGTTCACTATCCTTAGCTCTAACATTATCCCCAAGTAAAGTTATAATTAATCCAAGTAATAATTATTGGTGATTTTAATGTCCATAGCTTATTACTTTACTGTAATTCATTACATACTTTATCATCTTAACATCCAATGTTTCTAAAACTCTATTCCAGTCTTTGATCTTATTTTTGTTTTTGCTTTTGGGCCACACCTGGCTGTGCTCAAGGCATACTCTCTGGCTCTGTGCTCAAGGAACATTCCTCGTGGGCCCAGAAGACCATATGGGGTGCAGGGGATCAAACAGGAGTTGGCTGCGTGCAAGGCAAGTGCCCTACACCTACAGCCCCTCTGACCTCTTCTCATCCAATGAGCATCACCCATTTCCACCTCTAATCGTACCCCTTTCATTTCCAAGCCTTTCACCCTCCAACCATGACGGACTTTCATGACCTACAATCCACTCATGTATCAACATTATACTGTCCTCAGGAGTTCCTGTTCTAACTTGCCTCCTAACCACACACAGATTCCACATTCAATTACTCAACCTCCTTGTACCTTCTCCCTTAGTTCACTACCCTGGCAAAACTCCAATTCTAATGAAAATCTATCATCTCTCAGTGTTCCCTGCCTTAATCTGAAGCACACAGCAGGAAAAACAACAGCAACGACATATTTTCTCTGCTACCTTGTAATATTTCAAATTCATTCCCATTTATTTCCTGACCAGTAGTTCTATACAGGCCGAATTTACTTCCTACAAGTCATGTAACTCTTCTCTTTCTTACCACAAGCTCTGTGCTAGAAACCCCAACTCTGTCGTCATTCTGCTTCTTCCCTGCCCTGCAACTTCCCTGCTCCTGGCCGAACTCTTCTTCCGAGGGGCCAGCCCCAGGCAAGAGTTACCTCAGGCCACCACCAGACACTTGGGCTACAGATTCAGACCTCAAAGAAGCAAAGGTCTCCCGGTGACTTTTACAACTGTTCCTAGGTGGACCCACTCCAGCGGTTCCAAACGCCTAGCTTCCTCATCTCTTTCCTCTAATAATTCTGCAGCAATCACAGAGGGCTGAGCTGGAGAGCTAGTAGAGCATGTAAGGGTGCTTGCCTTGCATGCAGCTAACCTGGGTTCAGTCCCTTGGCATCCAATAAGGTCACCTTCTAGGGGTGATCCTTGAGCACAGACCCAGGAGTAAGCCCTGAGCACTACCTGGTGTGGCCCCAAAACAAAACCCAAAAACCACAGAGGCTATCTTTTCCTGAATGAACTCAAAATCTTGGGGTGATTAAAAGAAAATCAGAATCTAAGGGATCGAAATCTAAGATAACTTTTCCGCTTTGATAGAATGCATCTGTTTCTGCCACCAAGCAAGACTTGGTAGTCCATGGCAGAGTGAACAGTACAGCAGGTAGGGCGTTTGCCATAGCATGCAGTGGTAAAATACTTTGTTTATGACCAACAGACAAGTATAAGCAACAAGCTAAGGCCTGCGTACTTGCTGTCACATAATATTTTAATAAAAATTAGTTGTTTAAGGTTGTTTAAGAGGTTATTAGTCGATTCTAAGTGCACTAAATTGGTAAGAATATGAAAGCTAGGAGTTGAAGTTCACAGGTAAGGTCCACGGGTAACTCACCAGGAATCTATATAAATGGCTTAACAGAAAGCTGGATGTCACCTAGAGACAAGGCTGAGATTCCTGAAAGGCATATCCTGTAGGTGCCTAAGGCAGGAAGCAAATTTAATTCACACCCTCACAGGGTATCTTTGACAAAAAGTTAAAATCTTGACTGAGAAGAACTGTGGACAGAGCTACTAAGAAGATTCTGTTAAAGCTGAGAACTGAGAGGCCCTGAAATCCTCCCAGTCCCCACTGCAAATAGAAACGGTCCTACACTGCTGTCTAAGGAAACTGGTTTCCCTTTGCCGGAAGAACCTAGCTGGGGATCCTCTGAGACAGCAGGGACTGCTACTGCTCCCAAGGAATCTCTCCGGAAACCTTTCAGGATCTGGACATGTGGCCAGACTCAGAATTCCAGAAGGTGCTGGGGTCAGACACAAGTTAAGACCTGCAATGACACGCACGCGTATCCAGAAAACTACATGAGTCAGCCAAATCATGTTAACAGAAATCTGGGACATCTCAGTCCAAGGGCTGGCCTCCCTGTGGGCTCCAAGTTACAGCTGGCCAAACCAGACACTGGAAGACAGAAGGAAGGCAGCAGGGTGGCCTAAGGTAGTAAGACATACAGGCAGAGGTGCTGGCGACCCCAGCTCGCTCCCCTTTTTCTCCCTGTCGGTGTTCTCTACCCACTCTGCATCCGACTCTTCTCAAGTGTACAGCCCTGCCTGCCAAGAGCACCCCAAGCTCACCAGAAATGTGTCCACTACCTTCCATCTTCACCCAGCTCTGCAGGGTCATGCCAGAAAACTACGTATGAGCCATTTTTGGACCACGTGGTAGATCTGTGCATGAACAGTTCTGTGTGATATACTTTCATTCTCAAGTGTCCTTCAATGAGTTCTTATAAATTTTATGTAGACAAATAATTTTGACGGAATTTTACACATTTCAAGAGACCTTCGCGATTTCGAACATTTAAAGGTCCCCAACGAAAATGAAATGAAAGAAGATTTGAAAGAATAAGACAAAAGACTTACATCGTTGGACTGAAACAAGCGCGTCATGGCAAAGAAGGCTTCTGTGGCTTCCATGGTTCCAAAGTATTCACCCTAAGGAAAATTTAAAACAATGTATGAAACCTAAAAAATAATACAAAGGATTTTCTCTTTTAAGTCTAAAAACAACAACAACCTTTACCAAATAAGCAGCTTTGGTAAATATTCTATGTCTGCTAATTTTCTGACCTTTATTTATAGCCATTTATTTGCTACTTAGTTAAAATAATTTAATATCACATTGTGATATAACTAGACAGTTATATATATATGTGTATAAAAGTTCTAGAATTGCCTTAACCTTTACCAAAACTATTTTAATGTTATAGAAATGTTATTTATAAGGTGGGAGAAAATGACATAAAGTTGAGTTTCTAATCAGAATAGAATGTTACTATCATACTGTCTCCAAGCAGAAAGCAGACAATATACATTTTTATAATCCACTGTCCAGCAGAAATCTTAGGAGCATAAGAAATACTAAACTGTAAAAAACTCTGAGGAACCCTAGAATATATGGTCAAAAGGGAACAACCAAAAGGGTAAGAACCAGCTTAGTCATATAAAAGGCTCCAGGGCTGCTTAACAAAACTCAAAAATCCTGGCTGAAGCCTCTGAAAGCCTTAAGGTGATTAACAAATCATCTGAGGATAGTGCCAAAGATTTCGATTCAGTGGCTTTCAGAGTGAAACCTGAGACTATGGTTTCTAACAAGCCTCGTGATGCGAATGATGCTGATCTGGAAATGTTTTTTTAAGCAGCAAAAGTGCTGGATTACCTACTTCACTAGTATTTAAACATCTGCTGAAGCTCAACAGATCAAAAGTTCTCACACTCATATTGAAAGGGGGGTTAGCAAAGAAGGTGGGGTGGGGGAGGAACGGAAAGAGGGTGCTCTGGGTTTTGGAACAGCCCTGGAATATTCGAGGTAAGAGTTATTATACACATAGCAAGCTGTGAAGCTAAACTCCTGAAATTATATAATACTGTAACCTAATAATAAATTAAATTTTTAAAAAAAATTTAGATTGTAGGGGCCGGAGCAATAGCACAGCGGGTAGGGCGTTTGCCTTGCACGCGGCCGAACCCGGGTTCGATCCCCGGCATCCCATATGGTCCCCTGAGCACCGCCAGGAGTAATTCCTGAGTGCAGAGCCAGGAGTAACCCCTGAGCATCGCTGGGTGTGACCCAAAAAGCAAAAAAAAAAAAAAAATTTAGATTGTAGGGCCAGGGAGCTAGCTCAAAGGGGTGGGCACGTGTCGGCATGTATGAGACCCTGAGTCTGATCTCACCTGCATGCCCTTCTAAGGACCGCTAGATGCAGCCTGGTGGCACCCTGCAAGAGGTACTGGCACCAAACCATCAGGCCTGTCAGAAGCAGGCCCAGTATCACTGGGATGGTCCACAGGACCCCAAATGCCACTGGGGAGGCCTGAGAAATGATAGGTCCGTCAGAGACTACTTGAAACATGACCACTTCCATATTCAACCACTATATTACAGGCAATCCTACAGGTTAGGCTCAACAAGGCTTCAGAGTGTCAGACTCCACACAGTCTTAAATCTCTGTCGTGGGTATAAGAAAATTAATCATGATACAAATTTTTGAAAGTTTATGATTAAAGATAATTCTAAGAGCTTGTAACTATTTGAAGCAGAGTATTCAACTTGTCCATTAGCAGGAAATTTCACTCTTTCATAAATATTTACTAAATACATAAAAAACCTGAAGTTCCATATACTTCTGAGCCCTGTTAGTAGATCCTTAGGGCTTAAATTTTTTGACTTGAAACCCAGACAAGCAAAGGGCTATGTCAATGCTGGTAGACATGTTTACATAAAGCTCTACCAAGAAGTAAGCAAAAGATAAGCTAAGGTTCCCAAACCTGTATATGCTGTTGACTTTTGTTTGCTGTTTTTTTTTTTTTTTTGAACCAGTGATGTTCAGGGCTTACTCCTGGTTCTGCACTCAAGGATCACTCCTGGCAGTGCTTGGAGAAACCGTATGTGGTGCCAGGGATCCCCCTGACTGGTAAAGTCACATAGAAGACTTTACCTTCTCCCTCTCTGGCCCAGTAGTTGACTATTTATTAGACTCATAATTTCCTTATCAAGATAATGAAATGTCTCAGCAGGAGAATTGCCTATCAAAGAGGTACTGGGCAATATAAAAAGGATATGCCCATAAGAACCCAACATCCATTACTATAAACTCTGCTTACACACTGAGTTCTAGTTGGCTAACTCAGTGTGTGCTATGAAAGTTCAACTGAACTAATTTTGCCTTAAACTTTTCTAATATGCTATTCTTGAAGGTATAAAGTATGCCCTTCTGGCTTAATGGCTGAGCCCTATGGTTCAGTCTCCTTTTGCAACCACATTTGACTACATCTGTGAAAGTCTTCAGTCCCAACAGATGCATAGTAAAGACACATTTTCCCACCATTCAAACCATAGTATTTTAGCACCATATGTAAACTACCTGACATTTGTATATAAATCTAAAAAAATAACTAAGGCCTTAGATATTTTATGCTTTTATTTTTTCAGTTTGAAGGAAAACCAGATTTTTTTAAGTTAATAACTATACCAGCAAACAGAATGTATATTCCACTAAGGAAAATATTTTGTTGATTTTTCTCTGCTAGGTGACACAGATATAAAATAAACATTTGCTAAATTACTAACAGAAAATGCCTTCTGAATATTTACTATGTCTCCAGGACTATTCTCAAAGTTTTGTATTTTATATTTCACTAACTCATTTACTCATAAGAATATTACAATCTCCACTCACATAAAAGGGAAGAATAAGGTACAAAATGACAAACTCAGAATCAGAAAAAGTGAAGCAGGGATTATGAATATGAAATCCAAACACTACAGTTGAAGCTTTTCGTCACTATTATAAACCACTCCCCCACCACACAGACAAAAGGGCAAGATATATTTCGAGATCAGTCATACTTGTTCAATTCAAATCAATACTGAGACTCTAACTCAGTGCCTTACTGATTAAGTCCCTCATGAATGAAAAAGAAGTATTTATGTCAGAATCCTTGCCAAACATCTTCCTTACAGCCTGTTAATCAAATATAATTTTAAATAAAGTGTATTAAAAAAATCATCATCCATATTTCCTACCAAGTACTCTGCTGAAGGCTATACCTTTCTATTACTCCAGGACACCAATCTAAGGAAAATCAAAATAATTTACCTGGTTCAGTAAGTAAAGAATCTTTGTAAGAATATGCAAACATCTTCTTGGATTGATGGGTGTTTCATTGAAGATACGAGCCTGTTGATATTAAAAAAAAAAAACACTGTTATCCATGTTAGTTATTTTTCTTCCAATCTACTAGAAATTATAGGAAACTGACTTTAATAAAGAATATCACACATTTTAATCAAAATACCTAAATAAGGTTAGCTCATTACAATTTCAATTTATGAGCATTTATGACAATCACTTGGCGTGGTCTTGATTTTCTACCCTTCTAACTCATTTCTACTTTCTAACTCATTTGCTTAGGTCTACTAATTCAACTTTATGGTCTCTATGTGGTAAGTTTAAAAAAAAAATCACAGTATGGGGGCCAGAGCAGTGGTACCGCAGATAGGGTACTTGCCGGGCACCAGGCTGACCAGGGTTTGATTCCTGGTCCCCAACCCTACAGGAGTGATCCTGTGGTCCTTAGTGCAGAGCCTGGAGAAAAGCTGGGGATGGTCCCCTCAAAGAAAAAAAAATCAGTGTTTACCTACAAAATTCAAATAGAATGAGCTTAAGCTATATAACTTCTTTCAGTGACCATGTACTCCACACCTCTCTCACACTGTCAAGTTCTCAGCATCTGGCAGTCAGCATTTTTTTTTTCCCTTTCTTTAGGCTCTAGTGTTTCAGGTAAGAAGTCCCTCTTTCTTTTACTCACATTTTCAGTTACATTTTTCAATCTTATTTTTAGCCTTTTTTGTATTACAGTGTTTATCATATAAAGTTGAAAGAAACAAAAAAATGAAAACAAAGATTACAAGCAAAAGTTAAAAGTTTTCTTAGGTGTATACAACATCAGTGATTAAACAACAGCTAGTCATTCACTGTTCCACTCAGTCCATTTAATAATTTATTTATTTATAAATAATGTAATGCTTATTTAGAAATAAGCCAATAAATAATTTAATATGTGCTTTTATTAAGAAAAAATAGTTTTCCATTTTCATGTATTTTAGTGTCATTCCAATGGCGCAAAATGAGAGTTTGGCTAATTTATCATTAAAGTACATTCAAGTTTTCATTTAATACCATAGTTATTTCTATTGATGAAAATTTCAGTCTTAATTGGTTAATTACTAAAAAACAGCTTCATTGCTATTACCCTTTTCATTCTAAAACCAAGAGATTTTCCAAATGCTTGAGTAAAAAAAGGAATCTTAAAAGTTATCTGGTTTAAGCTCCTACAGAACAGATGAAGAAACTGTAAGCTTTTGTTTTCAGTGACTAGTTCAGATTTTTTGTTAAGCTCATTTGATTGCAGCCCCCCTTCTCGATGGTACAAAGTAAAAAGAAACTGAAGGATAGCACATGCCAGAGAAGTATAGAAGGAGCGGGTGTTTCCAGGTATTCAAATATATGTATTTGAAATATATATTATATATATATTTGCAGTGCTGAGGATTGAGGGCCTCACACATGCAAAACTCAACCACTGAGCCACATCCCTGGCCCTTAATGACATAATTAAAGTGCTAGAGTTTAGTCCCAAAAGGACAGACAGCCATCCCTTCAAGGAAAGTCCTCAAAACTCTATATTCTGAAATTCCCTTTCCTAGTATAGGAAGTACCAATGCGAGGTATCCACAGGAGAAAATGGCAAAGAGGGGGCCAGAGCCATAGTACAGCAGGGAGGGCATTATGGGTGACCCTGGTTTGGTCCCCCAAGCCTTAGAGGAGTGATCTGAATGCAGAGCCAGGAGTAACACTTGAGCATGCCAGGTGTGGCCCGAAAACCAAAAATAGAAGGAGAGAAAGAAAGAAAGGAAGGAAGGAAGGAAGAAAGAAAGAAAGAAAGAAAGAAAGAAAGAAAGAAAGAAAGAAAGAAAGAAAGAAAGAAAGAAAGAAAGAAAGAAAGAGAGAAAGAGAGAAAGAAAGAGAGAGAGAGGAAGGAAGGAAGGAAGGAAGGAAGGAAGGAAGGAAGGAAGGAAGGAAGGAAGGAAGGAAGGAAGGAAGGAAGGAAGGAAGGGAGGGAGGGAGGGAGGGAGGGAGGGAGGGAGGGAGGGAGAAAGCAAGCTAAACAAAAGGGCAAAGAGGGGCTAGAAGTCTGAGGCCATGGCAATGTAGTGGCCGAGGGAGCCAGCAGATGAGGGATGCAGAGGACAAAAGGCTTGTGGTACAGACTGGTACAGATACTTAGTGATCGGGTTTCCATTGGCTGCTACCCAGCCGGAGAAAAGCCGCCTGCATGATGCATATGGTCATCTTGATTCATCCATCAGGATTTTTTTTTGTACAGGGTAAGGTGGTCCCCAAACAGGGCAACAGCTGTTTGGTGAGAACCAAACTGTTGTAAGTGGTTGGTGGTTAAGACAGCAGCTACTTCACCCAAACGGGGAAAGCACCATCATCCACACAACAATGCAAAGGGAGTGCTGGCCGGCCACCTGCCAGAGACAAGGAGAGCCCGAAGAGTGGAGGGCCCTTGCATCCAAGAATGTCCCTGAAGTCTTATTGTGGACAGCACAGTAAGAGGGGGCTCCCCACCCACCCGGCTCACGTGGAACCCAAGGGACACCGTAGGATGTACTTCCATGCCATACCTCCTGCAAGACAGCGCTCTTCTCCAGATGCCGAAAGGGATTGGAGCCACTACCTACATTGTAAAACAGAAATGTCTTTAATCACTATCCTACACACACACACATTCCGCCTTTCAAGGGAGCAGAGTCCTGAACGTGGCGCCAGTCTCACCCGAGGGAGGGGGCACCTCGCACGCCAGCGATAACCATCGCACGGGAATTGCGTCAGGTCCTTGAGTCAGGTCCTTGAAAGCGAGTCTGGTCTTTGCCATCTATCCTCCGTGATCTTGAACTTCAGTTGCTGTAGGAACCCTGCCCTAAAGCGAGGGTCTTCTTTCCCTGCCCTTTAATTTGTTTTTCACTTGCATACCAACACGTGGAGGTACAACTAAGATGAATGGGAAAGTGGGAACGCCCTTTGGGTTTCCAACCTAAGGTGGACCCTGTTTTATTGTTTCCCGTAATTCCCTAACATTCACAGAGGGACTCCCCATTGCTGAAGAGGGACGGGGAGGTGTGCTAAGCCAACCTTCTACCATCACCCCTTTAGGAGAGCAGTTCTCAAGCGCTGCGTTTGTGTTGCGTTGTTCTTTTGTAAAGGTGGTGTGGCATTTTTTTCACCCCTTCCCCCATCCCTCTTTGCTGAAGGCCAAAGACGGTCCCCAAGACCCAACCTTGTTGGATACCTGGAGCATCAGATACGCTGGGTATCTTTCAGCTTCATCCCCCTGCCCCTGTCCATCCCGGGGATGTAGGGGGGGGAGGGACAAAAGCTCCCAACCCCCAGTTAGACAGTCAAGTCCCCTTAAAGTGGGCACATACGCGCACACGTGCGCGCGCACACGCACACACATACACACACACACACCCCTCTCGACGCCCCGTGCACCGTCGGGACCCAAGCCAACAGGACCCCCAGCGTGGCACGCGCGCGCCCCCTCCTTCTGGGCGGCCAGCCCACCCGGGCGAGCCGGCTCCGCGGGGCTTGGCGGGGAGGGTGGAGGGGGCGGAGGAGGGGGGGCGCGAGACCCGAGGGGAGGCTCCGGCGCCCGGGGGAGGGGCTAGGGCAGGCTCCGGGGCGGGAGGAAGAGAGGGCGGGGGTGGGGGGCGAGGCGGAGATAGGGGCTGGGCTCCAGCCCCCAAGCACGCCGGCGCCCACGCCCCCAAGTCCGCAGTCCCCTGGAGCAGGTGGCGGCGGGCGAGGGCCAGGGTTCCCCCACGGCGGCTGAGGGGTGGGGGGCGCGGGAGCCCAGCGCGTACCAGACTCCTCGTCCTTCTTGTCGAATTTTTTAATCATCTTGGATGACTTCCCAGCGCCCAGACCCACCGCAACCGTCCCAGGCGCCGCAGCCGGCGAGCGGAAGAGACTGCAGGAAGGCCGGCCCCGGGCTGCGGCGCGGGTTGGGCCGCCCTCCCGTCACTCGGGGAGAAGGCCCGCCCTCCCCGGCCGCCGCGGCCTCTCCGGCCCCTTGGGGGTGAGGCCACGCCCCCTTCCTGCCCCGCCCCCCCGGCGGGGCGGAGGCGGGGCCCGAGCCGCGCCCCCGGGAGCCGCGGTCCCGCCCTTGCGGCGACTGATGCGCGCTCCGCGGCTCGCTCTCCTGCCCACCCGGCCCGCCAGCCTCCCCAGAGCAAGGTCCGGAGCAGGCAGAGTGTCCTTTTTATTTCATCAGCACGCCCTCCGTGGCGGTTTCCACCGGCCTCGCCGTCCCTGGGGGCCTCGAGGGTGCTTGTCACTTAACGATCCACTGCTGGACCCTTCCGTTGCGAAAGGCCCTCTCCCCAAGCGCGGCCTTGATGGGCATCGCCCTCTGGAGCTCTGAAAGGGTTAGTGGTTCCCAGCGCGTCCCGGTGGTCGACTTCTCATTCCTTGGCACCGTGGGACCTGCTGGAAAGCACAGGGCGCCTTGGTGAATGTGCATTTCCAGATGAGGGCTTGAATGTGCGACGCGGGAAAGAGACCCCAGGGGATGGCCCAGGGAGTTGGTCTTTTTACTCTTAGTTAAAGGATAGCTTTGAGACCACGGGACCGCGAAACTACCCTTCCCCGTTTTTCATTTTTTTGTTTCGTGAGTCTTTTGGTAAAAGGATAGATTTTGATCATGGTCTTTTTCTTTCTGGAAAAGCCAATGTTCAGAATCCAAACTAGTTCAGGGTCCTCCTTTGAATGCCACCTCTTTTAATGACTCCATGTATAACCTAATTGATAAGTAACTGACTAATGAAATTAAGACGCATTTATCTGTGTTAGGCGCCCCTTTTAGCCTTTTCCTAAAGAGCACACTGACTTTCAGACCCCTGGTTTTCACGTGTAATTTACAAGCTGTGTGTGTTTGGGGGTGGGGAAGGCTTCACCTGGAGATGCTCAGGGGATACTCCTGGCTTTGCACTCAGGAGGGACCATATGGGATGCTGGTGATCAAATCCAGGTGGATGGAGTACAAGACAAACACCCTACTCACTATACAGTCGCTCAGGCCCCATAAGCAGCTGTTTGTACCTTTGGCTTTATGCCATCACTGCCGAAAATATGTGGATCCAGGCTTTCTTTTCTGCCTCGCTTTTTTGTTTGTTTTGGGACAAGCCAGCAGTGCTCAGGGTTTTCTCCTGGCTTTGGGGCTAAGGAACCACTCTTGAAGGGCTTGAGGGACTCTATATAGTGTGGGAATGGACCCTAGATTGTCCATGTGGAGGCAAGTGCTCCACCCACTGCACTATAGTTCCAGCCCTTTCTCACATTCCTTGCGGCATTTAAACCGTATACATATCCTCTGAATCCCATTCTTTGTTCCTATGCCATCACGAGTTGAGGTCCTGTCATCTGTCTCTTGTAATACTCCTAAGAAACCAAATTAGCCCCCATCTAAAAGAATCTATGATCTTTATCTGGACCCTTTGTCAACATGGAACATTAATGGCAAAAGGAGGAGTTACTAAAAGTCTTTTGCTATAAAGTGACATCGTGTCTCTTTTATAACAGATTGTCTTTGTTTAGGAAAAGCATCGTGATGGTCTCTTTATTTATTTAGGGAGAACACCCAGAAGTGCTTAGGGCTTAATCCAGGTAGTACTGGGGGTGGAGGGGGCAGTGCCTATGTGATGTGAGGAAGGTTTGAAACCTGAGTTGATCACCTCCCTAGCAAGTGCCTTATCCTCTGTACTATCTTTTCCACCGCCCCCCTCCCTTTACATAGTTAATAAAGCAAGTATGCTGTAATTTTTCTTGAAGTTCTAAAACCACCATACATCTAATGACTGCTGCATACCTAGGTATTAAATGTTAAGTTTAGAAAGGTGGGTTGCATATATCTTTAACAGGATTGTGTTCTTGAAAATTTAGAGAAACTGTTTTCTAGATTAGATTCTAGATTCTTCAGAAATTCTTTCTCCCTTTAGAAATTTAAGCTAATTGGTTATAACCTACATGTGGGATCATTTTGGACCAAACTCCAACTTTTCAAAATGTACTATTAAAAAATGTACTATTATTTGCCTTATCTGGCTTACAAGGTTCATACCTTACTTTACAAGTAAAGATTCCCTAGGAAGAAACAGAAATTCTTATTTATCCTGAAGCTGAAAATGAACAGGCTCTGGGAAAAGAACATCCCTAACCCTTCCTCTTATTTGGGGCAGTATAGGATAACACTGCCACAGGAAGCTTAGGTTTATTTGGGTTACTCCCATCACAGTGCTCCCATTCCTCTGTGTTTATTTGTAACTTCTTTCTTTGTGCTCTGTTGACTTGTAAATATTGTTTTCCTCTTCTCCTTAAGTCCTTTGCATACTTTATTCAGAGCAATGTCCTTTTTTGTATGGGCACAGGAAGACTAAATGCTATGCTTTTGTAATGTGGGAGTTAATTGACTTTCAGTGATATTTACCTCCTGGGCATCTGTTCTCTCAACTTAAGCCTCAGTAGCCCTTACTTTCTAGGCCCTCAAAGAGAAGGGTTCCAACAAGGGAAAAGATGGACCCAGGGCAAGTGGTGAGCTATGTGCTACCCTGGCATTGAGATGGGCATGGCCAAAGTGCCATAATGCTTAACTATAAGTTAAGACTTGGTCATGGACAAATTCTCTGTCTGCCCCATGATCCAAAAATTAATAACTAGATTCAGACCCTGCTAGGGTTAGGAATGATTAATCTGGCCTGAGCACTGTAGTCTGATTTCATGGCAAGATGTTCCCAGGAGAGCTGCCCTACAAGCTTCAATATATCTCTTACTGTGTCCATACAAAAATAACTAATATTGGGTCTGGAACGATAGCACAGTCTGGGTGTTTGCCTTGCACGTGGCCGACCCGAATTCGATTCTCAGCATCCCATATGGTCCCCGAGCACCACCAGGGGTAATTCCTGAGTGCAGAGCCAGGAGTGACCCATGTGCATCACCGGGTGTGACCCAAAAAGCAATAAAATAAAATATATTAAATTAAAAATAACTAATATTAAGAAGTAGAATTAAGATGTTAATTAAGTTATGGGCTGGAGCGATAGCAAAGTGGGTAGGGCATTTGCCTTGCATGCGGCTGACCCGGGTTCGATTCCTCTATCCCTCTCAGAGAGCCCGGCAAGCTACCGAGAATATACCCCCCTGCACAGCAGAGCCTGGCAAGCTATCCATGGCATACTCCATATGCCAAAAACAGTAACAACAAGTCTCACAATGGAGATGTTACTGGTGCAAATTGATGAACAATGGGACAACAGTGCTATAGTGCTAATTAGGTTATTGGAGTGAGGAAAGGAGAAAAACACTGTAAGTGGTATTTTGCCTGTGATCAAAGGAAGGGCTTTCTTACGTTGATTTTGCTACCTGGCTGGGTGTAGCCTCTACCTCCAGTGCTGGGGGTGGAGAGATGAGAGAGTTGGAGGTGTTGGGAGACAGAGAGCCGGGAGCAAGAGAGGTGAGCAGGAGAGACAGGAGGAGACAGGAATGAGGGGCAGTGTAAGGCTAGAATGGGGGACTCAGAGGGATTGGAACAGGCACATGGGGAGAATGGAATAAACGGCAACTGATCAACCAACCGGCTTGGCCCTTGTTTTCTCCTCTGTCTGCCGCATGGAATGGGGGCAAGTGGCCCAGCCACCACCCAACCTGGGCAGCTAGGGGGAGAGCTGTCAGGGCCTTCCCTGGCCGCCCGGAGATTATACAGGGGAGGGGTATTGGGAGCCCCCGCCTTAATAAAAAAGTAGTTTCCAGGAATGGTTAGTTTGTGGGGTACTGCACATTGGCAGGCCCGGAGGAACTGAGGGTGAGTTTGAAGTTTGGTCTTAAGGGTCTTGCTTTTAAAAGGCTTTCTACCGGGGCTGGAGTGATAGCACAGTGGGTAGGGCGTTTGCCTTGCACGCGGCCGACCCGGGTTCTAATCCCAGCATCCCATATGGTCCCCTGAGCACCGCCAGGAGTAATTCCTGAGTGTAGAACCAGGAGTAACCCCTGTGCATCGCCGGATGTGACCCAGAAATCAAAAAAAAATAATAATAAAAAATAAAAGGCTTTCTACCATTTTTTAAAAAATGGTTCTTCATGGCTATGGAGATGTACTTTACATTTTGGTTTACCTGTCTATGGGGAGTGATGCAGGGCAGTTGGTTAGGGTAAGGGTGTCCAAAAGGTACAGGAGGAACCAGAAGCCTGAAGAAGCCAGTTGGGGAATGATGTAATAGGGCGTGCTGGCTGTGCCTTGTGACTGGGCTGCCACTGGCTGGAAGAACTATTAAGCAATCATTAGAATGGCCCTGTAGAACAGATAAGCAAACCTCAGGGACATTACAAAATTGCTTGAGCATGGATACACCAGAAAAATGAACCGTATCTTGAGTCTATGAACCGGTGAGGTCTAGGGACTCTGGCATTACACTCTGAATACACAAAGGTGTAGCCAGTGCTCTGAAATCCTTCAATGTGTCCCAAACATCGGTGGGATAAAACTCAAGTCCTTATTTGCATAATTTAGAAAACCCTTTGAGATTTCCTCCAACCATCGTCCATACTGAAAGTGCTATTGTTCTGAAGAGTCCAACACTTCATAGGCTCCTCAAAAACGTGGTTAACACAAAGTAAATGATGGTTGGAGGGTTCGCTCGGGATGGTAGATGTGTGCCGAAAGTAGACTATTGACCAAATATAATGACTGCTCAGTGCATAATTGCATACCGTAACACCCAAAAGGAAAGAGAGCGTGTAAGAGAGAATGTGTCTGCCACAGAGACAAGGGGTGGAAAGGGATGGGGTGGTGGGAGGGACACTGGGAACATTGGTAGTGGAGAATGGGCACTGGTGAAGTGATGGGTACTTGAACATTGTTTGACTGAAATGTAATCACAAAAATTTGTGAAAAATCTGTAAAAAAAATTAAAAAGACAAAAGAAAAAACAAAAAACGTGGTTAAAAGACTATTTTGTGAGGGGCAAACTTGTATTGTCTTCCATACAGCCTTATCCCAAACCCCTTTCACTCTCCAAAAATACTCAAGATCTTACAGGATGAGAACGTACAGGACTTATCATCCTTTGGTCACTCCACTTTCTTAAAGTGGAAGAAGATTCCTAATGGTCAGTTTTAGATAACAAACATTTTTAATGAAAGTACTATGAATCTGATAACATGGCAGGGAAAAAAACAATTTTATATCAAACCCATAGTATCAATAAAATCACTAAGGCAAGAACCAAAAATCATCATTTTTTAAAAACTAAATATTTAATAGGACAACTAGGACATCAACATGGAAAAAATATTAAAGCAGTAGGTAATATAATTTGGAAACAATATGCTAGAACTTTCTTGGAGCCTGAGGATTTAAACAGGGGCCAACGCCTAGCATTACTTGGGCCTCTCAGTTTTTGGTGTCTGGGGGGCGGGGAGGTTGTTTGGACCCATATCTGGAGGAGCTCAGGGTCTACTCCTGACACTGTACTGAGAGGATCATTCCTGGCAGTGCTCAGAAGACCATTATGTGGTACTGGGGACTGAACAAGACTCAGCTTCATGTAAAACAAACACAACACCTTAAGGAGAGAGGGAGCAAAAGGGAATGCCCTGCCACAGAGGCGGGGTGGGGTGGAGGGGACGGGGTGGGGGTGGTGGGAGGGATGCTGGGACCATTGGTGGTGGAAAATGGGTACTGGTGGAGGGATGGGTTCTCAACCATTGTATGGCTGAAACGAGAGCACAAAAATTTATAAGTCTGTAACTGTACCTGACGGTGATTCATGAATTAAAAAACAAAACAAAACACACAACTCCTTAATCCCTCTACTATCTCTCCAGTCCTCTATCAGTTTTAAGTTTAATGCTACAAGGAAAAATGTTCTTTAGAACCCTGTGAGAAATACTGATTGCTCTCATCTCTCAGCCCCTCCTTCCCTCCTCTTAGTCCTGTTAGCCATCACCTTAAAGGAAACTTACCACCCTTCTTCATATCCTTGGCGCAGACTGGAGAAAAGTTAAGCTGTGGGTACATACTTTTCTGTTTCCTCAAAGCATGCAGCTTTGAATATTTCCCTTCACTCTTGAAATCTTTGCTTGTGGAAAATCTTAAAAAAAGAAAGTTCATTTAGTGGGTTTTAGAACATGGGAGTTGAATGGAAATAGCCACTGAATAGTCATCAGTAGCCAGATCCTAGGGGAGAATAAAGGACAATTACTAGAGGATGACCACCAGCAGAGTGAGAGTCCTGCTTAGTGGCAAAAGAGACTTTTAGAACTAAATATCATAAACTTCCAAAGGAATTCTAGAATCTCCTCTCCGAACTAGACACAGGCTACTGTGATAACAAGTGTCTGAGTAAATCTCAGCACCTTGTGCCCACGACACAATTTTTTTTTTTGCTTTTAGGTCACACCCAGCAATGCACAGGGGTCACTCCTGGCTCTGCACTCAGGAAATACCCCTGGTGGTGCTCAAAGGACCATATGGGATGCTGGGAATCAAACCTGGGTCGGCCGCATGCAAGGCAAACACCCTACCCGCTGTACTATCTCTCCAGCCCCGCACGACACAATCTTTAACAAGCACTGAAGAGAATTTGTTTCTTCAAAGCATAGACCTTCAGAATATCCTCTTTGCTCTTGAGAACCACTGTCTGTGAAAAACTTGAGTGTCCTATCACTGTTTCATTAGGGCGTAAGTGAGGTTGGGGGTAAGATAAGGAATCTGTACTAATAATCTTACAGTTGACTTTCCCTACTACCAAATCACACTGAAAAAAGACAGTAAGATGAGTCAGGAAAAAAAGAGGAAGGAAAAGAAGTACAAGCATCACCATTTCACCTAAACCATTGCTCCATCTTGGGGTCCTCCATCAATGTCAATGGGAAGGAAGATTTCAATCCACATCTTAATTGTTTTTTTGAGGGCATCAGGGGTAATCGGGTATGTTTAGGGGTTTTGGGGTGTTCAATTTTCTGCAACAGAGGAAAAAAGAGTTAATCAAAGTACACTGAGTGACTTGGAGTTTAAAAGCTGGACAAGGTTGCTCAACTAAGCTCCAATTACCCTAACTTGATGCCCCAAACCTGTCAGAGGCTTAAACAAAAGAACACAGTTCCCGAGAGTGCCAACACCTAGTTAGTTCTTTGCCACCCTAGGTGATTAGTTCCCTAATTGACTGAACTTGTTCACTGGACCTTTTGAGTGAATGGCAAAGGAATTTATCCAGTTTCAAGATTATGTGTTTCATCTTTGAATTGTCTAGAAAACAAAATACTTAGTGATAAATGAATTTAAAAATAGTTCTCTGGGACCCTACCTTCCATCCTGATTCCACAAAATGGAATGTTTTGTGAGGTAATAATCACTAAGTACCAAAGATCATAGAATCAGAGATATTCAGAAAGATTCTTAAAGATCATTCACAATGTTACCTTCATAACATCCCTACCAAATACTCAATTGCCCTATACCCCAAAACCCTAAGCTATTTCATCTTGGATCAACTGAAAACCACCTCACTACAATTTCTAAGTCCAAACTGAGATCCAATTGAGTGGATCTCCACCGAATCTGTTTGGAATGTGATAACTGTTTCATTCTTCTTAAACTTATGCTCTTCCAGGATTAAACACTTTGAGCTTTTAATCAAATAGTATGATCTTGGTTTCCCACATTCCCGTGATTTATCTCATTGGAACTCTTTTCTATTTATTTATTTATTTATTTATTTTTAAATTAGTGAATCACCATGAGAGTACAGTAACAGATTTACAGATTTTCATACTTGTGTTTCCCTCATACAATGTTCGAGCACCCCTCCCTCTACCAGTGTCCATTCTCCACCACCAATGAACCCAGTAGTGAGCCCAGTATGGAACTCTTTTTCATATGAGAAAGTTATAGTTTATATTTTTCCCAATGCATGGAAAATAAAATGAAAGCAAAATCTGCTAGATGCAGCAATTGCATAATACTTCCCATTCCATTATCTATTTAAATAGCATTCACCATCACCTTTTGAGTCTTCCCTAAGGAATTATACTATTGAAAATCATCACATATACACATTATCTGCCAGCCTCTTATTTTCCTTTGTCATGGTCCTTGTCACATTATATATTATCTATGTGATCATTTGCTAGGTATCTGTTAGCCTCTCTAGAATTAAACTTTATCCAAAGACTCTGATTTTTAAAAAGAGGCCAGAGCAATAGTACAGTGGACAGGATGTTTGTCTTGTACACAGTTGACCCAGATTCAATCACCAGGCACCATGTATGATCAATCCCCTGACCCTGCCAGGAGAGGTCTCTGACTATAGAGATAGATAGGAGTCCTGGGTACAGCCAAGTCTGGTCTAAAAACAATAACAAACAACAGAAAAAAGACTTTGATTTAGTCACTGATATATTACAGTGCCAATCTTTGACAACCTTTGCTCTACTAATTGGGCTGGTACCACAATTTGCTTATGGATATAATATCTGGAGTCAAATATCCACAAAATGGAATGTTTTGTGAGGTAATAATCACATAAGTACCAAAGATCATAGGATCAAAGATTTTCAGAAAGGTTCTTAAAGATCATTCACAATGTTACCCTCACAGCACCCCTACCATGTCTTCCCTATGATCTGTGAAGTTCACAGGGTGGCAGTTGTTGGAAGAAAGCTCTTCTGAAGGAAAGTTACATGATATTATTCGGTTTCCTTCTCCTCTTGAGCAGGACAAGACTAGTGTGGCATGTGCCCCTCTCTCAGAATACATCACCCACTCTACCTCCACAAACCACCTGACATTCACACTAAGACAAAGTCCAACAGACCACAGACAAATCAGTTAACCTTTTTCTCAGCATATACCACTGGAAAGTAGCATTTTTTAAATCTTCCATTTGGGAGGATTCTGCCAAACATCAGGCACTAAAGAAATACTAATTCCAAATTCATGACTTTTTAGTCTATGGATCTGTCTTGGGACTATTTCACAACCAAGATAAAGTTTCTCTCATAAGTAGATACTTTAGTTTATACCTTCACTTAGAGATAAGTCTTACTGTGTCAAGCCGTCAAGATCTTTTTTTTTTTTTGCTTTTTGGGTCATACCCAGCGATGCTCAGGGGTTACTCCTGGCTTTGCAGTCAGGAATTACTCCTGGCGGTGCTCAGTGGACCATATGGGATGCCGGGGATCGAACCCGGGTCGGCCGCGTGCAAGGCAAACGCCCTACCCGCTGTGCTATCGCTCCGGCCCAAGCCGTCAAGATCTTTTTAAGATCCTGATTCTCAATGTCTCTGAAATGGTATTCTTTACTTCCTCTGCTAATTGTTAAGTTCAATTCCTCAGAATCTCATCTTAACTCTTTTAGTAATATTATAACTATTTTTTCTGATTTTTTTTTTGTCTCACAACCAATGCATATTTCTCTCCTAACCTCCAAAAACGCCTTCTCTCCTGCTCCCCCCGCCCCCACTTCTATGTGCTGGAGACTGACCCCATGATCTCACAAATACAAGTGCTCTACCATTAATCCCCAACTCTCTGCCTACTTGTTTGTTCTGTTTTGGGGGGGGGGGGCTTCACCTGGTGGTGCTCAGGAGCTACTCCTGGCTCTGTACTAAGTAATCACTCATGTTTTTTTTCTTTTTGGGCCACACCCAGCGACGTACCGGGGTTACTCTTGGCTCATGCATTTAGAAATTACTCCTGGAGTGCTCGGGGGACCATATGGGGGATGCTGGGAATCGAACCCGGGTTGGCCACGTGCAAAACAAACGCCCTACCTGCTGTACTATTGCTCCAGCTCCTAAGTAATCACTCTTGGCGGTGTTCAGGGAACCATACAGGATGCCAAGGATCAAACCCAGACTGATTTCATGCAAGGCAAGGCCCTCCCTGCTTTACTATCACTCTGCCCCCCCTCCTACTTATTTTTTTAACTTTCTCTCATGGACCTTATATCTCACGTGTTCAGGTCTTTGTCATCCTCACTAATTGGAATATACTCACACTTCTTGTTTCAGAGTCACCTCTTCTACAGAGATTTTCTATTTACTTTCTTTTCCCCAAATGAAAATTTTATCTGCCGAATATTACTCCTACATTCTGTGAATTCTCTTTATTCACATATCCTGAAATAATTACTTTTACACATCTCATTTACTGATTGTGTGTCTCTCATTAGATTCCAAGTTCCTTGAAGGTAGAAACTATCTTGTAATCAGTCATTTTTATATTTCGGTCCTCAGCTAAGTTCTTGTTGAGCAATTCTTTGCGGAATTGAACTTCTTGAGGCTACAAGAGACTCTGCCTTGAAAATGGAAGTGAATTATCTCCTCCATACCACTTCCCTTCTCCCTGCAAAAGCAACGTGTGTAAATTGTTAACTCTTCACTCCTTTCCCATTGAGATATTCATTTCTTTTTCTTAGGTCCTCATTTTTTTCCCGCTTTTTGGGCCACACCCAGCAATGCAGAGGGGTTCCTCCTGGCTCTGCACTCAGGAATTACTCCTGCTGGTGCTCGGGGTACTATATGGGATGCCAGGGATCAAACTCGGGTCAATCGCATGCAAGGCAAACGCCCTTCCCGCTGTACTATTGCTCCAGCCCCAGGTCCTCATTTTCTGACTTACCCTTTACTGACTTAATTTTCTGTGGTGCCAGGAATGGAACCCAGAGACACAAACATGCAAGGTAAATACTCTACCGCTAACCCACATCCCAGATTCCTTTATTAATTTATACCCATGGTACGTTAGCTTTCATTAATAACAATCTGTCTTTGCCCCCAAAGGAACCATTCATCATCAAGGCCCCCTTTTCTTTGTGGAATGAATGTCTGGGACATTTAATTCAATGTTGCCTTTGGACAACGCTCGTTCTGAGTATTTCCAAGGAACTCCAGATTCTGTTTTATGAAGCATATGGAAAAGAAAGAGATGTTGGCTCCTGAAAGTCATCCTCCATGTTCTGTTAGCACCGTTCTTCGAGCTGACTCCTAGTTCTTCTAGTTCCTTACCTGGGATGATGCCAGGACACTTCCCCAGGTGCATTACCTGGAGCAGAAACTCCTTGGAAAAGTACTCAGGTGCCTTGTCCTCTTCTTGTTGATGAAAGGGATAGGGAAGTGGGTTGTTGGTCAGAATCAATAAGGTCTTATCCTGATCATACTCCGCTACTTTTAACAAGAAACTTCGGATTTTCTTGTGTTGATATAGATATTTCTGCAGTGCCGTGGGCTTCAAAGGCTCATAGTAGCGGGCCTGAGCAGACAAAAAAGTTTCCAGAGAGACAAAGGGATTAGATCAAGAGAAGAATAAGACATCCATTGGCTCATTTTTCATCTCCAGAGGGCAGGGAGAGGGATTGGGGAGGAGTGAGACACATCTGCTCTGAAATTTGTTTCACAGAAAATGGTGGGAGCTGTCTGAGCCTTCTTTCCTTAGCAAGTAGACCAGCAATCACACCAGAGGTATCGGACATTTATTTGGCCTACCACCCCCTTCACAGAAAAAAAAAATTTTTTTTTTAAAAATCAGGACCCAGCTGGAAATCTAGCTGCTTTACACAAACAAACAGAACCTCTCCCCCATTTCACCCCAAGTTACAATGAACCAACCAACCCCCCTCGCTCTCCCTTCCCCCCCCACCTCCCCTTGCCCCAGGATCACTCCCCTTTGGTAAATAGTGAAATAAACAAGGGGCTATGGAAATGACTTGGAAAGACAAAAAAAATTTTTTTAGGAGAAATATTAAAGGAAATGAAATGAGCTGGAGAGATTTCCACAATCAAGGGGCGATGACTTTGCTCTTTAGAAAAAAGGCTGACATAAAGCCCAACATAGTGGGCACCAGGAGAAGTTTCTGCTTGGAAGCGAAGTGGCTTCCTCTGTGCCTCTGGGAGGGACAGCCGGGAGGAACAGCCAGACAGACACCCCTTCTCCCCATCTCCTGGCTTCTTGGGAGTCTGAGGGGAGCATCCCAGCACTTCTCTACCACAGACCTAGCCCCATGACTCTGCGGAAGCAAGCCCCGTGCTCAAAAGGCAGCGTGCCAACTGAGATGCGGACAGGAGACACTGGCCTTTCTACTAATGGGAGGAAGGCTGGAGATTGGGGAGGGCGGGCATCAGATGCTCGTGGATGCAAGCAGCAGGACTCCAGCTCCCCACTCCTCCCTCAGCTCCTCCAATCCCAGCCCGGTGTCCTGGGACAGTGCTGCCTCTCTGGGCTAGGAGCATCTGCAGTCACACACACTGGGCGGCGGCGCTTGGGCACTGCTGGAATCCTCTGTGGCGAGTTGCCGCCTGGCCGCTGAAACTGGCCAGTGCGGATCTCGGGTGGGGGGGGATTGTGTTTTCCACTTACCAAGTTTGGATGAACTGTGTAATATCGAAGGTTCTTTAGAACAAATTTCGATTGTCTGTATATGTCAGAGACCTAGAGACAATGATCCAAATTAGTGCCTTCAAATTACGTTGGTGCTAAACAGTATTCCAGCTCTCCCCATAACCTGACAAATGGGTATCTGATTCTAGGTAAGGAGTTGGGAGAAACACTGGGCTCCACATCTGCTCCGGGAGTCTCCCAGAGTGAGCGCCGCCACGAGGAGCGCTCATTTCGGAAGCATCCTGACACGGAAGCTGGTTCCCCAAAATGGGAACCACCTTTGTGAAATATCAAGCTAAGCAGCCTGAAAGGAGGGGACGCAGGGGCAATGGCCAAGTTTATCAGGTAACGAGTCACTCCGAGGACTCCTGCCTTTTCCTCTGCCTTTTAAGTTTCTGGCAGAGTAAGAGGCAAGGGAAAATCAACACGGAAGGGGACAGACAGCCTGAAGGAGAAAGGAAGTTCCCAAGGGGCGATGCTTCAAAGGTGCCAAGTAAAAGTGAGCCCTGCGGATTGCAGCCAGCTAACCTGAATGCAGCAGAGTTAACCTGGTTTGCAGAGGAATGGGAGAAATGGCATGGCGTTTGCGCATTTTGTAAATGTATCTGAAATCTTAGATACTTCCAGAAATGTAGTACACACACACACTTAAATTTGGGCCACACTAGCAATTTTATTTTAATGTATCACTGTGAGATTCAGCTACAAAGTTGTTCATGATTGAGTTTCAGTCATACAATGTTCCAACACCCATTCCTTCACCAGTGTACATTTCCCACCACCAGTTTCACTCCTGCCCTCTCCCCTCCCCCACCTGCCTCTATGGCAAACACTTTCTCTCTCTCTCTCTCTCTCTCTCACACACACACACACACACACACACACACACACACACACACACTCTTGGCATCATGGTTTGCAATACAATATAGACAATGAAAGGTTATCATGCATATTCCTTTACCTACTTCCATCACTCAGTTTTTGTCCAAAATCAATCATGTCCAGAGTGATCAGTTCCAACTATTATTGTCTTACTGGTCCCTTCTCTGTTCTAACTGCCCTCTGTGCCCCATACACTTGTGGCAAGTTCCCAACTGTTCTGGTTTCGAACACTATCATTTTGCATTTTTCTGGTGGTACTAATTCTGGTCATTGGTGGGTTGCATGGAATGAGTTATCGGGTGGGTCTCTCTTACCTCCTTTGTTGGCCTCTCACTTGGCCCTAGGCTATCTAAAGAGACATCATAGAGGTAAGAACACAAGGAATTAAGGCTCTGATAACCTCCCTCCTGCTTCATGCTTCGCATTGTCAGAAACCAGGAAAACAGAAGGGGGGATTCAATCCTGTACATTTGTAAAGTCTGCTATGCCTTAAAAAACAAAAAAAGTTCAGAGGAAAAGAGCTTGCACTAAAGGGCAGCAAAAAACAAGAAAGTCAAGAAGGGAAACATTTTTTAATATGGGGAGGACGGGGGAACAAGGTGTTCCTTGTCCTGGGGGACACACCAGACAGAACTCTACTACTGGCTCTGCTCTGGAATCATTTCCAACAGTGCTCAAACCATTCATGGGGCTGGAGATCAAACCAGGGTCAGCCACAGGCAAGGTAAGTGCCTAAGTTCCTGTACTATCTCTCCTGCCCAAGAAGGAAAACATTTTTTTTTTTTTTGCTTTTTGGGTCACACCCGGCGATGCACAGGGGTTACTCCTGGCTCATGCACTCAGGAATTACTCCTGGTGGTGCTCAGGGGACCATATGGGATGCTGGGAATCGAACCCGGGTCGGCTGCGTGCAAGGCAAATGCCCTACCCACTGTGCTATCGCTCCAGCCCCCAAGAAGGAAAACATTTTAAGAAACAGAATAATGGATAGAGGAGAGGTACTGTTGAACTTCAGGAGGCAAAGTCAGAACTTGACATTTCCCAGGGGTCAGGGGTGGGTGGGTGGGAAACAGGGAGGGAATTAAAACCAGGCCATAAATTCCTCTAGAGAGGGTTGTATGGAATTTGAGATCAGTTCAAAGATGAAGTTATTTTATTACTTTTTGGAAAACTGAAAATCTTTGTTCAATATCAAAATGTATTATGACAAACCTAGTTCATAGACATGACACATTTATAATCATAGAAGTCTAGAAAAAATTACTTGGGGTGATATATGAAATTTTTTTCTTTTATGGGCATTTAAAAAATTAATTTCAGGAGGCAAAGTCTCTGGGAAAGTGTTTATTTTTTCTTTTTGGGTCACACCCGGCAATGCACAGGGGTTACTCCTGGCTCTGCACTCAGAAATTACTCCTGGCGGTGTCGGGGGACCATATGGGATGCTGGGAATCGAACCTGGGTCACCTGCGTGTAAGGCAAATGCCCAGCCGCTGTGCTAGCCCCTGGGCAAGTGTGTTTACTTCTGAATTTTTCTAAAATATCACTCCGGTTCCAGGTTAGTTTCCAATACTTTTCATATTGGGATGTGGTTTTAATTTTGTTATGCTGAAGTGTACTATCTCTGGCTTATAAAATAAGAGGTGGGCTGGAAAATTCACTTAAGTATGATAAATATGGGGAAATAACCGTAACTTAAAAAGCATCCTGAGAGCAGAAGTCAGGGAAGTCAGGGTTAGCATTCACTTGCACCCTAAGACAGCTTCTGGTTCTCCCAATTTTTCTTGCTGATTTGTCCCTGTCTCTTTTCTATAAAATTATGTTCTATACATAAGTATTGATATTTTTTTGTTTTCCATCAGGAAATTTGTGAGATCCAGCTTATAAAGTGTTCTAAGAAATGTCCAAGAAAATGTAAAAAGGAATATTTACTAATGAATTTTCTTACCTCATCAGGATCCATAATCATTCCTAAACTACCAGTAGCTCCTGTAGTCTTTACTTTGCTACGTTGTTGCCTGAAAAAAGAGGCAGAACATACAATTGCATCTTGTGCTATTCTCAATCTCCCTCAACAAAGTTATAAGACTGACCTCAAAGAGTTGTTTATCCCAGTACTTCAATTAAAATGGTTTTAAATTTTTTTTTAAAGAACTCAGTTTAGGACTGGAAGGATAGGACAGAGAGTGGGGTGCTTGCCTTGCACATGGCTGGCTAACCTAGGTTCAATCCCCAGCACCACATATGGTCCCCAAGCACCCAAACTTACTCTTTTGAATGTCAACCTGCCTCTTTTCAAAACAGAAATAGTTGTGCCTCACCAATGATTCTGTAAAAAAAAAATCCCTAGCACTTCCTGATGTGCCCCCAAAACAAAAAGAAAAGATAGGGTTGCAACTGGAGCATGCAGGAGCCCTTAGATTCAATTACTGGCACCATGTGATCTCCCAAGCACCAACCACCAGAAGTGACCCCTGAGTACCAATTGGTAGTAGCTCCCCAGGACATCCAGGTGTGGACCTCCCAAAATAAAGGTAATTTAAAATTTAAAAAATGAGGTAGTAAAGACCAAAACAGGAAAAGTCACACTATGCAGTTGGCAGGTCATCTAGTTTTATAGAGTGGTACAAATAATGCCAGGTATAGGATCAAATCCCATCCAAGGATGGCTAGTTCCCATCCATTGCTCACTACCAGCCATACCGTTAAGGCAAGCCACAGGTCTTCAAAATAGTTCCAAAAAATTTCACCCAACTTAATATCTCAAATTGGCACCACTTTGATGCCTTAGAGCCTTCAAGTACCTACTAATATACTATAATCTTCATTTAGCACTTTTCACGAAAGCAGCACAGAGTTCCAGTCACTTGTCTGAGGCTAGTTCTAAACATCAAGCTCAATGAAAAATGCTTCTTCCGCCCAACAGTATCCATCTTGGACAGCCTGGTGCTTTTCTTGTTGGAAAAAAAAAACCTAGTTTTTGCATGAAACACGTGAGGAGAGTCCATTAAAACACTTTTATTATGGACTCTACTCTGTAACTAACAATAGTTGTTCAAACTGTAGAGGCTACAAAAGAAGTTCATATATGATGCTGAATATAATTTAGTTGTACAAGTAAGACTACACACTTGGCATTTGTCCTTTGGCCCATTGCTGCTCACTGTTAGTAGGTCAACCTGAGGCAAGAATTCACTCAGAGGCGCCAAACTCAGAGTCTTGAAATAGTCCACGTTCCACAGGGGTTCAACTGAGTCCACAATTCTTTCCTTAGAACACTCTATGTGCCCAAACTCTGTTCTTGATTCTGTATGGGAAGCAAGAAAAGACAGGTGCTATTAGAGTTGCAGATGACATCATAATCAACAGCTTAAGTTTAGTTGGGAAGTGGAAGGAAGAAGAGGAAGTGACTCCAACAATGAAACAATAGTGACATATCCATGTTAATAGATGAAACAAGCCACTTCACCCCTTGGGGTCTCTATTTCTTCTTAAGAAGCAAGAGTAAACTAAACGATTTAAAGGTGACTCTATGAATGCCTGAAAGCAGACTATTGGTTAAAGAAGCTGTGGTACATCTATACAGTGGAATACCACACAGCCAGACTGGAGCAATAGCACAGCGGTAGTGCGTTTGCCTTGCACACGACTGACCTGAGTTCGATTCCTTCATCCCTCTCAGAGAGCATGCAAGCTACCAAAAGTATCCTGCCTGCATGGCAGAGCCTGGCAAGCTACCCATGGCGTATTCGATATGCCAAAAACAGCAACAACAAGTCTCACAATGGAGACATTACTGGTGCCCACTTGAGCAAATCGATGAACAACGGAACAACAGTGCTACAGTGCTACTATACAGCCACCATAAAAAGTGAAGTCATGAAAATTGCTTATAAATGAACATGGAGAATATCATGCTGAGTGAAATGAGTCAGAAGGAGAGGGCCTGACATTGAATGATTGCACACATTTGTAGATTATAAAGAAACATAATCTAAGACTAGTACCCCAGGACAGTAGAAACAAGGGTCAGGAGGATTGGTCCATGGTTGGAAGCCTGCCTCAAGTGCTGGGGGAGAAAGGAGTTGGGAAAGAAAAGGACCACTATAAAAATGATAGATGGAGGGGGGGAATAAAATTTAAAAAAATGATAGATGGAAATGATCACTCTGGATAAGAACTGAGTGCTGAAAGTACGTAAAGGAACAAACATGATAACCTCTCAGTACCTGTATTGCAAACTACAATGCCCAAAAGGAGTTAAAGAGGAAAAGTGCTTGCTACAGAAGCAGACTGGCGAACTGGGGGTGATGGGAGGGGAACTGGGACATTGATGGTGGGAAATGAATACCAGTAGAGGGATGGGTATTGAAACTGGATGACTGAAACTCAAACATGAAGAGCTCTGTCAGCTTTACAACTGTGTATCTCACAGTGATTCAATTAAAATATATGTAATAAATAAAGGTGACTTTCTAATTTCATAATAGTAGTGAGATTTACCTTTATAAAGATCTTTTGAAAGTTAATTCACTCTCAGTTGTGGGAAAAAATTGGTTGAGGACTACTGCTTCATTTACTTTTCCTGTCAGTATAATCATACACATACACAGATGAAACTTAGGAAGCCAGGAAATGGTGTGTGTGTGTGTGTGTGTGTGTGTGTGTTGGTGTTGGTATAGGAATGGGGGCAGAGAGGAAGACACAGGGGACTTGCACTCTTTTTTAATAGAGACAACTAAAAAATGGAAGATACAGATGAAGTAAAATCCTTGATTTAGAAGAGAAAGAGGTGAGTGAGACTTGGGATTTTTCCTAAATGATACGGAACTTGAGCTGGCTCTTCAGTATGGTGTTTGAAGTTGCCTAAGTGGAGAATTTGTTGGATTGTTACTGTTGTTTTAAGCGGTAAGAAATTAAAGTAGATCTGCAGAACAGGATCAAGTTCCTGGAACCTTGACAATGGAGTGGAACATTGATAAGGTTTATCAGGTCCAGGAATATATACCCCTGGTTTGGAAGAAAGTCTGTGTTGGTGTTGATAGGGGATTGTGGAGGGCTTCTGTCAGAGAGAACATTAAATTAATTCATCTGGAATGAATGAGTAGATTGAACTAACTTCTGTAAATTCCCTTCACGTTTAATAGACTGATGAATATTTCACCCCTTTATAATCTTTACTTTTCCTGAAATCCAATACCTGTGGTATATTATATGACCATTAAAATAAGTAAGGACATCATATTGGGAATTATAAGCTTTGCATTTCTTGCTTACCGCCTATGATTTAAAAAAAATCATATAAACACAAAGCTACATTTAAAATAAGACTGGAAAGATATGATATACAATACCTTTAACAGCAGGAACTTGCAGTGGGGTGAAGAAGAAATTTCTTCTAGAAAGTAAGCATATAGGAATTACATCAATTATCTTTTTTCTTGATTTTGGAGGTAATGGAATTTGTGATGAAAATGCAATCTAGAATGCTAAAGTATTCTATTCTCTGTGAAGAGTAAAATGTACAATGACATTTTAAAAATCCACTTTAATTGGCCAAAATTTACTTCACTTATAACTTTACCTATAAACATTGACTTTTTAAATCATCCTTTCATTAACATTTAGCCAATGCACAACCCTCACCATTCTAAAAACACAGTATCTCTTTCTTATTCACAACACTCCAAACCTCTTCAAACCATTTGGATCTTTAAATTACGACTTAGGTCTTTTCAGATAAGACTTTTCAGACCAATACTGTCTCAAAGCTTCCTTTTTGCCCGTGGTGTGTGTGTGTGTGTGTGTGTGTGTGTGTGTGTGTGTGTGTGTGTGTGTATGTAGTTACCTTGTAGTTCTACTGAAAGTTATTTTCTTTACTCTGTGCTGGGGATTGAACTCAGAGTCTCACACATGAAAAGCAAGTGCTCTGTCAATAAGCTACAGTCTTGACTCTTGGGACATTTTTTTGGTGGGGTCAAGGGGATTTTGGCTTTTGGGCCACAGTTAGCAGTGCCTGGGAGCAACAGTGCTGTATTAAACCTGCAGCGTGGTAAACTTGGGCTTCCTGCATGCAAAGCATGTGCTCATCCCATTGATTTATCTCATCAGCTCTGTTAGTTTTTTATGAGCAGGTAGCGCCTGTAACCTCCTTAAAAGTGGAGATATATATATATATATGCACATATATGTAAATATATATACATATGTATGCATTTTGTGGCAGAGAGTCTCTTGACCACATGCCTGGCTGTCTTCCCCGGGGCCCCTCGGAGGGGATGGGCTCCAGCTTCCCTCCCCACCCCAAGCAGAGCTCCCGGCGGCCGAAGACCACCGGAACCTAGCTGCAGCCATGCTGGAGGCCCCTCTCTACACGTTCGGACAGGCCTCATGCATGAAGGTACCAGCAGAGGAACCCAAGTGTGTGTAATCCCATCAACGGTCAACATCCAGAGACTTAAAAGCAAGCTCTCAGAAGCAAGCGGCCGCATGATATCTTTAGCCTGCTTCTCCCTTTGAGAGAAACTGGCAGTCTTCTGAGAGTTTCCTGCCCACATGGGACAGCCTTGCAAGCTTCCCATGGTGTATTTATATGCAAAATCCAGTAACAAGCTGGATCTCATTCCCCTGACCCTGAAGAGCCCCCACTGCAGCATCATTGGGAGGGCCAAGTCCAGATGGACTTCTAAGATCTCAGGGAAAGGAGGAAATGAGATGTTACTGAGCCCGCCCGAGAAATTGGTGTTTAACGGGCTATCGTGATCGTGATCATGATGCATTTTGTGCCCCTAACACACAATACAGAGCTTTGTATGTCAGGCATTCAAAGGTCAGTATTTACTATATATTTAATGGATACTTATGCTTAGCACCATACTAGGTAAAGAAGACAAACATAAATCAGATGTAGTCTTTGACCTCATGGAGATCACAGCTGAGCTAATGAGCTGGAAACAACAGATTGCAATGCCTGTGTCAGAGGTGAATTCAGCATCTCTTGGAGCAAATAGAAAGAGCCCTTATACTCCAAATGTGGAGCCTGGGAGAGACTTAGAACTAGCACCTATGCTGAACATGGAAAGAAGCAAGAAAACCGGGTGAACAGAAGAGAAAATGAGGATTTCAGAAAGAGGGAGCAGCACAACAAAGATGAGACTAAAAGCATGGCTTGCACAGGGGAATTTCAAATAACCCCAGTTTGCCTGGAACATAAAATTTAACAGAAACGTTAGTGGAGATGAGACTAGAGGGAGAGAGTTCAAATTCTAGAGTTAAGCCTCTAAACAAAGCTTATGAATGTTCTTATGCACCAGGAGATCTACCGAGCAATTTGAAAGAGGGAATATGTTGAAAACTATGTATTTCAGAAATAGGAAACTGGTGGCATTACAGAGGTCTTTGACAGGGCTATTACAGTAACTATGAATTAAGTGACCTATAGTGATCATAAATTTGTCTAATCACAACAGCCTCCCAGCCCTGAGGAAGAAATGTAAGAGGCCTCAGGCCTTCTTAAATTTTTCCTACTCATGACCTTCCTGCCAAATCCTTTTTACACAACTCCAGGTATAAAAGGTATACAAAACTGTACCACTCGATTTTGCTCGAGCGGGCACCAGCAATGTCTCCATTGTGAGACTTGTTGTTACTGTTTTTGGCATATTGAATACGCCCCAGATAGCTTGCTTGGCTCCACCTTGCAGGTGGGATACTCTCGGTAGCTTGCTGGGCTCTCTGAGAGGGACGGGGGGAATCGAATCCAGGTCGGCCATGTGCAAGGCAAACACCCTACCCGCCGTGCTATTGCTCCAGCCCAATAACTCACAACAAAATTTATTTTTTAAATTGGAGAGTGGTAGAGATGGTGTTTGGGTCACATCTGGGTGGTGCTCAGGGCTTACTCCTAGCTCAGTGCTCAGGTGAGAGAACTGTTTGGCAGCTCTCCAGAGACCAGTGCAGTGCCAGGGAATGGGGTAGGCTGACTGCAAGACAAGTGCTTCAACCTTGATACAATCTCTCTGGCCCCATTAAGAAAAGTATTTTTTAGAAGTTAATTTAAATTAAATTAAATTTTATTAATTTAAACTAAAAATTTATAGAAAATTATAGATATATATATAATTTTACCATTTATTACAGATGAAAGCAAAAATTGCGTGATGATGAGAGAGGTGTGTCTATTTGTTTTTATATCAATAATTAAATCTTGGCTAAACAGTTAATGCGAATGCCTCTTTACATAAATACATAATACAAAATGGCAGAAGTACGTTTACGTACATTTTTAGGAATTGTTGGACATTCTGTTTTAGTCAAAGGTTTTTTTTTTTTTGGGGGGTCACATCCAGAAATGTATAGGGGTTGCGCTCAGGAATTATTCCTGGTGGTGCTTGGGGGGTGGCATATGGGATGTTGGGGATTGAACCCGGGTCTGCTGCATGCATGGCAAACGCCCTACCCGCTGTACTATATGGCTCCAGCCCCTTAAAGTTATTTAATGATATTTTAGGAAACTCAAGTTGAAATCTGTGTGTCTCTTGATAACTTGGACAAATCTTATAATTTAATGGCAGATAGCTTCTTTTTTCTCTTTGGGTCACACCCAGCGATGCACAGGGGTTACTTCTGGCTTTGCACTCAGGAATTACCCCTAGCAGTGCCCAGGGGACCATATGGGATGCTGGAAATTGAACCCTGGTCGGCTGCATGCAAGGCAAATGCCCTACCCACTGTGCTATCACTCCAGCTCCAGATAACTGACTTTTTTTTTTTGGTTTTTGGGTCACACCCGGTGATGCACAGGGGTTACTCCTGGCTCTTCACTCAGGAATTACCCCGGCGGTGCTCAGGGGACCATATGGGATGCTGGGATTAGAACCGGGGTCGGCCGCGTGCAAGGCAAACGCCCTACCCGCTGTGCTATCACTCCAGCCCTGATAACTGACTTTTAAAGAAATTTCAGTTATGGTTTCTGACCCAATTTAGAATAAAAATTAAAGGGAAAATATTTCTGACACACGTGTCCAGGTACTTCAGAGGATCAATTAAAACTGCAACAGCTGAATCCTTAGAAAGGTTATTTTCAATGATCAAGTCATCTGCAGCTGTGAACATTCTAAAGAACCCATTTTCCATTTATTCTTGATATGTTCACTTTTAAACAATATTTTCAGTTTTCCCTTTTAACAGGGTATGTTAACATTTTTCCCTGAAGTGGCATATTTAAATCATTGAGCTTTTCAAAACTATCCAACCAAAAATTCAGTTTTGAAAGCTTTGTCATTCTGAAAAAAAAAAATCAACGAAATAGGATTTCAGCTCATTCTAAACTAACAATTTCACTTTCAATTTCAATAATCAGTTTAAACTCTACTCACTTGGGAGCCACCTGGCCTCTGCACATAGAACGCTCATTGTAATCAATGTCCACGTCTCTGCAAAGATTTGAGAGCAAAGGACTGTGAGGGGGGTGGCGTTTAATGAAGTTACTGATTTTGATAATATCATGAAGCACACATCTCACTCTGCCCTTTGCTGGGCCACACAAGCCTGCTGATAGATCATGCAGTAAGTAAACTGCGATGTGTTCATTGGCACCAGCTCTTAGCTTCTGCTCCAAATCCAACATTCTCACCCATCACACTACTCCAGCCCCATCAGACTCCAGTGCAACTTTTCCACCATGAGCCTTCCTTGTGCAAAAGTTACTGATTTTAAAGATGCTCATCATCCCCTGTTGTACACCTTTCTGAAGAGTGACGAAACAATAATTCTTCACATAACCTTCCTATATAAAAGTGTAACAACTGCCATGTTAGAAATACCTGTAGTCTTTGGGGCCAAAGCCACAGTACAGTGATAGTACAGGGCGTTTGCCTTGCATGTGGCTGACTCAGGTTTCACTCGCAGCATCCCATGTGGTCCCAAGCCTTGCCAGGAATGATCCCTGATCGCAGAGCCAGCAGAGAGCCCTGAGTACAGCCAAGTGTGGCCCCAAACCCCAAAACAGAAAAAGAAAAAGAAGTATCTCTGGACTTCACTGAATCACTGTATCACTGTCATCCAGTTGTTCATTGATTTACTCGAGCAGGCACCAGTAACATCTCTATTCCTCCCAGCCCTGAGATTTTAGCAGCCTCTCCTTACTCGTCTTTCCCATTGACTGGAGGCTCTTTCAGGGTCAGGTGAACGAGACCTATTGTTACTGTTTTTGGCATATCGAATATGCCATGGGTAGCTTGCCAGGCTCTGCCTGTGCCAGATAATCTCGGTAGCTTGCCGGGCACTCGTGGTCGAAGTCGACCAGCATTTGTGCGGCTTGGCTAATGTTTGGTGTTATGAGAATGATGTCATCAGTGAAGTGGAGGGATATACATATATATATACATAATATACATACATACTCCCTACTATATATATTACTCTCTATGATTTGTTGTCTACTGTCTGAACTCCATCAAATATGGTGTGGTAATTATGGAAAATAGGTAGGAAGTGTCTTATAATGAGTCGGTCTGGAAAGCAGCCTGGAACGTGGCGGCAATTGGGTAGTGAAGGTCAGCTGCTGGGGCTGGGTCCCTTGGGGTGGGGAGAGATCTCACCCGCCCCCCTCTGAGGTGCCCAGAGTGAAAACAGCCTGGCACAGAGTCTATCTCTGGTCTTATCTAACCAAATTGCAAACTTAGGGCTGCACTGAAGCCTGGTAAGAAGCTGTGGGAAACGGTCATTATTTACTTTCAGAAATTCTTTTGGGAACAGTATCATTGGATAAAGGGATTTGAAAAATGTCAGACCCCCCTTGAACTTTTCCATTTGAGCTATATCTGATAATTAATTAATTAATTGGTGGCACTCTGGGGTAATGTAGCTTTGCATTCAGGAATTACTCCTGGTGGGCTTGCAGAACCCGGCGGGGATGCTGGGGATTGAACCCGGGTCAGCCTCATGGACGGCAAGAGCTCTGCTCACTGTACTATCTCTCTGTCCCTATTGCTGACATTTTACTCACCATCATCATCATCATCATCATCATCATCATCATCATCATCATCATCATCATCCTGTTGATCGTCGAATTTCTCGAGTGGTCTCAGTAATGTCTCCATTTGTCCTAGCCCTGAGATTTTAGAAGCCTCTCTTTACTCGTCCTTCCCAACGATGCCTCATTGGAGGCTCTTTAAGGGTCAGGAGAATGAGACCCAGCATCTTACTAGCAGTAAAAAATGTTTACTAGCAGCAAAAAACAAGGAGTCTGCTGAATAAGGGCTTTTAATGTTTTACAATTAAATACAAAGCCTCCTAAGATGCAAATACTTTTTCACTGACAGTAACAAATTTCTCAAAACATTGTTTATATTTATCTGAAAAAATTTATAAAGCATTCAAAATATTCCTTTGGTTATATGCCTGGTATTGAGATGTCAGTTTAGTCTGGCTGATTTCATGTTCCCCATGGCCAAACCTTCATTATAAATCAGCAAAGGTTTTTTTTTATGCTACCATAATTATAAGAAGTAAATCCATGCTGCAAAGATGATTTGACATGTTTTCTTTTTCTTGTCACTTTAGGTGCACTATAAAATGGTAGCAAAGACTGCCACATTATTATCGGTTTTTAAAACAATTTTGGGCCACACCTGGTAGTGCTTAGGGCTTACTCCTGGCTCTGTGCCAAGAGATCAGGGGGTTAAGCGGGGCTCAAGGGACCATATAGGGTGCCAAGATAGAACTGGTGTCAGCTTCATGCAGTGCAAGTGCCTTATCTCCTGTAGTCTCTCTCCAACCCTGCCACTGGTATTTTTGCCTCTTCTGCCTAAAATTTCTGTAACCATAACATATTTTTGTCTTAAAAATAAAAAGAAATATTCCTAACAATTTCACAAATAAACATTACCTTTAGCTTATGAAATTACATTTTTGTGCTTCATTTTTTAAACTTGGTGTTCATGCTTACATACACACACACTGGTGATGGAGAAATATTATCAAGGCGCTTTTGTCTGTATTTGATGCAATTAAACACATATTTTTTCAGCAAGAGCGAACAGCAATTTTTAAAATCAATATTCTAACATAATACAACCCAAAGATATACTATGTGATATTTACACACTCCTTTTGAAGGGACAGGCATACCTGGAGATGTGATGAGTTTAAATTTCAGACCACCAGAAAAGAGCAATATTAGAGGAAAGAATGGCCTGCTCATTTCTTGGTTTTGCAGACATATAAAAGGTACTTACTATGCTATCTCAACCCCCCCTTGAAAAAGACTTTAAAACTCAAAAATTACCAAAGTTTAGTAAACCACCAGCTGTTACCAATAGAGTTGATATGTATCGATTTCCCTCAAACCTACTAAGTTTAAGCTCATGGCGGGGTTAAGATTTGCTAGAACATATGTAATTTGTAGGGCTCTATGCACACTATACTTCTGTGGGAGTCTTTTAAGAATGCAATAGCATTATGCATATTTTAATTAATGTGCATATTTTAATTAATGTGAAGTGGGAAGGGAGTGAATGCAATGGGAAAAATGGTACCAAGAGACTTGCTTCACACAGGTTGCCACAAACCCTCAGTCTGAGCATGTGCGCACACACACACACACACACACAAACACACACACACATGGGCAGGGGAGATAGCACAGGAGGTAATGCACTTGTCTTGCATGTGACCGACCCCAGTTTGAATTCCTGGCACCACAAAGGGACCCCTGAGATCCACCAGGGTTCACTCCTAAGCACAGAGCCAGGAATAGCCCCCGAGCACTACTAGGTATGGCCCAATTATCCCTGTCTCATTTCCCCAGAAAGAAATAATCCACTGTGAAAAGTAAATCCCAGTTAAACGAGGGCGTGCCTATAGAAAAATACCTGGAAGTGGGGTGGGTCTGGGTAACACGTGGTGGTGCCTAGGGGGACTATATGCTGTGCCCAGAGATCTACCCTAGTTAGATTACATGCAAGGCAAGTGCCCTACTTACTATGCTATCTTGCCAGCCCTTCATAAAAGACTTTAAAACTTGAAAATGACCAAAGTTTAGTAAACCACCGGCTGTGACCAATAGAGAGTTGATAAGTGTAGACTTCCCTCAAACCTATGTTTGAGCTCATGGCAGGGTTAAGATTTGCTAAAATATATGTAATTTGCAGGGCTATATGCACACCTACACTCACTGCAGTGCTATTTACAACAGCCAAGATCTGGAAGTGACCCCCAAACAGCTGAGCGTGTAGAAAAGTTGTGGTATATATACACAATGGAATATTGCACAGTTATGAGAAAAGATGAAATATTGTATTTTGTCTTAACGTGGATGAAACTCATGAGTGTCATGCTCAATGGAATGTGCCAGAAAGAAAAGGACAAATGCCAGACGATCCCATTCATATAAAAAAACAAAAGAAAAAGACAAGACCCTGTGGAAACAAGTCCTGAGATACTGCCAACAGGACTGAGAGCTGAGGCTGCCAAGCAGGAAGAGGGAAGAAGCGATCCAGGGACAGTGGTGGAAGAATAGTGACCCTCTAGTGGTGTGTGTCGTGCAGCAGAATTGTAAGCAGAAAACAGTTATACTAATGAGACTCAATTAAAAAGAATGACCACAGTTTACTTGAACAGGCAAAGACAGTTTGAGGGAAATCAAAGTAAATGGACCACACCTTTACCAATTGCATCTTGTTTAGAAAGAAGGTTCACAGCACATAGACTCAGACTGGTCATCACTTTCAGCTACCTCTGCCTGGGCAGTGGATCTATGATAGGACCAAAGCACTGTCCTATCAGTCTACCCTTTCACCTCCACAATTTCCCACACTAATTTGGAGACATCGTACCCGGGTTGCAAGTAGGCAGAAAGGAAGGAGTGTTAGGACTGGCCGGGTACCTTCTGAGAGATGTGGCTTTAAGGAACACAGTAAATGAGGCCACAGGGCAGGAAGAACCGTTTTTATCCTCTCCTACATCTAACTGCTTAGAAAGTAGTTCTATCCTGGGAGGAAAGGTAGTGGCACAGGGATAAGGGCTGTTTACTCCAGTTTTGGCTCCTTTTTTATGAAATGTCTTGCCAGGGAAGAGAGAGCACAGCAGGTCCAGTGCTTGCCTTGCACATGATCCACCCCCAACTTGATCCCTGGCACCGCATATGGTCCCCAAGCACCGCAAGGAGAGATCCCTGAGTGCAGAGAGAGAGGAAGCCCTGGGCACTCTGCCAGGTGTGGCTCTAAAACCAAAGCAGTCTGCCATCCACATTGCCCAGTTAATGGTTTGATTTATTAGTTAGGCACTATTGGTGGCACTAACCACACCAAAATTACTTCATTAGTTTTTAATATATTTTTAATCGAATCACTGTGGGATATACAGTCACAAAATTGTTCATGCTTGGGTTTCAGTAATACAATGTTCCAACACCCATCCTTTACCACTGTACATTTCCCACCATCAATGTCCCCAGCAGACACTTCTCTCTCTCTCTTTCTCTTTCTCTCTCTCCCCCCTTCTGGGCATTATGCTTTGAAGGATTATCATGTTTCTCTCTTTACCTACTTTCAGCACTCAGTTCTTGTCCAGAGTCCAGAGTGATCATTTCAACTATCTTTGTCATAGTGGTCACTTCTGTATCCTAGCTACCCTCCCCCACACACACCACCACCAGTTGTGGCAAGCTTCCAACCATGGACCATTCCTCCTGGCCCTTGTTTCTACTATCCTTGGGTATTAGTCTCATAAACTTACTTCATTCTTACCTCGTTCTTAAAGAATAAATTTTGAGTATAAGAAAAATTTGAAGTGGAATCAAATTGAGGGATTTCTGTGGTTTTAATCTTTCGCTTCTCAAAGGTACTACCTTCTGCTCTCTGCTGTCAGTTTGACCATGATATGCCCATTGCTATAACCCCCAAATTTGTGTGAATACTACAGCAGTACAGCAATGATGAGCTAAAGAGGAAGAGGCCCCTGTTTAAGAGAATGAAGGTCTACGAGCTCAAAGGCTGAACATGCACCATAGGAAGCCTGTGTCTGGTAAACCTTTCCCTGGAGTTGAGCTGGTATAGAAACAGGGGAAGAGCCCTGATCAATAGCAGGGCTGACCTATTGGGTATTTCAACTGGAGAGAGAACTATGACTTGAGAACGTAAGCTTTCTAAATGACAGAAGGCAGATGAGAGACATAACAGCAGATGAAAGCAGAAAGACTGGAATTCAGAAGGATGGTATGGGATCTGAAATGTCAAAGTTAGTCTCATAGAAATCAAAGGGTACCTCTGACTTTATATCTGGACCAAACTGCTTTTCAGACTGTGGATCAGATAAGGAGCAGGTTGGGGAGATATCTTTATACTGAGAGTATGTTGGGGAAAATGACCGGGTCCCAAAGAGATTTGTCACTTGTCACTTGTCATCCTGTTGATCTTCAATTTGCTCAAGCAGGTGCCAGTAACGTCTCCATTTGTCCCTATCATGTGTGAGTGTAGCCCAATGATATCTGCTTGCTCCAGGAACAGGAAGAGCCTCAAATCATTCATTCAGGGTTTTGACAAAGAAGCCTGACCATCTCATTGGTGGGCAGCCACGTGGTCTTTTGACATCCCGTGGAATCCAGTCGGTAACAACTCTAGTCCAGTTGTCCTCTCTAAATCACATTACATGTCCGGCCCATCTGATTTTTGATGTCTTGGCAAACGAGGCAGTGTCCCTGATTCTTGACCATTGACTGAAGTTAGAACTCCAGATTCCTTCTCTCACTTGAGTGGAACGTGATACTCCAATCATAGCTCTTTCGATTCCTCTTTGGAATACCCAAATAGCGTTCTCATCCTGTTTGCGTAGGGCCCAGGCCTCTGAGGCATATGTTAGTGCAGGAAGAATGGTGGAGTCGAAAAGATGTGCCCGGAGCTGGAGGTTCTTTGTCCTCTTAACCACTTCTTCAATGCTTTTGAATGTGTTCCACGCTGCTCTCTTCCTCCTGCGCAGTTCTGGCGCCAAGTCGTTCCTCGTGTTGAGTTCTTGACCCAGGTACACATAGCTGCTGCATTTGGAGATGTTCATTCCTTTGAGAGTAAATGGAACATCAAGGACTAGTTCGTTTTTCATAAACATCGTTTTGTTGAGATTCAGCTGCAGTCCGACCTCTCCACACTCGAGGTCGAAGTTGGCCAGCATTTGTGCGGCTTGGCTAATGTTTGGTGTTATGAGAACGATGTCATCAGCGAAGCGGAAGTGGTGTAGTTGCCGGCCGTCTATCTTCACTCCCGTCGCATGATGTTCTCAAGGTGGCACTGAAGAGTTTCGGTGAAATGGTTTCGCCCTGCCGAACCCCTCTCTTTTCATCAATGATCACTTCCTTGTAGAATGGTGAGATCCTGGTGGTAAATCCGTAATACAGCTCGCGGAGGATCTTAATGTACTGAGTTTGAATGCCCTGTTTGGCTAGGGCTTCGATGACTGCTTCAGTCTCAACAGAATCAAAGGCCTTCTTTAAATTGATCCACATTAGACAGAGCGGCATCTTGAACTCTCGCAAAACTTCAATGAGTTTGGTCACTGCATGGATATGGCTGGTCGTGCTGAATCCTTTTTGGAATCCGCTTGCCCGCATGGTTGTCCTTCATCTAGTGTCCTGCCAATCCTATTCAAGATGACTCGAGGGAATAACTTGTAGACGACAGACAACAGGCAGATGGGGTGATAGGTGCCGATGTCGTGGATGTCTCCCTTCTTGTACAACAGAACGGTCCTGATGGTTTTCCATTGGGATGGAACCTTGCATACAGACAGGTAGTGTGTGAAGAGCTGGGCCAGTGTATTGATGAGTACTGGCGGCAGATTCTTCAGATTCTTCAAAAATGGGCCTCGTTTGCCTGACACCAAAAGAGCCCCTAATACAGCAGTGTTAAGAAGGATGAACAAGGAGAGGCTGATAAAACCTCAGGGACGAACTAGACTGCCAAAACGAAGAAAGGCTAAAATTACTGTACTTTCAACGCACGTATGCTGGCATCAGAAGCATCCATTGAGGACTTGATGGTGCAAGCACAGAAGATCAAGTACGACATCATTGGTCTGACCGAAATGAGAAGGCATCAATCACATCACTCCATTTTCGACACTGGAGAAGAACTGTTCCTCAGAACATGCGACAACAGAGGTGTTGGTGGTGTCAGTGTCCTTGTCAACACGAACTTGGCCATGAGTATTGATTCATGTGAATGCCTAACAACCCAAATTGGGTGACTACACTTGAATAGATGTGGCTCACTGCCAGCAGTTCTATCTTCATCGTCTACACACCAATATCCAACTATGATGAAGAAGAAATTGAGAAGTTCTACATGGAGCTGGAGAAGTTCTATAAAGAAGACCACACCTTCTACAAGATCATTGTTGGTGATTTTAATGCCAAGATAGGACCGAGAAGTTCACCCGGAGAACTCCACATTGGGTCCCCTGGCCTAGAATGGAACAAACAGGGTGAGAGACTATCTGAGTTCATCATGTCGACCAAGACCATTCATGGTAACTCACAGTTCTAGAAGGCCAAATCTAAACGTTGGACATGGGTGTCTCCCAGTGGACAGTTCCACAACAAAATTGACCACATCATATTCAATCGAAAGTTTTGCCTCACTGATGTCGCTGTTGTTCCAAAATTCCAAACGGGATCGGACCACCATTTCCTTCGTGCAAAATTCTACTTCATAAGCCACGCGCGAAACGGCCCCTCTGCTCCTTAAAGATTATGATCCGGGAGGTCTACTAACCCATTTTGGCAACCAGCGGCTTCTTATAGAATTGCATCTAGACTGTGAACTGAGCTACAACCCTATACCGCCTGGGGAGGAGAAAGGATTTTCTCTCTCAACCCTTTCTACGGGAGAGATGGCAGCGACGGCAATGGCAGCAGTGGTGCCTGCGTGGTGTCCACCATCTTCTAGAACTCACAACCCAGAGGTATGTGTTTGCAGTGACATGGCACGCAGGAAATCATGGGATGGGGGTGTTACCAGCACGTTCTCTGCCCAGATGAGATCCGCAGCAGCAGCGCATGAAACGGCCCCTCTGCTCCTTAAAGACTATGATCCGGGAGGTCTATTAACCCATTTTGGCATGCAGCGGCTTCTTAGAGAAAAGCATCTAGATTGTGAACTGAGCTAAAATGTCAGAAATCAAAAACCGTGAGGCCACTGTTGCAGCCGTGAGAGCTCATATAATCTTCATTCTCACCAATGGAAAACAAATTATCAAATGATGTCTTTTCAGCAGGTTTGATTGTTGGGGGAAAATTCCAAATAATAATAGTGAGTTCTCTGTTGAAATATTGAATGTGTTCAAAGTATAGAGGGAATAAAGTAAAGATCATTAGCCACTCAGGTGGGAAGGTGGGTATGGGAGGGGGGTATATAGGAGTTCTTGGTGGTGGAACATGTGCACTGGTGAAAGGATGGGGATTTGATCATTATATGACTGAAACTTAAACCTGAAAACTTTATAACTTTTTTCACAGTGATTCAATAAAATAAAAATTAAAAAAATAAACAATTAAACAAAATTCTACTTCACAGAGTGGGGAGAAAGGATTACAAAGTTTAAGTTTAAGAAGAGAACTCCCAGAATGACCACCGACTGGGAGCTCTTTGACACTATTGCGGCAACATGGGAAGATGGCATCATTGACAACATCGACGAGGAATACGATCGACTGGTTCAGTACCTCCATGATTGTGCAGAAAATGCCGAGAGTGAGAAAGCCATAAACAGATGCCTGTCTTCGGAAACTCTCAAGCTCATTCACCAACGTGGTTTGGCACAAGCCTCAGGCAACCACAAGCTAATGTATGAGCTCGCAAAGCTGTGCAAGAAGCGATAAAAGAAGACCTCAAAGAGAGAAGAGCATCAGTGTTGGCTGATGTGGCAGAAGCCAGGAAAAGTTTTCGCAACACTCACCTGTCCTTCACCAACTACAAGACCAAGATGACTGCCCTCCGATGTCCTGTTGGATCTATCACATCTTTCAGAAGGGCAATGGAGAGGATTATTCATGACTTCTACTCGGATCTCTTTGACAGCCACATCCACCTGCCCACATACCAAATTCCGCAGGATGGATATGTCATTTCCAATGTCCTCCCTTCCGAAATCTGACACACCATTTCTTCGGTAAAGATGCATACAGCACCCGGTCCAGACAAGGTCAGACCCAAACACCTGAAGGAAAAGATTTTATAAAGAGGAAAAAGTAGGATATTGGGAGGAATGTGGATTAATACCCTAAGAGGGAGCCAAGATCCAGACAATTAAATCAACTGTCCATCTGATTTATTTATTTATTTATTTATTTGCTTTTTGGGTCACACCCAGCGATGCTCAGGGGTTACTCCTGGCTTTGCACTCAGGAATTACTCCTGGCGGTGCTTGGGGGACCATATGGGATGCCGGGGATTGAACCCGGGTCGGCCGCGTGCAAGGCAAATGCCCTACCCGCTGTGCTATCGCTCCGGCCCCACATCTGATTTATTTTAAAAGAAATAAAGATTAAAATAGAAATACCATATGATTGCATGATCCTACTCCTAAGCATTTATCTGAGGGCCATGAAAATGCTGATTTGAAAGGGCATTTCTTTGTATGCCCTGAGCACATAGCAGCATTATTCACAGTAGCTAAAACACAGAACCAACCTCAATGCCCACTATCAAATGATTGAATAAAAAAGCTATGGTATACATACTCAGTGGAATACTACTTTCATTTAAAAAGACGAAATGCTGGAGCTGGGGAGATAGTACAGCAGGTAGGGTGTTTGCCTTGCATGTGGCTGACCCAAGTTTGATCCCCAGCATCCTATATGGTCTCCTGAGCACTGCTAGGAATAATTCTTGGGTGTAGAACCAGGACTACACCCCGAGCATCAATTAGTGTGGCCAAAATAAAAAAAATATTGAAATTGGGACAAAATGACTACTTTTTATTGTTGTTGTTATTTGTTTTATTTTTGGGTCACAGCCAGTGATAGTCAGGGGCTGCTCGTGGCTATGCACCCAGGAATTACTTCCAGCAGTGCTCAGGGACAATATGGGAAGCTGGGGATAGAACCTGGGTCAGCTGTGAGCAGGACAAGAGCTCTACCATTGTACTATCTCTCTGACCACAAAATGAATGGTTCTTAAGGTAATTATGCTGAGCAAACAGGTAAAGAAGTGAAAGAAAATTACCAAATATTTTTACTCATATGTGGAATATAAGCAGCTAGACAGATGAATTGAGAAAAAAAGCACAAAATTATGTCATAGATTTAGTGAAAACTGTTGTTTACTGGAGAGAAAGAAGGTGGGTAGAAAGAATATGTAGACCCTCATTTGGTTATGTGATGGCTTTTACCCCTGAAATTCTATAATGTTGCAAACCAGAGACCCTCCCCAATTTTTTTTTGCCTACTGCCTTCATCAAAAACAAAAAACCATTCAGCAGCCCCTGGTAACCTACCATCTTTAAGGTGAACAAATAGCAAGCGCACCCAAATTGCAACAAGGCTACTTCTACCCATAGGGATCATTCTAGCACACTTGGGGGCAGTACTGCCCACTTTGAGAAGCACTCTTTGCAAATGAATTATACATCAATAAAGAAAAAGTGGTGGTTGGGCTGGAGAAATAGTACAGGGGTTAAGAAGCTTGCCTTGCACACAGGCTAACCCTTGTTTGATACCTGGCACTGCATATGGTCCCCTGAGCACTGCCAGGAGTGATCCCTGAGCCCAGAGCCCTGAGCACTGATGGGTATTGCCCACCTTACCCCAAAGGGAGGGCTAAAGTTGCCTCTAATGGTAACAGATAAAAAGTCCTCAAAAAGAAGTGTGGAAGGAGGAACCTGTCTTTGATGATTCCCATGAGAGTAAGCTCTGGAAAAGAACATTCAGGAGTCCATCAATGAATAAGGAGGTATTTTGAGTTCAGAGAACAATTTAAGTATGAACCAAGGGAAGGACTGATTTGGATTTGAGGAGACCAATAAAACTTAAGCTGGTATTGGAAAAAATGTATTAATAGTTATATCATTGTATGCTTTTGGTGTATTCAAATTCCTAATACAGAATTTTAAAAAGAGTCTAGTGACTATAACATATGAACCTTATAAAATTGAATCTGTGAGGACTCTAATCATTTCCTCAAATTCTGTTTATTCCTTTGTTCCAGACATCTCTGAGTGACTACCAAGATGCTGAAGTTTGTGGGAGAGAGTTGTCTTCCTTCCTTTTCTATTGCTTATCCCTAGGCAGCACCTTACAAATATGGGATTTAGCTTTTATCTAAGACTTGTCTTCTGGGGAAAGAGTCCGTTTGATAGGTTACCAGAATTGGTAGTTTACAGATATTGCTCTGGAGATTTGGGAGGATCATTGTTGATCTATGAACTTTTAAAATAATTAGGACCATAACATCCTGCATGCCTTTTTATAACCTAACATAACAAGATATCACATAGGAAAAATACTGTATCTAATTTTACTAAAGGATGTAATAGTACATTAGATACCCAGAAAGGAAATACCAGTAAGTTGGATGGCATAACAAAAGGAACTATTCAAAGTAAAGCATATAGATAATGTTAGCTATACAAATAGAGTCCCGGTGACTCACAAGACAATATCTATGTCTAACTTATGGTCATGGTAAGGGTTGTAGCAAGGGGTGGGGGCAGAGGGAATGGGTCTATTAAGAGACAATGATAGTAAGTTTTCAAATTTGAAGAAAAATATAAGTGAACAGATCCAAGAGGTTTGACAAACCCAAAGTAGCATAGAAGAAAACAGAGAGGAAACCGAGGCATATTTGGTTCAGACTTATGAAAAACAGTGACAACGCAATGGGACAAATTGGAAACAAGTGTGTAGTCTGGGTAAAGGGCACACATTACTTTTGCAATTTTTCCTCTTTACAAAAATTTCATCAAAATAAAGTGACCATAAAAATGAGGTAGAGTCTAAACATTGGTGTTGGTAGGGAAGATGGTAGTTAAGAGTTAAAAATGTCTTCCTTTTTAAGTAACTGTTCAAGAGGGTAATATATTGCTTAATTGTAAAAATTACATGCTGAAATATAAAGGGTAATTATTAAAGGAATATATAGCTACATCCCACAGAATATCTTGTTTATGTTGTAAATGCTTGCTTTTAAATACCAACTCTATAGTAATAAAACCTTCAATATAATGTTTTCTATTTATGATTTATATAAGAAAAAAGTTATATAAACCATAAATAGAAAAACCAAAATGGTTTATATAATAAAAAGTTGCCTCTCAGAGAGCCTGGCAAGCTACCGAGAGTATCCCGCCTGCAAGGCAGAGCCTGGCAAGCTACCTGTGGCATATTCGATATGCCAAAAACAGTAACAAGTCTCAAAATGGAGACATCACTGGTGCCCGCTTGAGCAAATCGGTGAACAATGGGATGACAGTGCTACAGTGATATAAGAAAAAGTTATACTTGTGTCCCCCAAACTCAATACAGCTTAAAAATATGTATTTTAATATGTTCAAGTAGCAATTTGATTTACATTAAAAAATAACAGAATCTCAAAATTTTATGGTATCACTTTTTAAAGCACAACAACTGGCAAAAGACTGTGCATTTTAGACTTTGTGGGTGCTGAGAGCCAAGTTACAGAATCAAATCAACCTTAGCAATTTTATGGATTCTGCTCAGAGAGCAATTTGAAGCGTTTTCCTCCTAATGTGATGATTTGTTGATGATAAATAAGTGTTTTAGTTATATTTTAAGAACTCACCTAGGAGAATTTTATTGAGATAAAACCCACTATAATATTCCCACTTAAGATGATAGGAAGTAGACCTCTGTTTAGCATTTTTATATAAAACATCTGGTTTTCAGAAGTGACTATTAACTAAAGTAGTAGATATTTGAAAACAAATTTATAATTTTCAAATAGAATAGAACTTAAAATGATGCAATATTGGTCAAGAATGGAAAAAACCAAAAACACTATAAATCACAGAATAAGAAGATAAAACTGGGGCTAAGGCACTTGCCTTGCATGCCGTCTCCAGCTCCATCTCCGGACTCTGGCACTGCCTGTGGTCTCCTGAGCACCAGCAGGAGTGACCCCTGGGCACAGTCAGAAGTCCTGAGCACTGTCCAGGTGTGGCCCCAAGCCCAAGAATATATATATATTTATATACAATATGTATAATATATTATATATAAGTTGTATGTGTTAAAAATACATCTTTAGGCATGCAAATCAAGTATTTACTGAAAATAAATCATAAATTTATAGAATATAAATTTTGCATGGCCCCCATATTCAGTTACAGTTTAAGAATGTGGAAGAGGGGCTGGAGAGATAGTACAGCGGGTAGGGTGTTTGCCTGGCACTCGGCTGACCTGGGTTCAATTACCAGCATCCCCTATGGTCCCCTGAGCACCGCCAGGAGCAATTCCTGAGTGCAGAGCCAGGAGTGACCCCTGTGCATTGCTGGGTGTGACCAAAAAAGCAAAATAAATGTGGAACAGAAGAGACAGTACAGGAGTTAAGATGTGTGCCTTTCATGAGGCCGACTCCTCTGACCATTGCAGGTCTGGAGGCTCCAAGCACCACCAAAGTGACACAAGTAATCCCCAGCACTGAAGGACCCCATCTACACTGAGGGACCCCGGAGACCCCTGAGCACCACTTGGAAGGCCCCATCCTCCCTGCACCAACAAAAGAAGCTAGGTGATAAGAGATGTCCAAGAACCTCACCCTTAAAAACAAAACCATAACAGATGCTAAGTGGTGTCAGGTGAATATGGGCAGCTATTGGTTATGTTGGGCAGGATAAACTATCCTTCTTGCAGGGTTAGAGTGGGTAGGATGCTCTCCTTGCACATGGCCAACCAGGGTTTGATCCCCAGCACCCCAAATGTCCCCTCAAACTCCACCAAGAGTAATCCCTGAGTGCAGAGCCAAAAGTAAGACCTGAGCATCATTAGTTGTTCCCCTGCCGTTCCCGCCCCGCCACTAATATATATATATATATATATATATATATATATATATATAATTTGCTTTCATCTGGCAATTTCCTCTATCTTGCTACAAGTGCTTAAGCTACCTATCATGCTAGAAGTATCATGCTACTTCTAGAAGCTAGAAGTAGTCTCTAGAAATGTCATTTTGTGGTCCCTTGCTAGCTAGCTCCTGGTTTAGGGTCAGCCTACTAGAGGCACTTGAGACGCTGAGAAGAGAAGGAAGAAGGAAGCCCACATTCTCTATCTTGGCCATAGCCCAAGAAGTGCTCTTGACTCCCCACCCTCAGAGATCTAAGTATTAGTAAGTGAAATGTCCTTGACACTAGATTTTGGTAACATCCTATCTTCCATTTTGTCCTTCCAAATCTCAGGATAATAGCTTTTTACGAAAGATATTAATCTCTAGGTTACCTATCTCCCTTTCTAATGATATGTTCTAACTGCTACGTAAGTCATTCCCTTTATTTAATATTCTTCATTTGAAATACTGATCATGGTTTCCACTTTCCTACTGAACTCCCCTTGATGCCAGAATTTGAATCCTCTCACCATCCCAGAGAAAGTTACGTTTTTCCAAGAGGAATCCCAGAAGCCTTGGTAAACAAACTTATCCAAGAGAGTGGGAAGTGAGAGGTCTTTACATCAACATGGTAAGGAGCCTGGTTTGGGGGTATATCAGGATATCTTCTTCCAAAGAAAGAACCAGATACACAGACATACACACACACATACACACACACACCACAAAAAATACTACCAGAGGTAACAAAGGACAGATTTGCAGATTTCTAGATATTACTTTGAGAAATTCAATAGATGAGTCATGGAAAACTCAAATTTGAGGGACATCCAAGCAAGAGAAATTTCACCTAGATCAGCTCTTAAAATTTAGTGAATTCAGGGTTCAGAGAGATAATACAGTGCCTAAGTCACTTGCCTCCATACAGCTGACCAGGGTTCCATCTATGATGCCCCACATGGTCCCCTGAGCCCTCCAGGAGTGATCCCTGAGCATAGCTGGGGTGACCTCCAAATGAAAGTAAACACAGATTCTGCAGAGCCGATGATGCTTTAAGGGTCAGATGATGAAAGACCTCTTGGCAACCAAATCACATTGTGACCTAGGAGCTGGGGGAAAGAAGATGGGGAAAGGGGACACGTACTTGTCAGTAAGTAGCAATCCTCACTACAAAGAGCCATGTTATAACTTATACCACAATTTGCTTATCCATTCTCTCATGGATGGATGCTATGCCCTTTCCACTTTTTGGCTATTATGAATAGCACTATGATGAACATACATGCGCATATACTCATCAGAGGACCTACTTTTCATCCTTTTAGGAATATACCAAGGAGTGGAATTGTGAGGGTCTTATGGTAATTTTATGATTTTGTAGAGTCACCAAACTATTATTCATGGTGATTTAACCATTTTCTATTCCTACCAGCAATGAAAGAGGATTCCAACTTCTTCACCTAATTGCCAAATTCTTGCTGTTTTCTATCCAAAAAAATTGTAGTTATTTCACTAGGTGTGCAAAGACACCTCATTATGGTTTTGGAAAGCTTTAATTTGGAGGTAGGGGTATTTGTGTGTGTGTGTGTGTGTGTCTGTATGTGTTGCCAGGAATTATTAGCACATGCATCTCAAATATAGAAGGCAAGTTATTTCTGATGAGCATTTTCAGTGCTAGAAAGCTTTAATTTTGATAGACTTAAATTCACTAATATTTTGCTTTATGATTTGATTTCTAAGTTTTGTTTTAAACTTCTTCCTTTTCTTTTTTCTTTCTTTTATTGAATCACCAAGAAAAAAGTTACAAAACTTTCAGGTTTAACTCTCAGTCATACAATGATCAAACCCTCATCCCTTTACCAGTGCACATGTTCCACCACCAAGAACCCCAGTATACCTCCCATCCCACCCACCCCCCACCTGTGTGGCTAATGATCTTCACTTTACTCTCTATACTTTGATTACATTCAATATTTCAACAGAAAATTCACTATTATTATTTGGAATTTTCCCCCAACAATCAAACCTGCTGAAAATGCATCATTTGATAATTTGTTTTCCATTACTGAGAATTAAGAGTATATGATATATGAGGTCGTGCACCGCAGTTTTGGATTTCTGGTATTTTAGTAATTAAGTCCAGAGAGATTTCTGCCAGAAGTCACGTCACTGCAAGCTTGTACCTCTGATTAATGTTCTATAAGATAGCGGTCGCCACGTGGCCACCGCCACCACCACCGCCTCGGAAGGAAAGGCCGAGAGAAAAAAAATCTTCCCCTCCTGGGAAGGCATGGGGCTCAGTTCACAGTCTACAGGCATTTCTGTAAGAAACCGCTGGGTGCCGAAAGTAGTTAGCAGGCCTCCGGGATCATGGTCTTTTAGGAGCAGAGGAGCCGTTCATGTGCGGCCACTCTGGGTCTCGTCTCCCTTTTCTTTTTAAATCTTATTTTAACCACTTTTGCTGCAATACTGGGATTTTCAATGACTGTTAATTATAATTGCACACATGAGACCACAACAATCACCAGAGCTCCTGCTTCCCTCAAAAACTGCCCAAGGGCCCCTTCCGACCCCACTCCTGTGTAAGCTACATCTTATAAACAAAATCTTCAGTTCCAATAAGTTTGATCAGTTGTTGTTCCCTATTTTGTTTCTTTTTTTATCCCACATATGAGATTCAAAAACATTTTTTTCGTTGAGGAGGTGATACACATACACATATAGTTGAATAGAGCTGAATTCCTGAAATTCCGCATAATGATAAGTTAATAAATTAAAAAAAATTTTAAACTGTATATTTATCTTTTTATAGGTATATCACTTGTATCACTTGTCTTCCCGTTGATGTTCGATTTCCTCGAGAGGGCGCCAGTAACATCTCCATTTGTCCCTGTCGAGTGCTAGTGCAGCCCAATGATATCTGCTCACTCCAGGAACAGGAAGAGCCTCAAACCGTTCATTCAGGGTTTTGATGAAGAAGTCTGACCATCTCCTAGGTGGGCGGCCACGTGGTCTTTTGACATCCTGTGGAATCTAATCGGTAACAGCTCTAGTCCAGCTGTTGTCTCTGAATCGCATTACATGTCCAGCCCATCTGATTTTTGATGTCTTGACAAACGAGACAGCATCCCTGATTCTTGATCGACAACGGAGGTCGGAACTCCAGATTCCTTTTCTCACTTGAGTGAGACGTGATACTCCTAGCAAAGCTTTTTTGATTTTTCTTTGGGATTTCCAAATAGCATTCTCATGCTGTTTGTGTAAGGCCCAGGTCTCTGATGCATACGTTAGTGCAGGAAGAATGGTGGAATCAAAAAGATGTGCCCGAAGTCAGAAGTCCTTCGTCCTCATAACCACTTCTTCGATGCTCTTGAAGGCATTCCACACGGCTCTCTTCCTCCTGCGCAGTTCTGGTGCCAAGTCGTTCCTCATGTTGATTTCTCGACCCAGGTACACATAGCTGCTGCATTCAGAGATGTTCGTTCCATTGAGAGCAAATGGAGCGCCAGGGACTAGTTTGTTTTTCATGAGCATCGTCTTATTGAGGTTCAGCTGCAATCTGACCTTTCCACACTCGCAGTTGAAGTCGGCCAGCATTAGTGCCGCTTGGCTAATGTCTGGCGTTATGAGAATGATGTCATCAGAGAAGCAGAGGTGGTGTAGTTGCCAACCATGTATCTTCACTCCCATTCCTTCCCATTCCAGTCATCGCATGATGTTCTTGAGGGTGGCACTGAAGAGTTTCGGTGAAATGGTATCACCCTGCCGAACCCCTCTCTTTACGTCAATGATCACTTCTTTGTAGAATGGTGAGATCCGGTGGTCAATCCGTAATACAGATCGAGAAGGATCTTGATGTAATATTGATTTTAACCAAAACAAAAGCCCAGGCCCAGATGGTTTCACTGGCGAATTCTTCCAAACATTTAAAGAAGACCTGCTGCCTGTTTTCCTCAAACTTTTCCAGGAAATTGAAAAAACAGGAAATCTCCCAAACAGTTTCTATGAAGCACACATCTCCCTAATACCAAAAGCAAACAAAGACACCACTAAGAAAGAAAATTACAGACCAATATCCCTGATGAACACCGATGCGAAGATCCTCAACAAAATACTGGCAAATAGGATCCAACAACTCATCAAAAAGATCATACATCACGACCAAGTGGGATTCATCCCGGGGATGCAAGGATGGTTTAACATTCGGAAATCAATCAACATAATCCACCATATCAATAAAAGCAAAGATAAAAACCATATGATCATATCAATAGATGCAGAGAAAGCATTTGACAAGATCCAACATCCTTTCATGATGAAAACCCTCGCCAAAATGGGGTTTGGAGGAACTTTCCTCAAGATAGTCGAAGCCATCTATCACAAGCCTACGGCAAGCATTATCCTCAACGGGGAAAAACTAAGGGCCTTTCCTCTGAGATCAGGCACAAGACAAGGATGCCCACTCTCACCACTCCTCTTCAATATAGTACTGGAAGTACTTGCAATAGCTATTAGACAAGAAAAAGAGATTAAGGGCATCCAGATAGGAAAGGAAGAAATCAAACTCTCACTATTTGCAGACGATATGATACTATATCTAGAGAAGCCTAAAACCTCTACTAAGAAACTCTTAGAAACAATAGACTTATACAGTAAAGTTGCAGGCTACAAAATCAATACCCAAAAATCCATGGCCTTCATATATGCAAACAATGAGGCAGAGGAAAGGGACATGAAAAAAGCAATCCCATTCACAATCATGCCCCAGAAAATCAAGTACCTCGGAATCAGCTTAACCAAGGAAGTAAAAGACCTCTACAAAGAAAACTACAAAACGCTACTCCATGAAATCAAAGAGGACATGAGGAAATGGAAACATATACCCTGCTCGTGGATAGGGAGAATCAATGTTGTCAAAATGGCAATACTCCCCAAAGCATTATACAGATTCAACGCGATCCCTATAAGTATACCCATGACATTCTTCAAAGAAATGGATCAAGCAATCTTAAAATTCATATGGAACAACAAACGTCCAAGGATAGCTAAAACAATTCTTGGGAAAAAGACGATGGGAGGCATCACCCTCCCCAACCTCAATCTTTACTACAAAGCAGTAACAATTAAAACAGCATGGTACTGGAACAAAGGCAGAGCCGTAGACCAATGGAACACGGTGGAATACCCTTACACACAACCCCAAATGTATGATCATCTAATCTTTGATAAGGGAGCAAGAGATGTGAAGTGCAGCAAGGAAAGCCTCTTTAACAAATGGTGCTGGCACAACTGGACAACCACATGCAAAAAAATGGGCGTAGACCTTGACCTGACACCATGCACAAAAGTCAGATCAAAATGGATTAAAGACCTCAACATTAGACCACAAACCATAAGGTACATTGAAGACAAGGTCGGCAAAACCCTCCACGATACTGAAGATAAAGGTATCTTCAAAGATGACACAGAACTAAGCAATCTAGTAAAAACAGAGATCAACAAATGGGACTACATTAAACTAAAAAGCTTCTGCACCGCAAAAGATACAGTGACCAGAATCCAAAGACTAATCACAGAATGGGAAAGGATATTTACACAATACCCATCAGATAAGGGGTTGATATCAATGGTATATAAAGCACTGGTTGAACTCTACAAGAAGAAAACATCCAACCCCATCAAAAAATGGGGCGAAGAAATGAACAGAAACTTTACCAAAGAAGAAATACGAATGGCAAAAAGGCACATGAAAAAGTGCTCTACATCACTAGTCATCAGAGAGATGCAGATCAAAACAACCACAAGATACCACCTCACACCACAGAGACTAGCGCACATCCAAAAGAACAAAAGCAACCGCTGTTGGAGAGGATGTGGGGAGAAAGGGACCCTTCTACACTGCTGGTGGGAATGCCGACTGGTTCAGCCCTTCTGGAAAACAATATGGACGATTCTCAAAAAATTAGAAATTGAGCTCCCATTTGACCCAGCAATACCACTGCTGGGAATATATCCCAGAGAGGCAAAAAAGTATAATCGAAATGGCATATGCACATGTATGTTCATCGCAGCACTGTTTACAATAGCCAGAATCTGGAAAAAACCCGAATGCCCTAGAACGGATGACTGGTTGAGGAAACTTTGGTACATCTATACAATGGAATACTATGCAGCTGTTAGAAAAAAGGAGGTCACAAATTTTTTATTTAAGTGGATCGACATGAAAAGTTTCATGCTAAGTGAAATGAGTCAGAAAGAGAGAGACAGACATAGAAAGATTGCACTCATCTATGACATATAGAATAACAGAGTGGGAGACTAACACCCAAGAATTGTAGAAACAACTACCAGGAGGTTGACTCCATGGCTAGGAGGCTGGCCTCACATTCTGGGGAAAGGGCAACTCAGAGAAGGGATCACCAACTATAATGTAGTCGAAGGCCATGTGGGAAAAGGGAGTTGCGGGCTGAATGAGGGCTAGAGACTGAGCACAGTGGCCACTCAACACCTTTATTGCAAACCACAATAGCTAATTAGAGGGAGAGAACAGAAGGGAATGCCCTGCCACAGTGACAGGGTGGGGTGGGGGGAGATGGGATTGGGGAGGATGGGAGGAATGCTGGGTTTACTGGTGATGGAGTATGGGCACTGGTGAAGGGATGGGTTCCCGAACTTTGTATGGGGGAAGCATAAGCACAGATGTGTATAAATCCGTAACTGTACCCTCATGGTGATTCATTAATTAAAAATAAATAAATTTATTTAAAAAAAAAAGAGAGGCTTCTAAAATCTCAGGGTTTGGAAAAAAATTACATACCTATAAATTCATATATACCTCAAAATCCATAAATTAAATAATTATAAATTCATATAAATGAATGAATTTATAGGTATGTAATTTTTAAAATCAATATTATGACTAATTCTGTGCTAAAACATTTTAAATTTTACATGAAGTAGATAAATTCTACAATTGTAAACTTTAGTAAGAATGAGAATTAAAATTTTAAGGGGAAAATCTGAATAGGTCTATAAGTTTAACCCTAAGAAAGGGAATAATTTTTATGTAATAAAATACTATATTATAGATAATATTAAGTATTTGCATTAATAAGCAAATGATTATAATAAACTCTATGGATATAAAAACAAATAATCACCTGCTCAGACATGGAATATCCAATATAAATGAAATGTTACTTCATTATTGGGCTGGAGCGATAGCACAGCGGTTGGGCTTTCGCCTTTCACGCGGCCAACCCATGTTCGATTCCTCTGCCCCTCTCGGAGAGCCCGACAAGCTACTGAAAGTATGGAGCCCAAACGGCAGAGCCTGGCAAGCTACCCACGCGTATTGAATATGCCAAAAACAGTAACAGTAAGTCTCTCAATAAGAGACGTTACTGGTGCCTGCTCGAACAAATCGATGAGCAACGGGATGACAGTGACAGTGACTTCATTATTGAAAATATGTACAATCCCTTAGTAAGCTAGAAGCATATAAACCTTTTTGTTGTTGTTATTGTTTTTGGACCATACCCAGTGGTGCTCAGGGATTACTCCTGGCACTGTACTCAGGAATTACTGAGGGGGTGGTGTCATATGGGATGCAGAGAAATCGAATATGGGTCTGCTATGTGCAAAGCAAGTGCCCTACCCACTGCACTATCTCTCTGGCCCCACAAACCTTTTTCAGTCTAGTAGAGGGCAACCATAAGCGCCATGAGTGAGTGCCATGTTCATCAATGCCAAGTGCTGAAAAGTGTATCTTTTTTTCTTTTTTCTTTTGGCTTTTTGGGTTACACCTGGCAATGCTCAGGGGTTACTCCTGGATCTGAACTCAGGAACTACTCCTGGCAGTGCTCAGGGGACTATACGGGGTTCTGGGGGGTCAAACCCTGGTCGGACATGTGCCAGGTAAATGCCCTATCCACTGTTCTATTGCTCTGGCCCCAGAAATTTGTCTTGTCTTTTTTACAGAAGCTCCTTTCACACTTCTTGCAAAACTCGTTGTAGGTGTGTAAATTCTCTAAACTGTTGCCTGTCCCTGAAGCTCTTATCATTCCAGAGTGATAATCCCACCGGGATTAGGCCTTGAACTGCTCTTCTTCAGCCAACAACAGAAGCACAACTGGACGCAGCGTGAGATTTGATGACTGAGAGCTCGGAGAAGAGTTGGGCCTGTTCAACTCCAGAGGTCGGGCGTTGCGGGCTGCTGGGACCCTGCTGGCAGGGAAGCGAAAGGGCCTCCTTTTCCAAAAAGGCCGTGGAGATGTCAGCCAGATTAATCTCACCTGGAGGGCTGGGGCGCAAGCAGGAGAAGTGGAACCTGGCCCGTAGTTAGGGCGGAGGTCTGGGGTGGACGCTGCTGAGAACAATCCTTCTCTTTATTTTACCAAAAATTCTACCACCCAGAAGGGAGTGGCATGATTTATATAAAATGCTGAATGGAAAAGTTCCCCAACCAAGAATACTCCATCCAGTTAGGTTATCAATCAAACCTGAGGAGGAATAAAGAGCTTTTCAAACAAAGCAGCTAAAGGAATTCATCGCCATTAAATCAGCCCTCCAAGAACGACTGAAGGAGCTGACTTCTTTAAAAGGACGAGAGTACTAACAGTAACTCTTTATTTTCAAATTTACTTATTAATTTTAGGTATAAAATTTATATTTGGTTCTTTAATTATGACCTTATTTCTGTTGAAAATAGTATTTTAGGGTTCTTTAAGTGATCTATTTTATTCCTGCTAAGGTTTGGTAGTTTGTAGTTATTACCTCTTTAAGCTTTAAGTTACTAAATTTGTAGTTATTAAGTCTCATTGCATAGAAAAATTTAAATTTATGGTGAGAATAATTTCTTCTGTTCTTTTACTATTTAGGGAAGTCATATACTAAGACACTCATGTTCATTTCTGATACTGGTTATTCCTCTCATTTCTCCTTTTTAGATATTTGCTAATATCAAAATCCTTTCTGCTTTTGTTACCTTTTTGTTGTTCTCTTGTCTTCAATTTTGATGATTTCTGCTTTTAGATTTCCTACTAATTTTTCTGCTCAAATAGCATATATTATGCTCTTTCTTTTCTAGATTCTTGAGGTGGAAACAGATTATTGATTATAAAATTATTTTAAGGCATATAGGCATTTGATACTAGAAATACTATGCCTTCTTTAACTTTATTTGAAATATTTCATAATATTTTCTAATTCTTAGGAAACAATTTTCCTCTCTTTCTCATAGAATAGAGAAATATGTTGTTCAATTTCTAGATACTTGGAAAAGCTTCTGGCATTTTTTTCTATTATTTATTTATAGTTTAATTCTAATATGGTTGAAAAATATACTTTGTATGAATAAAAAAGTTGTTTTAATGAAAGAAAGGAAGATGTGGGCTGAAGGGATAGTGCAGTAGTACAGCGGGGAGGGCATTTGCCTGGCACACGGCCAACCTGGGTTTGATTCCTGGTATCCCATATAGTCCCCTGTGCACTACCAGGAGTAATTCCTGAGTGCAGGACCAGGAGTGACCCAAATATCACCAAGTGTGGCCCCACCCCCCCAAAAAAGGGGGGCATGGTTCAAAGGGAGCCCAGGGTTCCAGCCCCAGCACCAGACAGCATCTTGAGCGCTGCCAGGCATAGCCAACAAATACAAGGGCCAGAAAGATGTGCAATGGTTAGTGCCTTGTATATGCCTCACCTGGGTCTAACGATGTCAGGCACCATGTGACTTCCTGAATATCACCAGGTACAGCCCTGGGAGGCCATGAACACTTCTACGGAGGCCCTGGTACTCCCCAGCACCGCAGGGCCTGGGCAGCACCACATCCTCAAGCCAAGTTGGCCAAGTATGTTGGCTACAGTAGTGACCCCTGAACCCTTTGAGCACAGTTTGGGAGACTCCCTAAATAAATACAGTAATAATATTATTAATAGTATAGTAGTCATATACCACTTATATGTGCTAAGTGGTATAGTTTATTCATCAAAGAATACATAAATACAGACAATTTTTCTCATTTAATGATTTTTTTCTCTTTTTTTACCCCATCTTGCTACACTTGATGGCTACTCGTGGTTTAGTGCTTGGGATGGCACCTGGTGGTCCTTGAGGGTTTGGCGGGTAGGGGTTTTTCACATCTTAATTTCCTTTTTAAAAATCAGGGATGCAGGTAATGAAACAAATTTTGACATTAGCACACCAGGTAGGGCGTTTGCCTTGCATGCAGCCAACCCGGGTTTGATTCCTCCCTTCCTCCCTCTCGGAGAGCCCGGCAAGCTACCGAGAGTATCCTGCCAGCACGGCAGAGCTGGGCAAGCTACCCATGGCATATTCAGTATGCCAAAAACAGTAACAACAAGTCTCACAATGGAGACATTACTGGGCACGCCTGCTTGAGCAAATGGATGAACAACGGGAGGACAGTGCTACAGTGCTAGTATCACTGTATCACGGTCATCCTGTTGTTCGTCGATTTATTTGAGCAGGCACCAGTAATGTCTCTATTACACTCAGCCCTGAGATTTTATTGAAGTGCTAGTAGTCATAGTGATAAATTTTATTTAATTTTTTTTTGCTTTTTGGGTCACACCTGGCGATGCTCAGGGCTTACTCCTGGCTCTGCACTCAGGAATTGCTCCTGGCATTGCTCGGGGGAACATATGGGATGATGGGGCTTGAGCCTGGGTCAGTTGCATGCAAGGCAAATGCCCTGCCTGCTGTATTATCACTTAGCCCAGTAGTAATTTTTTTTTATTTGATTATTCTTTTTTCTTTTTTTTTTAATTTTTTAAAATTTATTTATTTTTAATTAGTGAATCACCGTGAGGGTACAGTTACAGATTTATACACTTTTGTGCTTATGCTTCCCCCATACAAAGTTCGGGAACCCATCCCTTCACCAGTGCCCATTCTCCACCACCAGTAAACCCAGCATCCTTCCCACCCTCCCCAATCCCATCTCCCCCCACCCCACCCTGCCACTGTGGCAGGGCATTCCCTTCTGTTCTCTCTCTCTAATTAGCTGTTGTGGTTTGCAATAAAGGTGTTGAGTGGCCACTGTGCTCAGTCTCTAGCCCTCATTCAGCCCGCAACTCCCTTCCCCCGCATGGCCTTCGACTACATTATAGTTGGTGATCCCTTCTCTGAGTTGCCCTTACCCCAGAATGTGAGGCCAGCCTCCAAACCATGGAGTCAACCTCTTGGTACTTATTTCTACAATTCTTGGGTGTTAGTCTCCCACTCTGTTATTCTATATACCACAGATGAGTGCAATCTTTCTATGTCTGTCTGTCTCTTTCTGACTCATTTCACTCAGCATGAAACTTTCCATGCCGATCCACTTATATGCAAAATTCATGATTTCCTTTTTTCTAACAGCTGCATAGTATTCCATTGTATAGATGTACCAAAGTTTCCTCAACCAGTCATCCGTTCTAGGGCATTCGGATTTTTTCCAGATTCTGGCTATTGTAAACAGTGCTGTGATGAACATACATGTGCAGATGTTATTTCGACTATACTTTTTTGCCTCTCTGGGATATATTCCCAGCAGTGGTATTGCTGGGTCAAATGGGAGCTCAATATCTAATTTTTTGAGAATCGTCCATATTGTTTTCCAGGGATGCCCACTCTCACCACTCCTCTTCAATATAGTACTGGAAGTACTTGCGATAGCTATTAGACAAGAAAAAGAGATTAAGGGCATCCAGATAGGAAAGGAAGAAATCAAACTCTCACTATTTGCAGACGATATGATACTATATCTAGAGAAGGCTAAAGCCTCTACTAAGAAACTCTTAGAGACAATAGACTTATACAGTAAAGTTGCAGGCTACAAAATCAATACCCAAAAATCCATGGCCTTCATATATGCAAACAATGAGGCAGAAGAAAGGGACATGAAAAAAGCAATCCCATTCACAATCGTGCCCCAGAAAATCAAGTACCTCGGAATCAGCTTAACCACGGTAGTAAAAGACCTCTACAAAGAAAACTACAAAACGCTACTCCATGAAACCAGTAGTAAATTTTAAATGAACGTGAAAAGCCAGATTGAAAGAGGCAAAAAGATTTCAAAGAAAGAGATCACTGAAAAATGCTTTTACCTGAGGACAGAGATTTGGGAAAACTTAAATCTCTAATATGTGAAATGCCATAAGAAAAAGAGGGAAGCAAAAATCTGCCACCTCTGAAGCTGTCTTTGGTCAAAGGTTAATTTTATGGAAAAGGCAAGAATGGAGGTTACCTCTGGAAGATTAAGCATCCCTTGCCTAGTATGTATAAAACTGTGGTTCAACCAGTCTGTGGTATCACACACATGAAATCAAAGAAATAAAATCAAGGTTAATAGCCTCCCTTGAGAAAATGTAATTAATGGAGGAGGTACAATTTAAATTGTTTTCCCCTGCCTTTTTAAAAGTTTAATTAGCAACAGTTTATTAAAATGGGTGAATTACTCAGCTGTTGTTTTTTTCCATGTGTACAAGAGGTATAGATGTGATTAATATTTTTGTCCTAAATCTTGCTCTTAAAAAATAAATAAAAGTTCATCCCTCCTTCCAGGATATAAAAATCTCTGATTTTGTCTTCTGTGGATTTCCCCCACATGTAAGCCAAACCTTCTAGAACTCCCCTTTATAGTTGGTAATAAGTGTAATCCAGTTTGTAATTTCCCAAATAATAATCACAAAATTTTTATTTAGTAAGTAATAATCTAATTGAAAGTGATGCATATAATAAGGTAGTTTCTTAAATAAATTAATCTCAATATCCCAATTGATTTTTGGTGCTTTCTTGACTATAACTAAAATCTGATACAAAAACAGTTTTATTTCAATTCTTCATGCTATTTCACTAGTCTATTTGTCCCTTACTGGAGGTTATACACTTTACCCAAAATACATTTACAGCAGGTATTAAGAGAAAATATATTGTTACTATCAAGCTAGCAAATCCCCTTAATTCTGCCTTTCATATTTTTTAGGACTTCATGTTTCTAAAGTTGGTTTTTATTCATACCGAGTCAGGCTGTCATTTTCCTTATAATGTTAATTGAAATTTTGAGTTGGATTATTTAATACTATAGAAGAATCCATTATTATAGTACAAAGAAACATTATTATAGTACAAAGTTGTTCCATGCAAAAGCATGAAATTTTATTGATATAGATCTTCCTTATAACCTTTATTAACTTCTCCTTCAAAAATAAGTTACTAACCCAAGAAGACAAGCACATTAATCAGAAAAGACATGTACACCTATGTTCACTGCAATTAAACTTTTCACAAAAGCCATAATCTGGAAACAACACAAGGGTTCGACAACAGATGACTGGAAACAGAAATCAGTACATATACACAATGGGACATTACTCAGCTATGAGAAAAATGAAAACTTGCCATTTGCTGCAACTTGGATGGAATTAGAGGGTGATGTGCTAACTGTTTGAAGCCAGAAAGAAAAGGTAAAATTCCAGATTACTTTGCTTGTATGCAGAATACAAAAAAGACAAAGTAAGAGATAAGCTAATACCCAAAGGAAACAAGCCCACAGTCAACAAACCTGTCAGGTGAGAAAGAAAGCTAGAGACGAGAGGGACCTTGGGATGATGGTGGAGGGATCTGACACCCTGGTGGTGACCACGGGCAGCAGCCCTGCCAGTGTGAAACAACCACATCAACTCTATTGTAAATCATGATTACTGTATCACTGTATCGCTGTCATCCCATTGGTCATCCATTTGCTCGAGTGGGCCCAGTAACGTCTCCATTCATCCTAGCCCTGAGATTTTAGCAGTCTCTCTTTACTCATCCTTCCCAATGGTGCTGCATTAGAGGCTCTTCAGGGGAAGGAGACCCATCATTGTTACTGTATTTGGCATATGAATACCTCACGGGAGCTTGCCAGTCTCTCCCCTGTGCAGGCAGTAAACTCTCAATAGCTTGCCAGGTTCTTCAACAGGGAGAACTAGGCTATCAGATGTGGCCAAGTACTTCCGGGAGCTTGGTTTTATAGTCTCTGGATATTGGTCATTGATGGGATTACACAGTGGCCAGGGGCAGTTTCTGGGTGTGACTGCCTATCTACTGGAAAATGGGGGATCTGGGTGGAAGAGGCCCAGTCCTGATCCAAGCAGCTTGGAGATCTCAGCCCTGGGTCCCGCACACCTGGGTTCCTCTGTCTGTTCCTTCATGCGTGAGGCTCGTCTGAATGAAATCATGATACCTTATTAAAAAAAGATCTGGAAAAACAAAAACCAAAATGAATTATTATTAGGCTGGAGAGATAATGCGAACAGCTGACTGTATGCTTTGCATGCAAGGAGGTCTGAGTTTAATCCTGGGCACTTCATGGTCCCCTGACCACCACCAGAGAAGTGAGCCCCCTAAGAATAGAGCTGGGAGTAATTCCTGAGCACTGCCAGGTGTGATCCAAAGACAGCAAAGAGAACAAAATTATTATACTATCAAATTGTACTAGTTAAGAGGACATAATTTTAGATAATTCTTATATGCTTTATTAAATTTTTAAATGTCTCTTCATAGAAGTCTTATTTATATTGAGTTAAATCCAGTCCTAGCTATACCGGAGATTTTGTTGCTACTGCAAACAGTACTTTTCCTCTATTTTCTCATTGGTTATTATTAAAGAAATTAGTTCTAACAGCCTGTTTATTCTGTTGGTTTTTCTAAACCAAGGATCACATCACCTGCAGAGAATGGCAATTTATCTTTTTTCTTCCTAGCTATTTCTTTATTAGGTTGAGAAGGATCTTGACTAAGCAACAATAAAGATGGGGGCATTTTAATCTTATACATGATCCAAAGCCTCCACATTTATTATGATTATTGTTGGCTTTTGACATATAAGCTTTATTAAGGTGAAAATTTCACTCCTTTTTCTAGATTCCTGGGGATTTTGTTTTGTTTTGTCTTCTTGTTTTTATTCCCAGTTTTCTGAAAGGTTTTCTTTCATCACAGAGAGGTATTTATCAAAAATAAAATATTTTTCTTTCTTGTAATAGAATTTTTTGAATTCCCCCCTCTAGTCCACAGATGTGAATTTTGTATATGTGTGTGTGAAGATTGTTGCATTTCACCCAGAAGCCATTAAGTTCTTCTATAAAAAATTAGTAACATGTAACTAATTAGTAACATTAGTAACAGTAATAACAAATATATTACTTTCTAAGACTGGTTGTCTTCCCAATCAAATGTGGTGTGCTACTCTTGGCATATTGGTGGTGTGAAGTGTGAGATGTTGGTTTTGGGGCCACACCTGGCAATGTCCAGGACTTACTCCTCGCTCTGCACTCAGGGATCACTCCTGGTGGTGCTCAGGGGACCATATGAGATGCCTGGGATAAAACCTGGATCAGCTGCATGCAAGGCAAGTGTCCTCCCTGCCGGCACAACCTCTTCAGCCCCCACAGGTTATCTGTCCTAATTCAGGGATCGGCACTTATTTTTTCCAAGTAAGTGCTTTCTTGAAGGTGACCCGGAATCCTTGGAGGTGAACCCCCTGCCCCCTGCCTTTTCTCACCTCCACATCCACATCCTTCAGCAGATCCTGTCACCTTTACCACCTTTAGCGCTCTTGTTCTACACCACTGGTGTAGGACATCACTGTCCCTTGACTGAGGGTTGCAATAACCTCACTGGTCTCCTCTCTTGACACATCAGTCTTTCTCACCACAGGGCCAGAAGGCCGGCCAAGGTGCATGGCAGATCATGCTGCTCCTCTGTTTAAAACCTTTTGATGCTTTTCCAGCTCATTTACAGAAAAAGCCAAATTTCAGACATTGTTCTGCAAAGGCTTACGTGGCATGGCCTCCACCCTGCCTCCCAGTTCCCCCCTCACCCCTGCCCCACCATTTCTCTCTCCATCTGGTTTCCTTGCTCTACCTCACTCTCTCTCTCTCTCTCTCTCTCTCTCTCTCTCTCTCTCTCTCTCTCTCTCTCTCTCTCTCTCTCTCTCTCTGTCCCTCAAACACACCTGGCGCACTCACCACGCAGAGTGGTTCTCCGCTGTTCCTCGTACGGGGCTTGTTTCCTCCCAGCTGCCTGCGGGCTCACTTGCTGATCTCCAGGTTTTCCTGGCAACTCCTCCTGGCCTCTTGTTTAGGATTGGGAGTTGGTATTTTCTGCTTTCTTTTCTCCTTATTGCTTGTGAATGTCTAAAAGACTATATCTTATTCCGTGCACTCCATGAGGTTCAGAGTTTTGATCTGTTTTGTGATTGCTCAGCTCCAACTTGGGGGATAGCGTCTGGCACGTAGTGGGTACTAAATTAATTCTAGTAATAAAACCATGTTTAAGGAGACAGGTGCCGCATAGTTCCTGAATGCCTTTGGAGACACACTTTTAATTCATTTCCACTCTCAGGCCAGCTCTTGCTCTCTACCCTGGGAAGCTCACCTGTTTGCCTTGTGGCTTTTGTTCTCCTGTTTTCTGGTTGGGTTTGGAAAGATGTGAAAGTTGATAGGACTGAAGCCCTGTATTGCCCACATGCTTTTTGGTTCAGTCAAATTCACGATCCAGTTTTCCTCTAGGTAGTCCTCTGTATAGTACAGTGGGTAGGGTGTTTGCCTTGCAGGGTTCGATTCCAGGCTCACCATATAGTCCCTCAGTACAGCCAGGAGTAATTCCTAAGTGCAGAGCCAGCAGTAAGCCATAAGCATTGTCGAACATTCTTTGGGGTCTTGGAAATTTATGTTTTCCCTCTGCTTTTTTGGGTCCAGTTGTGATAACAGCACCAGGGTACTGCATTCTTTGTCCTACTGGCTGACTGACTACATCTTTGTAAATAACCCTCTTTATCTTCATCTGTATGATCTATTGGTTTCTTCTGGGACTGAGTGCTACTGAGTGGATCAATTAGCTGCTTAGAAGAAACTCAGAGTATAAGCATATCAGTGCTTCATGGGACTGCTTACTGAATGGCTCTTACTGCAGAGAACTCATTATCGGGTCATTATGACCTGTCCTGTCCTGGAGAGGTTAGTCTGATTCCCCCCCACCCCCCCAGCATTGAGAGTTTGTTTCATGGGGTCAACAATTAAGTGGTAGATTTTGAGTTTCTCAGTAAGCCCAATAACTTGCATCCCCCTCTCTCTATTTCTCAGACTAAGGAAAAGAAATGTATGTGCTTGGGAGCAGAAACAAAGCCAGAGATTGGGCCATACTGTCACGCATATGTCGGCCAAATTCTTCAATCAAGGAAGGGGCTAAGGTTTTCTCCCCACACAAAAGGAAATATATAAAAATATATTTAATATAAATATTTATAAATATAACAAATAGATAATTATTGTTTATAGTTATATTAATAATAGCATTTTACTAATATTTTTATTTCTGGATATAAATATTTTCCCGCAGCTGCCTTTCCTCCTCCACTAGCATTTTTTTTTTTTGCTTTTTGGGTCACACCTGGCGATGCACAGGGGTTACTCCTGGCTCTGCACTCAGGAATTACTCCTGGTGGTGCTCAGGGGACCATATGGGATGCTGGGATTTGAACCCGGGTCAGCCGCATGCAAGGCAAACGCCCTACCTGCTGTGCTATCGCTCCAGCCCCCATTAGCATATTTTTCATGGACTATTGGTAAATTCTCATATAAAATTTTGTCAGACCAAGAAACACTCTATTATAAAACAATAAGGGCAAAATGTTGCTTGTACCCCTGTAATCTACTGGCTTGCCTTATACTGCATCATCCAGGAGGCACATTTTGCAGTCAGTCTTGCAAGACTGGGATAAATCTTGCAAGATTTAGGTCACAAATATTCGGGTAGAATTTTTCTATCACTTATAGTTTTTATTTCCCCTTGCTACTGATACGGGTTATGTTTGTTAAAAGGCCTCAAAACCAAAGGAGCACATGCTCTCATCAGAGGTCCACAGCAATCTCCCCTCACAACAGTGGGAAAATAGACTTTACAGATGGTTCTAGGGTTTGTATCCTTGGCCAGGTTTCTCTAATGCAGAGAGCAAAGATGGAAGGAGGCAGGCGGAGGGAATCAAGGGGAATGACAAATGCATGGGGACATAACATCATAGAGGAGAATCTCAACTCCTCCAGAATCCCAACTTTCCCCAGGGACGATTATCTGTTCTCTTTTGAAATTTCCATGTATATCAGTTCAGAACCTTTCATCTATTCAAACAATTACTCTTAATTCTTAAGACTCCTTGATGCTCATTCCAAAATGTGAATCTTACATATGATTTTAAAAGTTTCCTGTAGTCCCTTTTCCACCCCAGCTTCTAATAGCTCAGAGAGGAGGAAGCAATCTAGCTCCCCTCCTTTCTCTTTGGTTCATGCCTTCCGAGGATGGGGTCAGGAAGAGGGATAGCGGAGCAGCCTTCTGGGTTGCTCACAAAGAGATGATCTATGCATCCCGCTGGTATTCTATGGCACCAGTGAGAGTACAGTGTTCGTTCTGACTGGTGCAACAAAAACAGACTTAGTCTCAAGCTCTCCCTCCAGATTCCCTGGGTCCCAACATTCCCATTCTTTTTCTGCACGTGCATCTTTTCCCCTTCTTCAAGCAAGAACTGACCCCACAAATCTCACCTATCTTCCGCAGCTAATGCTTGGGACTACCAAGCTAATGCATTTGGAGAATTCACACGCTATTCCTAGCACAAACTGGGGAACTTGGTGAGGGCAGAGCTCTTCTCTCTTGCCATTCCACTAACCATCATTTTCACTCCTGATCTTAGGGCACCGAGCAGGTTCTGTAATAGTCCTTAGGGCAGGAAGGAATTCATCTCTCAGTCTGCCCTCCAGAGGATTGAAGAGCATCCATCCTCAGAGGATGGAATTCACGAGACATTATCATGGTAAAATGAATCTTTCTCTTACAGATCAAGAGGTGAGTCTCCTGAATTAATCCAAACCTGTCTCTATTTGTGAGGAAAATAATTGAATGTAAATTTTTCTGTTTCAAAACAGAGCCAGCTCTGGTATTAGACAGGCACATGTCACAGTTTGGTCCCCTGAGTTGGAGCACTTGGCTTCTGTGTCCTGACAGTTCCGTGATGCTTTAAGACTATTGGGAAGCCTTTTGCTGTTTTGGCTTTTAGAAGCATGGACAATCTGGTATTCTCAACTCTATACCTCGGGGAGACCAGTCCAACCCTGGAAAAACAATCCAGCGAGGCATTTTGCATCTGGTTCTATTTCATACCAATTCTCAAGGTGATAAGCTCTGCCAGAAAAAAATATTTAACCCACTCCCAATACATTATTTCACTTATATCCTCACCTGACAGATGACAGAAGGCCTCAATTTCTCTTCTTTCCCTAATGATTCCTCTGTGGGGGAGGCTGTTTATGCCCTGAGAATGACTAATTCCTCTATCTTTTATACCAAGAATTTGCAATTGTTTAGTTGGCAGTGATTTCTCCAAAATGACAGATTACACTCAAAATGAGAGGAGATGACAAGCAACAAATATCCTTGAAATACAGTGTCCATTTACTGGTGGCCCATGACAGAGCTCAGTGTCTCTGCACGTCCCCTCATAGGTCACTTTCGGAAATAACCTCTCAAAGCTAATAGCCTCACTCATGCTAATTTGTTAAAAAACAAAAAACAACCCCATACATAAGAGTATACACCTCAGCTACTTACACCCTTCAGACTATCTTAGGACTGCAAGATCTTTGAGCAGTTACAAAGGTCTTGAGGGTGTTCAGTTTGGACCCATGTCTATTTATTCTTATGTGAATTTCGGATGCTCAGTTTCTGCCCATGTCTGTCCTGTTTTGTTTTGTTTTTTAAATTTTTGGGCCATGTCCAGAAGTGCTCTGAGCTTACTCCTGGCTCTGTGCTCAGGGATCACTCTTGGTGGGCCTTGGGGGACTATATGTGCAAATCGGACTCAAGGCTGTCACGTCTTGTAAGGCAAGTGCTCTTTCTGCTGTATTGTCACTCTAACCCCACACCTGTGTCTATTATGATACGATGTGAATTTATTGATAAGGGTTTTGCTGTAATATTCTCATTCTTAATTTTCAGTCTTTCTCATAATTGGAGAACTTGACATAAACCACTAACATAACTTGCCCCGTTAAAGTTTTAAAGTTGATTGCTATTCAAATGATTCAGAGAAAAAAAATATCTACTTTATTGTTGCTTGTTTGTATAGATATGTATATGTGTCTACACATATATATAACACTGTAACACTGTTTTCCCATTGTTCATCGATTTGCTCAAGCAGACACCAGTAATGTCTTCATTGTGAGACTTGTTACTGTTTTTGGCATATCAAATAAGCCATGGGTAGCTTGCCAGGCTCTGTCGTATGGGCAAGATACTCTCGGTAGCTTGCCAAGCTCTCTGAAAGGGGCGGAGGAATTGAACCCGGGTCGGCCACGTGCAAGGCAAATGCACTACCTGCTGTGCTATTGCTCCAGTCCATATATATATATATATATATATATATATATATATAATTATATTTACAGAGATATAAGTAATTCAAACTGCTGCAATTCAGGATCTCTGAAAAGAACATGGCAATTTTGTGTTTACTACAGCAACTTCTCAGTCTAAAATTGCTTAAAACTGAAGAAAATATGAAAACTTACATACAGAAATATTAAGAAACTTGAAAAGTGTACCCTATAATAGTAGCATAATGTTAGCAATGATTATCACAAGAATGTAAGATTATAATATAGTTTTATTTTCTTGTCTTGGTTTAGTCTACATGTCTTAAAGTTCTGCCTTGGAAATGCACTGCTCTTGCTCTGTAATAAAAATAAATGAGTATTAAAATGACAAGCTGGTAAGGGACACTGCTTTACAAAGTTGATTTTATTGACTATGTTAACCTCACAATAGTCATTGATAATCTTGGTAAATGGAACTCAGACATAGCATTCCATAATGTGTGTTCTAGATCTGTTTTAAGTGAACAGAAAATATTTTGTGCTGTGATTTAAAAAAACACCAAAAATAGATAACAAGTGAAGGAGGAAGGAAAGAAGGAAGGAAGGAAGGAAGGAAGGAAGGAAGGAAGGAAGGAAGGAAGGAAGGAAGGAAGGAAGGGAGGAAGGGAGGGAGGGAGGAAGGGAGGAAGGGAGGGAGGGAGGGACGAAGGGAGGAAGGAAGAGAGGGAGGGAGGGAGGGAGGAAGGGAGGAAGGGAGGGAGGGAGGAAGGGAGGGAGGGAGGAAGGAAGGGAAGGAGGGAGGAAGGGAAGGAGGGAGGAATTAATGAAGGAAGGAAGGAAGGAAGAAAGGAAGGAAGGAAATATGAAAGAAAGGAAAATGACCAGTCGGCATTCCCACCAGCAGTGTAGAAGGGTCCCTTTCTCGCCACATCCTCTCCAACAGCGGTTGCTTTTGTTCTTTTGGATGTGCGCTAGTCTCTGTGGTGTGAGGTGGTATCTTGTGGTTGTTTTGATCTGCATCTCTCTGATGATTAGTGATGTAGAGCACTTTTTCATGTGCCTTTTGGCCATTCGTATCTCTTCCTTGGTAAAGTTTCTGTTCATTTCTTCGCCCCATTTTTTGATGGGGTTGGATGTTTTCTTCTTGTAGAGTTCAACCAGTGCTTTATATACCATTGATATCAACCCCTTATCTGATGGGTATTGTGTAAATATCCTTTCCCATTCTGTAGATAGTCTTTGGGTTCTGGTCACTGTATCTTTTGCGGTGCAGAAGCTTTTTAGTTTAATGTAGTCCCATTTGTTGATCTCTGTTTTTACTAGATTGCTTAGTTCTGTGTCACCTTTGAAGATACCTTTATCTTCAATATCGTGGAGGGTTTTGCCGACCTTGTCTTCAATGTACCTTATGGTTTGTGGTCTAATGTTGAGGTCTTTAATCCATTTTGATCTGACTTTTGTGCATGGTGTCAGGTCAAGGTCTACGCCCATTTTTTTGCATGTGGTTGTCCAGTTGTGCCAGCACCATTTGTTAAAGAGGCTTTCCTTGCTCCACTTCACATCTCTTGCTCCCTTATCAAAGATTAGATGATCATATATTTGGGGTTGTGTGTAAGGGTATTCCACCCTGTTCCATTGGTCTACGGCTCTGCCTTTGTTCCAGTACCATGCTGTTTTAATTGTTACTGCTTTGTAGTAAAGATTGAGGTTGGGGAGGGTGATACCTCCCATCGTCTTTTTCCCAAGAATTGTTTTAGCTATCCTTGGACGTTTGTTGTTCCATATGAATTTTAGGATTGCTTGATCCATTTCTTTGAAGAATGTCATGGGTATACTTATAGCCCTTCTGGAAAACAATATGGACGATTCTCAAAAAATTAGATATTGAGCTCCCATTTGACCCAGCAATACCACTTCTGGGAATATATCCCAGAGAGGCAAAAAAATATAATCGAAATGGCATCTGCACATGTATGTTCATCGCAGCACTGTTTACAATAGCCAGAATCTGGAAAAAACCCGAATGCCCTAGAATGGATGACTGGTTGAGGAAACTTTGGTACATCTATACAATGGAATACTATGCAGCTGTTAGAAAAAAGGAGGTCACAATTTTTTTAAATAAATTTATTTATTTTTAATTAATGAATCACCATGAGGGTACAGTTACGGATTTATACACATCTGTGCTTATGCTTCCCCCATACAAAGTTCGGGAACCCATCCCTTCACCAGTGCCCATATTCCACCACCAGTAAACTCAGCATCCCTCCCATCCTCCCCAATCCCATCTCCCCCCCACCCCACCCTGTCACTGTGGCAGGGCATTCCCTTCTATTCTCTCCCTCTAATTAGCTATTGTGGTTTGCAATAAAGGTGTTGAGTGGCCACTGTGCTCAGTCTCTAGCCCTCATTCAGCCCGCAACTCCCTTCTCCCACATGGCCTTCGACTACATTATAGTTGGTGATCCCTTCTCTGAGTTACCCGGAGGTCACAAATTTTTTATTTAAGTGGATCGGCATGAAAAGTTTCATGCTAAGTGAAATGAGTCAGAAAGAGAGAGACAGACATAGAAAGATTGCACTCATCTATGACATATAGAATAACAGATTGGGAGACTAACACCCAAGAATTGTAGAAACAACTACCAGGAGGTTGACTCCATGGCTAGGAGGCTGGCCTCACATTCTGGGGAAAGGGCAACTCAGAGAAGGGATCACCAACTATAATGTAGTCAAAGGCCATGTGGGAGAAAGGAGTTGCGGGCTGAATGAGGGCTAGAGACTGAGCACAGTGGCCACTCAACACCTTTATTGCAAACCACAATAGCTAATTAGAGGGAGAGAACAGAAGGGAATGCCCTGCCACAGTGACAGGGTGTGGTGGGGGGAGATGGGATTGGGGAGGATGGGAGGGATGCTGGGTTTACTGGTGGTGGAGTATGGGCACTGGTGAAGGGATGGGTTCCCGAACTTTGTATGGGGGAAGCATAAGCACAGATGTGTATAAATCCGTAACTGTACCCTCATGGTGATTCATTAATTAAAAATAAATAAATTTATTAAAAAAAAAAAAAGGAAAATGGCCACTGGCATCCCAACCTTCTAAGAGGAAAGGTAATATCTATCACAAATTATTTGCTGCAGTTGATATGGCCAATAATTTCCTTTAGAGCTCTGCCCATTTTAGTCATTAGCATATTTTTCACCTTGAAACTCAGCATCCTCTCCTCTCACTCGCTCTTATTTTACATAATTTTAGATTTAAACCACCAGTCATGCCACAGAGAGAGCAGTATAGGTAGAACAGGGTCATGCCTGGCTTGATAAGTCTTCTAACTCCTTGAAATACTGACCAAGCATCTCATAGAACTTACATGGCTCCTGATTTTTTCTCTTCCATGCCCTGAACATGCCCAAGAGAGAGGATATTCTACCGAGAATATCGACAATGGTTCAGCTACCGCTCCGTCCTCTGGAACAGGGCAGACATGGGCACTGTTGTCATGATTCTGGGGCTTTTCAGCCTAAGGAAGGCTCTTGTATCTCAAAAAAGCTCCAGGGTCTACCAAGGAAATGGACCTCTTATGAGCCCACATTATATTAACTATATCCCTGGGTTACTTGCTTGGGGTCCCACTGACAGATAAATTACATACAACTTCCTAGGCTCTTGGACCAATTATCAGCATAAATTTTTAAAATTTATGGCAACAAAATGTGTCACATCACATTTTATGTGATAGTTTTATTGACTTCACTGGGCCAAGAGTCAAATCTTATTATGGTCACATCTTATTTTGATGTGTCTGTGTTTCTGGATAGGTTGGACATTTTAATTGGTCTACAACATAAAATAGATTGCTCTTCCCAAATTGGGAAAGTCTCATCCAACCAGTGGAGGGCCTGAAATGACCAAAGCATTTTTTTAATTTATTGAATCACCACGAGATAGTTACAAGCTTTCATGTTTGGGTTACAATCTCACAATGATCAAACACCCATCCTTCCACCAGTGCACATTCTCCACCACCAATATCCTGGGAATACCCCCCCTTTCCCACCCTCCCCCTGCCTCCATGAAAGACAAAATTCCCCATACTCTCTCTTTACTTTTGGGCATTATGGCTTGCAACACAGACACTGAGAGGTCATCATGTTTGGTCTATTATCTACTTTCGGCATGCATCTCCCATCCCAACTGGTTCCTCCAACCATCATTTTCTTAGTGACCCCTTCTCTGTTCCATCTGCCTTCCATCTGCCTTCTCCCCTCCACTCATGAAACAGGTTTTCAGCTGTGGGGCAATCCCCCTCGCCCTTGTATCAACTGTCCTTGGGTGTCAGCCTCATGTGATGTTATTCTATACTCCACAAATGAGTGCAGTCCTTCTAGGTCTGTCCCTCTCTTTCTGACTCATTTCACTTAGCATGATATTCTCCATGTCCATCCATTTATAAGCAAATTTCATGACTTCATCTCTCCTAACAGCTGCATAGTATTCCATTGTGTAGATGTAACAAAGTTTCTTTAACCAGTCATCTGTTTTAGGGCACTCGGGTTGTTTCCAGATTTTGGCTATTGTAAACAGTACTGCAATGAACATATAGGTACTGATGTCATTTCTACTGTGCTTTTTGGCATCCTCAGGATATATTCCCAGAAGTGGTATTGCGGTGTCATATGGAAGCTCAATTTCTAGTTTTTGAAAGACTGTCCATATTGTTTTCCAGAAAGGCTGGACCATTCCCACCAACAGTGAAAGAGCGTCCCTTTTTCCCCACATCCACACCAGCTCTGGTTGCTTTTGTTCTTTTGAATGTGTGCCAGTCTCTGTGGTGTGAGATGGTATCTCATTGCTGTTTTGATTTGCATCTCCCTGATGACTACCAATGTGGAGCATTTTCTCATGTGCCTTTTGGACATTTGTGTTTCTGTTTTGAGGAAACGTCTGTTCATTTCTTCTCCCCATTTTTTGATGGGGTTGGAGGTTTTTTTCTTATACAATTCTACTAGTGTCTTGTATATCCTTGATATTAATCCCTTATCAGATGGGTATTGGGTAAATATTCTTTCCCATTCTGTGGGCTCTTTCTGTATTTTGGTCACTGTTTTTTTGAAGTGCAGAGGCTTCTTAGTTTGATGTAGTCCCATTTGTGTATGTTTGCTTCCACTTGCATGGTCAGTGCTGTTTCATCCTTAAAGATGCTTTTAGCTTCAATGTCATGGAGAGTTCTGCCTACATTTTCTTCTATGAACCTTATAGATTCATGTCTGATATTGAGGTGTTTTTAATCCACTTTGATCTGACTTTTGTGCCTGGCATTAGACGAGGTCATTCTTTTGCAGGTAGCTTTCCAGTTTTCCCATCACCACTTGTTGAAGAGGTTTTCCTTGTTCCCACATTTCTTGCTCCTTTGTCAAAGATTAAGGGTCATATATTTGTGGGTCTCTGACAGAATATTCAACTCTGCTCCATTGGTCTGCAGGTCTGTTTCTAGCCCAATACCATGCTGTTTTAATTACTACTGCTTTATAGTAGAGTCTGAAGTGGGGGAAGGTGACGCCATCCATCTTCTTTTTTCCAAGGATTGGTTTATTGTTCCATATGAATGTCAGGAGTGTTCTGCCTATTTATTTGAAAAATATCATGGGTATCCTGATAGGACCGCATTAAATTTGTATAGTGCTTTTGACCGAAGTACTTGAGCTTCCTGTGGGTTACAGGGAACTCCCTCTGCCTGAGTGTCTTATTTTTGGGGACCTTATTTTTTCCTCCTGCCTTTGAACTTGAACAGAAGCATCAGCTCTTGTTTGGTCGTGAGCCTGCTTAAATTGGAACTATTATGCCCTTGGTATTCCTGGTCTCTAGCTTGCTGATTGCAGGTCTTAGTATTTGTCAACGTATATAGCACTGCACTGTAGCACTGTCGTCCTGCTGTTCATCAATTTGCTCGAGCGGGCACCAGTAACATCTCCATTGTGAGACTTGTTACTGTTTTTGGCATATCGAGAATGCCACGGGTAGTTTACCAGGCTCTGCTGTGTGGGTGGGATACTCTCAGTAGCTTGCTGGGCTCTCCAAGAGGGACGAAGAAATTGAACCCAGGTTAGCCGCGTGCAAGGCAAATGCCCTACCCACTGTGCTATGACTACATGAAACAATTGTATTCAATTTCTTTTTTTTTCTTTACTTTTTTTTGGGCGGGTCATACCCGGCAATGCTCAGGGGTTACTCCTGGTTCTGCACTCAGGAATTACTCCTGATGGTGCTCGGGGGATCATATGGGATGCTGGGACTCAAATCCGGGTCAGCTGCATGCAAGGCAAATGCCCTACCTGCTGTGCTATTACTTCAGCCCCTCAATTTCTTTTTATGTACACATATACAGAGATAAAGATCTCTCTCTCTCTCTGTGCATGCACACACGTGCACACATGCACTTGTGCATATCCTATTGGTTCTGTTTCTCTGGAAAATTTGGTTAATACTCTAACCTTGGAGGATTCTTTCTCTAATATTCTTTCTAAATCTTACTTTTTATTGAGGTAACATGGTTTATAGTAATGTTTATAGTTATGTCTTTGACACCACCACCAACAAAGTACCAAGACCTCCCACAGTCCCTCCTGAGTCCCATTGCACCCTATTCCTCCCATTCTCTCTTGTAACCTAGGTTCTGTTCTCAAAGCACAGGGCTTGTTCTCATTGTATACTGTCCCATCCCCTTGTTTTGCTTCTTTGCATACCACATGTGAGATCATCCTTTTTCGTCCTTCTTCCTCTAACTTATTTTCCTTAATACAACTCCCTCTAGTTCTATCCAACTTGTAGCAAATGCTACATTTTTATCTTTTTATAGCTGAGTAGTATTCCACTGTGTGTCATTGGGTATTTGAGTTGTTTCTAGATCTTTTTAGCATACTAGATCATATGGGAGTCCTAGCTATAATTTTTTGAGAAATCTCCATGCTATTTTCCTTAGAGACAGAACCAATTGGCAAGCCCAGAAACTGTGAATCAGGGGTTCCTTTACACCTGTATCCCCACCAGCACCGGCTGTCTCTGGGATTTTAGTATAAGCCTTTCTCTCTGCTAAGAGGAGATCTCTCATTCATATTTTCATCTGCATTTTCTTGATAATTGGTGGGTATGAGCGCTTCTTTATGGACCTGTTGGTTCCCTTCCCCTGTTGTCTAACTTTTTTACTTTTCCTGTGAGGCAGCTATTCCTCTCACTGCTGTCACTGCTATGAGTCCACTGCAGTGCATGCTGTGAGGTGTGTGCCCCCTCTGCAGTCATAAGATTTCATCAGGATTTCACTGATTTGGGTGTGAAGAAAGGCTGTCCAGTGAACTTTGACCCCCCAGTTCTAGCACCTGACCATGTTACATGGTGGAAATCCTTGCACGGTTTCTACCAGATCTGCCCACAGAATTGAGACCCACTGGATCCCCTGGTCCAGGGCTCAATTTCTACTAGTGTTCTCCTGCACATAGATCCTGCTCAGAGAAGAAAGTGTGGGGTAACTCCTGTCCTTGTAGCACCTCAGATTCTGAAGTAACCCCAAGCCTTGCAGGTAAGAGCCTCCAGGACCTGGACTGACAGAAGTACCATCTCTATCCACCTTCCTCTCTGTGAACTCACTGGCCTCAAGAATTTCCGTTGTTTCACTGTTAAAGGGCAAACTGTCTTCAAGAGAAATAAAGTTCCTTACAAAACTTAACAATGAGTCGAAGATCAAGAATTGTGATCTCCCTCTTCATGAAGACACCTGTGTAAATCAGCTATTGAGAAGTAATAAATCGCGGCTCAAAGGCTCGAGATTTTGGCATCTGAAAGCCAGCCCCAAAAATAGAGCTCATAATTCAAGGCCCAGGCGGCACTGACTGGGTGTCAGAGGAAAGATCTGCTGCTGACAATGTAAAACTTAGAGAAGAATACCTAAGAAGACATTATCCTCCCCGTGCCCCTCCTTCCTCCTCCTCCTGTTTGTCAGTCCTTCTCCTCCTGCTTAGGAGAGTGTGTGCGAGGGGTGAGATATCGTTGTCTGATATTCGTAGCACTGATTGATATGTACAATTTCAACAAAATCCCTCCTGATGTCTATAAAACTCAAATCGCATGTGTGCTATCTATTTGATTTGTGAGCCTTATCAAACCCGGTGCTTCAAACTGTAATTTGAGTGATTATACACATGTAAGGCATTCGTGTTATAGGACATTCTTGTTAACATTTGAAAGAGAAAATGATTAAATTTCTGCCTACACCCATTTAAACATATATATCTGTACATATATATGTATATATAGGTAAATTTGGATCATACCTGGCAGCACTCTAGGGCTACTCTAGGCTTAGTGCTCAGGGATCATTCCTGAGAGTGGCTGTGGGACCTTGGGGGGGAAAAAAAGGTCCATATTGTGCCATGGTATATGAGATCCTAATGCTCACGGATTAATGCTAGCCAATCTGAAGATAAAGAATCTTTTAGGCTGTGTGCATCTGGATCATCAAAAGGTCAGTAGAATGTTATGGCAGATTCTGTCCGGTATTTGTTTGCCAAAATGTCCTTCCTCGATCTCCCTGCAGAGAGAGCTCCAGGTGCCACGCCACAGACCACCCACTCTTAGGCTAGATCATCAGGATCATGAATCTTCCTAAAATGTTCAGGCTTCCTCGTAAGCTAGGTTAGGGAATGCCACTTGTCACTTGGGGTTCTCAGTGCTAGGCCATTTTGTGATCATTAGGTGGCCAGTGCCCCATCAGCATACTGAACAAACAACAGCAGGTGGGAGCACTACCCTTCACCTTGCAATCTGATGGGAAACCCACTGTAACTCAGGCTTCAGTAAGATTTGCTATTACTTGCAGTCCTGTGCAATCACAGCTAATATAGCTGTTTTAGCAAGGATAAGACGATAGCATGAGGATAAAATTTCTAACATCTTCTCCACAGATCCAAATCCTAAACCAAATTCCTGCAGAGGATCACCCTAAGTGCTAGATGAGGGCCTGCAAGTTTTGGTTATTTGTTTGTTTCATAATGCTGAGGATTAACCCAGGGCTTCACACGTGCCAAATAAACTTTCTACTGCTGAGTTATATTCCCAACCCTGTCTTTCCTCTTTCGTGAGGTTCAGATGCAGGCATAAACTAATAGAATACAATAATGATAATTACAGTTTTCCAATGGGAGAGAACAAGTCAGGCTTGTACCATGAGTAGTCAGATTTTTTTCTGGAGATTTGATGGGGACCCTGTCAGGTTCAATAAGGAACTGTAGAGGCTGCACCTCCCATTAGCCCAGAGACAGAGTAAATCTGGTCTGTGGTGTTTGCTAACAGATCCCTGGGGACAGATGCAATGAAGTGGCACCATATGGAGAAGTGGTTGGAATAGCAGCACCGCGTGGGCATGTGCTCCAGAGCTTGGCAGTCCAGGAAGAAGTGGGGGACCTGTGCTCAGGACGGTTAGAATAATGGCCATCTTAACCTACATCTCCTTGATTAGCAAAACTGAGATGACCAGAGAGAGCTTTCCTGGGATTTTCTATGCCAACGTGCCCAGTACGTGGTACTAAATGGCACTGATGCATGACTCCTTGACCCTCCGAGAATTCACAGGATTAAAGGACTCCACCAAAATTGTCTGGTAGAAATATTAATGGTTGACTGAATTTAGCATTCTAAGGAATATCAGGAAGACTGACTTACCATTCCCTAGACGATCAACTGTCTGTGTCTCTACTTCAACCTACAGAGTCAATGTGGAGACCCTTTAATTCTAGACATGTACCATTCAGAGTTAGGCACTAGGGAAGAATCTTCTAAATATTTCAAGGGAGAATATGACTATGAGATTGTTTACTTCACAAAACCCGTTAAGTTTATGTCTGAGAAAAGTTTGTGTTTGTTGTACAAATACTTAGGAATCACTATTTTTAAGGATGTCAATAAAAATCACCCCTATAACTACATCAATATGGATCAGGTAATCATAGTATCTTCTGAATAGAACTAGACACAGGTCCAGGGATTCCTGGGCAACAAGGCAAGATAGTCTTTTGCAAGGACATTGCTAGAGATAATGGCCAACACATCACCCAGTGGAACAGAATACAATGCTTGACACATTCGAGCTATAGAGGAACTCAAAGTGCCCCACTCAGCCTTACATATGTGCAGGGAAGAGAGATTCTGAGACAACAGCAGCCTAAAAGAAAGATATATATAATCTGAGAGTTAGAACTTAATGTCTCCAAATACTTGAGAGTTATGATGTTTTCCATTTACTCTCCAATCTAGAGATTCATCAAGGAAGGCGAATAACTAATCAGAGGTTTTGTGCTAGTAGTAATTGAGTACCTAAAGGGTCACCATAACATGGAGCTGGCCTAATGTGGAAGAATTCTTAAGCTCCAGCCGTTTCACAGATGGAAGAGCTACATTCCTAACTGACATCAATCCCTCTACTCATGTACTAGATCCCACTGTCCTGATTTCCAGGTTATCGCTCCAAAAATCCACCCCCCATCCACAAACTCTGTCTTACATGAACCATTTTCACTCACTCTTGCATAATTTTTATTAGCATATAAACAGACTAGTCACTTCATTCCCTCACACTCCCCACTGCCCCATCTTTAAAAATGCAGTATCTTCTCAACCCCATTTTCCCTACCAATTTTCATTCCATTCCTCTGCTCCCATTTGCAGAAAAACTATGGAAAATAGTTCCCTAGATCCATGGCATTCAGTTTCTCTCCCCTCTGTTCTTCCTAAACCCTTTTCAATGGGGTAATTACTTCTATTAGATATCCACATCTGCTCTTGGCAAGATTACCAACGACCCCTAGTAAGCTAGAGTCAATGACCAGCAACCAACCTTTGTCCTATTTAGCATATTCTGCTGAAAACGTGGACCCCCACCTTGGGGGATATACTTTGTCTCCTAGGTTTCTAAAACAATGCTCTTGTCTTTCTTCCCACCTTAGTGTTCACACTTGATTGGTTCCTCCTTGATGCTTTCTTCTACCAAAGTTCATGTTGGAGTATTGTATTCTAGGAATGTCTCGAATTTTCCTCTCTTCAATTTTTTTGTTGGTCAAATTCGAACTTAGTGCTTTAAACATGTAAACTCTCAAATTTTATCTACAGTTTAGACTTCTCTTCTGAACTCTAGACTTATTTTTCTGCCCATTCAAATTTCCTCTAATACATAATTCACAAACTCCCCGTGGTGTATTCGATATGCCAAAAACAGTAAGAAAAAGTCTCACAATGGAGACATCACTGGTGCCTGCTTGAACAAATTGATGAACAATGGGATGACAGTGCTACAGTGCTACATATTTCGCACTCAACATGTCCCCCAATTAACACTTGTTCTTATCTTAAGCATCAAGCCTTCCTCCTCTCAATTGCTGGCAATTTGGAGTGACAGCACAGCACGGTGGTTTGGCGTTTGCCTTTCATGCGGCTGACCCGTGTTCAATTCCTCCACCCCTCTTGGAGAGCCTGGCAAGCTACTGAGAGTATCTCGCCCGCACGGCAGAGCCTGGCAAGCTACCCGTGGCGTATTGGATATGCCAAAAACAGTAACAATAAGTCTCACAATGAGAGACGTTACTGGTGCCCACTCAAACAAATCAATGAGCAACGGGATGACAGTGACAGTGACAACCACTTAAGACAAATATGACATTAAGTCACTCTCACCCTTGGGCAGTGGTTTGAGAAGGCCAACTGAATTTTTCTTTCAAATAGTTCTGAGCCTGACCACTTCTTGACAACACTTATACCGGCACTCAGGTCCAAGCCACTGTGACTTTTTGCCTATGTTGGTGAAGTTGCCTTCTACTAGATCTCCTTGTTTCAAGCACTCAAACAAAAGAGCCAAAATAGGCCCTTTAAACATAAAGCCGGGGGGCTGGAGCGATAGTACAGCGGGTAGGGCATTTGCCTTGCACGCGGCCGACCCGGGTTCAATTCTCAGCATCCCATATGGTCCTTTGAGCACCTCCAGGGGTAATTCCTGAGTGCAGAGCCAGGAGTAACTCCTGTGCATCGCCAGGTGTGACCCAAAAAGAAAAAAATATAAATAAGCATAAGGCCGGTCATGCTGTGCTTCTGCTCAGAATCTGTGATGTCCCCACTTTATCCAGAGAAAAATCTGAAGTCATTACAGACTGTAAGCTTCACAAGAAGGCATCTCCCTTTCTTTCTGAGCATAACTCTGCTTCAGCCATGCTGGTTTCCTTTCTGTTTCTTCACGTCACCCCCTATGGCCATTTCTCCAGCGGTTCCCTCTAACTGGACATTGTTCCCAGATATCTCTTGAATAACTCCTAAACTGCCTTCAAGTCTTTGCTGATATCTAATAAAGACAGGGTGTGATGCACCATGAAAGTCATCCAGATCACTTCATTACCCTAATGTTAAATTCCTTACTCCTATTCAGCACTCATGATCCCAGTCTGCTTTTTTTAAAAAAATGAGTTCCCTCTCTTTTATTACCTAAGAAACTACATGATTTACTCACCTATTTTCTATGTTCTTTGTTAGAATATAAAATTGTAAGGGCTGGAATCTTTATTTTACTTATATATCGTCACTGTCATTGTCACCCCGTTGCTCATTGATTTGCTTGAGCAGGCACCAGTAACGCCTCCATTGTGAGATTTGCTGTTACTGTTTTTGGCATATTGAATATACCATGGTTAGCTTGCCAGGCTCTGTCATGCAGGCGAGATACTCTATGTAGCTTGCCAGGCTATCTGAGAAGGGCAGAGGAATTGAACCCCGGGTCGGCCGCATGCAAGGCAAACACCCTACCTGCTCTGCTATCACTTGTATCACTTGTCATCCCGTTGATCTTTTATTTGCTCGAGCAGGCGCCAGTAACATCTCCATATGTCCCTGTCACGTGCTAGTGTAGCCCAATGATATCTGCTCACTCCAGGAACAGGAAGAGCCTCAAACCGTTCATTCAGGATTTTGAAGAAGTCTGACCATCTCGTTGGTGGGCGGCCACGTGGTCTTTTGACGTCCCATGGAATCCAGTCAGTAACAGCTCTAGTCCAGCGGTCATCTCTGAATTGCATTACATGTCCGGCCCATCTGATTTTTGATGTCTTGGCAAACGAGACAGCATCCCTGATTGTTGACCGTCGACGTAGGTCAGAACTCCAGATTCCTTCTCTCACTTGAGTGAGATGTGATACTCCTAACATAGCTCTTTTGATTCCTCTTTGGGATACCCGAATAGCATACTCATCCTGTTTGCATATGGCCCAGGTCTCTTAGGCGTACATTAGTGCAGGAAGAATGATGGAATCGAAAAGATGTGCCTGGAGTTGGAGGTTCTTCATCCTCTAAACCACTTCTTCGATATTCTTGAAGGTGTTTCATGCTGCTCTGTTCCTCCTGCACATTTCTGGCATCAAGCCGTTCCTCATCAAGAGTTCTCAACCCAGGTACACATAGCTGCTGCATTCAGAAATGTTCATTCCATTGAGAGCAAATGGAGTGTCAGGGACTAGTTCATTTTTCATCAGCATCGTCTTGTTGAGGTTCAGCTGCATTACGACCTTTCCACACTCTCGGTCAAAGTCAGCCAGTATTTGTGCCGCTTGGCTAATATTTGGCGTTATGAGAACGATGTCATCAGCAAAGTGGAGGTGGTGTAGTTGCCAACCATCTATCTTCACTCCCATTCCTTCCCAATCCAGTCATCGCATGATGTTCTCGAGGGTGGCACTGAAGAGTTTCAGTGAAATGGTATCACCCTGCCGAACCCCTCTTTTAATGTCAGTGATCACTTCCTTTAGAATGGTGAGATACTGGTGGTGAATCCATAATACAGCTCAAGGAGGATCTTGATGCACTGAGTTTGTATGCCGTGTTTGGCTAGGACTTCAATGACCGCTTCAGTCTCAACAGAATCAAAGGCCTTCTTTAAGTCGATGAACATCTTGAACTCTCGAGAAACTTCAAAGAATTTGGTCACTGTGTGGATATGGCCGACCGTGCTGAATCCTTTTTGGAACCTGGCTTGCTCGCATGGTTGTCCTTCATCTAGTGTTCTGCCTATTCTATTCAGGATGACTCAAATGAACAACTTGTAGACAATAGACAACAGGCAGATCGGGCGATAGTTGCCGATGTCGTGGATGTCTCCCTTCTTGTACAACAGGATGGTCCTGCTGGTTTTCCACTGGGATGGAACCTTGCATTCAGACCAGTAGCATGTGAAGAGCCGAGCCAGTGTATTGGTGAGGACTGGTGGCAGGTATTATAAGGACCTTCAATAATATTAATTGAATTTTGTGTCCTGGTCTATAAAAGTCTGGTTCGTTTAGGTAAAAATCACAGAACCCCACCTGGAAAGCCTTTGGCACTGCCCATGGTGCTGCTAGATGCTCTCCAGTCAACCCATTTTCTGACCTTTGCTGGAACCCACTGACCAAAATGTTGACCTTCCCTGGACTCAGAGAGTGGACCTAGAACTTCTGTGGACAACAGGTGTCTGGTTACTGGTGACTCCTGGTCTGCCATCTATCTGCTCCATATATAACCTGTGTGACTCAGTGTTCAGTATATTCTTTTCTTTCCCTTGGACTTTTCCTGATTCTAGGGATCTAGAGAAGACTGACTCTCTTTAGTTTTATTTCTATTTGATAATTATGATTTCTCATAAGGAGTAGTGAGTGAGGAGAACAAGAGCTGTTGTTGGGGATTAGGGTAGGGGAGAGGAGAGACACTGTTCTTCGTTCCAACTATAGAATAATTAAATCTTGAACCAGATATTTAAATGGCATGAAACAGACATTTGGAAAAGTATTAATGTGATTTTCTACCTTTGTTTTTTCCATGTGTCCATTTCCTTCTTAAGTATGGACATCTATTGCCTCAGAAAATATCATAATTTCTCTAGCAGGCAAATAAGGATTAAAAAACGTTCAACTTTTAAAGCCCACAACTAAATAATGCTCGTGAAAGCTTTGTTGATAAAGCCAAGGAAGATCTAAATCCCAAACACCCTTAAGAGAAATGCATGACGCATGGATAAAACTGCACTGAAAACAAAAGGTAGAGGAAATTTTGGAACGTGATGGTGAAAAGTTGCCACCAGGTGAGGAAGTAAGATGTTCTTCCAGTTGGAAGATCTAAGGAAAGGAACTGAGATTAAATTTTCCTGGTGCTTGGATTCCTGTAAAGAAATCCATCAATTCCCTTATTCCTTGGGCTTTGGGCCCAGAATGAGGATGTGGGATAAAACATCACCTGGAAGATACAGTAGTAGAACCTGGAACTTCCAGATTGGTTCTACTTCCGGTTGGTTCTTTATACCCATTCCATATTCACCGTGGTGCGGGGGCAACATTTTGCTATTCAGCAAGTGATTCTGAAAGGGTGGAGAGATGTCCAGGTAGATGAGCCCCGTTTGGCAGCTGACCCCATTTCCCGGTTGACTTGGTTTGGTGTATTTTTTGAGCCTTGATGAGAGGGCACAGAAATGCTGAGGTCTCTGCATTTAGAATGAGAAAGCTGTATCCAGCAGAGACTCAACAAGCAAGAGCCTATTTATGACCACTTTTAAGAAGCGAATAACAGAAAGGCACCCCATCCACTGGACATAAGTGCTAATTGCCCGGAGAGCAGCAGGACATGGAAAATGATGAGACCCAGAGAACAGCATAGCAACCGTTTCTGCTACTGCAGGGATACACACACTCCCAGCATTCAAAAACCAGGATGGGAAAAGTAGGCAAATGAAGGAAGAAGTGCTGTAAGAGTCTAACCAGCATAAGTTCTGCCTCTGGGGCCAGAGAGAGCTCAACAGTCTGACTGCGGGCTGGACTGGATCCTCCAGTACTGCATGTTTTTCCTTAGCACAGAGTTCAGACTAGTCCCAGAGAACTTCTGGGTATGGCTCTAAACCCAGCAGCAACAATTTTTATATGCTTCTGTCTTTAGTAAGAGGGGCTGCTTGGTGGGTAACACTAGATGTGACTGTTCTGTCAATGTTTTTGTTTTGCACTTGACTTTTCTTCCCTCAGACTAGAATATTTTGAAAGGGGAATTAGCATCTCAGTGAAACTCTCAAGAGATAATGTTAAAAAAAGGAAAAAGGAAAGAAGAGGTTGGATGATTGGAGAAAGGAAATCAGAAGGGAAGCAGTTCAGAAGGTAAAAAGTCTTCCCTGAGGGAATTTAGATGTAGGTCAGTTTCAACTGACTTAAACTTTCTTTGCACTCCCTACAATAAACTTCAGAAAATGGAAATGGGACAGAAAAGGAAATTCCTTGTGAGAATTGAGGGAAGAAACCCCGGTCCAAGTCCTGGAATATGTAATGAGATTCTTGGGCTGACAACCCTAATATATAGCCAAAAAAGATCATCATTTAAGATCCTGTGATGTTTCTTCTACAGATAAAATGATGATCTACCTTTGCTCTACCACTTTAAATTTTATTTGACACTGATTCTCTTGTTATATCTGCTTATTTAATTTTTAAAAATATTTATGTGGTTTATCATGTCCTACCTTACCACTGGTTTTTGTTTTGTTTTGTTTTTGCTTTGCTTTTTGAGCCACACCCAGCGATGCTCAATGCTCAGGAGTTACTCCTGGCTCTGCACTCAGGAATTACTCCTGGCGGTGCTCGGGGTACCATATGGGATGCTGGGAATCGGACCCAGGTTGGCCGCGTGCAAGGCAAACGCCCTACCTGCTGTGCTATCGCTCCAGCCCCACTGGCTTTTGTTTAACCAACAGTAATTCCCTCTTTTTTAAAAATAACTTTTTAAAATTTAGGGGCTGGAGTAAGATTAGAATGGGTAGAGTTTGCTTTGCATGTGGCTGAACCTGGTTCAATCTCTGTTTGTTTGTTTGTTTTTTTAATCCCATATGGTTCCCTGAACCTTCCAGGAGTGATCCCTGAAGGCAGAGCCAGGAGTAAGCCCTGAGCATTGCTTAGTGTGACACTCCCAACCCTCCACCCCAAATAAATATTAGAAAAAAGAAAAAAGAAAAAAGCCTTGCTCTTCAAGCCCGTGTTCTCCCTTGAACACGGATCTTGCTTGCTTGCCTCTCTTTCATTGTTTCTCTATTATTTCCATTCTGGAGAAGCCTATGTTCTCTCTCAAACCTCTCTCTCTCTCTCTCTCTCTCTCTCTCTCTCTCTCTCTCTCTCTCTCTCTCTCTCTCTCTCTTCACATCTTTCTAAATAAGTTTAAATTAAAACTACCTTGTGGCACCAAAGGTTTTTCTTAAAATTCACCGTGTGCACACCAAGATATCGAAATATTCTTCTTTGAAAAGAGTTAAAGTATCATATATAAACCTGTTTCTTAATACTTACTTTTTAACTTGTCCACTATAATCCCTCAATCATGTATTATTATTTTTGGGGTTCTTATTCCTTGAAGTTTTTATTCCTTATCTATTCTGAATATAAACCAATACCATTAAATATTTTTCTCAAGGTACAAATTGGTATTTCATTTCACTTAGGTTTTCAGGTATAAAATACCTTTCCTTTTTATTGCAATTGATTTTGCCATTTCGCTATTTTAAAAATTGTAATCTAAATAAAATCTTCCTTATCCAATGAAGATAAAATTTTCTAATATTTTTCACTAAAGCATTCACAACTCAAAGATACGGGGTCTTTGACATCTAGAATATTTTTTTTCCTGAAAGATTCGAGATAGAAAATACCTTATTTTCAAGTGTTTTTTTTATCATGAAGACTCGTTTGTCTCATTAATCAATCTATTCTCATTCCACACATGTGAAGAGTCATCTCTCTTCTTCAAATTCTTCTATATACAAGTCAGCTATGAGTTTTTTATTCAATTTCACTTGACTCTTTTTCTTTTTCTGTGGTATACCACGCTGTTTAATGACCAAAGTTTATAACATTATGGTAAACAGAAAAGCAATTCTCTCCTTTTTTACCTAGGTCCCACAATCTTCAGTAATACTTCCTTATAAGAATTTTATGTAAAAAACCAAAACCCTTTGTGTTTTGTTAGAAATGCATTAAATTTATAAACTTGAGTAAAGGGCTGGCATTGTGATGATATTGTGCTCTACCTATTACAGACACATTGTTTATCTTTAGTTAGCCATATTTTATGTCATTCACTAAAATTTTAATTTTTATCCATAAAGGTTTATTATTTTTTTGCTTCTGTATATGGAGTCACAGTCTATTTTAATTTGATTGATGATCTTGGCATCTAAGTCATTGATTTTCTAGATTTTTAGTTAAGATAGTAAATTACATAGCTAGACCTTTATTGTTAAGTTAAAACTGCATTAGATAAACTACATTATTATGGATTATTCTATTGACTGCTCTGCTAAAATTTCTACGTTTTTTTTTTTGCAACCATCTTAATAAATAAAAGCAGTGGTTTTCTTGTCTTTTACTTCCCATGTTTTAAAAAATTAGGGTTAATTGATCAATATAACATAGATATTTGTATATTTCTATGATTAAGAACAATTTTTGAGATGGAATTTTTTTTATATCTTGACAGTTTATAGAACGTGCCTATACAACCACCTAGACCTAGTGCCTTTTATTTTTATTTTTTTAATTTTTTGGTTTTGGGGTCACACCCAGCGATGCACAGGGGTTACTCCTGGCTCATGCACTCAGGAATTACTCCTGGCGGTGCTCAGGGGACCATACAGGATGCTGGGATTTGAACCCGGTCAGCCGCGTGCAAGGCAAACGCTCTACCCACTGTGTTATTGCTCCAGCCCCCCTAGTGCCTTTTAAATAGATTGATTACATTTCAATTTTAGATTTTCTATATCTTTTAATAGCACTTTGAAATTTAGTTTTCTTATAAAATCATTCATGCTGTTTTGCAATTTTGAAAGTCTGCTTGTTATAATTTGTGCTTTTATATTCCTGGTCACTTTTTATCTCGTCTTTTTTTTCCTAACGATACTTGCCAAAGAAATAAATTTTTTATTGGGGGTTTGGAAAGAGTTTTGCTCAACTCCTTCACCTCATCTCATTTCTTTTCGCTTTTACCTCCAACAGATTTTTAACATTTTCTCACTATCATCCCTCTATGAGATTTTTAAGGGAAGTTTTCCTGGGGGGCTAGAGTGATAGTCAAGCTGGTAGGGATCTTGCCTTCCATGAAACTGATATCCCATATAGTCTGATGCCTGGCATCCCATAATGCTCCCCCTCCCGCCCACCAGCACTGCCAGGAGTAATTCCTGAGGACAGACCCAGAAGGAACCCCTGTACAACACATTCCTGCTCATCCTCCTCCCTCAAAATCAGAAAAAATTTCCCTAATTATTAACCTCTCTAACTTATGCCAAACATACAGAACACATTTGTTTAAGTAAAATAGCATTTTGGAGCGTCACAATGAGTGACAATTAAAACTCATCATTTTTGCTCCCTTGGAGATAGTACCTTGTTGAGAATGCACAATTCACAGTGCTCTTTCTTTCAAGTTGCTTTTTATTTATTTTCTAGAGTTGAAAGTTTAACTAATTAAATCTATTTTCTAGATTAAAATTTAAAACTAGGGACTGAAGAGATAGTACAGTGGGTAAGGCACTTGCCTTGAACACAACTGGCATGATTTGATCTCTGGTACCACATATGCTCCCCTGAACCCTTACAGGAGTGATCCCCGAGTGCAGAGCCATGAGTAAGCCCTGAGGATAGCCAGGTGGGGCCTCAAAACAAACAAAAAAAGATTTAAACTAGAAACTCCCTTACTGGTGGAACTCCTGTGCATCATAGAAGATTTGTTGTGTGGCACTTTTGGACTGATTCATTCTCCATGTTAAAAGCTGACCATTTTATCATTCAGAGGTCTGTCTTCACTTCCTCTAGTGTATGAATTCTGGTTTTGTTGTATTTTTATGTGTTCATCTTCCTTGACATGGTTCAAGTAGTTCAAGACTTATTTTCTACTTTACCACATGATCAGTAGGAATACCTGCACCTTTCAACCTTAAGTTTGATACTTCCATAAGGTTTTAGTTGTTACTCTATTAATTTAAGAAATTATCTTTGGGGGGCTGGAGCAATAGCACAGTGGGTAGGGTGTTTGCCTTGCACGTGGCCCACCCGAGTTCAATTCCCAGCATCCCATGTGGTCCCCTGACCACTGTCAGGAGTAATTCCTGAGTGTAGAGCCAGGAGTAACTCCTGAGTTACTATGCATCTCCAGGTGTGGGTGTGACCCAAAAAGCAAAAAAAAAAAAACCTTTGTTACTCATTTAATAGTGATTATAACTTTGTTACTCATTTAATAGTGATTATAACAGAATTTTGTATTTTAGAACAAATTTGAAATTATCATGCTACCTTTTATTTTAAATTTATATTAGATTATTTTGTTTAATTTACCTGACTTTTTTCCCTAAGAAACCTACCTCTGGGGGCTGGAGCGATAGCACAGTGGGTAGGGCGTTTGCCTTACACGTGGGTGACTTGGGTTCAATTCCCAACATCCCATATGGTCCCTTGAGCACTGCCAGGAGTAATTCCTGAGTGCAGAGCCAGGAGTAACCCCTGAGAATCACTGGGTGTGAACCAAAAAGTAAAAAAAAAAAGAAAAGAAAAGAAAAAGAAAAAAGAAACCTACCTGTGCAAATTTTCTGAGTATATTTGTATTTCTATATCCATTGGCAATTTCTTTGAGTCTAAGATAAAACTGTTGGAAAAACTGCAATCACCAGTGTACCCATTTCAGTGTTGAAGGATTAATTTCCCATGGCTTTCTTTGCAGGTTCAGTGGAACCTCTCAAAATTTCCTTTCACCTCAAATCCTTAACAAAAGTGGACATTTCTGTTTGTCCCTTAATATTTCTATTTTTATCATCTCTGAGTTCCCAATCATCTCCTCTAACCTATTGACTAAATTATCACTCTTTCAGGAGTTTACCTTTAAGATAGTTTGGCACCTGATTTTTCTTATTTTCCCATTTGTATTGTCAACTGTCTTCTAAGACTACAAACTTTCTAGTAGAGAAATCTTTCTCTTCCTCTAGCTTAACCAACCTTTATTCTGTTACTCATATTTTACCCTGTCAATATTGTTTTGGCTTCAGAATTTAAATATACTTTAAAACAAATACTTGATCTTCTAAATAGACCTGATTCCTAGAGACACAGAAATTAGTTGCAATCTTTTCTACTCTCCCTAGCTTCTTGGATTATAGTATCATTGCTTCTTTTTCCCTCAAATTCCTATATGTATCTGCATCACTATTTTTATAATTGTGATCAAAATCCATCATTCTTCTGTGACAAGAAACCTAACTTGAATCCCTGAAATTCTACTATCAGGGCTCATGTATTCAATATGTCTGGTACCAACAGGAAACATATATAGGAGGTACTCCTGATAATGACCTCACACACTGTCACTGTCATCCCATTGCTCATCGATTTGCTTGAGTGGGTACCAGTAATGTCTCCATTATGAGACTTGTTTATTACTGCTTTGGGCATATTGAATATGCCATGGGTAGCTTGCCAGGCTCTGCCATGTGGGCAAAATACTCTCGGTAGCTTGCTGGGCTCTCCAAGAGGGACTAAGAATCAAACCCAGGTCGGCCGCATGCAATGCAAACGCCCTACTGCTGTGCTATCACTCCAGCTCAACCTCACACACACAGTGAATTAAACAATATGCCTTCCCCCCATCCCTCTTCCCTAGTCCTATTCAAGATGAAGTTAAAATTAATACAAAGGGAACCAATCTGAGTGAAACTGATCCAGTGCCTGCCTGCTGGATAATCCCAGAATAACGTAAAGATGAGAATCTCCCAATCTTTTCGTTTGGCATATACTCGGAACGCATTCCATTGCATGTATAGACCATGCCCACAATTCTGGCTGCAATTAAAAGAAGCATCTACTTTCCCATCCTGTGGTGCCTTTCCCATCTGCCTCAAGTCCCTGTGAGTCAAGGCTAGCTACCAGGGCATGTGTAGCCTACTTTTCCTGTGCCCCTATGTCAAGTTCTTCTAAAGGAGGTTTTCCTGTGAACTGCCTAGTGCAAGCTTCTAGAACTTGAAAAAAAGGTCAACAAACTAAAAAGAACTGAGATCTTTAAAATATTAAAGACTTGTGCCCTGGCACAGCAGATACCCCACCTTCACATGTCTTATTTTGGTCACCTAACTCCAGAGGATCTAGTTCTCATGTTTAACAGCCAGTGCATATTCCTATGTCTTGGGGGTTAAGAGAAATCATATTTCTTTTTTCCTATGCCACCTGAATAATAGAAACAGGAATCATAATAATGAGGAAAAATGAGTATTTTGTTGGTAAAGTTTTCTATGATCCAAACCAAGCTTTGTAAATACCATCCCTACTTTGCCTCTCCTACCTTTGCCTCTCCTACTCCTCCCAAGTGCCAGTCTTGAAATGAACCTCCATCCCCCTAAAAGGGGAGAACAGGCTAAGGAAACACTTACCTGGAGAGATGCCAGGAATCTGGTTGCCAAAACAGTGGAGAAAGTGATTGTTTCTTCAGATCTGCCTCTGGCAGGCAGACTGGGATTCGGCGAGTATGCTTACCACAAGAAAGTAGGATCCGAGCAGAGGAGTGGAAATGTATTGTAGGCAAAGAGCAGGAGAGAGGAGAAACCTTAGAGTGTGTGTGTGGGGGTGGGGGTGTGTGTGTGTACTGCTGTGCGTACTGTGACCCTCTTCCCCAAGACTCCATTAGAGGACAAAACTCTTCCCCTGTGAAGAAAAAAGTAAAAGGCAGAGACAGGGACCATGAATGCTTCCCAGCATGACTCCTGACTTGAAGAATAGGGAATAGGCACAAAAGAGAGAATTTTGTTCCCAGGGGCATAGAAAGGTTCTGTCCTCTTCATGTTCTCCTGGCAGGGGCATGGGATGATCCTAGTTTCCTCACATCCAAGGTGTGACATGAAATTCATACTCAAATTCCAACCCAGATCTGAGAAAGAGATCTATTAATAGATTATGTCTCGAGGTTATCCCCACATCAGAACTTAGGATGGTGTGTGTGTGTGTGTAGATGGGGGTGGCTAGTCCAATGTCCTAAAGGATCAGGATGACCCCAAATAATCCCCAGACATACTCATTTGCTGAGCTCCATCTGGTTAACAGAATAAACCTGAAGAAATACCCATGAATATAGGGAACCCCTTCCAAGATATTTGCTATTAACTAGTCAATAACTGGCTGGCTGCTAGAGTGAGGAACCTGAAGAAATACCCATGAATATAGGGAACCCCTTCCAAGATAATTGCTATTAACTGGTCAATAACTGGCTGGCTGCTAGAGTGAGAAAGGCAACAAGAAAGAGAAGTGTAGAAATCTTGTCTCCATTAACTTGCAGATCTGGTGTTCTGGTATCTCAGTCCCACCACCCCAAGATCTAGGAGGAGGGATTGAAAGACATGCCGCATTTAGACCAGTGAGTCTGTCCCCAGAAAAAAAAGTCCCCAATAAAGAAGAACCCAAATAAGGACAATACTTGGGAGGTTGAGAATCAAAAGTTATTTATCAAAGGTGTTGTAAAAGCCAAGATTTGTTGAGCCCAGTTCCAGAATGGTCAGTGGTAGTCTCTCCTTGTTAGCTTCATTGGTCCACCTAACCCAACAGCAGATCTTCTATTGAAGGGAACAAAATCACAGTCCTTGGGGAGGTCTAGAGTGACCTACCTATCCAGTGCCAACTGAGTAATCAAAGGGACAGCTCTCCCCACCAGCAAAACCCACATCACATCCGCCTCTTCTCCCATGTATATCTTCCAAATGCAAAGCTGACACGTCCTCCATATTCCACACGAGCAAATCATAAACCTCTCTAGGGTCATACTCTCTGGGTCCTTCTTAAAGACATTTCCCCTTGCTCAATATATAAGCATTTTAGTACAGTCCCAATGCCAGGTTGGATCGCACAATCACTCACTCTTACAGCACTCCCTTGAAATATCCAGGACCAGAAAAATAATTTAGACTGGCCTTGAAAAATTAATCTGTCGATTTTTATAAAACGCCAAAATGCCAGTCACTTTTAACTTTACGTTCACATGTTGGGGAAGGAGGAAATGGACTCAGTCTGCTAAGGAAAGGGCTTTTGGGCTAAACACAACAAGCAAAGGGGGGCTGAATTTTTGAAGGCATCAAGAAGTGGCAGGGATTGGGAAGAAGGGGGACCTGTCCTTTGATTAAGGACCGTGGGGTAGCCAAGCGTGAGGGAAAGAGTGACTCAGGCCAGAGAGCCAGGCTCTAGTCAGAGCTCTTTCCAGTAATCACCAAGCGAGCTTATCAGGCATCAGTGTCTTCATCTGCACAATAAGGAAAAGCTGTTTAACTAGACGCCCTCTCGACCTGTGTGAGATATAGCAACTTTCACAAATATAATTAGTGGACCATTACGACAAGGTACTCTGGAGAGGGCCAAAGGGAACCTTAGCCAGGCAGAAAACGCTTTTTAGACCCATATTTCATGGGTTGCACGAACACACTTTCACATACACATACACACACATACACGCACACACACATAAGCAAAGTGGCCAACGATTTCATCCATAGCAGCAGAGACAAGAACAGGAAACAAAATAATAAATACTATAGATACTCAGTTCCTGCATAGGGAAAGTGGGGTCCTGAGGGCACAACTCGGGGAAACTCCAAGGTCAGGGAAGAATAATCCTCCTATGAGGTGGTAATTTTCACCTTGCTATGTCCCAAATCGAGAGCAGCCAGCTCCTGGGAAGAAGCCATGCTCCCCTTCTCCTTCCCCCACCACCAACTCACCTACTGCAGAAACCAAAAAAATGCACAGACCCCAAGAAAACAAACCTCTAGTCCACCACTAAGAAGCAAACAGAATCTACCGCACCTGAGATTACCTGGAGTGGGCTGCCGGGACCATGTGCCTCGGTTTCCCTGAATGGTTCTGAAACGTCTTGTTCTGAACCAATATCACCCAAAGCAACTTCAGGTTGCCTCCTGGGTGCAGGGGGAGCTAGTATAGACCCACTCCTTTTTTTTTCTTTCTTTTTTTTAGACCTGGTGCGTGTATGGCTGTTTCACAAATTTCTAAACCAACCTCATGGCGAGAGTGCGCCGAGAAGTCACCCTCCCTAAAAGGGAAGAAAGGCCACAAGGCGAGTGCAGGGCTCCAAACCATGCGACGGGACCTGCACACTGACTCATTCCACTCCCACATCACCAAGAAGCATCTCCCAGCCACGCCTCCACGGGCCTGTCACGGGGCCCCTCCTAGCAGAGGTAGCTGGGACAACTGGGGAGCGGGGCAGCAACCTCCAATCAACCTGGGATTCCTGTTTAAAAGATACTAAAAATAAATTAGTAAACATCGCTGTTTACAGAAACAGAAATCATTTCTGTTTCCAAAGGCCTCTCACCATCTCAGTCCTGGACCACCACCCGTTCTCTCCCCCCTCCAAAAAAAGACCACTTTCCCCAAGGTCCTCCCTGTTGTGCGGGTGAAACACCAGAGTTCTTGGAGACGGGGGTCTCTTCAGGCCCTGAGAATTCCAGTTTTTCCCATCTCTGCATTCAGGAAAAGGGCGCGCCTGCGCAACTTCAGGACTCTGGAGAGTACCCGGGAGGTTGGTCCCTTCTCGTCAGTTCCTGGGGGTTCTTTCCAGGCAAGTCCCCCCCCTTTGAGGGGGTAATACGCGTGCTGTGAAAATTCCTGCAGTGTTCGTACCCTCAGTTCCTAACCCCTCGTCTTTCCCCAGGGTCCAACGAGCCAGCCAGTTCCCCCGCTCAGAGCGGGGCGGAATCAGTCTGTCCCTTGGACTGAGGGCACCGGGGAGAAGAGGGAGGGTCCGAGAGAAGACACGGACGAGGGTCTTGGGGGTGGTGGTGGTGGTGGTGGTGGTGGTGGTGGTGGTGGTGGTGGTGGTGGTGGTCGTTCAGGAAGGAGATGGACCAGACTAAAAGCAATAACCGAAAGACAGGCAGGCGGTGAAGCCGGGAGCCTGGTCGGTCCCGGAGCTGGAGTCGGAGCTGTCCGCCGGCTGGGCGGGCTGCGGGGCGTCGCCCGGGGGCGGTGGGGCGTCACCCGGGGGCGGCGCGTCGTCGGCCGGGGGTGGCGGTGGGGCGTCGCCTTGCTGCGGCTGCGGGTCGTCGGCCGGGGCCGCGGGTGCGGCGTCGTCGGGGCCGGGGGGCGGCAGGTCGCTGGCCGGGGGCGGCGGGGCGACGCGGGGCGTGCGACGACGGCCGCGGTACTCGATCATGTCGGGGTGGTAGGCGGGGTGGCGACGGGCGTGCTTGGTCAGGTGGTCGCTCCGCGAGAACTGCTTGGGGCAGAGCGGGCAGGAGAAGCGCTTCTCGCCCGTGTGCGTCCGGTAGTGGCGCGCCAGCTCGTCGGAGCGCGTGAACTTCTTGTCGCAGTCGAGCCAGTCGCAGGAGAACGGGCGCTCCCCGGTGTGGGTGCGCTGGTGGGACTTCAGGTGCGACGACTTGTAATAGGCCTTGTTGCAGCCCGGGAAGGGGCAGCGGTGGCGCTTGGCGGCGGGGGTCACGGGCCGCCGGCGGGGCCCCGGGGCCAGGGCGGGGCCGGCGCCCGCGGCGGGGAGCGCGTCCGACTCCCCCGCCGGCTCCTCGGCCGTCGCGGACTCGTCGTGCGCCTCGGCCGCCTCCAGCTCGCTCGGGGCGCGCTCGGGTGCGGGGAGGTCGGCGCCGCCGCCGTCAGGGTCCGCCTGCGGCTCGGGGCTGGTCGCGGAGCCCCGGCTGGGCTCTCCGGAGCCGGGCGAGGCGCGCGGAGCGGCTGCGTCCAGGTCCTCCCCGGAGCCGTCGCCGGCGCCGCCGCGCCAGTCGGCCAGGACGCTCGCGGCCAGCAGGTGGGGCGCCGCGCCGGGGCCGGGGGCCGGGGGCGGCGGGGACCCCTCCGCAGGCGGCTCCGGGGGTCCCGGCCCCGGCCCCGCCGAGTCCGCAGGCGGCGGCGGGGCCGCACCCACCTCCGAGCTGGCGGCGGCGGCGGTGGCCGCGGTGGCCGCGGCGCCCGCGGCGCCCGCGCCCTCGGGGTCCGGCGCGCGCGGGTGGACCACGGCGCCCGCGGACATGGACACCAGGCACTCGGCGGCGAAGTAGTCCAGGCACGCCACGGCGGCCGACATGCTGCCCGCGGCCCCGCCGGACCGCCGGCGGGAGCGCTCCGAGCGCGGCCGGCCGCGGGCCGGAGACTTCCCGGGCGCGTCCGTCCCGCCGCCGCCGGGGAGCGCCGAGCTCCAGGAGGGCTCCGCGCGCGCGCCCGCCCGCTGCCCGCTGCCGCCGCCGCCGCCGCCCGCGCCGAGCCCGCCCCGCCTGACGCGCCCCTGACGCACCGGAGCCCGCGGGGGCGGCGGGACCCGCCCCGGCCCGCACGGCACCCCCTCGCCACGCGCGCTCCGCCGGCCTAAGTCATTTTTAAAGCGCCGCCGAAATTATCTTGTCTTCGCCTCCTTGCCTCTGCGGGCGAGCCAGGTAATTTCCATCAGGAGCCAACTCCCCGGTCGCAACTTCTGGGCAGTCTGCCGGCGTCGCGCCCCCTGTTCCCCTTGCCTGGCCCCCCCCCCCGCGCCCCCCACCCTGCGCCCCGCTGGGCCGCCGCCAGCTACCCGGGTGTCCGGCTGCCGAGTCCGAGAAAGTTGGGTATTTGCTTTTTTTTTTTTTTTTTTTTAAGGAAAAAGCCCCGCTAGTACCTGACCTGTCTTTCGCTTCTTAATTACGATCGTGAGCTCAGCGGGCTGCGATTGCATTGCACTTCTGTCCTCTCCGCTCGCGGAGCAAATTTTAAATATCCCCCCAAGTCTGCATCCAAAAGAGAGAGAGAGAGAGAGAGTGAGTGAGAGAGGAGGGAGAGAGAACGAGAAAAGTTTTCTCATTTAGCAGAGCCACTGTCAATCCAGGGTCGGTAGCACGTCCCCGAAATTGAGCCACTCCCGGAGCTATTAATTAATAGCGTTTTGCAACCAGAAACATTCTTATCCTTGATAAAAGCCAAAGAATCCTCTCGTGCTGTTGAAATGGAAACTTAAAATCCTTGGAGTAACGATTTAACCATTCGGCGAACGAAAGAAAAATGCATGTTTAAACTGCATTAACCTGTCAGAGGCGTACAAACAAATTTCCACGCTGAAATATAAATTATAGAGTAGCAGCGAGATAGACACATTAAAATGGACTCCAACAATTTTAATAATAGAAAGTCACGTTTCCAATTAGACAACATCTCCCCCCCCCTTTGACAACAATTAAAAATAAGAAAATGCAGCAAATGATATAGAATTGCTCGTGGGGTATGTTATGATTGTGACAGCTTTTTTTCTTTTAATATCAGAGCTATGTGGATTTTTAAAGAGAAAAAAGGTTCTCATTGCTTTCACTTTCCCTCCTTTTTACTTTTAAAAAATTAAAAGCATACAGAAAAGCAAACAGAATTATTTCTACAAATAGTCATGCCACAGGTTTTGATGTACACAATTTTGAGTTTTATACATATAAGTTTATTTGTGATTCTTCAGCACTTTTTCTTTTGAAAATGAAATACTTATATATCAAGAATAACATGTAAGGAAATATGCAGTGTTTGTCATATCTGCTTTAGAAATGCATTTGTGGCAAAGATTACAAATGGGATAGACTCCTCCTTCCCCTCCACTCTCACTCACCTTCTCCCTCTTTAACTTCCCTAGTTCCTCAGTGTTATAAAGTGCATCCTTGAAGCTTTTGTTTTTCTATCTTTATTTCCTGATTATTTATTTTCACATGTAAATATATGTGTGCTAATATGTTCCACATTTAAAAAACTAAATGCTAGTGTATATTTTTCAACTTACTACCTACCCCCCCCCCAGTGATTTTGAGAATTATCCAGGTTGATTGCTTATTTCAGCAGCATTTCAGCAATTTTATATTATTGTCAGCTTTCTCATTTTTATGGCGATTCCTTTCTAAGAACAATTATGATAAAGTTCCTTGCTTCAAAACTTTAACTCTGGTGAATCTAGTGGTTTTTTTTCCATTTTATTTATTTTTAAATAAAAAGCTCTTTCAAAATACAGAGAAAATATAGCAAACATCCATATACCTATGTCATATAATTGGTAAATGTTAACATTTTGTTCTCTCTGCTTCAAGGTCTTTTATAATTGACCTATCTAGCATTTCTGATAAAACTGAAATCCCTTTGTACTCATTGCTCTGCCTTTTCTCCAGAGGCAAACACTGTCATCAATTTAATATATAACTTTCCAATCTCAGTTTTTTTATATATTTTTACTACATATGAACCCATAAAAGCATAGAATTCTGCTTTGATTTTTAAAGTAAACAAGTGTGGTGTTGGAACCTTTCTTGTGACTTGCTTTTTATTCCTTCCTGATATGTTTTTATTTTCTCTGTCCATGCGGAAAAATATAAATCCAGCATATTCATTTTAATTGTATATTATAGATCCATGCATATGAATGGGCTGTGTTTATTAATTCCCCTATTGATGAATATTTAAGCCGCTGCCAATATGTTGGTATTACAGGCAGTGCTCAAGCGAACATATGTGTCCTTTGCACATATGTGAGAACCTCTCTGTGTATCTACCTGGATGGAGAATTGCTAGGTTACACACGCATTTTCAGTTTTATTAGATACTGCCAAATGGTTCTCTAATTTACAATTTACACAGCCAGCTGAGCATGGAGTTCTTGTTTCCCTCACGTGAACTTCCATACTTGTAGATTCAGACTTTCCTTATTTCTGACACTTCGGTTCTCCAGTATCTCACTGTATCATTTTAGTTTCCCTCATGCTAATGAGACTGAGCTTTTGTCCATTATTTGTTACTAAGGTTTCTGAATGTGTTTTTCTTTTTCATTATCCTCATCCATTTTTCCAGGGTCTGTGTATGTTTTCCTCCTTTTCCCCTGGTTTGTAGAGTTCATGTGAGATGTACTGTCTGTGACTGAGTTGGATCTTTTGTCCTATGAGAAATTTTAAATGAAGTCATATGCATTTACCTATAGTTACATTTGTGTCTTAATAAATATACCCATTCCTGATGCCAAGAACATATTCTCCTGTTTTTTTTTCTGAATGTTTTAAAGTTTTCTTTCCACACCTGTAAAATTGATCTATCTTGGACTTTTGAGGGCTGTAAATCAGAAATTTAACTTTACTCACCCACTTTCCGTATGTGAAAAGCTGTTATCCTGATCTGATTTGAAATAAAGTCTTTTATCTCCTACTGATGTGTAGTGCTAATATTATTGTAAACTAAATTTATTTTTATTTATTCATGGATATATTCCTTTTTCATGAATCAAAGCAACTAAGACTAAGTACCACACTGTTTTAATTAGTATGGCTTTATAAAAAGTCTTCATGTCAAAAGGGCATCTCTTCTCTTTGTTCATTTAAAAACATTGTATTTAAACAATTTCTCTTTCAGACTGATACTTTAGGATCAGGTTGGAAATCCTTCTGGTATTGTACTGAGTTGAACATATAGGTTAAATTTGGGACGATGTTACATCTTTGTAAAATTGAGTGAATCAGTATGTTAATATTCTTATGATTTAATTTAAAATCCTGGTCACTGTCATCCCGTTGCTCATCGATTTGTTTGAGCGGGCACCAGTAACGTCTCTCATTGAGAGACTTATTGTTACTGTAATTTAAAATAAAGCTCTATAATTTGTTTATTAAACTCCTTTATTTGGTCCGGCCAGAGAGACAGTACAGGGATTTAAGGCACTTGCCTTGCGCGTGGCTGATGACCCTATTTAATTCCCTAAGGGTTAAGGTCCCCTAAGCAACACCAGGAGAGATCCTTGAGCACATAGCCAGGAGTAAACCCTGAGCACTGCCAGGTGTGGCCCAAAGACCAAACCAAAACCAAACAAAGGAAGTTTGTTTTCTCTTTGTTTGCTTGTTTGCTTGAAGGGGTTTACACCTGGGGTAAGTTCCGGAGGCTGTTCTGTGCTCGGGGGCTGTTCCTAGTAGCACCTGAGGGAATTGTGGGCGCAGGGCTCCTGCACTCAACGCCTACACTCCAGTCCTTTAAAGTCTCCCCCACCCCCCCCTCCCCTGTGCTGAACCTCTTTGTTACATTTATTTCTAGGTACTTGACAGCTTTTGTTGCCGTTTTAAGTGGGATACTTGTCCTACTAAATTGTTTAATTGGTCACTGCTGCTGTTTAGAAATGTTATTATTGGAATAGTTTTACTTTGGCAAACATGCTGACGTTTATTAGTTAGATGGTTTACAGATTTCTCCAGGATTTCACAGTGATAATCGTCTTACCTGTAACAGATAAGACGATTCTTGCCTTTTCCTTCATGTATCTTATTGGAGAGCCTCATTGGATACCCGGTTCCTCCAGGAATAGCATCAAATAGTAAGAGTGAAACCCAGACAGTGTTTTCCCATTTGTATCTCACTGGGAATATTTCTAATGTGTCATACTGATTTTGATTTGTTTAAGTTTTCTGGTAGAAAACCTTGACTAGATGAAGACGTTCCCTTTTATCCCATTTCAGTTTAAAGTAGGAGTATTTCATTATTTTTGTTTGTTTTCTGAGTCACACCCAGCAGTGCTCAGGGCTTACTCCTGGCAATGAGTTTAGGGATCACTTGAAGCGGGGCTGGGGGGACCAAGTGGGGTGCCAGATTAAACCGACCTCAGCCATGTACAAGGCACCTGCCTCATTGGCTGTAGTATCTCTCTGTGCCCCCAAACAGAAATATTAGAAAACCATGAAATGAATAATAAGCTTTACTGAGAGCTCTTTCTAATACTGTTGGCCAGATAGGGCTGTCTTTGGTATGTTAATGCAACAGGTCACTTGGTAGGTTTTTCTAATGTGGACCTGTCCTCCTATTACTTGAGTTAAACCTTGTTTTGCCTCTGTGTGTATGTGTGTGTGTGGTGTGTGAGAGAGAAAAAACATGACTTCAGGCAATTTGTAATGTTTTTTCTTATTTTAGTAACTGTGTTCATAAGTGATATTGGCTTGTGATTTTCTCCTCTTGCACTGCCTTTGTTCATGTTTGGCATCAAGATTGAACTGCCTCATGAAATGCATTTGGAATTTTCCCTTTTTCTATCTTTTGTAATCATTTCTGTGACACTTAATATTAGATATTTGGTAAGTCTCATCTGTGAAGTCATCAGATTTTGAACGTTCAGATTCTCTAAATGCTGCGGCAGTTATACAGCAGGTGGGCGCCTTGCACATGGCCCACCCATGACACCCCATAAGGCCCCTCAAGCACTGCCAGTAGTGATCCCTGAGCAAAGAGCCAGGAGTAAACCTTGTGCATCTGGGTGTCATCCAGAAACAAACAAAATAGCAAACAAACAAAAGTCCTCCAATGGTTGTTTATGTGGGCTCTCAATTCTTGAGTCAGTTTTGGTAATTCACATTCTTTTTGTGAAAATTAGATATTACATCCAAGCCTTTGAAAATGGTTTTTGGTTCAAAGCATTCTCTTATTTTAAAAAATTGTATTTTTTTCCTAGTTATGTCTTACATTTTGTTCCTGATGTATTTGTGCATTCTGCATTTTCTTCTTTTTTATCTCAACAGAGGCTGATGTTTTTAGACAAACAAACCTTTAGAGGATTCTCTACAGTCTTTTCATATTTTACTGATCATGTGTTTCTTTTTAAATACCAATGTTTGACTTATATTTTTGATCCACCTCAAACTTCGACTGTAACATGTTACTCCCTTAAAATTATTTTCAAGTTAAATACTTAGCAGTAATTTCCACTCTTTCTTGGTTCATAAAAATATCATTATGGACTGTGAGTTTCTCTTGAAGAGAGATTTTCCTTTGATTCATATGTATCCCACTAGTTTTCAAAATAATACTTTCACTGTCAGTCATTTCTAAATAATTTGTAATTCCACTATGATTTCTTAGATGCTAAATTTTTCAGTAAGGTGCTTTCTTTGGATGGCAGTGTACTACTTCCTATCAATACTGTAAAAAAAAAGTAATAATTGCTTTTGTTTAAGTGTACACCAAAAGGAATATCTTTTTGAATAGCACGGCGTCCTCCGTGTTTAATGTAAATGGTACCAGTTACACGAGCCATTTTAACGCAATGTTGTTAGTACCCAGAAATGTTATTTGCTAGGGATTTTCTGCCCTGGTGTTGGCATATGGTTCTAGATATTTCATTCATTCAGCCGAGTTATGTTGATAGCCTTCATTATCTATCTACCTATCTTATTATCTACACATAGAGAGATATAGGATAAAGACCTGGATATAGAGGAAGCATTCTTCCAAGCCCTGGGAGTGACATTGTGAACCCAAAACTCCAAATTCCCACCCTTGTGGGTTTTATATTATAGCATAGGAATTTGTTCAGGCTTTTTGTAATTTGTGGATGTGGTGATGAGAATGTGAAATGTCTAGATCTTGAAAAAAATTGGAAAAGTAATGTCAATGAGGGGTTTGGGACTGGCACCTCAGTACTGCTGTGGTAGATGCTGAGTCCTTCAATCCCAGTGGGTGAGACCCAGTCTTGAGTGGCTCTAAATAGGACCCCGGAGAAATCTATGCGATGAAGCAGAAGCAGAAATGGAGAGATTATGAAGGAGACACCCTTGTACATAGTACTTCTCCAGAAAGGAAAGGAGTTTCTTCATTTCTTAGTGTTGGAGATCAGAAGATTAATTAGGTAACGGGATCTCAGATGCTGAGGCTGAGGGAAGACTTTGGGGTCACTCTCCAGCTGAGATTGTAGCACTAGAGCTTTTCTGTGACTAGTGCCTGTGGTATACTCTGCAGGAATAGGCTCTGGAAATTAAATGGGTTAAATGTTTCAAAGTGGAAAGTAGAATATGGTTAATTTCTCAACGAAGTCTACACAGTATCCCTGCATTAAATGTTTGGATACAGAATCTCTCCCAAGTGCATTCAGAAGTCTCCAGAAAAAACATCAAAGAGATTATCCCAAAGAAACTTCAGCGATTGACCTGTCCATCCCTTTGGCCATAAGTGAGCAAGGCAGGGTGTTCATATTTTTTTTCATAAGGAAAGCAACCTCCAAATTGGCAGATTAACATCATTATTCCTTCATGATTGCCAATCTCAAAGAGAGGTCCAGTAATTCCAGAAATACTTTCTGGAAATACTGCTTTCAAAAGCCTGCTTGCATTTGGGGCAAAAGACAGTCCATTCTCGTGAGCTCCAGCCCCGTTACTTTTACCCTCTTAAGAGTCTCAACCCATTGCATACCTCATCTCTCACTTAGTTTTGTCTTTCTCTCTGTCAAGAGAATTCTAAATTAACCCTCAAAAAAGGACTGATATTTCCAATGCAAATAAAAGATCCCCTCTTTTCTCCTCCCCCTGCCCCATGCTGCTCTTGCCTCGCTCCTGCCACATAACTATATTCCCCTGCAAAGCCCATTTCTCAAGATCTGAATAGAGTCTGTCATCATCGGCTCACCCCCAATTATTATTAAAATCATTCCAAGCTTTAGCCCTCTGTTGCTAGAGAACATTGATGCATGATAATATAAATATACTTAGTGCCACTCAACTGGAAACCTAAAAACAATTAAAATAATAAATTTTGTTATGTATATTTTGCTACAATAAAAATCTCTTTTCTGAAGAAGCAAGGGGAAAAAAGTGGAATGCGACCTCCATGTTGCTAAATCCAATCCTCAACTTTCTAGAATCCGCATAACAGTTGAGTAATCTTTGAAATTCTCTTCTGTCTGCTGGGTTACTGCATTCTCTGGGGCTTTCTCCCATTTTTCTAATCCTTCCTTTCCAGCGAATTGCTCTTTTCTCCATTAAAATGTAAAATTCTGTGGGACTCTATCTGGTGGCACCCCCTCTCGAGTATACCTACTTTCTCTATGTAATTTCAAACATTTCCCATGACTTAAGTACACCTATCTATCAACAATTTATAATTTGTTACACCAGATATATTTTCCAGAGACACAGGCAATCTTATATCTGTCTGACTGCTTAATAATTAGGCCCCCTTCTTCTCGGATGTCTCAAAGATGACTCAACCTAATATATACCGAATGGAATTCTTGGTTGTTTCCCCCCAAATCTCCTCCCACATTTTCCTCTTCTCAGTAAATAGCACTTTCATTCATCCTGTTTCTCAAACCAGAACAAAAGGGGATAATTCTTAACACCTAACTTTCTATCAGTCTCCCCAAATTAATGAACAAATATTAATCTTAGTATTTCTTCATTCTACCTTCAAAATGTATCTTGATTATCATTTCTTATTTTCTCTACCAAATACCTTAATTCAAACCACCACCATCTTTTGGCTAATATAATAATGTAGCATTTTCCAAAATTGTAAATGTGGATGTCTTTGGGGGGGAGGGGTGGAATGTAATTCTGCAACACAGGGTTGAAGTGAGGAAGAAGATGGTAAGAACCTGACGAGATGGGTGAGTCCAAGGACTCTGTGGATGGGAGGCAGGTCATGTAAGACTTTGGAAACCGTATAAAGAGTGAGGGAGGGGGCAGGAGAGAGAGGGTGGGTAAGGTGCTTGCCTGCACATAGTCGACCTGGTTTGATCCCTGGCACCACATGTGGTCCCCTGAACCCACCAGGAGTGATCCCTGAGTAAAGAGTCAGTAGTATCCCTGAGCACCACTGGCCCTAAAACAACAACAAATTATTAAAGAGTGAAGTGAGGGCGGGGGGTATCTTAGGGAGAATTTGGAGCAAGGATTCAACTGAGACACCTTTTCTCTTTTATGTTTGGTTTTTCTGCCAGACCCTTCAGTGCTTGGGGACCACCCAGGCTCTTTGTTCAGGAGCCACTCCCAGCAGAACCTGGGGAAGGAGGGAACCCAGGGGTCCCCTATGCAAAGCACACACTCCTGCCCTGGTCATCTGAATCACCGTTTAGAGGTTCCCTCTGGTTGCCACCTTAGTAGTCTCACCAGTGAGCAGGAGCAGGAGGAGGACACAGTTGGTAAGATACCCCAGAAACCCAAGCACAGTGATGATGTCTAGGACAGAAAGGAGCAGGAAAATGGTGTTCCAAGCTGGTGCTCCTCACTCCTCTCAGTATGCGTGAGGAAGAGATGCTTGCTGATGTACTTAGATAGGTGGGAGAGGAGGCGGAGTGGCAGGGAGGACTTCACGAGCTGCAGCCCATTGTGACCAGAAGAATAACACTTTCAGCCCAGGGGAGGAAGATTTAGAGGGAATAGGTCAAAGCGGAAAGTGCAAGTTGGATTTTGGTGACTCGAAGGTTATTAATTGCATCCAAGTGGGGGGCTTGGGGTAGGCACCTGGAGCTCCTTGAACTCTGGCTATTTGGAGTCTCACTGAGCAAATAAAAGGATTTGGGTAGGGGGTAAAGCGATAGTTCAGTGGGTAGGGCACTTGAGTTTACATGGCCAAAATGATTCCACCCCTTTACCACATAAGGTTTCCCTGAACTAAGTCTGAGCACCACCAAGTGTGTCCCCAAAACTAAAAAAGCAGAAGGATGTTTTCAGGTGCTCTATTTTATACGTATATATATGTATATGCGTTTTTATGTATGTATGTTATATGTTTATATGTATGTTTCCTGAGGACAGGGATTCTAATTCTTGTTCTCATTCAAATTAGAGTTTAACAAAATGTCTTATAATTGTCAAAAAATTATTAATAATTTTTAGAAATTATTAGATATTAGCTGCCTATTTTTTAAACAACTACCTTAGTAAATGATTAAAGGGCAAATACTTTCTGCCATCTAATAATTTTGTTTTAGATACAATTTCAGTGCCTGCTGAAAGCTCCAGGTTGGTAGCTGTCAGGCTTCTCGTAAATCCAGCTGAACTTTCCTCGTGTTCCATTCAGGCTCATGTTAATTTACAAGTCTCTGTTAAGTGTACCTGACCTTATGAAGAACAGGTAAGCCTTTATTTCACTAATTTAAAATACTTTTCAGTGCCTGTCAGGCAGTGGGCTTTAGAGAAATAAGCATCAGCAGGAAGAGTTAGCAAGAAGCAAATAATCAGTAAATATTTTTATATAACAAGACTGAGAGCGAAGTCAACTGAAGTATCTTGATTAAGACAGACGCCCTGGGGGAGACAGAAGGTTTGTAGCATAGTGGGCCAGTAGTTCAGCAATCTGCATGGAGTCTTAACAAGCCTTATTCAAATGCTGGCAAGACATGGGTCCCTTTCCTTACACGTGTACAAATATAAATTGGTGCAGTAATTTGGCAATAACTGTTAAAAATGGCAGCGTGCACTGCCTGGGACTTAGAGATGTAATGCCCAGGCATATCCCTTAGAGAAACTTGTCTTTGATCACAGGGAAGAGCCATAAATATGCTCAATACAGTGTTTGCTGCAATTTTTGAAGCAACCTATTTCTAAAAATGCAAAAAATGCAAGATGAACCTAGACAAACTAAGTAATGAATAATGTTTTCTGGTCAGCAAATGGCAGGGGGGATGAGGGTGGGGTGAGGGGAATATCCAAAGATTTCAGAACAACATGCTTCAGATACAATTTACCGGAAGTTTAAGTATCTGGGAATCACGAACCAGTTAGCATTTACTAGATACTAATAGCACGAATTTCTGCTGGACTGTCAGCTTCTGGGTCCATCACTTACCCTGATCACCTGTGGCTTTGATGTACTTCTCATCTCTAAAATGGGGATGACAATAGTGCAACCTCACTGACTTGTCGTGAGAAACTAACTGACATGTGGTTAGTAATGTGGTTAGGTCTGCAGTAAGCACTGTTATTATATATTGTTGATCTCGATATCATCTATAAGTACGCATATCTTAAATGTATAGTTCACTTAGGGGCAGAAATTCTCTTTGGTGTGGAAGGAAAGGGGGCGAGACTTCAGCTCTGTGATTTTTTTTTTTAATTTTTAAAAATCTGAAGCAAATAACGCAAAATGGTAAGATTTAGGCACCCAGGTGGTGGGTACACTCTTATTTGCTCTATTATGCTCACACTTTCCTGACATTTCATATGTTTTATTTAAAGAAAAAAATCACGATGCAGAACCTGGAACATTACACGTATCAAAAATATTTCCTAAGCAGAGGAGTGATGAAGGGAGAGCAGGGGTTGGGGAAGGACCCTTAGAGCAGTCTGCTGGGTTTCCTTCCACACTTTATGCAGGGAGGTGCGCCCTGGGGGTCCACAGCCCTGGGGTGGAGGAGGCTCTTCAGAGACTGTGGATTCAAGAGAGACGAGAGCAAGGCTTTCAAAGGTTCCGAGTGAAAATGATTTTGAACTAGAATTCTATACCCAGGTGAGCCCATCACTCGAGTGTGAGCGCAAAATAAAAACACTTTCAGAAATGTAAGGTTCAGAAAATACACCATTCAAGCACCCTCTCCGGAAGAGTAACTAAACAATGTATTTCAGGAAAATGAAAAGTGAATCCGAGGGGAAGGCATGAAGCACGCAAAAATCTAGAGACAAAACAGTGAAATAAGGGGGAATGGAAGAATCCTTATTAACTGAGGAGACAGGAGAAAAGGAGAAAAATGCGCTCGTGCGCAAATGCGCGCGCGCACATGCGCGCGCACGCGCACGCGCACACACACACACACACACACACACACATACAGACACTGAACAAGAGAGAGAGCGATCACAACAGCAACCTACAATGAAAGCTCCTAATGACGCCAGGAGACAGCAGAGCAAGGAGGGGAGCATGCAGATGTTCTCTCCTTGTTGGAGAGAAGCTAGTTATATTCACTGATTGAAGGGAGTTATTTGGTAATACCAGTTTAGTGTGTGCTTAAAGATTAGAGTAACCACTAGAAAAAATTGAAATGGCAGGTTTAACTTCCTAACCATTAAACGAAAAATAAATCAACGGGAAAACTTCGTCTGTTCCGCCAAAGGGGGTAGGGAAGAAAAGGGGAGAAACAACAAAATTGGATAAATAGAAAACATAAGATGTAAGAATTGGTCCATAGTGTCAATATCAGGATGTGAACAGATTTACTAATCCTATGAAACCAATACCGAGTCTCTCAAACTTAAAAGAAACGGGAGAGGAATGGGGGTGGGGGTGGGTTCCCTGAACCCTAAAGAGCTAACTGCTATCAGCCTGAAGCAGAGCGCCCCGGGAACTTAAAATACCAGAAACAGATGCATCAAAGAAAACCAACCAAACACTTCAAGTGTGAAAAAGACAAGATTCAATTAACACTGTTAAGAAGTTGTTTATGCAAATAACCATATATATGCCACATAGATATAACTCACAAGAAATATTTATGAAGAAACTTTCAATAGATTCTGTAAAGTCAAAATTATACAACCTATCTCGTTGACCACATGCATTAAAGAATCTTTAATAACGAAAAATAGTAAAAATGATAAGTAGGCAAGAATCCATCCTCTTGAAAATGAAAAGACACACTTCTAATTAACTTAGATTACAGAGGAATTAAAAATGAAATTACATACTACTTAGAATTGAACAAATGAGCTCACTACATTTCAAGACCTCTGAATGTTGCCAATGTGGTACAAATGGAAAGAGTTACAGTTTTCAGGACTTGTAGAAAACAGAAATTGTGAAAATAAACAAGCGCTTGATCCAACAGCTAGAGATAGAATAGGGAAAATATCCTAATGAAATAAAAGGGAGGAGACTCAGAATTAAAATAGAAATTAACGAAATAATTACTAAAACTACTTACTACTTCTTTGTCAAAACCAATAAAAAAGATGAATGCCTGGTAAATCTAATTAAGGAAGAAGAAGACATAAATAATGTAAGGAATAAAAATTGGGAAGAAAACCAGATGATTGCTATGTACAGCTTTAAGTAAATGCAATTAAAAATTAAGGTGAAATGTTTGATTCATAAAAGGACAAATCACCAAATTTTGCTCAATGAGAACAAGAAAACCTATGCACCATCTCTTTAAAATAAATGGAAAAATAATTAAAAGCCTATTTTTTAAAAGAACCAGAACCACATATTCTTATCATCTAGACCTTCCCAAACTAAGAAATAAACAAGTTATAAATAGAATTCCATTTCATATATAGTTCTAGTTTATAAAAGCAGATTGAAAGCATTCCAGTTCATCTAAAAGACAGATATTACCCTAATTCTGAAATCAGAACACAAGACAAAGTTTAATTTCATTTATAAGTACATTTCTAAAATTCTTAGCATATCAGTCCTCTCAGGTTTTAAAAGAATGCTGTATCAGGGTGATATTGGGCTTATTTTAGGACAGGGAGAATAGTTAGAAAGTTAAAAAAAATTAATTGAACTTCTTGTATTTTCTTAAGTAAAACATCTTAATAGGCGCCTCCAAACTAGTGGGTAAAACACAACAAACATTTTCAATTTAAGAAAGAAAATCTTAGGGCTGGATTAGGGGCATGCCTTGTGTGAAGTCAATCCCAGTTCAGTCCCTACACCACATGTGGTCCCCTGAGCACAGAGGCAGGAGTAAGCCCTGAGCATAGCCAGATGTGAGAAGGAAGGAAGCCTTGGTAAACAAGTCAGAGAAGAATACATCCCACATTTGAAAAGATGTTTCTTCCAGAAACCTACAACCAACAACTTTTTAAAGGTAAGAAATCAAATATATAGATATTGAGAGATAAAAGACACAAAACTCACTTTGGGCAGGTATTTTCACCTACTAGGAAAAATCCAAGAAAAGTATTCAAGAAACTTGGAATCTAGCAAAATAAAAATTATCCTGAAGGAATGTTTACAAATAAAATACTAAATAAAGAGAGAAATAAAGATTATTTCTCAAAAGAAAAAGTCCAAATGCTATAAAATAATAATTATGCCCCATAATTTATTCTTTTGATGCTGTGCCAAATATCCTATTAATTGGTTTCTGAATGGAATTTTTCAAGTGGACTCAAGTTCATCTGAAAGGGGAAAAAGGCAGGAATAGCATTTTGTAGCAGATGTTAAAACAGCACCAAACTAGTGAGTGGATTAGGTGAATACACAAATATGTGCACTGGAATAGGTAAATGTTAAACTGGTGTAACAAAAGAGATAGCCCAGAAAGAACTACATTGTGTGAATTCAATATATAATAAAAGTGACATTTCAAAGGAGCGGGGAAGTGATAGACAATTTATTAGCGTGTGTTCAATAATTATTGATGAGTTATTAATGTGGGGGAAAAACAATGAATAACCACTTTCACTTACAATATAAAAATAAATTCAGGTGAGAGATATCCACACATAAAAATAAAATTACTGAGATAATCTAGGTCTAAAGCAGTTGACAAAATTGAAAATTTACTCCGAATTAAAAAACTTTTAGAAGACTTAACAGTAGAATGTATTAAATTTGATGAAAAATTGTTTACCTACCCTCTCCCACCCCCCACACAAACACATTGTACTAAGCAATGAATGAGAAATTATTTTTCCAAAGTTGGAAATAAGCCAAGGATACTTAGTCTGCCTATTCTATTCAGCATCGTACTGGAGAGTTAGTGGAGCACAGTGGCAGGAAAAGGCATACAGCTTGGAAAGGAAGAAATACCACTTGTCTACTATCCAATGACATTTACCTATTTAAATGAAAATCCCAAGGAATCTACTGAAAAGTTACTGGAACTCATGATTAATTTTACTCAGGATGCAGGATACAAGTCATAGACAAATACTGATAGTGTATCTTTATGCGAATAATGAACAGAAAATTGTAGTTTCATTGACTATACAAAATGGTGCCAATCACCCCATCAAAAAGAAAAAATGTAATATGATTATAACAAGATACACATGATGTGTCCTTAAAATTGTCAAAATAAGACAAAAAATACCTACGTAAATAATGAGAGACATCTGTCCCCATGGATTGGTTGACAATATTACAAAGGTGTGAGTTCTCCCTATATATATATGTAATTTTATGTAATATATATATTTATATACAGATATATAAACTCAATGCAATCCTAATAAAAATCTCAGTAGTAGTATTTTTTTGTCAGCAATGTCTATAACTGACATGGAAAAAATGAAGTAAAATAATTCCAAAACAGTTTTGGAGAAGGAAAACAAAATTGGAAGATCCATCTATCTGAATTCAAGAGATGCCTTATACAAAGGTGGGAGTTAGGTACCTCAGGATAATGGTCGGGGAATATTGACACTGTGGCATATTTTCCCAGCAAGTCTAAAACAATAATATTGGAGCCAGGGCAATAGTATAGTGGGTAGGGTGTTTGCCTTGCACGTGGCTGACCTGGGTTCAATCCCCTGCATCCCATATGGTCCCTGAGCATCTCCAGGACTGATTCCTGAGTGCAGAGCCAGGAGTAACCCCTGAGCATCACCCAAAAAGCAAAAAATAAAAATAAATAAAACAATAATATCAATATTATTTTAAGTCTTGATTTCTCAACAAAACTAGCTGATTAATTTTTTTAAGAATTATTACAAAACTACAGAGATGAGGATAGTGTACTTAACTGCTGGAGGAAAGAAGAAAGATTCAGGAAATAGATCAAACCGATTGCCAACAATGTGGCTCAGTGGTTGAGCACGTGCTCACATAGATGACACCCTGGGCTCACTGCCTGGCACCAAAACAACAACAACAACAACACACAGACATACACAACAACAACTCAGAAAGATCAAATTGGCTGATTGAGAGAAAGGTACAAACACAAGTCAGTGGAGGAAGGAGAATAACTGCAGTGAGATTGCCTCTCAAATAACTAATGTTCATATACAAAAGAACTTCTTTTCGTATTTTATATAAAGTGAATTCAAATGGATCAGAGATCGAAAGTATAATCCCAAACTTCTAGAAAAAAGGCTTTTGGAAAAAGAAGTCTGTGAACTTGGACTGGGAAATTTTCTTTAAAAGATTATTTCAAAACCATGATACATGACAGAAAAAAAAGTTGTAAAACTGGATTTTATTAAAATTATTTGTTTCCTCTACAAAAGGCACTCTTTGAAAATGAGAAAACAAGACTGGGAGAAATATTTGCAAAGTATTTATTTGACAAGGTACATCATTATACTGAAAAATGTAAAGAACTTACAGAATCTAATGCAGAAAAATATCAACCCCATTTATTATTATTTTTTGCAATATGCCTCTCTACCTCACTGCTTTCAACACCAGGTCCTATTGCTTTTATGCTCTCAAATTGACTCCCTTTCCACAGTATCTCTTATCCACCTCCTACTTCCCCTTTGGCAACGCTGTATTTTTCTGAGTCTGGTTCATTTGCTTTATTTCTATTCCACAAATGAGTGGTGTGGTCATACTTTTTCACTTTCTGACTTTAAGCAGTTATTTATTTTTATTTATTTTAATTTTTTTATTATATTAGTTTATTTTTGATTAAGTCACTGTAATTTATGAAGTTGTACATAAAGAGCTCCAGGCATAGCATAATATGTGCCGGCACCAATCCCACCACCAGTGTCAACTTCCCTCCATCAGTGTCCCCAGGTTCTCTCCCACCCTCCAGCCTTGCCTTCTCAGCAGGCACATTTTATTTATTTATTTATTTACTTACTTACTTGTTTATTTAATAGTGAATCACCGTGAGGTACAGTTATAGACTTACAGACTTTCGTGTCTGCACTTCAGTCATACAATGATCGAGTTCCCATCCCTCCACCAGTGCCCCTTCTCCACCACCCATGATCCCAGTATCCCTCCCACTACCCCTACCCTGCCCCCTCCCCACCCCATCTTTGTGGCAGGGCATTTCCTTTTGTTCTCTCTCTCCTTTTGACAACCCCATTTTTTTTTGGGGGGGTCACACCCAGCGATGCTCAGGGGTTATTCCTGTCTTTGCACTCAGGAATTACTCCTTGCGGTGCTTGGGGGACTATATGGGATGCCGGGGATCGAACCCTGGTCAGCCTGGTGCAAGGCAAACGCCCTACCCGCTATGCTATCGCTCCGGCCCCAACAACCCCATTTTTTAAACGAACAAAAAATACCAAAGATTCATGACCAAAGAATATAACTGACAAATAATTACATTTTTAAAAGTTCAGCAACATTCGTCTTTAACTATAGTGTAGTAACTTTTATATATTTAATAGAATTTTTTAAAACTCCAGGAGCCAGAGAGATAATACAGTGGTAGTACAGTGGGTAGTTTCAATCTCCAGCATCCCATATGGTCTCCTGAACATTGACAGGAGTAATTTCTGAGTTTAAGTCAGGAGTAAAGGGTAACTCCTGAGCATCTCCTGGTTTGACCCAAAAAAACAAAAATAAAAACCCTTCACTATTAAGTAAAGCTTGACCACAGCTTTCATACATTGCAAGTAGTCATGCAAAATAAGTCATTTTTGAAGACAGTCTTATAACTTATAGAGTTAAATACACATTTAGTGTATGTTACAGCAATTTCTTAAAAAACTGGGCTAGAATTCTGAAGTTCCTAGCTAGCCTGCAAAGGCTTCATATTCTACAATACTGACATCCCAGTAGGAACAAACTAAAGTAGATGGGAAAGTAACATAAAAGCCAACTAAGCTCAATAAACAAAAACTTTAAAGCAGACGACTCAACTATCAACAACAGCTTAGTAAACCCTCATGTGAGGACTTTCATGCCCCCATGGTGAGATGTAACAATTTTTACGAATTTTCTTTTACTGGAGTATTTTTTGATAATCCCATCTAGTTGTAACAAGCACTATACATGATTTTATGCCTGCTAAGGGGGCAGGCTTGGAGGGTGGTTGGGAAAATGGGGACAGTGGTGGAGGCAAGGTCAAGGTGATGGTGGCATACTGAATGCCTGTCACAAATAACAACTTTGTAAACCATGGTGTTTAAATAAAGGGTCAGGGAGAACTTAGGCTAGAGAGAGTACTTTTAAATTCACTTAAAAGCTTTATATGAATATTTATAATGGTTTTATTAATAACAACCTAAACTTTGAAACAATCCAAATGTCAGTAGATGAACAAACAAATGGATACTTTGTTACAAAGGAAAACTATTCAGCAATTAAAAAAAGATAAATTGCAAGTAACCACAATACAGCTGGTTCTCATGAATTACACTAAGTGACAGAAGTCAAATAAAAGCCAACATACTTTACAATTCTACTTATGTGAGAAATCTCTTGAAACAAACCAGTAGAGGGTGTGGTGGGAAGGTGTGGGAATGAATGAATTTGGCGGTCCAAAGAATCGTCCTGTTTTTGTGATGGTGACTGTGTGTCTGAATTAATTATTTTAACACATAGAGGGATATACTCAAAAAGAGAATTTACTTGTAGATACATTTCATGTGAATTTTTAAAAAACTGCAAAAATTATAGTGTACAGTTGTGAAGAGGCCATGAAACCCAGAAATCCAGACACTGGGTGATTAAAACACACACACACACACACACACACACACACACGATTATTATGAAGTACTGATCTGAACTGCAATTCATCCCTTTCACCTTTTACAAAATTAACTCAAATTAGGACAAAAGTCCTAACAGAATCAGGACAAAAGTCACCAGAAACAAATCTAAAACTCAAGCCACTGACTTGGTGAATATAGATTTTTAGTCTCTATACACAGATGGAGATCCCTAATACAAAGAATGCCTGCAAATTAATATGAAAAAAGAAATAAATGATATTCAGACAACAAAGTACATGAAATGCAAGGAAACAGAACAGGGAGTTTACACAGAGAATCAAAACGTTCAATAAACATGAGAAAATTCACAGCCTTATTGTCACTCAGTGAGCTGCGAGCTAAAGTGATACTATCTCATCATTCTCAGCTGTCAGCTGGGCAAAGGTTTTAAAGATGATTAAAAGCCAACATTAGCGAAGATGTGAAGCGACAGGTACCCTGTCGAGTTCTGGGGAGAGCTTTGTGTAAACATTTGTTTACCTAGATCAGTCACAGCCAAAGAAAACTGTAACATATACCTAGACTCTGCCATTTCATTTCTGGGTATTAATACTATAGAAATAGTTGCATGGCTATCTCAAGTTGTATACAAAAATATGTGTGTGTGCATTTTATTTTTTTAATGATGGTATTGTTTGTAGTGAAAAAAACAGGAAAAATTTAAACCTTTATTAGCTAAAGAATGATCAAACAAACTAGATAAATCCCTATCATGGGCTACTATGACCCATTTTACATATATAAATACTCAGGTAGTATTGCATTCATTTCTCATAAAGAAGCAAGTTAAAGCAATCCACACCGATCCTATTTGGTTTTGGAAATCTACCAATCTGCTCATAAAACTCACACTTGCTTAGTAAGGAATAGGTTCTGCGTAGGTATACACCACGGTGAGGCAGCTGTTGATCAGGGTGATTTGCCACGAGATCAGGGCTGTCCACTTTTAAAATCTTTTAATTTTACTACTTTAATCTTATTTGAAAATTTAAGATGCAAGTATGTTTGCTTCATTTAACAATAAAGCTGATAGTTTTATTGAACTATAGAAGCAAAATAGTTCAAAATATAAACAAAATAGTTCAGAAGTACCTTATCTTGAAAAATAAGTTAACTCTGCCAGATAATGAAGGGGGAAAGTAAATTTTATTACTCTACTAAGGAAAATAGACAAAGAAAAAGAGGTGGAGTAGGAGTAACACGGACGGTGGTGGTGGGGTCTCATGCACGTTGGTGGATGTGGGGGTGCAGTGTTGTGAATGTTAACGGTTAACACTCAGAATCATGTTAACAGTTTTTTGGGTCACACCTGGTGGTGCATAGGGGTTACTCCTGGATCTGCACTCAGGAATCCCCCCTGGTGGTGCTCAAGGGACCATACGGGATGCTGGGAATCGAACCCGGGTTGGCGGCATGCAAGGTAAATGCCCTACCCGCTGTGCTATTGCTCCAGCCCCATGTTAACATTTTGACACTACTGACCATGTCATCTAAATTATAATAAAAATTAAAATAGGGCCAAGGAGATAGTACAACAGGTAGGGCCCTTGCCTCGCACGTGGCTAGTAATGAACCCTATTTATTCCTAAGTGCAGGGCCAGGAATAAACCCTGGCCACTGCTGGGTGTGGGTCAAAATCCCCCCTCCCCAAATAGAATAAAAACAGAATGTATAACATGAATTAACAGAACAAAGACTAGACTTAATTTTTATCATAGAAGTAAATGACTTTTAGATCCTATTCAAAAGTAAAAAGGCTCTTTTACTAGGTAAAAAAAATACATAGCAATCCGCTGTTAATATATGTATATATGTATATGTATACACATACACACACTGTGTATAGAAGCTGTGCAGAGAAGCGATAAAGGAAGACCTCAAAGAGAGAAGAGCAGCAGTGTTGGCCGATGTGGCAGAAGTCAGAAAAAGTATTCGTGACACCTGCCTGTCCTTCTCCAACTATAAGACCAAGATGACTACTCTCTGATGTCCTGATGGACCTATCACATCTTCCAGAAGGGCAATGGAAAGGTTATCCACAACTTCTACTCGGATCTCTTTGATAGCCAAGTCCACCTGCCCACATACCAAATTCCAAGGGATATATTGTTCTCAGCATTCTCCCTTCTGAAATCTGACACGCCATTTCATTGGTAAAGAAGCATACGACACCGAGTCCAGACAAGGTCAGACCGGAACACCTGAAGAATCTGTCACCAGTACTCGTCAATACACTGGCTTGGCTCTTCACACGCTACCTGTCAAGATGCAAGGTTACGTCCCAATGGAAAACCAGCAGGACCATTATGTTGTATAAGAAGGGAGATATCCACGACATCAGCAACTATCGCCCGATCTGCCTGTTGTCCGTCGTCTACAAGTTGTTCACTTGAGTCAGCCTAAATAGGATTGGCAGAACAATAGACGAAGGACAACCATGCAAGCAAGCCGGGTTCTGAAAGGATTCAGCACGATAGACCATATCCACAAGGTGACCAAGCTCACTGACGTCTCTTGAGAGTTCAAGATGCCACTCTGTCTGATGTTCATTGATTTAAAGAAGGCCTTTGATTCTGCTGGGACTGAAGTGGTCATCAGAGCCCTAGCCAAACAGGGCGTTCAAACTCACTGCATCAAGATCCTCTGTGAGCTGTATTATGGATTCACCACCAGGATCTCACCATTCTACAAGGAAGTGATCATTGATGTAAATAGAGGGGTTCAGCAGGGTGACACCATTTCACCAAAACTCTTCAGTGTCACCCTCGAGAACGTCATATGACGACTGGAATGGGAAGGAATGGGAGTGAAGATAGATGGTCGGCAACTACATCACTCTGCTTCTCTGATGACATCGTTCTAATAACACCAAACATTAGCCAAGCCACACAAATGCTGGCTGACTTCAACTGCGAGTGTGGAAAGGTCAGACTGCAGCTAAATCTCATGAAGACAATGTTCATGAAAAATAAACTAATCCTTGACATTCCATTTGCTCTCAATGGAATGTAAAATCTCCGAATGCAGCAGCTATGTGTACCTGGGTAGAGAACTCAACATGAGGAATGACTTGGTGCCAGAACTGCGCAGGAGGAAGAGAGCAGCATGGAACGCCTTCAATAGCATCGAAGAAGTGGTTAAGAGGACAAAGAACCTCCAGCTCTGGGCACATCTTTTCGACTCCACTGTTCTTCCTGCACTAACATATGCCTCAGAGACCTGGGCCCTATGCAAACAGGATGAGAACACTATTTGGGTATCCCAAAGAGGAATTTAAAGAGCTATGCTTGGAGTATCACGTTCCACTCAAGTGAGAGAAGGAATCCGGAGTTCTGACTTCCGTTGATGATCAAGAATCAAGGGCGCTGTCTTGTTTGCCAAGGCATCAAAACTCAGATGGGCTGGACACATAATGCGATTCAGAGACGACCACTGGACTAGAGCTGTTACCAACTGGATTCCACGGGACGTCAAAAGACCACAGGGTCGCTCACCTACAAGATGGTCAGACTTCTTCACCAAGAACCTGAATAAATGGTTTGAAGCTCTTTCTGTTCCTGGAGCGAGCAGACACCACTGGGTTATACTAGCACTCGACAGTGACGAATGGAGACATTATTGGCACCCGATCGAGCAAATCGATGAATAACGGGATGACAAGTGATACAAGTGATATATAAAACACAAAATGGAAATGAAATAACTGGAGAAGACCAGTCCTGAGTCACAGCCAGAACCACGAGGCCAGAACCACAGTCAGAGCGACTTTGCCAAAAACAAGGAAAATCAAACTTTGTAATAGGGGCAGAATCTTCTAATACATAGTGTACTATATACCTGGGCTGGAGCGATAGCACAGCGGTTGGGCGTTCGCCTTTCACGTGGCCGACCCAAGTTCGATTCCTCCGCCCCTCTCAGGGAGCCTGGCAAGCTACCGAGAGTATCGTGCCCCCACGGCAGAGCCTGGCAAGCTACCCGTGCATACTGGATATGCCAAAAACAGTAACAATAAGTCTCTCAATGAGAGACGTTACTGGTGCCCGCTCGAACAAATCAATGAGCAACGGGATGACAGTGGCATTGACAGTGTCTATATATCTATCAGGGGCAGGATTAACTGGAATGAAATAGTGGTAGTTTGTGCATACAGGGAGAAAATGGCTACATTCTAGTAGAGTTTTGATGTATAAACTATAGAGAGACTAGAACCTTTTTAGTTCTCCATCAGTGACTTTAGTGAATTGTGAACTGGTGTTTCTTAGAGCTGAGCTTCCACCAGAAGTACTTTGTGGGCTTATGACAATATTAATTGCTGGCCCCACCCCCTGACTTTCTGCCTTGGCAGGTGGGAGTGAGGTCTTAGAATGAGTTATGTCGTTTCTTTTAGTTTTGGTTTGGTGTTGGGGTCACACCAGTGTGCTCCAGGGCTGCTCCTAGCTCAGGGCTTAGGGATGCTGTTGCAGCAGTAGTCAGGGTATCACGTGGGCTGGGGATACCCTGTGTCCCCTGCATCTAAAGCACATGCACAGCCCAGTAAGTTCCCTCTCTCTGACCCAGAAAAAGCCATTGTCACTGTCACCCCATTGCTCATCGATTTGCTCGAGCGGGCACCAATAACATCTCCATTGTGAGAATTCTTGTTTCTGGCATATCGAATACGCCATGGGGAGCTTGCCAGGCTCTGCCGTGCGGGCGGGATACTCTCGGTAGCTTGCCGGGCTTGCTGAGAGGGGCGGAGGAATAAATTCTTCTTTTGAGAGGGTGGTTTGAGACCACACCTGGCAGTGCTCAGGAGCTACTCCTGGCTCTGCTGAGGAGTGACCCTGGGTGCAGGGGACCTATTTCTGGTACCAGGGACTTGAGCCAGGATGGGCCGCATGCAAGGCAAACACCTTAGGCCCTGTATTCTCTCAGAATGAAAATTTCTAAGTTCCCAGGTGGATGCTAATATTTGATGCTGCTGCTAAGGACCCACACAGAACTTTCTTTACACCCCGACAGGCAGGTGAGTGAGTGAAAGGAGGAGCTCAAGGGCTCCTTTTTTTTATTGTTTGTGGGCCACACTCAGCGGTGCTCAGGCTTACTCCTGGCTCTAAGAGCTCAGGGGTCACTCCTGGAGGTGCTTGGGGGCCCATAGAAGGTGCTGGGGACCAAACTTGCATTAGCCACACGCAAGGCACACGCCCTACCTGCTGTACCAGCACTCCAGCTCCAAAAGGTCCTTTCTTGATTCCAGACCCCTGGCGTCTACAGAGTGAGGGTCTTCCTGAGGCTGGAGTGTGAGTTAGATCATGGATAGTTTTGATACTGAACTGGAGACGGACTGGCCGCCCCCCCCCCCCCCGACAGCCTCAGAGGTGCCTGCCCCCGTCCCTGAAGACGTAAGAACAGATCCTCCATTTGACCAGCCCTGTAGAGCCACGGATGTAGAGGGAGGGCACAAATGAAAGGCACATCCACTACATTTTTCATAAAATTGGTCTAAGCCCTTCCAACATCCTAGGGTGATTCCAGAGACCTCTTCTGGGAGTCCCAAGCATTTTAGGGGCTCCTTTCTCAGCCCCCTCAGGGTCTGAGCCTGTCTTCATGGAGCTCACCCTTTCGGTGGCTGATCCCTTCCTTCTACCCAACAGGAGAGGAGGGGCGAGGGCCTGGCCCCTCTCTTTACCCCCCAGACACCTCTCTCCCCTCTCGGGGGAAGTGAGGTGCAGCTGGGTGAGGGAACCTCTTGGCGGTGACCCTCTTTCAGGGCCAGAGGATCCCAGTGCTTCGAGGAGCCACCTCTCCGACAGGGGGGTTGCTGAAGTGACCGGCTGGATCTGGAGGGCAGAGGCCATCTATGGAGCTCAGTCGCCCGTCCTGCTGCTAGATCCCAGTGCTGGGGCATTCCCGGCAGCTCCGGGGTCTGGTCCCCAAATCCCAACCAGTGTCGCCATCCCTGGGAAGAAAGAGACCCCAGGTCGAGGCTCGCCTATGGAAAGGGCTCCTGTCATAGCAAGACAACTTTATATGGGGTATTGGACAGATTCCAGTTGTTTTGGCTTCAGAGTTGCACCCAGCAGGACTCAGGGGTCACTCCTGGAGATGCGGAGGGGCCAGGAGGTGCTGGGGATGGAAGCTGGGTCCCCCTGTGGACAGCCTGCACGCAGCCCTGTGAGCTCTCTCCCTGGACCATGGGTGGCTCTAAAAAAAAGGCCTTTTGACCCTCTGTCCACATGTCCTTAGGGCCACTGGACACCTCCATCTTTCTCTCCATCCTCCACCTCTCTGTTCCTCCTTCGCTCACCAGTTCTTCTGCGACTCTCGCCCGGGGATGCTGGGCATCCTTCTCCTCCCTCACGTCTTCTCCAGGAGGCAGTTCCCACCCCTAGGAATTCGGGGACCTCCTGTTCCAACATTTCCTACCCTGCCCTGACTCTGCAGTGACTGGATGCTGCCAGGGGTCCACGTTACCGAAGACGCCTCCCGCACGAGAGCAGCAGGAGTGCTCGGGAACCATGCATTCCTCCCCACGGACAGGGGTCACAGCTGATGTCCCGCTGTGCCCTCTCTCCAGATGGGATGCTCCGTGACTCCTACCCCAGAGAGGTTTGGGGAAGCCCGTGGGAGGGGGCAGGCTGGTCTGGCCCAGGGAGAGACCTGGACTGACTCACTCTGGGCCCCCCACTGTCTTTGTTAGAGGTTTTCAGGGACCCGGGGCTTGTGGGTACTGGCGTGAAGGGTGCCACACACGGCAGGGATGATCCTGGTGACTGGAGTTCCACCTGATGCCTGTGAGTCCCACCGGAGAAATGGCCTGGGGTGAACAGGAGGGGAAACTATCCCCAAGGGGATGGGGGAGAGGGCAATTGAATCCCCGTTTGCCTCAAATCACAGTAGATGAGTCCCAAGGTGGCCAGTGGACGCCACCCGCGTGTCCTCTGTCTAACCGCATCACCCCTGCCCTTGCCTCCCCCACAGAGCCCCAGAACTCATCACCCTCCGATCTGTCCTTAAACTCTGCTCCCCTCTGGACTGGAAGCTCTGGAGTGGCAGGGGAGGGGGAGTGAGGGGGGCGGGGGAAGGGGTGGGGAGGGGGGAGGGCTGCCCTCTTCATCCTGTCATTGCAGCGCTGTCCAGCACAGCAGGTGCACAACGGACTTTTGCTGATGGAAGGGACACGGGATCCCGGTTCCTTAACTTCTCTGGAAGCCTGGGGGGGGGGCGGGATAGGACAGTGGAAGGAAGGGGCCTCTCGAACACTGGTGGGGGGGGGAAGCGGGCATGTTGGTGGTGGGGGTGGTGTTGGGTCCGTGCACGAATCGGTCGTTCACTGTCAAGCCCGGGGCTTCAGTGAACACGGTGAGAAGAAACCCAGAGCTCTCTGGAGAAGAGCCCCGCGAAGCCTCCATTCCTAAGTGTGACCGGACGGCACTTGTGGGTCTCTCCAGACTGAATACAGAACCAGAGGTCACCTGGCTTTGGGTCCAGGATTAGGAGGGGCGGCACATCCGGGCACGCTGCTCCTCAGCCTGGGGCCGACCTGGTACCCGGTGATGACTGGAGCGGAGGGAACAGCAAGAAAATCACTCCCGAGTCTCCGTTCATGGTGGCTTGGGACACACATGTGAGCACCCCCCTCCTTCAAACCCCCCCCCCCCCAACTGTGCAGTCGCAGCTGTGCCAGGAACGTGTGGTTGACATTTTCCCATGTAGTTTGTTGAAAGCGTCTCTGGGGCTGGGGTTGGCGGCTGGAGTGTCAGTACAGCAGGGAGGGCGTGTGCCTTGCCTGCGGGCCACTGGCCTTTGATCCCCAGCGTCGCATATGGTTCCCTGAGCACCACCAAGACTAATTCCTGAGGGTAAAGCCAGGACTAAGCCCTAAGCACCACCAAGTGTGGCCGCCAAAAATAAATAAATTAATTAAAAAAAAAAGAGTCTATGGGTAACTGTTGAATATTTTTCATGTTCGCTGCGGACCAAATGGTTTACATGAACTGCCTCACTTCATCCTCAGCATCCCAGGCGCCCCCGGTGGTCGCCCCCATTCTGCCCCTGGAAAGGTTGAGTCATTTAGTCGAGATCACACAGACCGGCAGTGTGGGGAAGGGAGGGGGGCGCTGGGACTGGCCCCTGGCAGTCACTTCCAAGCGTCTCACTCCCCGAGCAGCTCCAGCCCAGCGCTGCCTGCCTTTCTGCTCTGGACACGCCCGGGCGGACGTAGCCCCCCACCCCCACTTTCTCTTTTTAGCCCCACAGACCAGTCACGTCTTCTCCTGGGGGCGCCCTGCCCACCTGGAACGGACTGTCCTCCACACGTGACCGTCTAAACAACTGTCCCCTGTGAAAGCAGCTCCCAGGAATTCTCAGAACCAGGTCACGTTTTAAAGGCTCCTGTAAGAGGTCTGCATGGAAACCTTCTTCTGTCAGTCGGAGGGGTCTACGGAGACGCTCTGCGCACATTTTGTTTCCTGCACTTAGAAATTTGCTAATTAGCTGTTTTGAAAACGGCACGTGATTTAAAGGAGACGCCCACCTTTTAAAAATATAGCTACACACCTTGACCGATGAGAACAGAGCTGGCCAGAGAGAGGGAGATGGGCTGAGACCTGAGCGTCCTCTCTGTCTGCAGAGGCAAGGCAGGGCAGAAGGTAGAATTTGATAGCCAATAAAACTACTTTTGATCTGTGTCGGACCTAGTGAGCAGATGGATATTAAGTATAATGGGTTTGGGTAAGGTGGGATATCTGATCAGAGAACAGACATGTCACCGTTGGGAATGATTTAAATCCGTACCATCCCACCCCCACCCTGTGGATCGACAATGCTTTCTGAAGGGCTTCTCAGATTTGAACCATTTTAGAAAAAAAAAAAAAACAAAAAAAAAAAACAAAAATCACGCAGCAGCACCAAGAATAGTCTTAGTGGGGATATAATGCCCTCTAGTGGCGATAAAAGGAGGCGTGTGCATTTTCTTATTTGTGGATCTATTGTTTCATCATTCAGTCACCGCTTGGAGAGGACCGGCTATATGTTATTAGACGCTATTAGGCACAGATTAGGGACAGATAAAACAGATAAAATAAAAATACAGGCCTGTTACGCACAGGAAAAAGAGAGTATTTCTTGTAAAAGGATCACAAGGAATAAAGAAAGTCAAAGAATTGTGATATACCATACCTGTAATAATAAAAGGAACCATGCAAATCCACTAGCCGTGATCGGAAGGAATCTTTAAGAGAAAGATTCCTGAGGATAAAACAAAATGAATCTAAGATCCCGGGAAGTGGAAGAGTGAAGGTCCAGAGCTAGATTCATAGTACTCCCTCACACACAAAGATATGATCTAAGTTGTTAGAAAGATAAATGATGCTTTTTCTTTCTTGCAATATTTACTGTTGACAATTTAAGAACTCAGAAGAGCTACAAAGAATGACCACTGTATCATCAAACACATTGACAATTTTTTTTTTGTATCACAAGTTCCCCGCCCCCCCCAAAAAATCCCATTGGTAATAGAATAATTTCAGGAGAGTTTTTATCTTTATAATGGTAAATTGTTTTTCCATGTAGAAATATTATAAGTCACATCATTTCTTTGATTCATATTCTATATTCCCTTGATTAAATGTTATAATCTTTATAAAATTCCAATTTTTAAATAGGGATTATTCTCAGGTATTATGTACTCCCAATACACTGGCAATCAGTATTCTCAACTCATTATTTTTGGACTAGGACAATTACAGAAATGCAACTGAATTTTCATTATTTTGGAGAACTGCCGGATGTCTGAATAATAACCTTTTCTTTAACTTGATTACCTTGGATTTCTCTGTGAACAGTTACATCAGAAATGATCGTTTTACCCACCTTTCCAATAACTAGAACTCTTTTTTTTTCCTTCTGGCATTGGTAGAAGGAAATAGGGGACCTTACGTTGTCCTTGATTCTATTCTTGTTTGCCCCAAAGTACCTGATGGATGTTATAGGCCCCTGTTACATATGTGTAAAGTATCTGGTGGTGTACTTTATTTCTTGGGAGCTCTTTAACAAGATTATTTAGGCCTCTGGGTCTTCTGTTAATTGAATGGTTCGTTTCTTGGTTTCTGGCTTTGTTTTCCATTTTCTTTATTGTGTGACCACATGACATAAAATTCACCACTTTAACCATTTCTAAGTGCGCGGCTTGGTGGTATTAACTACATCCATAATGTGGACAGTCACCCTCGTCCTACATCTCCATAACTCTTTGTTCATCTCAAAGAACGGAAATTCTGTGTCCACCAAGCTATAACTCTCCGTCTCCAGCAACCACAATTCCACCTTCTGTCTCTGTGAGTCTGACCACTCCCAGAAGCATGAAACTGTCCTTCTCCTGAGTGCAATCACCCAGACTTTGTCTTTTTGGTATCTGCCTTATGTCGCTTGGCATAATGTCCTCAAGGTTCGACAGCAACTGTAGCAGGTTTAAAGGCTGGTCTCGTGTCCCACTGTGTGTGGGGGGGTCACATCTGATCAGCCCCCATCTCCCTTTTTCTCTGTCTCTCTGTTAGGGAGGCGGCTCGGGGCCACCTCACGCACGTGTCACAGCAGCAGCGGGCCCCACCTTTCACTCTGTGAACTCACAATAGTTCCCAATTCCAGCGACAAGGTGGCGGTTGGGAAGCAGGGAGGAGGGTGGCAGGCCAGCCTCAGAGAGGCCTCAGGGCTGGGGACAGACCTCTGTGTGGGCTTTTGATTTTCTGGGACATAGTGGCATCTTTGGGGTGTGATCCTAAGGAGGTGCAGACACAACCTTACATCCCCCCCCTTTTTAAAGAGTATTACGGTCTTAAAGGTTAAAATTAGAATTAGAACCCCAAATTAGAACCCAGAATTAGAACCTTCTTAAAATTAGAACCCAAAAAGACAATACGAAAGATCAATGAAACCAAGACTAAACAGCTGGTTCTTTGAAAAGAACAAGACTCACTACAAAAGAAAGACAGAAAAGCATAAGTTGAATCAGAAGTTCAAGAGAGGGGCCAGAGCTACAGCGGGCAGGGCATTTGCCTTGCACAGGGCTAACCTGGTTCAATCCCTGGCATCCCATACGATCCCCCAAACCTGCCTGCCATGCAGGGGTCTGCCCACGTTTTAGCCGTGGAAAACCATGCTACTGTGAGTGTGCATCTTGTCTATCTCTCCGGAGACCCTGTGTTCAATGCCTTTGGGCAGTATTAACACAAAGTGGAACTGCAGGTCAGATGAGATGCTAGTTCTGATTTGTTGTTGTTTTGGTGCCACACCCGGCGATGCTCAGAGGTGACTCCTGGCCCTGCACTCAGGAATTACTCCTGGTGGTGCTGGGTTTGGGGGTGGGGGAAGGGCATAAGGGATACCAAGGATTGAGTCCAGGTCGGCTGCATGCAAGGTAAGTGCTTGCCCACTATACTATATTTTTTTTATATTTTTTGCTTTTTGGGTCACACCTGGCCACGCACAGGAGTTACTCCTGGCTCTGCACTCCGGAATTACTCCTGGCGGTGCTCAGGCGACCATATGGAATGCTGGGATTCGAACCCGGGTTGGCTGCATGCAAGGCAAACGCCCTACCCGCTGTGCTATCACTCCAGCCCCCCCCCCCCCCACTATACTATATTATTGCTCTGGCCCCAGTCATTTTGGTTTTTTGAGGAACCACCATACTGTTCTCCACAGTGACTGAAGCATCTTTCACTCGTACCAGTGGTGTGAAAGGGTTCCGGTTTCTTCATATCCTTGCTAACAGTACTCCCCACCCCACGTTTATTTTAAATAGCCACCTTAGTAAGAGGAGGTTCTTACTGTAGCTTTGATTTGCAGTTCCTTGATGGTTAGTGATGTTGGGCATCTTTTCCTGTGCTTATGGGTCACGTGTGATTCTCTTTGGAGGTATGTCTCAAGTCCCTCACCCATTTGAAAATTAATTGGATTTTTGGCTTTGTTTTGGTTTCCTCACAATATTTTAGACTCTGCTGCAATAAGCATACTAACATTGTCTTTAATAAATTTTGATTAAATTTTATGTACAGTGTGGGGTAGTGGTCGGTTTTATCTTCCTGCAATGTCACTTACCAGTTTTTCGGGCACTCTTCATCCAGAGACTTTCCTACCTCCACTTTATGCTCTTGACTGCTTTGCCATAAGTTAACTGCCCGTTTATCTGAGGGTTTATGTGCTCTCCACCCTATTTCACTGCTCTAAGAGTCTGCTTTTATGCTAGTACCAGATGTTCTGATTATTTTAGCTTTATAATGTAAGTTGAAGTCAGAAAATGCAACGTATCCCATCTTCTTTTGTTTTCCCACAATTGCCTTGGCTACTCAGGGGGTTTCCTGGTTCCATACAAATTTTAGTAATGCCTGTTCTCTGTCCTTAAAAAATGCCATTATGGGGACTATAGTGAATCTGTGTAATGCTTTGGAGAAGATTTTGTAATGTGATTTCTTCTAATCCGTGAACATTTTTTTTTTCCTTAAGCAGCTTCTAAACAGGAGCTGTTAGGAAGAATTCTAGTTTTCTTGTTGCTTTGGAAATAATTTAAAAGGACAGTTAACAGTTCCTCATTAATGTTTTGGAAAGACTCACTATTGAACCCACCTGGACCTTGGCTTTTGTTTTGCAGGGAAGATTTTTAATTACTGCTTCAATCTTCAGGCTAGTCCCCTGGTCCACTCAGGTTTCCTGCTCTCTCAAGTCTCGGGAAGTTGTATGATTGTTCTGTGGCTTTTTAATTTGTTCTGTATTTTGGGCTACAGCCATAGATGCTCAGGGTTTACTCCTGGTTCTGCACTCAGGGATCACTTGTGGTGGGCTCAGGGGATCACCTGGAGTGCCAGGGATCCAGCCTGGGCTGACTGTGTGCAAGGCAAGAGCGCTACCCACTGGACTATCACTACAGCCCCATTATTTTTGAAAATTGATCCACTTCTAGGTTTTCCAATTTACTAGCATGAAGTTGGTTGATCATAATAATCCTTTATGGTCTCATATTTCCATGGTGTCTGTTGTAACTTCTCTTTCACTTACGATACAACTTATTAGTATTATCTCCATTGTTTTCTTCATGAATCTAGCCAAGAATTTTGTCTTGCTCATTTGACTCTTTGTTCTTCATTTTTTTTTTTTTGGTCAGGTGGGAACACATTCCCAGTGATCACTCGGGGCTTGCTCCTTACAGTGCTCAGGGGTTCATGCAGTGCCAGGGTTCAAACTTGGGGCTCCTGCATGCAAATGCTCTAGCCCTTTGCATCATCTCCCTGGCTCCTGAATTTAAAAGAAAAATCATTTATAGCCTTTATTATGCTCTAATTCTTACATTTCCTTCTATTTGTTTTAGGCTATTTTCGTCGTGTTGTTGTTCCTGCTTGAGGTATTTAAGATGCTCGATTATTTATTTGACCCTTTTCTTGCTTTCTGATGTAAGCCTGTATTGCTATGAGCTTCTCGGTATAGCTTTTGCTGCCCCGTGTGTTGTTTGTTTTCCAGCCTTGTTCTGACAGCTCATGTCTTCCTTCTCATTTGCTTCCAGGAATCTTATTTCCCCTTTTAATTTCCTCTTTGACCCAATAGTATGTTTCATTGCCATTATTTTCAAATTCTTTTATGATTTTTATTTATTTTTTAATCTTTAGAGTATTGTGATATGAAAAGATTCTAGTAAGACTTCTGTCTTCATGGCTGTATGGACACTTGCTTTAGTGTCCCAGCATGTGGACCCTCCAGGAGGATGCCTCATGGATACAGAAGGAGAATGGGACTTTCGCTCAGCTCTTCCTATTGCTCCCTTCATGTTACTGTTTCTTACTGGTCTTCTTTTTCTGGCTGATCTACCAGTGGTAAAAGGCATGCCAGAGTCCCCTACTATGACAGTACCGCAGTTGGTACCTTTCCTTGGGTCTGTCAGCAGTTCCTTTATGCATTCTGATGCTCCTTCATTGGTGCATCTGTGTTTGACAATATTTCTGATAGGTTGATCATTTGATCACTGTATAATGCCCAGCTCTCATATGACCTCTTTTAGTTTTAAGTTTATCTGATTTAAGTATAATTATTTGCTATTCCTAAGCTACCATTTGTCTATTTGTTTGTTTTCCAGCCTTGTACTTTGAGCCCATAATTATCATGGAAGTTCAAGGCATCTATTGGATGAGCGAGTTCATTATCATTGATGTTTAGTGAAATTAATGAATTTATTGCCCTCTTTTCTACATGGATTCTTGGTGTTGGTAAAATTGTTTTTGTTTCTTTAACTTTCTCTTATTTTCTTCCCCTATACTTTGATATCTTCCTATTTGTAGTGTTCATGTTCCATTTGCCTCCTGTTTGTATTTCCTAACTTTATTTGTCTTAAAGTTACTGTGCATTTACTTTTGTAATTCTAAATTCATATACCCTATTACATGAAAGCAAATAAGTCTTGAGCTCATTTTATAGGAGACCACATTATTACTCTATTCTTGATCCACAATTTATTTTACATTATTAGTGTCTTACAATAATGCAAGGTTCCGGCCAATGGAAAACCAGCAAGACTGTCCTGTTGTACAAGAAGGGAGACATCCACGACATCGGCAACTATCGCCCGATCTGCCTATTGTCCATTGTCTACAAGTTATTCACTCAAGTCATCCTGAATAGGGTTGGCAGAACACTAGATGAAGGACAACCATGCGAGCAAGCCAGGTTCCGAAAAGGATTCAGCACGACCGACCATATCTACACAGTGACCAAACTCATTGAGGTTTCTCGAGAGTTCAAGATGCCGCTCTGTCTGAAGTTCATTGATTTAAAGAAGGCCTTTGATTCTGTTGAGACTGAAGCAGTCATCGAAGCCCTAGCCAAACGGCATTCAAACTCAATACATCAGTATCCTCTGTGAGCTGTATTATGGATTCACCACCAGGATCTCACCATTCTACAAGGAAGTGATCATCGATGTAAAGAGAGGGGTTTGGCAGGGCAACACCATTTCACCGAAACTCTTCAGTGCCACCCTCGAGAACGTCATGCGGCAACTGAAATGGGAAGGAATCAGAGTGAAGACAGATGGTCGGCAACTACACCACCTCTGCTTCACTGATGATATCGTTCTAATAACACCAAACATTAGCCAAGTGGCACAAATGCTGGCCGACTTTGACCATGAGTGTGGAAAGGCCGGACTACAGCTGAATCTCACGAAGACAATGTTCATGAGAAATGGACTAGTTTGTGACGTTCCATTTGCTCTCAAAGGAACATCTCCGAATGCAGCAGTAATGTGTACCTAGGTTGAGAACTCAGAATCTAGCATGGCAGAGCCTGGCAAGCTACCTGTGGCGTATCTGATATGCCAAAAACAGAAACAATAATGGGCCTCATTCCCCTGACCCTGAACGCGACAGGGATGAATAGAGACGTTACTGGTGCCCGCGTGAGCAAATCGATGAACAATGGGATGACATATTACAGTGATACAGTGTCTTACAACTTACTAATAATTTGCCTTTTTATATTGCTTGCAGATCTGGTTTTGTAGCCATCAATTTCTTTAACCATTGTTTGATGAACTTCCTATCACTCCTCTGAATCTGAGTGATAACCTAGCAGAATGGAGTAGTGTTACTTCAAAGCCTTTTACACATTAGTTATGCCTTACTATTCCTTTCTGGCCTCTAGGGTTTTAATTAATAAACCTCCTGTGAGAATTTGGGGGGCTCCTTTTTATGTAATTCTGCTTCTCTCTTGATGTTTTCAGAATTCTCATATCTTTGGATTTGTCATTCTAATCATGTTGCCGGTGGAAAAGATATCCCCACCAAAAGAACCATGTTCTCACAAATACAGAAGTAGGTCATCTGACTCCTGGTCATATCACCAAGTGCAGCAGGTGACTCAGGAGAAATGAAGAGCAAGGGGGTACAGCCTTCTTTGAGAAGAGGTCTTCCATCTCTTGTCCCACCCATCTTGGTCACCTGGGGAGAAATTCTGGAGTGGGTTCTACTGGTCCAGTCTCGTCTGAGCATCTAAATGCAACATGGAGGATAGTGTTTCACCAGTGCCACCAGGCAGCGGTCAAACTGTGCCTGAAGTTCATCTGATCGGCATAGCCCAGAACTGGTTCCCACTATCCAAGTTCTAAGGGAGGACAGACAGAGAAAGAAAAGGAAGAGGGGAGAGAGAGAGAGAGAGAGAGAGAGAGAGAGAGAGAGAGAGAGAGAGAGAGAGAAGGTGTGCCAAGAGTGCACATCTCAGGTTGAGATGTGGGTCAATCTTCAGAGTTTAGAATGTGCCCCCTTCACAGAGCTGATTGTACAGCAGGACTTTCCCCAGACCTCCCTGCCATGAGTCAGTCTATTGCTAGGGTGTTGTCAAGGAGAAGAGCCATGGATTCTTGATGGTCTTTTTCATCATATTATTGCCATGACCTTTAGGTTCTCCTGGAGCTTACCCTTTCCTGAGGGGCATCACCCTTCTCCAGGTGGTCCTCAGTTTCTGCATCTGAGTGGTGCCTCTGACTACCATCCTTTCTCCAGGTCATTTCAAAGCATTTTGAGATTATAAGATGATCTTTCATCATGCATTTTCTTAAAGTATTTCTTAAAAGAAACTCAAGTGCTCTTTAGTGTCTTCAGGATAGCCTTCAAGGGGGCAGCCTGAAAGCACGATTGGAAGTCTACTAGCCTCCTGTTCTGGGAAATGCTCTTCTGTTTTATCTGGTACTTTCTGAAGATTTCCTTCCTTCTACTTTAGTGCTTTCTCTTATTAGAACATGACTTGTCAAATTGGGTCTCCTTGACTCATTTTGACTTCTCGACTTGGTTTTTCTTTCTAAGTTGCAACCTATAGACCTGCTTTACTTTTGTTTAGAATTCCTTGCCTGAACTTTGAGGGGCTGTATGATGATCTTTTCTTCCAATTCACATTTTAACATTTTAGTGTACTGAATGCTCTTTGATAGTCATTGATGCCCCCATTTTTTTTGGGGGGGGAGTCTGCTCAAGAGTTAAATAGTCCCTAAGTATCTGTAAAAATGCTAGGTGCTCCTTTCCAATTCTAAATTATTCTTCACATTATTAATTTTTTTCTACTGGAGATTTTCCTTTAGTTAATTCTGGTCTTGTTATTCCATATTCTGTTTTTCCCCCTCAAAGTTGGTGATATTGTGGTTCCCCTTTCTCATACCATGCACAAAATTCAAATAAGAATGGATTAAGTACCTTGATATTAAATACCTGAACCCATGGTATTTCATATCCTGAGCAAAACATGGAGCATTTCATGAAATTGACTTTAGAGGCATCTCTGGTGATTCACAACCACTGGCCAAACAAAGGAGAGCCAAGATAAAGAAATGGGACAACAAGCTAAGAAGCTTCCTGCACTGCCAAACAAAGAACGGCCAGCGATCCACGTTCCACCACTGCCACCATGTCACCTCACCTGTCGGCCCTGCTTCAGAGACTCGTGATTAAATCTCAAATGAGATCAACAAGTTGCAAAAATTTCATACACGGATACACGGTGGCTCCCTGGCTGAGACCCCAGGGGCAACCTCAGGAGAGGGACGGGCCAAGTTCCTGCCCTGCTGAAGCTTTGCAGCTGCCCTCACACCCCAACAGCTGGTGCGATGCCTCACGGCTGAGCTCCACAGAGATGCCAAACTGCCAAAATTTTCAGGTGCACCAGTTGCAAAAATGGGGGCAATGGTGGAGGGAAGGTCAAAGTGGTGGTGGGATTGGGGTTGGGATATCAAATGCCTGTAACAAATGCATCATGAACAACTTAGTAAACCATGGTGCTTAAATAAAGTGGTGGGGGTGGGGTGGGGAGAAAGAATAATAAAACAAAAAGACACTCCACAGACTGGGAGAAAGTATTTTTCCACCATTCATCTGACAAAGGGTTTTAATATCCAAGTATTATAAAGCACTGGTAGCACTTAACAAGGAAAAAAAAAAAAGAAGCAAACAATCAACCTCATCAAAAAATGGAGGAAAAGTCAAGCAGAAACTTTCTCAAAAAAGGCATCCAGAAGGCCAATGGGTATATGAAAATATGCCCTGCATCACTTATCACCAGGGAAATGTAAATCAAAACAACAATGAGCTACCACCTTCATCAGTGAGACGGTCTCACATCACAAAAGAACAAACGCAACTGGTGTTGGTGTGGACGTGGGTAATAGGAACTCTCATACGTTGCTGGTAATCAAATGGTCCAACATTTTGGGGAAACAATATGCACACTTCTCAAAAAACTCAGAATTCAGTTTCCATATGACCTGTAATTCCACTTCCTGGCATCTACCCTAAGGGCCAAAAAACTTTATTCAGAAAAGACATTTGCACTTCTGTGTTCATTGTTGCACTATTCTAAATAACCAAAATCTGGAAACAACCCTAGTGTCCAAGAACAGACGACTGAATAAAGAAACTATGGCGCGTATATGCAGTAGTATACGTGACTATAAGGAAAGAGAAAAAACCATGCAATCTGCTACTATATGAATGGATCTGGAGAGTATCATGCTGAGTGAGGTAAGCCAGAAGGAGAGGGTCAGAAGCAGAATAATCTCCCTCATTGCTTGAATATAAAGAAATATAGTAATGAAACAACAAATGTCCAAAGGCAATAGTCCAATTCAGAACTGGTTTTTAGTTGGAAGCTTACCATGGGAGGGGAGGAAACATACCTCCCATGGTTAACTTTGGGGGGAATATAGTATGTTTTTGTATGAAACCCTGCCATTATCAATATGGTAAATCGTGGTGCCTAAACTAAAATGAAAACGAACTATACAGTGTGAAATGTGGAGAAGGACATCCTGCACCTTTATATAATCTCAGTCCAGGCCAAGTATGATATCTTTGTTTTTTGTTTTGAGCCACACCTAGTGATGCTCAGGGCTTAGTCCTGGCTCGGCATCAGGGATCACTCCTGGTGTGGTCAGGGGAACCATATGTGGTGTCATGAATTTACCACAGATTGGCCGAGTGCAAGGCAAGCACCCTACCTGCAAGGCAAAAACTTCAGTGATATTTTTAACAGAATTATATTTTTGTGGTAGTCGTCAGGGGGATTTTAAAAATGGGGTGAATAAGAACTCACAGAGTGAGATAACACACTCATACCATACTATCAATTTACATGTGGCCCATTTTTTTTTTGTATCCAGGATAATTTTAAATTGTAATTCCCCTGACTAGTTAATTAGATTCAGGTAACTCTGTTTATATCTGAAAGGGCTTTAGGAAGCACAAACCTACAATTACCCTGTAACTGGATGCATTACTTACAATAAAAATATAGATGAGCTGGTAATCCTTATTTTAGTTGTGAAACAGAAAAAGATCTAAAATGATTTTAACCTAATTGGGTGAGTGAAATTGGACGCATGCCAAGGTTTTAGATCTGTGCAGATGAGACTATGGGGAGAAACACTCCAGCCTTTTAGATACAAATCTCCCGATAGAGTACATGATTAAATTCTCACATTGGTGTGGACTTTTGTAACCAGTGACTGTGTGTGTAGATGAATTCGTTTTATAATTATTGTTTGCTCTGTATGTATTCTTCAGGGTATTAAAGCTTTTACAAAAATCTTATCTATTAGATACGTGCAAATTTTTGGTTGTAGTCAAAATGTAAATGTCCTTTAGAACACGTTCATTCATTTGTATTTATTTTGGGGTCTGGGGACTACATCTGTTGGTGCAGGGGCTGGGGGGGTGGGCCCTTCCTGGCCCATTGCTGGGGGCTTGATCCTGTGATGCTCAGGGGACTGTGTGACTAGAGGGACTGACCCCAGGGCCCCTGCATGCAAAGCTCATGCAAAACTCCAGGGCTCCTGCATGCTCCACCCTACAGAATTATCTCCCTGGCCTTGTTTTTTTTTTTGGTTACTAAATGAATCTGTTGATCAGGTAATTGGCCAGATTTTGCAGCTGGATGACTATTAGATCAAGTGGTCTCTCTCAATCTTTCCTAACCACATCTCACTTTGAACTTCTTTCCTTCCTATGACGTCATCACCCCCACCTGACTGGCCCCCTAGCCTCACTCCACGGCCTCCCACTTCTGCGATTTCCACTTTTGAATATCCTGGGAGCCCACAGGTCCATATGATTCCTTGTTGAGGAACACTAAGATAAAACTTAAGATAAATTGCTGTCCCCCCGCCCCCCACCCATCTCTGCCTATTCTACTTTGAAAGCTCTCGTCAGAGCTGACAGATCACATCTTGGACATGATTTTGCTGTAAGAGAGGCGATACTGCTGCAGAGGCTGAGTCGCAGTACCACAGTGCCTGTGACGAAATCCCTCCCATGGCTCTGGTCCTCTCCCATCTCACACTCGCCTGTCCCCCTTCCTCAGAGGATAGTCAGGGTCTCTGAGGTGCTTGAAAATCCTCCTGGGAAAGCACAGTGCCTGGAGACCAGAAAAACACCTTCTATTTTTTAAATCTTTTTAGTGGGTAGGGCATGTGCCTTGCACACAGCCGACCCAGGTTCGATTCCTCCATCCCTCTCGGAGAGCCCAGGAAGATACCGAGAGTATCTCGCCCTCACGGCAAAGCCTGGCAAGCTCCCCGTAGTGTATTCGATATGCCAAAAACAGCAACAACAAGTCTCACAATGGAGACATTACTGGTGCCCAATTGAGCAAATCGATGAGCAACGGGATGACAGTGACAGTGATATTTTTGGAGGGAGGGACATACCTGACCATGCTCAGAGCTTACACCCGGCTTTGTTGCTCAAGTGCCACCCTTGGCAGTGCTCAGGGGATCAGACCCAGGTTGGCAACATGCAAGGTGCAGCACTTGAAAGAAATAGTTTTCAATCCCCCTGCTACGGAGACCTTCACCGAAAGGTAATGAGAAAGCTGCTTTCCATAAATGTGGTGTTTCTTACTCTCCACACAAGGAAAGCCCCCCAACACACACACACACACACACACACACAAATACGTGCGTGTGTGCGCGCGCGCACACACACACTATTCTATACAGAAACATAATTTAAAGGGGTCAGAGTGTTAGTACAAAGGATACAGCTCTTATCTTGCACACAGCTGACCTGGGTTTGATCCCCAGCATCCTATATGGTCTCCTGAGCACTGTCAACAGTGATTCCTGAATGCAGAGCCAGGAGTATTCCCTGAGTATGGCTGAGTATTACCCAAAACAACAACAGCAACAATAACAAACAAAAGATTTTAAAAAGCAACATATTTGATTTCCATTTTGAACTCAGAAAGATCCCACGTACTTGACAGGTTTCTGTGTAAGGAGGGACATGCATCTATTCTTTAACTTCCAACTTGCCTGTTATTGGATTTTGGTGAAGCAGTGTATTATCTGGCTTAAATGTGACTAAGAAATTGTCAAGTAAAAAACTTCATCCCTAGCCTGGTGCTCCTGTAGTTCCTAAGGAGAGTGTATTATACAGGCATAAAGAAAAATGTCACAAAGGAATGAAAGAGCTGACTTTTCTATTTCAGATGCAATCTTATTTAGGTAATGATGGCCCGCATTGCCTGGGATAGAACACATTTGGCATGCTGCCTGGAACTTGCCAAGATTTCAAGTATTGGGAGAAAAATGATGGTTTCGGTTAATTTGGGATCTTGGCTGGTTGCCAAGGCCTAGGTAGCATCTGAATTGAGAAAGTGAAGGAGGGAGGCCTGAGCTTTGCTTCACCTCCTTCCATTAGTAGAACGAGCACTGGAGAAATGGGGAAAGGGGACATCCATCAGACAAGAAGTGCAGATTATTGAAATGAGTCAAAATTAGGAACTAGGACAGATGGACTGAGAAGGGTCTGGGGACCTGCAGGGGTGCTTCCAGGGACAGGAAGGGGACTGCAGTGACCCAGCCCTGGGCAGTGTGTCCTCTAAGAGGCCTCCTGAGAGAGTTCAAAGCCCCCAGAGACAATGAAGGCCCCAAAGGGCACCTCAAAAACTGCCGTATCCTCCTTCAGCTCCAGAGTTCACTTGCAAGTGACCTCCTGGAAATCATCTGGATAGAGGCATCCCAGGCAAAGGGATGGGAACAGACATTAGAACATAAATTCACAGGCTTCATCCAGGTCCAAGTGACATGGTCCCGTGCTGGAGCGATAATACAGCAGTAGGGTGCTTTAGCCTTGCGTGCGGCCAACTGGACTTGATCCCCGGCACCCCAGATGGTCCTCTAAGCCTGCCAGGAGTGATCCCTGAATGCAAAGCCAGGAGTTCAGCCCTGAGCATCACCAGGTGTGGTCTCAAAACAAAACAAAAACCAACCAACCAAACAGACAAACAACAACAACAACAACCTGAGATAGTGCATACACCAGGTGGGGCTCTGTTTTCTCAAATAAATACACGAAAGGGAGAGGCAGGGAGGAAGGAGGAGGAAAGGAGAGAGGGATGAAGGGAGAAAGGAAGGCAGGAAAAAATGAGCCTTTATTTTGCTCAATTGCTGTAATGTAAATACTCCCCCAGGGCAGGAACCAATGCACGAACCTGGCTCCCGAGGGCCAGGGTTCGGGCACCCGCTCCCTGTGTCTACCGCACACCCAGGGATGTCTGCCTACACGCAAAGGCACCTCTGTGTCCGAGCCTCTGCTCTGCGGGCTGTGCACTTGCCCCAGACCCCGGACTGGGGCCTGGCCTGCTTTCAAAACGTGGATGAATGTTTACACAACACTTTCTATGCATGCTGCTAAATGCTAAGACTGAAACAGAACTCTCTTCAACAGGGTTTCAATTATGTCAGAGGGCGTTGAACACAAAAGTATTTAGCGGGCTGGAGAGACAGTTCAGCGGGGAAGGCGCTTGCCTTCCACTTGTGGCTGACCTGGCTTGACCCCCAGTATCCCACGTAGGCCCCCAAGCACTGCCAGGAGTAACTCCTGAGTATAAAACCAGGAGTAACTCCTGAGTATAAAACCAGGAGTAACCCCAGAGTACTAGTGTGGCCCAACCTTGTTTGCCCCCAACCCCGAGGTAATTTGCTCCTAAGATGTGCTAATTAAAATATGCTAGTATATTTGTTATTTATGTAAAATGTTATTTGTGTAAAACAATGGGTTAGTTTTGGGGGGCCACACCCAGTAGTACTCAGGGGTTATTCCTGGCTCGGCACTTGGGGAGCCATGTGGGGCCCAGGGACCTTGTGTGCCCAGGTCTCCCGTATGCAAAGCTCAGCCCCTTGAATGGTTACTCTGACCCTAAATAGTGTTTTAAGGTTATTTGCCTACTGATCTCAATCAAAATATATGTATATTATATATATGTGTATATATATACATATATATATTAGCGCACAGGCTCAACCTGTAATAACCTATTAGTAATCTCATACCAGGGCTTAATGGCTCCCGGGAGAGATACAACAATCTTCACCCACTTTTCTCCACGAAAACTTTATCTGGATAATTTTTAGCAGAATATTCACAACAAGCAACACAAAATAAATTATTCAGGACCTGCTACGGGGGCAGGCTTGGGTAGTGTTGGGGAAATTTGAAATAATGGTGGGGGGATTGGTGTTGGAACATTGACTGTAATAAATTACTGTGAACAACTTTATAAAAGTGAAATAAAGTTTAAAATAATTTGCCTACATGAATTCATCCAATGGCGTCTCTAGATCAAAATCTGTATAAGTAAAAATATAATTTTTTTTTTATTTTTTTATTTTTTTTTTTTAATTTTTTTTTTAAAGGCTCTATCGGTCTGAAAATTCTAGTCATTCATTTGCCCCCAGTTGCTGGTATCTTTAGCCTTAAAGATATCTTTTGCTGATAAGATAAAGATATCTTATCTTTTGCCTTGGAGACAACAAATATTTCAAGACCACCTAAAAACAGGAGTTTGGCACATTTTTAGGAGAAGAAAATGTGTTTATTTCCTTAAACAGTTAAAAGAGAGTCAGTGCGGCAGCACCCTAGCGTGCCCTTCTTCTTCTTTTCTTTTTGGGGATGCCAAGGACTGCGCCCGGGGTGGTCCCAGGCCTCACACACTTGAGGCGTGTGCCCTTGCACCACGCCACACGCAGGCCTGTTCTCATTATCCTTCATTCCCGACCCACCCCCTGACTCTCACCCTCCTCTGCTGCTTTGTCCCACAGCCCGGGGCGTGACCTCCCCCGAGGATTACATCACCAGGCTTCCCTGCCAATGGCTTCTGGGTGAGTTTGGTAAACGGGAGCCAAGAGACTGAAGGGCAGGAGAGACGGGCTCTGGCTCCGCCCCCCTTCCGATGTTTTGAGCCACATCTTGGGCAACCTCTGGCTCTTTCCAAGAAAACAATTCCCGGGAGGGGGGTGGTGGTGGTGGTGGAGGGGGGTGCACATCCCTGTGACATATTTCTCCCTTTGTCTCTTCCAACCAAAGGCTGCTCCTGTCTCTGCAGGCTTGCTCCGGGCCCCTAACCCTGCCTTCCACTGCCCACACCTGGGAAATGCTAACCCTCACTCAGCCTCTGCATCTGGAGAGAATGCTGCTCTCTGTCTGCCCGGCTTGCATGCAGACACATTCCTATTCTGACATTTGTCTGAAGTTTACATTAATCTGCAGTTTTACATGAACTTGGCGTTTGAAGCCAGCGGTTGGTCTGTGTGTTCTCTTCTCCGCTATACCCCTTTGGGGCAAGCTGATCTAAAGCCACACGGCTCCAGGACAGCATTCAGTCGGACCAGAGGCTGTGTCCCGGGTGAATCGGGAGCCCTTTGCAGTGCGGTACAACCTGATTTTTATAATGCTAGGCCTGACTGGAAAGGAATAAAATGTAACTAAAACCTAAAACTAAAATTCATTAGCTGATGCTGAGGTCCAAGCGGTGATCTTCAATTCTTTCTCTGAGAAGTCCCAGATTTATAAAACAAGCTCCAGAATCAGAAAACCCCCTCCCTTCCCCAGAAGCAATTCTTAGATTGTTTCATTGAAAAACAAAACTCTCTTAAACAGGTTTCAAATATGTCAGAATACTTGGAAAGCTATTAGGGGAACAAAATGGTATCTTGCAGGTTGGAGAGAGAGTACGGCGGGTACTTGCCTTCCACTTATGACTGACCTGGGTTTGATCCCCAGCATCCCTGATTGGCCCCCAAGCACCGCCAGGAGTAATTCTCCCCACCCCAACACAGCAGGGACACTAGCGAACAGCTTAGGACAGGGTCAGGCCCGCGGTTCCCGAGCATGGGAGAACGGAGACCCATTTGCTCTGCCCTCAGTTTGCACTTCCAAACCTCAGTTTCCCAAGGACAGGGTGGGGCCCCTCAGGAGCCTCAGCAGGGGACAGTCACCAAAGAAACCAAGGACTGAGGGATGGATGGTTGGAACTTTGAGCCTCACCCACTGACCTTCAGGATGAGGAGAAACTGGAGAGATCCTTCTAGAAGAACACTTGCATGAAGAGGTTTAAGGAGCTTCCAGGTTGGTGAAGGTCAGTGAAGGTATTTCCAAGTCAAAAGTGGTGGACCCTGAGTCCACAGGGAAATAGCTCCTGTACTTGGGGACTTTCTGGCACCTTCTGGAGTAGAAAGGTCACTTACCTGTATCGCTTGCTTATGATTTCCTTCGTAATAAATGGGTTTATGTGAGGAAAGGCTTCCCGGACCTTTGTGAGCTACTCTAGCAAGTCAACAAAGTGCAAGGAGGTGGGTGTGTCTCAAGGACTGATGGCCAATCAGAAGCACAACTGAGGGCCGGAGGGATAGCCCAGTGGGTAGAGACCCTCTGTGCAGACTGTGCTACGGAGTGCCTGGAGTAAACCTAAGTACAGCCAGATGTGACCCCCCTCAACAGAACAACAAGCATCAGCACGACCTAAACTTGTGACTCTGGTAGTGGGGGGCAGTCTGGGGAGACTGAATTCTGAATTTGTGGAAACCCAAGGTCATCTGTGCTGACCCCAGATGGTGTCCATGAAACACTGGAGAATTGTTTGGGGATGCTGAAAGTCACAGCTGAAATTGGTGTGGATGGAACTAAGCTTTTCCCTCTCTCTCTCAGGTTCAACAGTGACCCCTGCACCCAGGAAAACAAATGCTGTGAGAATGATCTAGATCGTATGACAGATAGTTCCTGGGCTCCCTCAGATGACTCTTCGCTGTCCTATATTCTATCTTGGGACTCTTTCCTACTTGTCATGAAAATTATAAACGAGCAAATAAACACATGAAACAACACATATTGGCTTACCCTAAGTTCTTGAATCTCTTATGCCCATGCCTTATTTTGTGTTCACATTTTGTGTGCATGTGAAAGGAATCCTAGGAAAACAGTTGTGAAAATATCTTGCATTTTCTCCCAAACTCCAAATAGGCTTTATCTTTTTAAAATCTTTTTAATGTAAAACAAATTTTAAATTTATTTTATCTTTTATTTTCCCAAAGTAGTAATTGCACATCTGCAGATGCAAATTCTATTCCCACCCACCCCCCTTTTTTTGTTCTGGCCATATCTGGTACTCAGCACTTACTTCCAGCTCTGTGCTCAGGAATCACACCTGACAGGGCTTGTGGAACCATACAGGGTTCAAACCATACAGGATTGAATTCAGGTTGGCCACGTGCAAGGCAAAAAACCTATTCACCATACAATCTTTCCAGTCCCAAGATGCATGCTTTTTTTTTTTCGTCTTTGGGCCACACCTGGTTATGCACAGGGGTTACTCCTGGCTCTGCACTCAGGAATTACTCCTGGCGGTGTTCAGGGGACCATATGGGATGCTGGGAATCGAAACCCGGTTGGCCGCATGCAAGGCAAACGCCCTATCTGCTGTAATATCATTCCAGGCCCACAAGATGCATGTTCTTATTAAAAAACAAACAAACAACTAATCCATTCAACTCAGTGTCCAACAACAGATAAGAAATGGTGAGAAAGTGGAGTACTAGCCAGCTGTAAGAAAGATGAAATCTTGCAGTTTGCTGCAGCATGTTGTGGTAAATCAAAAGGAGAGAGACAAATAGTGATCTCATTCGTATATGGTATAAAAGTAACAGGGTTAGAGAGCAGACAATAACCAACAAAAACCCCAAGTCTCTGCCAACAGAACTGAGGGAGCCATCAGGGCAGTTAAGGGGCAAACCAAGGGAGCGGGACGGAGGTGGAGAGAGACGGCACTCTACTGGTGGGTGTAGTGCAGTGCCAGTGACACTGCGAACCTGGAAAATGAATGTCAGTGCTACTGTGCATCACAATACCTCAAACAAGTTAGTTTTTTTTTTTTTATTTTTTAAAAAAGAGCTAAATCATTTGCAGTCACAGAAACAGATTTAATGGAGGGCAGTCTGTTTCCATTGTCAAAGGGAATGGGTCAGGCAATAAATCAAATAAGCCCATTTCAGTGCTTAACAATGATCATACTTTTAACTACCCCCAGAGTGCAAGAAGAACTAAGAAAAGACACAATATTTCAAAATAAAATGTGGCTCCGCCGTTACAACACTAGCTGGACAAAGCGAGATGCCCATAAATCTGAAGGCATCTTTTATTAAGAGAATGAATTATATTAGGGTGCTAATATAATTGGGTTTAGGCCCACACTGTAGTTACTAGAAAACTTGAAAAAAAGAAACTAGGCAAAGAATAGCTCATACATTTTAACTAAATCATCAACTCTTCAGGAGTCTTCACATTAGAAGTCAGCTTAGCCAGAGAAGACGAAAAATAGCAGTTTTCCCAACTCTCCACCCTGCCATCTTGGAAATGCAGCAAAATCACTGCATCTGAGCCCACGGCCCGACCTAGATAGAGCAGGACAAGCTTCTTTGTGTGCTGCTGTCCCATAAGCTGTGACTACGTTTAGTTGTTTCTTTAAAAAGCAATGGTCTGGGGCTGAGCAGTAGTACTGAGAGTAGAGCATTTCCCTTGCACTGGGTCAACCTGGTCCGATGCCCAACATCGCATATGGTGCTCCAAGCACCGCCAGGAGTAATTCCTGAGTGCAGAGCCAGGAGTAAATCTTAAGCTATGGCCCCCAAGCAAAACAAAACACACACACTCAAAACCATACCAAACAAAAACAACAACAACAACAAGATATCACTGGGTTTACTGGAGGGGGAGGGTGGCTCTGAAAGGCAGTAAATGTTATGCGTGAAACCTATGAGTAACTACTGTAAACTTCAGAAGCAAAACTTAAGAAGAAGGGATGGAGGAAGGCTGATAGAGGTGCTGGGGGAGGGGACTGGTAGAGGGAAATGGATGCTGATGAAGGGACTGTTTTGAAGGACCCTATGCCTGAAACCCAATCATGAATAATCTTGTGATTTCAGGGTGACTAGATTAAAAGACAAACAAACGAACATTGGTTAGTAAGAGCCTCCATGCTTTCAAAGCAGCCGCTATACTCGGAATCAGTCACGAGTAAATCAACTCACATTCTCCTCCAGGATGTGATTATTAGCTAGTTCCTGGTCTCTCTGCCTTAAAACGGCATCTGCTCGATTGTTTCCAACTCTCCCTGGTAATGTCCACTTCTGCTGAGCAGAACACATAAGTGGTACCGTACCTACAGGAGGAAAAAAATTCCCGTAAATGGAACGAAAGAGAAAAAATTGTGTGGGCATTTCACTGCTGCCTGGTACTCTATTTATATCCAGACAAAAACAGGTCTGTAAAATACAGAGAGCCCCATTCAAGGTTGCGTTTGAATTGGCATTGATCTAAATGCAGACCCTTTGTTAATGTCTAAACATCAAAGCTATCTCGCAGAACTCTGATACCTGGAAATGTTTACAAGTTTTCAATTTTAAAGTACATTAGTACTGCTCTGCTGATGTCAATAGTCAGGAGGGAGGGAAATAGAATCACAGGCATAACAACAAGTCTTTGGATTCTTTTCACTAAAGGAAAATATTTTCAGCTCTGTTAAGTAAATTCTAAATAATGTATCTGTGAGGGATGGGAGATAGCGAAAAGGCCTGGAAGACAGGCTTTGCATGTGGAAAGGCCAGGTTCAATTCTAGCACTGTGCAAGGTCCCCCAAGCATTGCTGGGTTGGTCCTAAAACAACTAGGCACACAGACCTAAATGCAGAGCTCAGGGAAATCTACTTTTTTGTTACAATCAGTGCCATGCAACTTGCAACATTATTATTTGGTGTGGTCAATGAAAAGTTCTGTCCACCTCATGTTTTAACTGGCACTATTAAAATAGGGGCGTTTTGTTGTTTTTGCACCCCACCTGGCAGGGGGCAGGCTTTGGGGAGCTGTATAATTTTGCACAAACTGCACGGGTGTTTGTTCTAGGTCCTTAGGAAATGTCACCCGAATTTTGATGGGACTTGAACTGGATCTGTATCATGCTCTGGGGAGGATGGTTATTTTGACAATGCCCATTCTCCCAATCCATAAACATGAAATATTTTTCCATTTCCTAGGGTCCTCATCTATTTTTTTTTCCACAAAGGACTTACAATTTTCAAGGCATAGTTTATTCCCATTTTTTTTGTTGACTTCTATGTAGCTGATGTTTTGGGACACTATTTTAAATGAGGTAAACTTTCCCAGCTCTTTCTCGTTATTTTCATATAGAAGTGCAACAGATTTTTGTGCATTCGTCTTGTAGCCTTTTACTTTGATATACTGGCTTACTGTTTCTAGGTGGCTTTTTGGGTTTGTTTTTAGTAGAACAGTCAGGGTTCTGATGTTTTCTGAAAATAGGGATAGTTTTTTCTATCTTCTTCTTCAATTTGGATCCTTTTGACTTCTTTATCTTGCCTAGCTGCTGTATCAAATGACTTCCAAGACTATATATATAAACACCCATTTGAAAGTGGACATCCTTGTCTTGGGGCTGAGCTTAGAGGGAGGGAAGGCTTTCAGTTTTTGCCACAGTGTATGATACTGACTGTATGTTTGTTGAAAATGGCCATGACTATCTTGAGAAAGATTCCTTCTATCTTTTATTTCTTCAGGGTTTTTATCGTGAGTGGATATTGAATTTTACCAAGTTTTCTCTGCACTCATTGATAGTTATGTTATGTTGAATTTTATCAAATTTCCTATGCATTTGTTGATATTGTCATGTTACTGTTACCTTTCATCTTATGTGTATGGTATAATACATTTGATTTGGGTCTGCTGAAGCACCCTTGTATCACTGGCATGAACCCCATTTGACCCTGGCATATGATGAGCCTTTTGATATGTTGTTGGATTTGGTTTCCCAAGATTTTTTGGGGGGATTACTGCATTAATGTTCACCATGAATATTGGTCTGTAATGTTCTATTTTATTAACATCTGTAAGATGTTAGGGTTGGCTTCAGAGAAGCTGTTGGGAAGAATTCCCACTCCTTAAGATGTTTTGGAAGAGCTTGAAGAGTTTAGGTAGTAAGTCTTAAAGGTCTGGTAGAACCCACAAGTAAACTTCTCTGGATTGGATTTTTTTAATTACTATTTAAGTTTCTTTATTAGTGATTAGTCTGCTCAGGTTTTTTATTTCCTCCTGGTCCAATATTGGGATTTTTTTTTTTAAATTTTAAGAATTCATCCATTTCCTCTAGGTTCTCCAGCTAAGTGGCATTAGAGTTGTTCACAGTAACTTCTTATGATCATAGGCATTTCTGAGGTGTCTGTTGTAATTTTCCCCCCTTTAATCTCTGATCCTGTTCCCCCACTTTTCTTCACGAGTCTCACTAAGGATTTGTCGAATTTGTTGGATTTTTTTCTTCCCTTTTAAAAAAATGGTTAATTTATACCTTCAAGGTACCATGATTTGTTAAGATACTAAGAATGATTTATATTTTTGTAATTTTGTGAATACCAGTAAATGGTCTATTTTATGTGCAGTAGAGAAGAATGGGGATTTAGCTTTTTGGGTTTAAGTTTGGGAAGTTCCGAAACTCAGCTTTGTTTCATATTGTCTAGGTATTACAAAAAAACAGTCTCTCCATCCTAAGGGTATGTCAGTTTACAAAGAGTTGTGTTTACAACTCCTTCAAGTAGTAAAATCCCATTTTCTAGACTTTTCTTTTGTAAATCCTTTATGCAGAATGAGGCAAAAAATTTAGTTAAAATTAAATGGGAAATCCAGTCAAGAGCTCAAAGATATATTCCCGTTTACAAGCAAAAAGCAAAAACTGCGGCTCCTTAAAGACTATGATCTGGGAGGGCTACTAACCCATTTTGGCACCCAGAGACTTATAGAAATGCATCTAGACTGTGAGCTGAGCTCGACCCCATGCCGCCTGGGGAGGGGGAAGGATTTTCTCTCCCAATGCTTTCTTTCTACGGGGAAGATAGCAGCGGCAGCAGCAGCAGCGCCCATGTGGCGTCTGCCATTCTCTAGAACTCACAACCCAGAGATACTAGCTCGTAGTGACGTGGCTTGCAAGAGATCATGGGATGGGGGTGTTACTGGCATGCTCTCTGCCCAGATGAGATCCGGAACAGCCGCACACAACACGGCCCCTCTGCTCCTTAAAAACTATGATCTGGGAGGTTCTACTAACCCATTTTGGCACCCAGAGTCTTATAGAAATGCATCTAGACTGTAAACTGAGCTAAAACAACAGAAATCCAATAAACAACAGAGCTCCTATAATCTTCATTCTCAGCAATGGAAAACAAACTATCAATTGATGCCTTTTCAGCAGGTTTGATTGTTGGGGGAAAATTCCAAATAATAATAGTCAGGTCTCTGTTGAAATATTCAATGCATCCAAAGTATAGAGAGAATAAAGTGAAGATCATTAGCCACTCAGGTGCGGGGGGGTTGTGGGAGGGGGACATATTGGGGTTCTTGGTGGGGGAACAGGTGCACTGGTGAAGGGATGGGGGTCTGATCATTATATGACTGAGACTTAAACCTGAAAGCTTTGTAACTTTTGTCATGGCGATTCAATAAAATAAATTTTTTTAAAAAAAGCAAAAACTTCAAGAAATGATGAAGAGAATCATAATATGGTCTCCACAAAAAGGTAGGTAACTGAAAACATTTTCCTATCCATTTTCTTCCCAAATCTATCAAATAACTACAGTAAACTATTACATTTACTTCTAATAAGTGTGGCTAGTGATTTTGCTTAAGTGCCTGGCAAGCTACCTGTGGCATATTTGATATGCCAAAACCAGTAATAATAAGTCTCACAATGGAGACATTACTGGTGCCGACTCGAGCAAACTGATGAACAATGGGACGACAGTGCTACAGTGCAGTGCTACAGAAGAATGGAGATATTAAGCAAACGTTCCATTCTGGGCTCCACATTTACCTCTACTATTTTGCTGAGAGAAGTCCTAAGGATTGGCTGAGGACAATAAGTGTCTCCTGTCTCAATTATGAATTTAATATTTTTTAAGCGAAACAAAATAGCTTTATTGAAAGAAATCTACTTAAAAGAAACAGGAGAGGAAGAACACTTGTAAAAGCAGAGAATGACTTTAGGGAGAAGGTTACATATAAATTTTCCAAATTGTCATGGCTTACTCTACATTTAGAAAAACCTGGGCATTGTCACAAAGAAAGTCTTGGGTGCTTGATGATCTTTTCATATTCTTATGACCTTTAGATTCTCCTGTAGCTTCTCTTTTGCTGAGGGGTTCAACCCACCTCTGGGTAGGCAGTGCCTCCTTTCATGTATCTGGGTGGTAATTCAGTTTTTCCAAAAACTGCTCAATATTACATACACACACACACACACACACACACTCACACACACATCATTTAAACACCGTGGTTTACAAAGTTGTCCATGATTTGTTCAGGTATTCAATATTCCAACACCAAACCCACCTCCACTGTCACCATTTTCCCAAATACCCCTCAAGCCTGCCCCCATCCCCACGTGGCAGGCCCACAATAATTTATTTTATATTGCCTGTTACCTATAACAGAATGATCAAAAAACAAGTTAGTGAAAATTGTTGTATCTCACCATGCGGATGTTGTGTTATCTGAAGGATGACGACAATGTTACAAGTTAAGCTTCTGTGTTAATGTTTTTGTTTGTTGAAACTGGTTGCACGGCATCGCATCCAGGCTGGTGGGCTGCTACTGGATTGATTGTCAATCTTGTGGAGTTTGGAGATGTAGAGTTTGGCATTCACAACCATGCGCCACAGAAAATCCAGTTTTTTTTTAACTGGTCACTCCAGTTGGAGTTAAATTTTTTACTGTTGAGTTTGCATGGCAGTAGAGGTGGTTAGTGGGTGTGACTGCCAGGGCTTCTGGAGGTACCAGGAAGTGGGGGGATGTAGCACATCCTGATGCCAAGAAGGCATGGAGCTCTCAGCCACAGGGACCCAAGCACCTGTTTCCAAAGGGTAAAGTTCCGCTGCTACTGTAAGGCTCAGAAGTCCTGAGGTGATGGTGAGGACTCTGGAAAAGTTTAATATTTCTATCTGCTATATCAAGAGTTACTTAAAGTGTAGCCTGATGTGACAATCAGGTCAACGTGGTGAACTGAAGGTAGTCTTGAGCCTTTTCAGTTTTCTCGTCCTGCCTAGGGCTGGGAGCAATCCCATTTCCCAGACTTCTATTTAGATAATGATGACAGGGCCTGGCAAAGGGTAGCAGATCTCAGTATTTCATGTTCCAAAGTTCGTTTGTTAGCAGGGAGACATTCCAAGTTACTGGTTAGGCTGGCCTGTCTTTAGGGGCCCCTGAAGGCTCTCTCTCTCTCTCTCTCTCTCTCACCCCCTCAACCCCAAAATTTCAGAAGAGACTGCCTAGCTCTGCAGTAGCCCACAGGCATGAAGACCACATGCTTTTGAGATGTAAAACCCTGGAGAGAAGATGCAAAGACCACATGCCTTAGAGATGCAAAGCCTGGGCTCTGAGGAGAAACTGAGGCATCACCCAGATACAGAAATCCAAGGCCTCGCCAGAAAAAGGTGGGCCCCTCAGAAAATGAGAAGCTACAGAAGAGCCCAAGAGATTATGAAGAGACCATCAACCCTGCAGATGAACTTGTAAGTATGCAAAACCCTAGGAAAAGCCCTTTCAGGGTAATTGTGTAAAAACACCCCCCTGTGGGCCATTGGGCTCACTCTTCTAGTCTGTGTTCTCCCTTGAACATCTGTCTTGCTTGTCTCCGTCTTTGCTCGCCTCGTCTTCCACGCTGGAGAAGCCTGTTTTTCCTCTCTTGAACACATTCTCTATTTTCTACCACTTTTAAGCGTCCACTGCCCCCCCCCGCCCCCCCCCCGCCCAAAGCTCTGTAGTTCTGGTTCATTTTTGAGCCATACCTGTCTATGCTCATGTGCTCAGGGACCCATGTAGGGTGCCAGTGCCTTGCCCGCTGTACTCGCTGGCTCCCAAGCTCTCCAGTTCTTCTATTAGGTTCATGACAAACCTATACTCTGCAGTATTTGTCAAAGTCTTCTGCCTTCTTTCCACAGACTGCTCTGAATACAAGGTGTGAGAGCCACTCTGGGAATGGGAAAAGGCTTGAGATTGCTCTCCAACAGCTTATTCTAACACCACTGGCAAGGAACTTGACTCGATGTTGTGCCTGTAATACCTGAACCGCCCAGAACATAATAGAGTCTCCAGGAGGATTCACATAATTTCAGAATGACATATATTCATATATATGGTAAGAAGTTTAGACATGTCTCCTTATGTGACAATGTTTACCATGAAGTTTCAACCTATCAAATGGGACCGATCTGCATGTATTTCTCTTTCCAGAAGGACAGAGAATAGTTATTACAGGATGCCATAAAAAAACCCTAAGGCTTCCCATGTTAATTTTCCTTTTAAACAATTAAGATTTTAATTTCTTAGAATTTTGATTTCTGGGAAGTTGTCATAGATATTAAATATTTCAACACATAGATTATTTTTAAAAAGTATTTAATTGCCCATTTAGCCAGACGACAAAGGTTTCTAAAGGGACATTAATAACTCTCCATGCTGCAAATAAAATTTAGCTATTTTATGAAGACTATATTTACTTAATGACCTGATGATAAAACTGATGTGAAGTAGTTATTTTAAAAACATATATGTTCAGTTATTATGGAGACCAATTAAACAATTTACATTCTAAAAAGCTGACCAGGCTTACAAATACTTTTATCCTTTAATAAAGGAAAGTTTAAATTTTATTTACTCAAGTACACTGCAGATTTTAAAACTTAATTTAAAAATCCTTATAACAGTTTATTAGATTATATTCAACTTGACCACATTTTAAGTTTCTTACTCTAAAATCCATCCCTCATAAATCTTCTACATATTTCTTTCACATTCACATTAATCCTATACTTTTTCTTCATTCCATGTCATAAACATCTAGTCTGCCATTATAACAGAATCCTTTTTTCCCTCATTAAAGAAGTCTTCATCGTGTTTCCTACTTTAAGCACAGATCTATTATATTTTATAGGTGTAAACTACGAGTCTTAAAAGTAAATCAAGCTAAATAATATTTTAGTAAAAAGGCTACTCAATAAATTTCCATTATTAAAATTAATCAAACTTGAATTTCCCAAGAGATCTGGAAAAAGGAGTCCTTTTCAGTAAGATAGCACTACTGTGGTTTTCAACTTCAATGTAGAGATTATCTTTCTGGAAATAATCTTTCCTTTCTTGTTTTCTGTGGCTTTTTGGTCACACCTGGTGATGCTCAGGGGTTACTCCTGGCTCTGCAATCAGGAATTACTCCTGACGGTGCTTGGGGGACCATCGGGGATGCTGGGGATTGAACCCGGGACAGCGGCAAGCAAGGCAAATGCTCTACCTTTTGTACTATAACTCTGGATCAAAATAATCTTCTTTTCTCTAGCTCATTGAGTAATTCTAAAAACGTTGATGGACCAAAATGATTAGCAACCAAATATTGCAGGAGAGTTCTAATCATTGTTTAATTTCTTACCTCTTAAGCAAGTTTACCTGACATGGGAGACCCATACTAGCATTTCTGGGAAGACTCAGCACAAGTTTTCCCAAAAACCTTGTAAGATTAAGATACTGTCCTTGCTGAAATTACATGAGCTCTGCTTAATAAATACCAGTCAGATAGATTCATACACCCAACTGTATAACTTGGAAGACAAGCATGCTTTATACTACACCATACCATTTTAAACCACATTTTATTTACCAAAAATTACTTCCTATTATGAGCATGTGAATCAAATTCTTTTAATAAATCTGTCCAAGAGCAAAATAAAAGTGGGTATATGCACAAACATATATCCAAACACGAAAGAAATTTCTTAGTTTTTATTAAAATTTCAAATGGGGGTGGGGAGCTAGAGCTATAGTATAGTGGTAGGGTGTTTGCCTTGCACGTGGTGGACCCGGGTTCGATTCCCAGCATCCTATATGGTCCCCTGAGCACCACCAGGAGTAATTCCTGAGTGCAGAGCCAGGAGCAACCCCTGTGCATCACCGAGTATGACCCGAAAAGCCAAAAAAAAAATAATTCAAATATAGTTGGAGTGATGTAAAGCAGGTAAGTGCTGGCCATGTGGCCCAAGGGGTTCGATACCCAGAACCACATAAGGTCCCCCAAACTTGTCAGGAATGATCCTTTAGTGCAGAAACAGGGGTAATCCCTGAGCACTGCCAGGTGAAGCCCAGGGAAAAAAAACAAACATATGCACTAGTTTAAAAGAAAATACTTGAGTAACCAGTGTTCATAAAAATTCAAGAACTTGGAGCTGGAGTGGTGGTACAGCGAGTGGGGTGCTTGCCTTGCTTGTGGTCAACCCGGGTTTGATCCCTGGCATCCCATATGATCCCCTATACACCACCAGGAGTAATTCCTGAGTACAGAGCCCAGGGTAACTCCTGAGCACTGCCGGGTATGGCCCCCAAAAAGAAAAAAAAATCTGAAAATACAAGAACTAAGAACTTGCTTTGAGTTAATTTCAATGAGTTCTGTGCCTCTGATGCATGACATTTTTAATTTCTAAAACCACACCTTCATTTACAAGACAGCCAAATTCCTAACAGAATTTGGGTAATGACCTCTATGATAATTCCAACCAGCATTTATTTGTGAGATTAAGCAGTGAAGACCAGTTCTTGTCAACAGAAGGGGGGAAATCTTACTTAATTCAATCTATTAATTTTCCTTTCATGAAAATCAGAAAGAAAGGGATCTCAGGCAAAAGCAGACAGTGAGACAGCCTGAGCTCATACCCCTTCCTTCCCGCTGCTCCTAGACCTAAGAAGCCCATTTCTTTTTTTTTCCTTTTCTTTTTGGGTCCTACCTGGCGATGCATAGGGTTACTCCTGGTTCATGTACTCAGGTATTACTCCTGGCGGAGCTCAGGGGACCATCTGGGATGCTGGGAATCGAACCTGGGTCGGCCGCATGCAAGCAAACGCCCTACCCACTGTGCTATCGCTCCAGTTCCCGGAAGCCCATTTCTTTTAATCTTTAGATCCACCATTTTAAACTGAGTGTCCACTTAGTGCCCACTGCATATTGAAATTGTGTAGCTTTTTGGTTTGTTTGGGGGGCACATTCAGTGGAACTTTGGGATCTAGATGTAGCCTGGAATTGAACCCGGGTCGGCTGCCTGCAAGGCAAGCACCTTACTGCATCCGGAGTGCTAGTTCTGCAGCCTGCTCTTTGGTTCCCAAGGTTTCTAACAGACAGCGCCCAGTTGACAAAACCCACAAAGGTTGCGTAATGAGGCACATATGGAGTAACAATGCACTCCCAAACCTTCGACTCACAAAGACGCACCCCCTGCAAATCCCAGTGTTCACACAGCCCACAAATGAAAGAGGGCAGACCAAAGACTCTTGGACAGTGAGGGAGAGAGAAAGAAGCTGGAGGTAAAGCATTCGGTAGTAACGGGCCCTGCTGTCCTAAGATGTGGGACAAACTCATGGGGCATGAAAAATAATTCAGCTTTCCTAGCCGTGTGACTCGTAGGTCGCCTCTAATTGCTAACTGGTTTCCACACTGCCCACTGCTCTGGCATCCAGCAATGGGGCAGCCTGTCCTGTATGAGATGACAGCTTTAGGGAGAAAGTTCTAGACAATTTTTTCAAACTGTCTTGGCCTGGTGTTCTCCACATATATAGAAGTTAATCTGGGTGTTGTGACAGAGAAAAAGCCTTGGATTCCTTCCTGTTTATATTCTTACTGAGACCTTTAGGACTCTCTGTAGCTGCTTCTATTTTGGGCGGGATGGGGTTGGGTTTGCTTTGGGGACAACACCTGGTAGTGCTCAGGGGTTACTCTTGGTTCTGTGCTCAGGAATTACTCCTGATAGTGCATGGTGGATCACTTAGGGGGCCAGAGATGCAGGATACTCAACCAGGAGATTGTCCTTAAGGGTCAGACTTCCATTGGAAGGACAGTATGAGGACAACTGTTCATTTCTTAGGCTCTGGGGGCACGATAGAGCAAGAACAGTTCTCTATGCCTGGGTAAGTTTGCTGGTGGTGACAGGCTGAGAAAGAGCTGTATATGTGAGTGTATGGGGTGTGTGTGAGTGTATATGTGTGAGGGTGTGTGTATGTGTGGGTGTGTATGAGTGTGTGTGTGAGCATGTGTGGGTATGTACGAGTCTGTGTGGATGTGTGTACGTGTAAGGGTGTGAGTGTGTGTGTGAGCATGTGTGGGTGTATATGTGTGTATGTGTATGAATGTATGTGTGAGGATATGAGTGTGTGTGAGCATGTGTGGTTATGTATGAGTGTGTAGGGGTGTGTATATGTGTTTAAGGGTGTGTGTGAGTGAGCATGTGTGGATGTGTATGAGTATGTGTATGAGTGTGTGTGTGTATGTGAGTGTTTGTATCGGGGCCTCCCAAGCAACCTTCAGGAGGCCCAGGGCCACTATCAGGACTCTTAGCTCAGTCTGTTGCTTAATACAGCAGAGCTGGGGACCCCAGAGCTACTCCAGGGTGCTCAGGAACAATGTGCTGAAGATGGACAGTTGCCAGGTTTGTGCTCCGGCCCTCTGAGCCCTCTCCCACTCCCTCGAGAGGGAGCTGCAGGGCCAGAGAGACAGGACAGCGTGCAGGGGGTTTGCCTTGCATCAGTCTGACCTGAGTTTGATCCCCCGCACCCCAGATGTGTGTTTTGGGGAAAATGTGGTACCAGATATGGAAACCCAGGCCTTCCATGTGCTGAGCTTGTGTTCAGCCAGTTGTGCTATGTGTCGAGCCCAAGATCTGCACTTCCGTTAGGGCCCCAGCTACACCAGCACGCCCACCCTTCTGCACGATGGCTTCCTGTCTTATATAGTTAAGCGTTTGTGCTAACTATAGTTTTATGTATATTTCATTGACTCACTGTGAGATAGTTACCCTCATGGTCCTGTTCCCACAGAAGTTCTCCTTCTGTGGGACTAGTGGGAAGGACTTTAACAGGCAGATGCTCAATGCGTAACTTCCTCCTTTAAATCTGCTGAAGAGCCTCAGAATCTGTCTTGTGAATCACTGAGCCTGCGGGCAGCTAAGCTTTCCCTCTGGGCTAAAGGTGGTCATACACAAAATGCATCCTGAGCTCAACAGACATAAACAGTCCGTGGATTCCAGGCACGCAACTCCAGGGACCCTGTCCCCCTCGTGTGAACCTTCCCCTTCCCGCTTCCTTCTGGCTTTCGTCCTGTGCCCCTGAGTGGTGGCTTTGATATTCTGGCTGGGACTTGCAGCTGTTGCTGGCAGGAAGGGCGGTCGAAAGGGCCACCTGCCCACCTGTACTGCAAGCCTCTCTTTTTATAGCTTCCTCTTTGGTGTTGGTTCCATTCAGAATGATTATTGCAGATTTGTGCCATCTGCTTCATTTGGGGGAGGAAACTTTTATCACCCAAAATGTTTTTGGGTTCCTGTTATAGACAGGCTTTGTCTGGGATGTTACCAGACATTTCTCATTCATTTGGGGGGAAAAAAAGATTTTTTTTTCTTCTTCTTGGAACCGGTACACCATGGGGAAAGGTTTTAGAGCGTTGCTGTATGTCACTAGTACACGGTACCAGGGTGCCCTCTACTGTTCATCTATAAAATTGTCATTTCTTTTTCTCTTTTCCTTTTGGTTTTGGCGGCACACCCAGCAGTGGCTCAGGGCTCAGTGTTCAGGAGGGACCGGTCTTCTGAAGCCGCAGACCTGGGGTGCCATTGCTTCTGAAGCCAACTAGCCGCGGAGAGAACTCACAGGGACCCCCTGACCGAATGTATGGGGACCCCATTGTCTCAGGGTTAAACCCACACCTTTGGCTGGGGAGAGTCTGACTCAAAGGGTGGGAACGAATGCTTTGCAGGTGGGAATCTCAGGTTAGACCGCTGGCCCCTATAGTTCCCCAAACAAAACGTCAGTAAGTGATAAACCAAACGTCAGTAAGAAATAAACCAACACCTTCCTGTACTCTGCCACAGCTTCTCGTGCGTGCTTTATAGTGCAGCCATAACAACCAATTCAAAAGGACTTGGGGTGTAGGCAGAAACCTGACCGTGAGACCTGAGCAAAGGAGAAAAGATAAACTAGAGTGATGGCGCCACCTGCTGGAAAACTCGAGAGTTTTCCCGTAGCCAGGTTGGTTGATGTAAAAGACGGAAAAGTTCTTATCCTGCCACAAGAGGGAGCAAGAGAGCAGAGCAGGTGTACTAACAGGAAAAACAGTCATTCGAACAACAGCGCTGTCAAGCACTCTTACGTAGAAACAATTAGCAAAAAGATCTAAAAAATATTTCAGCCACACCTGGCAGTGCTCAGGGCTTATTCCTGGCTCTGTGCTCAGGGATCATTCGCAGCAGTGCACAGGGAACCATGTATGGTTCAGGGACCAAACCTGAGTCAACCATGTGCAAGGCAAGTGCCCTCCCTATCAATGGTATTTCTCTCTGGCCCCCAACGAGGAAAATTTAAAGAGACACTTGCTATTTCAAGTGAAAAGGCAGCAACACTAAACTATCAGAAACAGGCAAAATCAATGAGATATGCCATCAAAAAATTAATTTACAAATTTTCCAAGCTCTATGGAATTTTGTGATCTAACTGATAAAAATACAAAACAGTTATTTTAAAGAAACATAATGAGCTATAAAAAATCAGAATAGTGGGTTGGAGAGAAAGTACAGTGGGTAGGGCACTTGATTTGCATGCAGGCAGCCTGGGTTTGTTCCCCAGTATCACATGGTCCCCTGAACACCTTCAGGAATGATTCCTGAGCACAGAGCTAGGAGAAACCCCTAAAGCATCATTGGGTGTGGCCCCAAAACAAACAAACGGATCATCAAAAACCAAACATCGTTAACATTTTTTTTCCTAGGAACTGGAACTGAAGATTTTGTCTACAGATATGAGCATACATGGGGTGGGGTGAGGGCATCTTTGGGACACAGGTGAAAGGACACGAGCTCTCTGATGGGTGTGGTGCGGGAATGAGGCATGCATGAAAGATGTGAGTAACAGTACTGTAAACTCTTCACTGTAATAAAAATGGTTCAAAATAAATGAATTTTTCCCTAAACATGCAGAACCTGAAAAAGCATGAGATTCTAGAGCTGGAAAGTTCAATGGATAAAATGAAAGGCCTTCCCACCGCCGAGATGTGATCCTGGGGGCCGCACGCATGTGCCGCCTCTCCGCAGCTGTACAAGCGTGAATCCAGACCCAGCAAAACCTCTTTCGGTGTGAGCAACTCCTCGCAGAATGTCTCCAGCCTGAGAACCAAGCCTCGGCCCCGTGCCCGCCCAGGAGGGGAAAGGTTATCTCTCTCTCTCGCCTCTTTCTCTCCGGGGATGAAGGGCGCGGTGGCCGCCATATTAAGACGACCACAGATTGGGTTTTCAAGCCTGCAATTATCTAATATCTGGAAGAAATCTCCCTGGACTTCTTGTTAAAGTACAGAAATTCAAAACCGTGCGGCCGCTACAGAAATCTCCCTGGACTTCTTGTTAAAGTACAGAAATTCAAAACCGCTACAGCGGCCGCGCGACTTTATTTGTCTTCACAGTAGGTCTGAATCTAGTGGGGTACTCCTAACAACAATATTGGGGTTTGTGTTGAAATATTGAATGTAACCAAAGTAAACAGAATGTAAAATGAAACTTATCAGTTACAAGGTAGGGGGTGGGGGGACGGGATGGGAGGTGTACTGTGTGGGTTTTCTTTTTTTTTTTTGGTGGTGGTATATGGGCACTGGTGATGGGATGGTTGTTTCAGCATTGTATAACTGAGACCTAAGCCCGAAAGCATTGTAATCTTCCACACGGTGATTTAATAAAATAAAATAATAAAAAAAAAAGTTAAAAAAAAAATGAAAGGCCTGACCTGGGTTGGATCCCAGCATCCCATGCAAAAACTACTTATTTACTTTTAATTATTAAGATCTGAATTTTATGTTATCATGCATCACTGTCACTGTATCACTGTCATCTGGTTGTTCCTCAATTTATTCGAGCAGGCACCAGTAATGTCTCTATCACACTCAGCCCCGATATTTTAGCAGCCTCTCCTTACTCGCCTTTCCCAATGAATGGAAGCTCTTTCAGGGTCAGGGGAATGAGACCTATTGTTACTGTTTTTGGCATATCAAATACACCACGGGGAGCTTGCCAGGCTCTGCTATGTTACTGTATTTTAGATATGAATACACCACGGGGAGCTTGCCAGGCTCTCCCAATCTCCCAATAGACTCTTGGTAGCTTGTCAGGTTCTCCAAGAGGGAGAACTAGGCTATTAGATGTCACATGGCATTGTGCATCCCCTCCGAGGGGCCCCGGTGAAGACATCCAGGGCCCTGGGGACAAGAGACTACATTGCTCTCTTCCGGGAGCTTGGTTTTATAGTCTCTGGATGTTGGCTGTTGATGGGATTACACGGTGCGGGGTGGGGGGCAGTCTCTGGGTGTGACTGCCTAGCTACTGGAAAATGGGGGATCTGGGTGGAAGAGGGCCCAATCCCCATCCGAGCAGCCTTGGAGATCTCAGCCCCAGGTCCTGCACACCTGGGTTCCTCTGCCGGCTCCCCCATGTGTGAGGCTCGTCCGAATGTGTGGAGAGTGGCCCTGAGCATGGACGTGGCTGGGTTCCGGAGGTCCTCATCATGCATCATGACTTCAATAAAAGTGGCAAACCTGAAAAATGGCAAATAATCATGTCCAAAAGAATAAAAAATTGGGGTGAAAGAGTGAAACTGTTATAGACCATCAAAGTTGTGTGAGATGTCGAATAAAAAGGCATCATAGCTATCACAAAGTAAAAACCTATTAAAATGTCCTAAAGATAACATGGGGAAAGAAGTATACCACCAGGGGAAACTACCAATGCACAGAGATAGGCACAAACACCAGGCATTAGGAAGTCCTCACTTATCACTGATAATTCTAAGTGTAAATGGTCTGAATTCACTAGTCCCAAGGAATGGAGTACTGGATGGAGTCCAACTAAATGCTGCCTGTAAGAGACTCACTGGTTTTAAAGACATACCAGCTCAAAGTGAAGGAAGAAGATATTCCGAGCAGGTGAAAGCACTTAAGAAAGTGGGGTGAGATCTGACGAGTATGTGTTTTAAGCCAAATACAGTAATGAAGACAAAGATGGGCACTGTATAATTGATACAGAATCAATCCTGAAGATTTAACAATTATGAGCATGTAATATTTTGAAGCACTTAATATGTTTATATTAAGCAAATATAAAAAAATTGAAGGGAGAGCTAAGCAGCAATATAACAGTAGGGATTTCAGAGAACAGGGAGGGCCCACTCTTAGGGGGTGCCAGGAACTGAACCCAGGGTCTCACACATTCAGCTCATGTATGAGTACATCCACTTGTGGACACCCTGTGCTCGAAGGGCTGGAAGTAATGCTACACCTTAATGTGAGAGCCCTGGGTTAGATTAGATCCCTGCCACTACATGTTCTCAAATATCACCAGGAGGAAACCTGGAGCACCAAAACAGGAGTAGGAGTGGGTCCTAAGCATTACCACATATGAACCAAAAAATTAAAATATGTCTGTATTCAGACATGTCTATATCTATATCCCTGTCTTGATAGAGGATATACACCATTTGATTAACAAAACTAAATCCAACTTTTCCAAAAAAATGAGTAGAGGAGGTGAACAATTTCCCAAGTCAAACATCCGGTGCATGCCAGTAAGTACCAAGTGGTCAGTGTGTATGTCAAGAGATGCCCAACATCAGCGTTGCTAGGACAGCACCAGTCCAAACTTCACTACAGCATCTCTCAAGCGATTTAGAGTTCTTGGCACCAAAAAGATATGAGACAAATGCTGACAAGGATGAGGGAAGTGGAAGCCCTAGGGCACTCTTGACAGGAAAGTAGGTGGTTTCAGCCCCTACAGAAAACAAATGGAAATGCCACATAAAATTTAACCAGAACTCACATGAACAAACAATTCTACCTCTGAGAGTCAGAAGAAACGGAGAGGATTTTTAAAAAAAGATATATACACTCCCATGTTTATTACATCACATTTATTACATCACATTATCCAGCTCTGAAATGAGACTAGAATCTTGCCTTAAAACAAGACAGAAATGACTTGGGGGTATTATCTAAGTAAAAGAAGTCAAGCCAAGAAAAAGTTACCATAGATCTCACTTATATTTGGGATCTAAAAAGAAATGTATTATTAGCTTCAAAGTTGCTAAATTCTAAAGAGAAATTGTGACTATGAGACATGATGAAGTTAAACTGGTCTTTTCTGCCACCGCGAGAGCTCGACCCCGGAGGCAACTGAACTCCTTTGGACACGAGCAGCGCTCCCAAAATGCCTCCAAACTGTGTGATCGTAGCTACTGGCCCATGCGCTGCCAGCGGGGCACGGTTCTTCTCTCCAGGCTTCTCCATCATATGAGCACCACGAAAGGGAAGTAAAAGATTGCAGTGATGCAATTACCAAAAGAATTTTCCCTGGACTTCATATGGAAATCCTAAACCGCGTGGCTGCGACCTAGTATCTCAGGTTCCTTTTTAGCAGATCTTACTGTGGGGGGAAACTCCAAATAATCGTACCGTGTTTTTTTTTTATTAGTTTATTTTTAATTAGAGAGTCATCGTGAGGGTACAGTTACAGATCCATACATCTTTGTGCTCATGTTTCCCCCATACAAAGTTCGATAACCCATCCCTTCACCAGTGCCCATTCTCCACCACCCGTAAACCCAACATCCCTCCCCCCCTCCCCAGTCCCGTCTCCCCCCACCCCACCCTGCCACTATGGCAGGGAATTCCCTTTTGTTCTCTCTCTCTGATTAGGTGGTGTGGTTTGCAATAAAGGTGTTGAGTGGCCATTGTGTTCAGTCTCTAGTCTGTATTCGGCCCACATCACTCTTCCTCCACATGACCTCCAACCACATTTTACTTGGTGGTCCCTTCCCTGAGTTACCCAGAATGAGAGACCAGCCTCCAAGCCATGGAAACAATCTCCTGCGTACCGTGTTTTTTGTTGAAATATTGAAGGTAATCAAAGTATCAGCTATTTGTTTAGGCTGTGAAGTAAGCCAAAGCCCCACACCAGCCGAGGTGAGGAAATATCCTTCTTTCTTGGTTCTTTTCCCTTTTCTGGGAGAAACGCGATGTGGTGTCCACCATATTATGAAGTCTATTAAGCAGGCATGAACTTAGAGGCGCGGGAATGGGAGGGGTAAAAACAAAACAAAACTATATACTTTGAACAGTGGGACACTTGGGAAGTCTCGGGCCAGTACCAGCGCATGCTCCGCCGAGACTCGACCCGGGTGGCCACACTTTGAGTGGCCGAGATGTTGCTGATCAACCAGAATCCGGAGCCTAACTAGACTACTTCCGGTCCCAGAAACTACTTGTAACCATGTCCTAGACTGAACTAAGCTATAGCCCCACGCCGGCAGAGGGCTGGAAATATCCTTTTTTCTCGTAGGGCGGCGTGGTGTCAGCCATAAGATGAGGACTATTCATTAAGCACACACGAACTTGGTGGCGCGGGAAGGAGTGGGGAAAAACTCTATGTACTTGAAACAACAGGACTTCATATCTCTCCAGTTTCAGCAATGGAAAACTAATTATCAAATGCTGCATGGGCAGTAGGGCTATCTTTCTTGGGGGAAAACTCCAACAATAGTGAATGTTGTGTTGAAATATGGAATGTAATCAAGGTAAAGTGAAAATGAAGTGAAATTTATCAACTAAGCAGGCAGGGATGGGGGTGGGGGGCGGGGGATGGGAGGTATACTGGGGTCTTTGGTGGTGGAATATGGGCACAGGTGAAGGGATGGGTGTTTGAGCATTATATAACTGAGACATGAACCTGAGAACTTTGTAACTTTCCACATGGTGATTCAATAAAAAATAAATTAAAAAAAGTTAAACTGGTAATCTTATTGAAATAAAAAATCAATATGTTATGCATTTAAACTTACATGTCAATTCTGCTCTAGTTTTATAAAATCAGCATTATATGTGTAAAGTGTAATTAAAGGATAAGAACTCTTAAGTATTGCCCAGGTTAAGAAATAAAATAATTTCAAGATCTAAGACCTCCCAATGATCTAAGTTTGAATTAATAATATCCATGCCTGGGCCAGAGAGTACAGCAGCTGGGGCATTGTCTTGCATATGGCTGACCTAGGTTTGATCCCCAGCACCCCATACTGTCCCTTGAGGTGCCAGGAGTGATTACTGAGTACAGAGTCAGGAGTAAGTTCTGAGCATTTCTGGGTATGATCCCAAAATCAAACCAATAATAATAATAATAATAATAATAATAATAATAATAATAACAATATCTGCTTTAATTCTTACCATCAAAGCATACTTATTTAATTTAGGCTCATTTGGATTCATATAAATGGATCTTTCCAAAACTATGGCATCTGTAAGGTCTTTCTATATTTATACATTGGCTATGTATTTATTTTGATGTTCTACTATATCTCTGCTGCTCCCAGCTTAGGTCTTTACAAAGTTTCTATGCATAGTCCAACATAAACTATGGGATAAGACTGCTGTGTTACTGGTCAATTCACAGCCATCTGTATTAGATGTCAAACTGTTTGCAAAAGTGGTGGTAAAATGTGCTCCCCACAGGAGTTCCAGCTGTCCTGTGATGCCCACATCTGGGTAACACATCTAAAAGTTTGGGTACTTCTTACTGCTTGCCAATCTGGTAGGTATATGATGGTCTCATTCTACTTTTGCTTTGATTACTAATGCAGAGTGCCATCTTTACATATGTGTTTAGACTATTTCTTTAGTTAAGACAGCCACTGTATCCCTGTTGCCCCAGCCTAATTATCGAAACAAACTGCTTCATTCTCTAGCAGATTTCAGCTGGCACAGGAAGTCCCACACACCATACTCTTAATCGAGTTCCTCTGCCAATGTGGCAGTTTGCTCTTGTTCTTTTAGCCTTAGGTTGTTTCTACAACAAACCCAGCCATGTTAACACAACTGCAATCATGTTTTCTAAAGTGCAATAAAATTTATCATGCGGAGAGGTTAGTCAAAAGGAGAGGGGCCCACATAGAATTTACTCTCCTATGTGGGACAGAAAAAGAATAACACAAGTTCAAAGGCAACAGAAACTAGAGCACTGATCCTTTAGTGGAAAGCCCACCATGACAGGTGGGCTGGGGAAGGGGGGAAATGGGGCTGGGGTGAATAGGGAGGTACTGGGACAATGACAGAAGGAAGCAGACACATTTGAGTAGAGTGTGGTGCTAGAATTTTGGATGCATGATCCCTGCCATTAACAGTATTGTAAATCATGGTACCTAAAATAATTTTTTTTAAATATTGGATTTGATTTAAAAAAAATGAGGATGTTACTCATGTGTTCAGGTGGTCTCGAGGGAAGAAGAAAAATGTGGGTTGAGTGAGAGGATGGAGTAAAAAGTAAACAAGAAAAAACAGCATGGCTCGTTAACTGTGCTTACTCAGCCTGACTCAGGCTGACCGGTCCCCAAACAATGTGAAGCGAAGCCTTCCCGACGCTACAGGCAGATGGACTTGAGCAATATAATCCTGTAGTTAAAGTGGAAGAATTTGTTCACTTATTCCTCAGAAATGACTCAGGTCACAGTCATTAGAAAGCTGGTGACAGGGTTTACTGAGACTAGCTCCCTTCCTTCCTGGAGGCAATAATCCTCTTAAGCACTGACATGTGGGGCCGGGGAAACAAGCGCAGAAAAGGGACTTGCCTTGCCCAGCTCGATCCCAAGCACCCCATATGGTCCCCCAGATTTCATCTTTTTTTTTTTTTTTTTTTTTTGCTTTTTGGGTCACACCTGGCAACGCACAGGGGTTACTCCTGGCTCTGTACTCAGGAATTACCCCTGGCCGTGCTCAGGGGACCATATGGGATGCTGGGATTTGAACCCGGGTCGGCCGCGTGCAAGGCAAACGCCCTACCCGCTGTGCTATCTCTCCAGCCCCCAGATTTCATCTTCAGCGATCCATGAGCACAGAGCCAGGAATAAACCCTGAGCATCGGTGACTGTAGCCCCACATCAACAAGAACTGACACGACACTTGTGACCAACTCTTGGAACTGCCTTTTCTTCCCTTGAGATATGTTTGCTTTATAAAGTTCTAATCTCTTTCCGCAAAGGAACCCCACCTTCCCCCCCTGAGCTATGTATCCAAAACAGCAGAAGCCCATCTGGGCCGGGTGCCTTCTAAAGTCGTCAGGAAGGGAGGGGCAGAGTGCTCCCCCCCCCTCCCCGGAAGCCCTGGCAGTTACCACCAGCGCCTATTTTCTCCCTAACGAAAGCTAATGGAGCTGTGGGCATGCATTCGCGCTGGGAGCCAAGTGCCAAGTCATTATCTTGCTCAACAGTCTGCTGCCCTGGTTTCAAATTCTAACTCCCGGGACATTGTAAGAACATCCCATTTTTAATCAACTGAACACAAATTCTCTCTTCACCGTTTTGACCAATGCTAACTTCTCCTACTTAAAACCTTCCTCGTAGCTATTCTTCTAAACTGACCAGACATCAAATGAAAAGGGAATAAAAAAAAAATTGCCACCTTTGGAATGAAAGAAATCGGAAGAGGGGCGGGAGTTTGAGTTCTGTCACGAGAATTGTAAGGACTGTGATTAATCATAATCAGAGCTCCTAGGAGTAAGAGGATCGGAGACCCACGGGTGTGTTCTGAAGCCACAAGGCTGGACCGGGCCGATGTGGCAGCCCTGGGCCACATGTGGTTAATTCCATTTTATGACATCAAACTTCAAGTTCGGCTGCTCAGCCTCACTAGCAATATAATTCAAGGGCTCAGAAGCCACACGTGGCTGGTGTGTTTCCGTGTGGGTTCCCACAGCCGCCCAAAGGTGCTGCTTCTTTAATGACAGATGGCAGGACTCCCTCCCTCCCACCCAAAGAGTTTGGGGGCTCCTCCATTTGCTCACCCCACACCTGGCCTGTACTGTTTCTGGGAGCTGAGGGGCCTCTAGTTTGTCTCCAACAGCCCGTTCCTGCAGGAATCCGGGCAGTGATTTTTCCAGAGCAAGGTGACAAGAAAACCCATTGCTGGGGAGTTTGCTTGCCTGCAGTCCCCGGGTCACTCAGCTCTCTTCCGTCCCCAGCCTCACAGGACACCTACACACTGCTGCTTCCAGGTGAGCCTGGGGACATTCCTCCACGCCCCATTTGCCTCTTTCATGTTTCCCTCCTTTGTTTCTCCTTGGCAAACACCTTTCCCCCACCTTCCCCTTGGCTGCTGGATTAGCGCTGCTGCGTTTATGTACTTAACTGAGTCGAAAGAAAAACTGCCATTTCTGAAGAAAGGAGGGAGGCAGTCAACGTACAGGGTAGAACAAGATTAGGCAGGATCAAAAGGCAAGTGCAGGATGCCTCTCACAAAGCCAGCTCAATTACAGCCCTCATTGTTCACTCTGCTGGAATTTACTGGCTGTCAGCACACTGTGGGTGTAGAGTAAGTCCTATGGGAGGGTGCTGGCCTTCATTCTTCCGGGCTGTTACCCCATCACTCCCCCCGCCTCCCGGCAAAGCTCCATGTCATCTTGAAAACATAAGAAGGAACGGGGCCCACTGATGAATTATTTCACTTGGATGCAAGTACTGAACCATCCTTTCCATTCACAAATTTTGAAATATGTAAACATGTTACACATAAAACCAAGAGCAAAAAGCAACAAGTACATGGAATGATCAGTTCTTAGTCACTATGTCCAAGCCTGTAGCGTGTGTGTGTGTGTATGTGTGTGTGTGTGTGTGTGTGTGTAGAGCAGGAAGAGAAGAGGAAAGGAGGGGCAGAGAGAGGGGAGAGGAAGAGAAAATGCTGTCATCTCACTAACAGCATTTTTTTGTTTTCCTAACATTGATGAGGAACAAAGCCCCCCCCCACATGTTGAGTAATAGTCATGTTTGAGGCCTTCTTTGGTTAGGTTTCACTTAATGTCACTATTTGCAAGCATCTATGGATTTTTAAAATGTACCGTATTTTAAGAACTGGCTCATGTGATTACAAATTCACAGAGGGGTTGGCAATTCGTGGCTGCGATACGTGCCAGGCAGGTGGGCTGGAACGTCTGGCGATGTTGGTTGTGGAGTGCTGGAGTGCTGTGTCAGAACTTCTTCCTCTTCAGGGGACCCGGGCGTTTTAGGGAAGGCTTGCTTTCTACTGGCACGGTGGGGTCTCCTCCTTGTGTCCCCACCAAGTCTATTCATTTATGTGTTCCTCTCATCTGAAAAATACCTTAGCAGCAACATGGGTATTGGATCAAACAACTGGGCACTGTAGCCTAGTCAAGTTGACATAAAAATCAGCCATCACAGTCATACACTTGCCCTCCATGCAATGCTAGTAATTAATCCTGGTTCAAATCCCAGTACCACCAGTGGTCTCCCAGCAACTCCCAGAAGTGACCACAGAGCCAAGCATAAACCCTAGGCATCTCAAGATGTGGCCCAGTCCTCTGTCCCACACCCAAACTAGCCATCTGCAAGGTCTTCTGTAACAAAGTACCCTGGGCCTGGTGATTTAAACCACGAATGTTATTTTCCACAGTTTGGGAAGTTGGAGATCCTAGATCAAGGTGAAAGCAAACAGGGTGGTTCATTTGTCCCGAGGCCTCTCCTTGACTTGGATGGTGACCTCTAGTGTCCCTGCTTAAGTGCTGATTCCTTAGCTCTCTGATGTTCTGGGACATAACAGTAAATGTGTTTTGTTTTTTAAAAATATTTCTCTTTTAGTTCTTTGTCAAAAACAGTAACAACAAGTCTCACAATGGAGATGTTACTGGCGCCCGCTCGAGCAAATCGATGAACAATGGGAGGACAGTGCTACAGTGCTAGTTCTTTGTCTACACGAAGGAATGTAACAGAAGTTTGCAGCTGCTGCTTTACTGCAGTGACTGATGTTCTCAAAGGTTGTAGAGGTAGTCTTTTTTTTTTTTTAATTTTATTGAATCACCATGTGGAGGGTTACATAGTTCTCAGGATTATGTCGGTTATACAATTCTCAAACACCCTTCCCTTCACCAGTGCCCATCTTCCATCACCAACCCCCCCAGTATATCTGCCGCCCCCTCCCACCTCCCCAGTCCCCACCCTTGTACATGATAAGTTTCACTTCATTTATGCCTTATCTCGATTACATTCCATGTTTCAACACACAACTCACTACCGTTGTTGGGGTTTCCCCCCAAAAAGGAGAGCAGTCCTATTGCCAAGGAGGCATTTGATAGTTCTCCACTGCTAAGAATATAGAGATATTAAGTCCCGCTGTTTGTTACATAACTTTTCTTTTTCCCCCTTGCCCCGCGCCACCGAGTTCATGCCTGTTTAGTAATCGCCACGCTGCCTGACAAGGGAAAAAAAAACGAAAAGGATGGTTATTTCACGTCATCGGCAGGCGTGGGGCTCTGGCTTAGTTGATAGACTAGTAGAGTGTCTGCAAGCAGTTTCTGGAACCGAAGGGCTTGCGCTGGTATCGGCTCCGGCTCGAGATTCCACCAGCGTCCCACTGTTCCATGTACATAATTTTTCCCCTTATATCCCATTCCCACGCCACCAGGTCTGTTTGCTTAATGGACATCACACTGTAGTTGACGACACGCCGCGTTTCTTCCCGAGAAAGAAGAAAATTTCTTCTCAGCTGGCGTGGGGATATAGCTTAGTTCAGTCTAGAGAGATGGCTACAGTTTTGATTGCCTTCAATATTTCAGCAACAGACTTACTATTCTTGTTAGGATCTCCCACAAAAGTCCGACCCATTAAAAAGGGACATATTACATATTGCTGATGCTAAGATGACATTAGGTCGCGCGGCCACGGCCGCGGGGTTATGGGTTTCTGTATAAAGTCCAGGGAAAGTACAACCAGAAATAACATCACTACAAACTTTTACCCTTTTATGGTGCTCATAAGATGGAGAAGCCTAGAGAGAGGCTCGGCGTCTCCATTTTGCGCTCAGGAAAACCGCGAATCCTGCGCTGTGCTCAGGAGGGAGGAGTGGAGAGAGAGAGAGGTTAAAAGAATTGGGGGATGCCCGGTTCCCACTGTTTCAGCGCACCGTGGGGTCTCTGGTCCCATGCCGGAATTAGTTCAGTGGGCTGTTTGGAGTCCAAGGGCGCTTCCTTGGGCTCTTCCATCAGGCTCGCTCCACAGCAGGGTCCAAAGGCTGTAGAGGTAGTCTTTTGATCAGAGTCTGCGTGCATATTTTTCCAACAGATTTTTATGCTGACTTGTTTTCTTTTAGGTTTGTTTTTAAATTGAAGTATAATTGCCACTGCCTATGAGTTTCATATAGGTAATGTGTATATACTGAAGTGACTGTCATTTGTATGTGCTGCAAAATAATCTCAGGAAATATGGTTAACATCTATCTTCTATGCTGGATCCTTCCCTATAAGTTTTCCCTCACATCTCCATTAACCATGCCTCTATGCGACATTCTCAGGATTATTTTTGTAAGTGGTAATTTATACCTTGACTCTAATCTATGCCCCCATCTCTACTTTGGCAAAGACCAGTCTGTATCTATCAACTTGATTTCAAATGGTTTCTTTTAAAGCAAATATGCATTTTTAAGGAGCTCTCAGTCATATCACTTAATTACATTTTTAAATTATTTTTTTGGGCCACACCTGGTAATTCTCAGGGGTTACTCCTGGTTCTGTACTCAAGAATTACTTCTGGTGGTGCTTGGGGTCCATATGGGATGCCGGGGACTGAACCTGGTCAGCCACATGCTAGGCAAGTGTCCTACCCAATGTACTATCTCTCTGGCCCCTGAAAGAATTATTTTATCAAACTATTAGTCCTGATTGCTTATTTACCATCTTTTTTTTTTACAGTTACAGATTTATACACTTTTGTGCTTATACTTCCCTCAACTTATTTACCATCTTTTGAATGAACTTGTCACTGCTTCCTAGCAGCTCAGAATTTCAGAATTAAAGCTATGTGTGTACAGGATCCCTTATACCCAGCCTCAAGTTCCAGTGGTAACCATCCCCCCCAAGGGTCCCCCTGCCCTCCTCCCGTCACTTTCTCCTTTCTCCGTGGGTAGCCACGACTCTCTCAAATTCTAGGAGTTAGCTTTGCTGTTTTGATGATTTATTTCCTTTATTTATATTCCACAGTTGAGTGAAACCATTCTGGATTGTTTTTCACTTCCTTTTATATTTCACTGAGTATATTTTGCCTCAAGTTCCATTCACTTTGTCCCCAAAATGCATGATTTTGTCTCTCAAACACCTCTTTAAAGACAGTACAGATAAATGTTATGTATTGTCTTCCTCGGTAGGATTTATTTTATGGTGCCCCATGCCCTGGGGGTTATCCACTCTGGTGCAGGAGACAAGGCTTCTGTCTTATGGGGAATGTTCCAATGTTCAAATATGCTCCACAATTCCATGACTCATCCGGCTATCAGTGGACAGTGAGGGTTGTTTCCATTATGTGGCTACTCTAAATTATTTTGCAATGAGCAGAGAAGTGCATATACATTTGAGCTACTGTTTGTTTTCTCAGGATAAACACCTAGATGTGGCAACCCCACACTATGTGGTAGTTGGACTATTTTTAACTTTTCACAAAACCCATTTTCCATACCTGTTTCCGTCTGCATTCCTACAGAGTCAGTGAGGCTCTTTCTGGCTTGTTCTCATCACTTGCTTTTTTTATATGTCATTCGAACAGGTAAGAGGTGATATCCCATGGTGGGTTGATGTGCATTTCTGGATGTTGAGTATTTTTTCTTATACCTTTTAATTTGTATATCTTTATGGGGGGATGTGTATTCTTATCTTCTAGTCCTTTCTTTTTGTGTGGGTGGGAGGGGAACACCTAAAGATGCTCAGGGGTAAATCCTGGCTCTGTCCTCAAAAAAAAAAAAACTCCTGTTGGTGCTCAGGGATCCGTATGGGATGCTGGGAATTGAACCCACGGGTTGGCCATGTTTAAGGCAAGTGATGGACCACTGTGAAATATTTCTGCTCATTTCTCAGACTTTATTTTTACTGTTATATTGTGTAGTTTTTTTCTCATTGGTTTGTATTAACCCTTTATCAGATAAATTATTTGCAAATGCTTCCCCATCCCCATTTTAGTTTTATCAATTTTCCTATTCAATGAAGAAGTTTTAAACTTAATGCAGAGCTATTCATTTTTAAAATTTGTCTTTTTAATTAGAAAAAGGTCACTACAGGCATTTAGAAAACATGTGAAAGTACGAAGGAGTTACTAAAAATCGGCAATTTCACCACAGATTTAGAAAATCACTTGCTAGATCAGTATATTTAAGTATTTTTTTACAATGCACACATGGACATTTTCAGTAAAATTAGGGACACAATCTTCTCTCATACATTACATTGTGAAAAATATTTTCCCATTTTTTCTTTTTGGATCTAAATGGCTATACAATTCATTTATCTATTTTCATGCATATATATCTTTTCACAAGCTTTAGTGGTCAATATACTCTGTCTTATGCAAGATCCAGAGGTGCACTGATAAAAGTCATGAGTCTGGCTTTGATAAGCTTTTCCCATTTAACAGCATGCAGGAGTATTTACCTAACTGAAAGGGAGCTGACTTCACTAGAAGGCATTTTTGCCTTAGTGCTGAAACGGCAATGACAGCTGGCTCTCCATTCAAGAGCCACCTTGAACCATGAAGTAACTCTGAACACAGGAAACTGGGTCCCTCAACAAACTATGCAGATAGTTCAGGGTCCTTGACTGCACATCAGCACTTCTACTGTGGGAAATAAGATCACTGTATCACTGTCATCCCGTTGCTCATTGATTTGCTCGAGCGGGCACCAGTAATGTCTCCATTGTGAGACTTGTTGTTACTGTTTTTGGCATATTGAATATGCCATGGGGAGCTTGCCAGGCTCTGCCGTATGAGCGGGATACTCTTGGTAGCTTGCCGGGCTCTCCGAGAGGGGCGGAGGAATCAAACCTGGGTGGGCCGAGTGCAAGGCAAACGCCCTACCCACTGTGCTATCGCTCCAGCCCGAGAAATAAGATAAATGTCCTATTTGTTTAAGCCAGTTAGTATGAATTGTTATTTACAGAAAATTCATTTCTGAGTTGGTGAATGTTGTATAGACCTTTTGAATTTTCTGTTTTTGGGGCCACACCTAGTGTGTTCAGGGGTTTACTCCTGGCTTTGTGCTCCAGACTGATTCCCTTTTTTTAAAAAAATTTTATTGAATCACTGTGAGAGTTACAAGCTTTCATGTTTGGGTTACAATCACACAATGATCAAGCACCCATCCCTCCACCAGTGCACATTCCACACCACCAATATCCTGGATATAGTCCCCCTTTCCCACCCTCCCCTTGCCTCCATGGCAGACAAAATACCCCATACTCTCTCTCTACTTTTGGGCATTATGGCTTGCAACACAGACACTGAGAGGTCATCATGTTTGGTCCATTATCTACTTTTGGCACGCATCTCCCATCCTGATTCATTTTCTTAGTGATCCCTTCTCTATTACATCTGCCTTCTCCCCTCCGCTCATGAAGCAGTCTTCCAGCTATGGGGCAATCCTCCTGGTCCTTGTATCTACTGTCCGTGGGTGTCAGCCTCATGTGATGTTATTCTATACTCCACAAATGAGTGCAGTCCTTCTCTGTCCCTCTCTTTTCTGACTCATTTCACTTAGCACGAGACTCCCCATGTCTATTCATTTATAAGCAAATTTCATGACTTCACCTCTCCTAACAGCTGCATAGTATTCCATTGTGTAGATGTATCAAAGTTTCTTTAACCAGTCATCTGTTCTAGGGCACTTGGGTTGTTTCCAAATTTGGGTATTGTGAACAGTGTTGCAATGAACATATAGGTACAGATGTTATTTCTACTGTGCTTTTTTGTATCCTCGGGATATATTCCCAGAAGTGGTATTGCGGGGTTATATGGAAGCTCAATTTCTAATTTTTGAAGAACTGTCCATATTGTTTTCCAGAAAAGCTGGATCAATCAGCATTCCCACAACAGTGAAAGCGCATCCCTTTTTCCCCACATCCACGCCAGCACTGGTTGCTTTTGTTCTTTTGAATGTGTGCCACAGACTGATTCTTGTTGGTGCTCAGGGGACCATATGCAGTGCTAGGAATTGACTGGGGCTGGTTGTGTGGAAGACAAATGACTTAACTTCTGCACCCTCTTCAGGCTCCCTTCCTCTTTAATATATTAATGATGCCTCACAATTATGGGGGGACCTCTAAAGAGGTTCTCAGAGGACCTGGAGGCCACTCCCAGCAATAGTCAGTCAAAGTTGTTCAGGCCCTGCATTGCTGGGGACCCATAGGACTTGGTGATGCCTGTGGGCCTCCAAGGTTGTATGTATACATAGTTGGCAGTTCTTTGGGGATCGTATGGTGTTGGGATTTGAACCCAAGCCATAGCCCTGTACCAGCTCCCTAGTTTCATGTCTCACAAAATTTTATCCATTCACTTATTGATGGACACCTAAGTTATCTCTAGTTTCTCACTATCATACAGGAGTATAAAAGAAAAGTTCTATCTCAGTAATATATATGTATCCTTCCCCGTTCACAGGACTTGATTCTACCTAAGAGTGAAATCTTCCCACTTGCATCAACAAAAATGAGGACTATTTGAGATGGGCATTATTATGCCAAGTGAAAGAAGTCAGATCAATAGCGCATGCTCTAATATGCCTAAACTTATTTGGTTCGGTTTGGGGGGCCACACCTGAAGGTGATCAGGAGTGATTCGTGGTGGTGCTTGGGGAAACATTTGCAGTGCCAGCGGTTAACTGGGGCGAATTAACATGCAAGGTAAGTGCTTTAATGGCTGTACTCTCTGACTGATAATAGGGGGAAGCTCAAGAACACGGCCTAAAGCAAGGAAAAACAGATGGGGGGGGGTTGCCAGAGGCAGAATGGTAGGGTGGGATGAGAGTAAATGGGGATTAAAAGGCAACAACCTTCAATAATGTGCTGGGGAAGTAGTGTATGCTTTGGCCATTCTGGCTGATACTGTGTATCTGGAAGCTGCTAAGAGTATACCTTTAAAAACCTGCAGATCTGTGGTGACATATGCCAGCTTCCCATGCTATATGCCCGTATTGGCTTCTGCTGTACGTAAAACTAGTATATGTCAATTAAATCTCAATTTTTCTGAAGTTCTACAGCACACGTTCTAGTACAGACCCCTCGAATGTACATGTTAAGATTCTCTTAGCACAGCACAGGTTCGTCTACAGGGTGAAGAGATGTGGAAAAGTGCTTGTGGGCAGCGGTGGCATAGAGATATCATTCCTTAAACCCTGCCAGCTCTGGAGTGGTCAGACTTAGTGACTTTTGCCATCTAAAAGGTGGAACTCCATAAATCGTGTATTTGCACACTATATATACATACATACTATGGAGTATGTACGTGTATGTGGTATATATAAATATACTATATATGCCCTTCATCCTGATCCAGCAACAACTTGTAATTATTATCAATGTGTAATTATTATTAACAGGGATTCTTCACATTTTAACTCACGTATTTATATATGATTGTAACGAATGCAGTAAATTATTTAGATCCTCAAAGCATAGACCTAAAATTAAGTAAATCTGTCTAATTATCTTTGAATTTAAGAGCTATGTTCACCTCTGAGGACTTAGGGAAAAAATGAAGATGTAGGATTATAAAAACTACTTCTGCTTTTGGCAGCAGGCATCCAAGATACGTTAGTAGTGATTTAAACAAATGTAGTGGATGTCAATTTCCAAGAGTTTCCGGGTAGGTAACAAAGGCAGTAGGGTCATTCTTGACCCTATCCAGGATCCCATAATTTTTCTCTGTCATCCTTAGCCTATGAGTGGCTGGTTACTAGTATGCATATTGCCTCACAGCTGCAAGAAGGCTGCTGCAGTGCCAGGCTTCACATCAGCACTCAAGGCAGAAAAGTGGCAGCAGTGCCTACATGAGAAATACAAGAGCTATCACATAAACACCCAGAAGACCCCCCCTTTTTTTCCTTAAGCACCATGGACTACACAGGGCACAATGTTGCTTCATTGTGCATGAAATATTTTATATTATGTGGATGAAATATTTTATATTATTCTACTATTCCACTTGACTTCTACACCTGCTGCCCTAGAGGAATTGCTTATGTTCAATTTGAAGATGTTCGATATGCTGAAGATGCTCTTTATAACCTCAACAGAAAGTGGGTATGTGGCTGGCAGACTGAAATAGTTTGCACAGGGGGATTGCAAAACACCGGGTCAGATAAAATCGAAAGAATGTCAGCCTTGTTCTCCGAGTGATCATAAAAGATCAAGAAGTCCCAGCCAGGGGAGAACTCGAAGCAGAAGCTCTTCGTGGGGAAGAAATTGGAGGCGGTCTGATAGTCTTACAGAGTCTCAGCACACGTCATTTTCCTACAGCCTAAGTCTTGCTCCAAATCGCTTCCAAGGCGGTCTACCTCAGCAAGGCAGTCAAGTACTCCAAGGAGAAATTCTGGTTCTAGAGGGCATTCAAGGTCCAAGTCCTCACAAAAAAAAAGTCCAAGTCAACAGGAAAGTCACAATCAAGGTCACCTCAAAAACAGACTAGCTCAGGAAGGAAATCAAGATGAAACTAGTAATCTGTTCGATGAGAAAGATGAAGGAAGATCCTGGCATAAGAACTCTGAAATACAGATGTTATAAACATTTTTTATGGTAACACCGAATATGATGAATGCTGGGAAATTATTTGAAATTTTCCACTGTCCCACTTCCACCAGGGCAAAAAGGAGAACATTGGTTCATTTTTGCTTTATTAACACCCAGTAATACCTAGGTTTCACTTTTAAATGTTTGAAGCTACAAAGACTGAATTAGACACAAGCTATCCTTTGAATTTTCCAGCTATGTCTCATGCTATAAAAATGCTAAAGATTTCATACATTTATATTTATGGTGGGTGGGGGTGTGGGAGAAATACACATGGAGCTTAAAAATTTGAATCTGTTCTTTAATTGTTTTGCTAGACAAATCTCTTATTGTGTCTATTATTAACTAGCTTCATGGAAGCGTCTTTCCAAAGTCGGAGACACGAACATGCCCTTTGCACTTACACGCTGTGCGGGCAGGATCAGCAAGGCGTGGTGCCTTTCATAACCTGACGGTGAGTCACAGGAGTGCAGAGGATTCAACAGGAAGGCGGGTATCTTGAATATGAACATGACACAGGCGCTAGATTCCACAGAAATTAGACTTCACCATAAAAGTGGCATCTGGTTTTTGGAACTTGCAGAGAGAAAAAAAAATCTGAAGGCACGCTTGGCTGAAAGCCCAGAGGTGCTCAACTCCTAGCCAGTAATTAATGAGTGCGCACAGCAGGCTGCAGGGGAGTGGCTGTCCTCTGCTTCTCAGGACACCTGGGATGAGCCTACAGGTGCGTGAAATGCCCTACCTGGAGGAGAGGAGCGCTGAGTCCTGAAGCGTTGCTGTGGTTGTCTTCCTTCCTCTGGGGCTGGTCAGGGATGTGATTCGTACCTCACCACCTGTGTCTCACTGAACAGGGGTCTATCTCTGGGGAAAGGCCTGTACACCTTACTTTTCTGGGCTCTAAACTTGGCATAAGATAAAAAAAAAACCCAAACAAACCCACCCTTGATTGACGATGGGTTCTAGGACCCACGCCACATTCTTCATCTAAAAGAAGACAAACATGGGGCCTGAGCAATCTTACAGCAGGTTGGGCGCTTGCCTTGCAGGCCACTGACCCAGATTTGATCCCTGGCATCCCCTGGGTCCTCTGAGCACTGTCAGGTGTGATTTCTGAGTGCAGTGCCAGGAGTGACCCCCCGAACATCGCTGGGTGTGGCTCAAAACAAACAAAACTAATAAAGAAGACAAACAGCCCACCTGTACAGCCTACTGCAGGAGAATCCAGGAATAAACCCCCTGGAGATTCCTCTCTGCTGCTTTTAGAGCGGAACCACAAATTTGATGTGATCTTCGATTTTTGTAACTTTGCTTTTATGTTCAGTGTAAAAGGTTTCTTTCCCAATACACAGCTTAAATATCTGCTATGGTGCAAGTTTCTGGAAGCCTTAGGAGATAGATCTGTCCAAGTCAGAGGAGTTCAGAGCTGACTGCTGACAGTCTTAAGGACCGTGCACGCCAAAGTTGCTCTGCCACACTGCATTTCCATTTCCTACTGTGAAAAAAGGGGACAGTAACCTACCTGCTTCACGGAGAGGGTGGTGATGTCTAAGCAAGAGAGTCCACAGTGCTTCACACCAGACCTAGCAGTGAATTATTAAAGCTCAAAAAGAGATAGGAACTTTCACAGCACTAGCTTTTCATTTTCATCAGGGCAGAAAATCCAAAATTAAAATGCAAATCAGCAGAACCTGATGAGGCTTAATTCTCCCTCTCTCTTTAGGAATGCATAAATTATGTAATGCGAAGCACACAGAGATCCAGAGGATTTCCCGGCTAGGGCTCAGGGGCTGGGAGGAGGCGGTGTTCACTCCTGGCATCCTTCGGGCGTTCAGATCAAGCTGCTGCCTTGCCATCTTCCCAGCTCCCAAACTCTCTTCGGCTCACTGTACTTGCCAAGGCCTAGCCTTTCCCTTAGAAGAGCCGCTAGCAATGACACAGGAATGATTCTTAAGGGAAAAGATCTTCTTCCTCCTTCCAGGGCCCTTGAGGTCAGCCCTCTAGCATCTTTGTCTTGGAAGATTTCTCAACTACTCTAATTACACAGCTCACAGATCCTCTTTCCCTAGCACAGATCAGCTGGCATTGAAAAGCAACATGAGGGATGCATGTAGCTCTGGAGTGAGGACTCCTGGTGGATTAAGTTCCGATGGAGGCCTGTGCTTGGGAATTCCACCCTGGGAGCCGGCATTGCTGAGGACAGAAGGCGCCCCTCAGAGCATGGACTCCAGCCTGACCTAACGCTGCCTTTGGGGCCATCAGAAGGGGGCAGGGAGTAAATTTTTGGTTTTTGAATCACATCCAGTGGTGCTCAGAGGCTACTTCAAGCAGTGCCTGGGAGACAGTGAGGTGCCGGGGATTGAACCTGGGGATCTCACATGCAAAGCCCTAAAGAAGAATTTTCTGAAGTCCTTTGAAGACCAGTTTTAGGTTCCCAGCAGTATAAAATGAAAGACTCAAGTCACACACACCCATTGTTCTTCCTCAGCAGGTCCAGCCTCTCCTCTGTAATCCAGAGGCTCACTGGATTGTGGGGAGAAATAACCATCACCTAGTGGTTCTAACTGATAAAATGACAGTGACGTATTATCAAACCAAAGCCCTCAGTGCACTGTGAATTCATTCTGTGAGTTTACCAAATGCATACATATAGCCATTATAGGACCCAGGGGATTATTTCAAGTTAAAAATCCTCTGTGTTGCACCTCCAACTCCTGGTAACTGCTCATGAATTCAACATCTCATTAATTTGATCGATTCAGAATGCCACAGAACCGGTATCGTGCTATCATAGTTTTTTAGATTGGCTTCTTTTACTTATTACTATGCTTTTTTCCCCCATGGTTTGTAGCTCAATAATACTTCCTTGTCTGGGTGCAGCATTTTATCTGTTCGCTAACTAAAGAACATCTTGGCTGCTTCCAAGTTCTGGCGATTATGAATGAAGCTGCTATAAACCTGTGCATGCAGGTTTTTGTATCGATGTTAACTTTTCGACTCCTTCAGGGAAATACCCAGGAGTGTGACAGCTGGGCTTGTGAGGTTGGTTTTGTAAGACAGCGCTGAACCGCCTTCAAAGTGACGCTGTCCCATTCCACTTTCCCGCCAAGAAAGTGTCAGAGGCGTTCTTGCCAACTGGGTGGTGTAAGCATTCTCAAGGTGTGTGGTGTGAGCTCGGCGTTCAGAAGAAAAATGCTTCTACTAAAGAGAGCCCTTATTTTTCTTCCTACAGCCTGGATTTAACTTCAAGCAGAATATGTTACTCTTTGGGCTCTGACCATGGTGCTGAACCGTTTGTGTAAACTCAATTCCACAAATAGCTATGGGATGTGTTAAATTGATAGGGGTGCATGGACACTCCCTCCCTTCTGGGGTCTTTGTGAAGTGCCAGTTTAAGTTTTACCCCTTGTCTCCTCCCTTGATCTCCCAAGGAGCAGGACTTGGGGAGACGAAGTTGTCCAAATTGCACTAAATTGGGTAGCTAAACTGTAGAGTTTGGGAGGTGTCCAGTCCCTGGTCTCACCTGAGTATGAGTGGAAGTGCTTCGATAGTCAGAAAACCACCTTCAGAATAAGGTCAAGGAAGGTTATCCTGTTTCTAGGGAACAGCAGCAGCAATGCCATGTTCCCTGCACAATGACCACAAAGGATCGTCTGTCTGTCCTAGTGTGTTTCTGACATCAGCATGGGCCTGCTTGGCTGCAGACACCGAGTGACTTGGGTTTATGTATGGTTTTCTGTAGGTTAATCCTCTTAGGACACACTTTCTGTGCTTGTTCAGCTTAGCCCGAGGGCCTATCATGTGCAAGTCACATGGTGCTATTCCACATTTGTCATTTCACTTTCACATCTCACTAAGAGTTTGTAATCCAGGTGATGAGAAAACACAAAAAAGAGTGATTCCCCAGCAAGGTGGAGTGTATGAGTAAGTGAGAGGCTGTTAGAAGAACGGCTGTACTTCAGTATCTAAGATGCTCAGAAGAACTAAAATGTCATAAGAACTATAGAGCGAGGGAGATGCTCAAAGGACTGGGGCCTGGGTTTAATCCTTGGTACCACAAGTTTCCCCTGAGCACTGATAAAGGAGTAGTCTCCTAGTAATTCTGGATATGACTCCAACGTTTTTTAGAAAATTAGAAGAGAGGCCGCTCTCCGCCCAGATGTGATCTGAGCGGCCACACACGTGACCCCTCCGATGCTGAACACCCATGATCCTAAAGGCCAACTAAATACTTTCGGCACCAGCAGCTTCTTGCAGAAATGCCTTTACAATGTGAACTAAGCTATGGCCCCATGCCACCCTGGGAGGGGAAAGGTTTTTCTCTCAGCTTTTCCTTTCCCCGGCGGCAGCATGGCAACCGCCATTTTATACAGCCCACTAAACAGAGGTATGAGCTTGCAATGATGCAATTTCTGGTAGAAATTTCTCTGGACTTAGTTACTATAATACCAGAAATCCAAGGCCTCATATGCTCTTCATTCTCAGCAATGGAAAACAAATTATCAAATGCTGCCTTTTTGGCAGGTCTAATTGTTGGAGGCAAATTTCAAATAATAATAGTGAGTTTCCTGTTGAAATATTGAATGTAGTCAAAGTAAAGAGAAAGTAAAGTGAAAATCATCAGCCACACAGGTGGGGGGTGGGAGTGGGATGGGAGGTCTACTGGGGTTCTTGGTGGTGGAACATGTGCACTGGTGAAGGGATGGGTGTTCGATCATTGTATGACTAAGACTTAGGCCTGAAAGCTTTGTAACTTTTCACATGGTGATTCAATAAAATTAAAAAAAAATTATAAGAGAAGGAATTGTGATAAGGCCAGTGACCCATTCTGCTCTGAACCTTTTTTTTTTTTTTTTTGCTTTTTGGGTCATACCTGGCGATGCACAGGGGTTACTCCTGGCTCTGCACTCAGGAATTACCCCTGGCCATGCTCAGGGGACCATATGGGATGCTGGGATTTGAACCCGGGTCGGCCGCATGCAAGGCAAACGCCCTACCCTCTGTGCTATCACTCCAGCCCCTCTGCTCTGAACCTTAATCCAAGAGTTTTCCAGGGCTCTGATCTCTGGTTTCAACCTTCCTTCCAGGGAGGGCTCTGGCGGAGTCTGCTGAGCTTGAGCCTCTTTAGAGAGGGATTCCCCGCTGTGCAGATCCCGCTCATGGCTCTGAAGATGGGTGGATTGCTTATTCCTTCGAGTCCTGCCAACCAGTGAGGGGCAGTCCAGGGCAGGTTGGGGCAAAAGGTGTTTAATCCGGACAAAGTGCAACTTCGTGCTTACCAAACCCTGCAGAGGAACAAAACAGGGGAACAGCGTGTGGAGGCAGGGGACGCAGGCGGGGAGCCATACGAGCAGCTGACTTGGGCTGATCTGCACCTAATGAAACCACCTTCCACCTCCGGCCTTCCAGGCTCTCGCTTTCCCAGGACTTAGCCTGGAGAGAGCAGTGTGGCTGTTGGCCCACACATCAGCGGACACCAGCTTCTCACGGCTCCTGCAGTCAGCCTAAAGCAATGTGGCACCATTTCTGCTTTGCATCTAGACTGGGGTTTCAATTGGGGGGTGGTCTACGAACCATGGCCTGTCTGCAAGAAAGCACCTTTGATTTTAGAATTAAAACACAAATTCCGAATTTGATGAAACAGCTCTATTACCTCCTTCCCACGCTGGCCTGCAGGTGTGAAGGGCCTCAAAGCCCCTGGTCTGGAGCAGCGCTTCTTAAACCACCTCCCCTCGAGACTCCTTCACACCCAAGGCATTTTTTCCGCAACCTCAGGGAAACAGCTCTATAAAACTGGGATACAAACCAAACATTTACTGGTAGTCAATCGGAAAAATTTAAGACAGACGATTAAAAGTGATTCAACCTGGGACAGGGTCACAAGCCTCAGCGTCAGCAGAGACGGTCCCGAGGTGCCGGAGCACTGAGGGGCGAGGTCCGTCTGTGACTGCTGGGGTGTCTGAGAGGGGAACCAGCTTCCTGGGGCTCGTGTCTCCGGAGGACATAGAAGCATCAAGTCCATGTTCTGTTCCCTTGAGCAGCCAACACTCAGGAAAGGCCAGGCCCTGCGTCTCACTGCACCGGAAGCCCAGTTGCAGGGAAGAGGTGAGAGCGACTCCTCTCCACGGGCGCCATTCTTTCAGCTGAGCCTTTTCAACACCCACACTCCCAAAAGCTGCTACCTTCACTCTTGAGGCATCTCAGGGAGATGCATGTTCAGTACCATCTGGATAGGAAAGATGAAGCTTGTGGTCTGTTTGTTTTCATATCACTTTGGGGAGTCAGGACCCATTTCAAGATCACTTCAAAGCTCTCTGGTACTTTGCCCTCTGCGGACTGTGTACCTATTCCTGACCGTGCTGAAGTCCTGTTCACTCGTCTCCCAGTCTTTCCCCCCACCCCATCTATTTTTGGTTTCACACCCAGCAGTGCCCAGGGCTTACCCTCACTCTGTGCTCGTGGGTCACTCCTGGTGGCGCTTGAGGGACCTTATGGAGTGCCAGGGATGGAACCTGGGGCTGGCTGCGTGCAAGGCAAGTGCTTTGCTCACTGTACTATCTCTCAGGCCCCCATCCTTCTCTGCTTTGTGTTTGCTTTGCATAGGCAGGAACTAAGTGTGCTAGGATTAGAGCAGGGCTTTGTGTAGAACCCACACCTTATTCCTTTGTCCTCATTCTTCTGCCTGCCCTTGACCTTCCCCTCTGGCCTGTTTAACAGGAAGGAAGCCTGAAGGAGAGGCGGTTGTTTTTTGAGTGAAAATGCCTCCTACAAAAAATATACCCAAGGGCGATACTTTTTTTTTTTCCCAAAACCAGTTCTAACAGCTAAGAAGGCTGGCACCCAAATTGGCATTCGTTAGTGCCTTTGTCCTGTCACCTCCTGCCACATCAAGCCTTTGGCACAGGACTGGTACTCAAGTCTCTGCCAGGCCTGCACCATCTTCTGCCCAATCCACAGTGGGTGGTGTCCAACATGTTTGGTGCTGACAGACTGGTACAGGGCCATACTTGCATGGATGGATCTGCAGGGACGCACAGTTTGTTCAAGTGATGGAAGTACCACCTCCTTCCTCTTTTCCAACTTCCTCCAATGACTTTTAATGCACAGGTGTGTCTTGTCCACCAACAGGCCCTCTCTGCCACCAGGAGGAAGCGCCACATGCCTACAGCCGCTCATCTTTTCTCTAGCTTCAGGAAGTGCTAATCCTGAGACCTCAAGTCTGCACAGCTGGCCCCCACCAACCTGAGCACACCCACATTCCAGGGCGGTGCCCACTGTTCCCACACAGTGGGCAGGATTGGCTACTGGGCACTGAAGGCCATCTGGATGGAATGAACCTTTTCAAAGCAATTGGCTCCAGTTTTTTTCTTGAACCTCAGGAAAAGTCCAAAGTTTTGGGGTGTGATGCCCAAAACTTCTCTAGAAGCAGATCATGAAAACCGGAAAAAATAATAAATGCCAAAAAAAAAAAAACCTTCTGTCAACTGTTAACAAAACACAATTGCCACTGCACTCTAAGCATTGTCCTCAGGAAAATTCATTCCCATGGCACTGGGCAGGCAATTTGCCTTGGTGAGGGTGGGACAGATCTGGCACTTTTCCTGTTTCACCAGCTGTACAGGGTAAATACGATCAAAGCCCATGTCACAGTGTGTGTGTGTGTGTGTGTGTGTGTGTGTGTGTGTGTGTCTGTGTAAAGGAATGATTGGCTGCTGTGCCTTCTCTGCTATAATAATTTACTCAGCAGGCTGGCCTCTACATAAAGCAAGCATGGAGAAGAAAAGAGAGTGTGAAGGAAAATTCTCAGGTGGCTGGAGAGAGAGTACAAGGGGTCAGGACCTTTGGCCATGCACATGGTTTGATTCCCTCACCATGTACGGTCCTGAGCACCACCAGGAGTCACCCCTGAGTACAAAGCTAGGGGTACATCCTGAGGACAACTGTGGCCCCAAAACTGTAAACAAAACATTACACAAGAAAGATGGAACAATGGCACACAGGTTCGAGGTGTTGTCGCATCCATCCCCGCGGGGTAATGCATGGCGGCAGTGCAGCTGGGCTCCCGGGCTTCCTCCAGAGAGTGCACGTGGTCAGCCACGGTGCACTGAGGAAACGCACTGCTGCTCTAGGGGCACATGACTCTCACTCAGAGCTGCTCCAAGCACTGGAGCTCAAGAAGGAAGACCCTCCCTCCCGTGACCGTCTTCCTGAGCTCAGCAAAACTGTATCCGCATCCCAATCAACTGTTAACTAAATCCTCTCTGCACTGAAGATTTTGAATTTTTCAGTTTCTGCCTGAAGGAAGAAGTCAGTGTTTGACAACTCCCCCGTATAAACAAACTTCAGGCTTATGTACCTTTGACATCAAAGCAGGGTGCCTTTGATAGAGGAGACGCTGACACTAGTGGTCAGCCAGGAAGAGACCATGCCTTGGTCTGCTGCTGGGCTCCTGGGAATTTCCAACTGCTTGGGCGGGTTACCCATATGGACACTTGGCAGAACTGAGAAGTGGTTGGAGTCTAGGTCGGGGCAAGAGGCAAGTCTTGAGAATGTTAACTTCTACTTGCTTTTCTAGTCAAACAATGGTTCTCGTTGCTTGGATGCACAAATTTTGTGAAACTAAGGCAGAGGCTTTGACAACTCATATGCCCAATTCTGGGGAAAGAAAACACATCTAATCAATGGAATAGCAAGTGATGACTATGGTGCTCAATCAGAATCAAACAGAACTCTGCACCCTTATCCTTTCTGTTCCTCCTAAGATGCTTTCAGATCTCTTTTCTTGTTGACTTTTTTTTTCTTTTCGGGTTTATGAGCCACAACCAGAGTGTCAGGGCCTACATCATGCTTGGAAGTTGGCTCAGGAGATCCCGTGTAGTACTAGGGATCAAATCCTGGTCACCTGCATGCAGAGCTTTCTTACTCATGTAGTAGAGATCCTCAGAAAGATTTGGAGATTTTACTGTCGTCACCAACTGTTACTTGTGCAACGCCCTAGCAGGTCCCTCAGGATGTCCTCAATCTGCGCGGGAGGTCAGGCACGTTTTTGTACAGTTGGTAGATCCACTCCTTCACTGGACACTGCATTGATGCAGGTAGAGCCAACTGAGACAGGTTCCCCTCCCAGGAGCAGAGGACACAAGATGGCAGGTGAAGGTGGTATTAAAAAAAAAAAAAGTAACCAAACACTGGCAAGGATACTGGCTTGCGGCCAATGTGCAGGGGCGGCCTGCGGACCAGAGGAGCTTCAATGAAAAGCAATGGTAGACTGCGCTGGAACTGCCTCGGTGATTCCACGCTCTAAGGTTTTTCCTTCCCTAAGGAGAAAGCCCCTTGTGAGCAATCACCTCTGCCCAGCCAATGTTTTCCACTCCACAGTTTCTAGGCAATGCAGAGAGCCGTTCTGTCGTCAGCCACGTACCTGCAGCTGCCAACACGCAGACTCCCCCCCTCCTTACGCAGACACGTGGCCACGCACGTAGAACAGGTCTAGGCTGTCCTGGAGTCCTGGGGAGCTGGGTCTGGGGGGTGGGTACACGGTGATGCCAGGACCTGCTCTGTGCTTCTTGAGACCTTCCTCCCTTCTGTTGACAGCACGATGAAAACTAGGTGTCACGAGAGCAACTGATCATGGCTCTCGGCCTGCACTGGATGCCTGAAGCCAGGTCTCGGGTTCCATCTGGCTCGTTCCTTCCACAGTGTTCTGCAGCCTTGGCCCCGGGGGTCTGAGCCCTCACCAGGACGGTCCCCCGACCTCATCTTGCTCATCAGTTATTGGGCAGCCACAGGCCACTGATGTCACTAAGCCTGCTGGTTGCCCTGAACGGAATTCAGACTCATGGGCTCCAGGTTCACTTCAGTTTCCCGATAAACGGCACGTTGGCAGTGGTTTCATTCATTTCCACAGTGGCGATTTGAAATGTCCCTTGGAACCTTTTATATTGAAGCCTGACAGCCTTGAGAAGGTTAGATCTAAAGGTGACCTCAGAGGTGACCTGAGCCAGGTGTTCTGGAACTTAGGGTCCAGTACTCTTGGGGGCCTTGGGGGACCCGTGGCCCTTCTGTTACCTGAAGTTCTATGTGTTGTCATGAATACTGGTTCCCATGGGAGGAGAGGGTGGTGGCTCTGCCTTTCACCAGAGACAAGAAACAAGCTGGGCTTCTCAAAAGTGAAAGCCGAGGTCCGGAAGCCGACCTGTCACCCGCTGCTGAGCTCTCTTAAAAATCCTCTGGATATCTCAGTGATTCAATAAAATTTAAAATAAATGTAAAAAAATAATCCTCTAGGTGGTGGCTGGAGAGACAGGATGGTGGTGCAGAGAGCTGGCCTTGCACACAGCTGAGCTGGTTCCCTGAGCCCCACCAGGAGAGTCCCCTGAGGGCGGAGTCTGGAGTAAGCCCTGAGCACAGCCAGGTGTGGCCCCAAAACCAAAGGAAAAATAATCCTGTAGGGTTGGGGAGCGGGTGTGAAGGGCTGCAGTGCAAACCTGCAGTGTGTGAGAAGCTGCTGAGCTGGATTCCTATGTGAGCCCAGGCCACTGCTGACTGCGGTCAAGGTGGCATCCCCTGGAGTGGCCACTGAGCCCCAAGCACCGTGAGGAGACCCCTTGCTGCTCCCCCAAAGAAACATGTGTAGAATGTGCCCGGATTCTGTGTGACTGAGCCCCAGACTTGTGACAGGTGGAGCGGGGAGACAGGACAGGGGACAGAGCCCACATCTCGCGTGTGCCTGACCCTTCTCCTCCCCAGCGCCTCATGAGCACTCCTGGGAGCAGCCCGGGAGGCCCCTGCGCAGCAGCTGGTGTGGCCCTGGAGAGTCGAGCACTGCATGAGTGGCCTGGGTGACCCTGGTACTGACGCCTGCACCTCACGACACCTAGCAGCAGTGCACACGTGCACCCGGCAGCTGCACCCCAGGGTCCGGTTGGCTGAGAATCCCTGGTGGGGCTCCCGAGTCCCTGAGCACCACTTAGGAGTCCCCCAACACTGGCAAATGAAAAGTATAGCAGTGACAAGGGTCCTTCTTCTGGACCAAAAGAATCTCCACTCAGGCTCCCCAGATTCGTTTTCCATGGCTGCCCTTACAAAGTGCCATGATTCATAGCACCAATTTATTGTCTGACCCAACTTGCAGGTCTGAAGTCTTCGGCCAGGTCACCCTGGGGTCACATCCAATGCCAGCAGGCTGAGTTTCTCAGGAGCTCGGGGAGATCATGTTTCCTGCCTCTTCCAGCTTCCTCTGGGAATGGCTGCGCCCCGTGGCCCAGGCAGCTATTCCTTCCACTGCACAGCCAGCCACAGAGCGTCTCTCACAAACGCCCCATCCACCATGGGGCTGAGCCTCAAACCGGACCCTGCCTGGGTAAGGCAGGAGACAGGAGAAACATGCATCCCCTCCCCCCCACACAACTTGGAAAGCACAACCACGGCACTGTCGCTCTGCTGTCATGGATTCAGGGGCGGGGGACGTGCACCTCTGGGGGAAGGGCACTTTTCTGCCAAACACCTGGTGAACACAACCTGCTGGCTGCAAAAAGCACCTAGCAGCTTCCGGCCTCTACCTTAGGTACTTACCAACAGCTAAAACTAGCTGTTTTAGCTAGTGTCGAGTCCCCAGACATCTGAGCAAACTCCAACATATAAGATGGAACTAAAGGGCCAGAGCCGTAGTACAAGTGGGGAGTGAGTACAGCCGACCCAGGTTCGATCCTGGCATCCCATACACCCCCGCGAGCACTTCCAGGAGTAATTCCTGAGTACAAAGCCAGGAGTGAGCCCTGAACATTGTCAGGTGTGACCCCCAAAATAAAGATAAAACCAAAAATGCAAATAAGAGGGCCTAAAAAAACATTATACAGAGAATCTAGAGGGCATGAATCTTTTTTTTTTTTAAATAGAAGTCATGAATAATTTATTTTTTTCTTTACTTTGGTTACATTCAATATTTCAACAAAAAACTCACTATTATTATTAGGAGTTCCCCACTAGAGACAGACCTGCTGTGGAGAGATATGAGTTCACGCGGCAGCAATTGCGGCCACACGGTTTTGGATTTCTGTATTTTAGCAACTAAGTCCAGGGAAATTTCTTCCAGAAATTGGACCATTGCAAGCTTGTCTCTCTCATTAGTGGTCCTCATAATATGGTAGTCACCACACCCTTCTCCCCCAGCAAGGAAAAGGCGAGAGAGAAAAACCTTTCCCCTCCAGGGCAGGCATGGGGCCGTGGCTTAGTTCTCAGTCTGGAGACATTCTGCAAGAAACTGCTGGTAGCAAAGGGATTATAACTGCTAGCAGTCGCTGCGTTCTGAGATTGGTTTCTGTGCCTCTGGGATAATGAACGCTCAGGGATGGTGGAGCCATTCCCGAGCATATATTTTGTATATCAGGTTTGGAGGTGTCCCAGTCCCGCATACCGGAGCTGTGTTAGTAGCTGCTCAGTGTCGCCGGGGCTCCATTAGGAGAAGGCGTGCCAGCTGTACCTTCTCCGTTTGGCCCCCCGGTGTTGTTAGCCCGGTCTGGGGTCCGAAGCAGTCTCCAGCCGGCGCCCGCTGGAGTGGCCCAAATTCTTCTTAGAGGGCATGAATCTTTTAAATAACAGAGAAAACAGCAAAGAAACATTTGTGGATCTTCAAATGGGGGGTGGAGGTTAAAATAATGACAAAACCTTTCAAGTTATTAAGATATGTTAACAGACAATAGAATTCAGTATGAACTTTTGGGTATATAGTTGGGAACAAAAAGAACAAGGCACGTCCAGGGATGCTACTTGGCGGTAAGGCTCTTGTCTTGCATGTTTCAGGCTCCGGGTTCCCTCCCTGGCACAGGATGTCCCCTAAGCACTAAGGACTGAGTTCAGGACAACTAAGCAGAAGGGAACTCCCAAACACCACAGGGTACATGGCCCAAAAAGAAAAAGATGTGTGCATGACACACATGCGCGCATGCGCGCGCACACACACACACACACAGTCATCATTCTATTTTCTATTATTAGGTTTTTGGGCCACACGGGTACTCAGGGATCATTCCTGGTGGTATTTAAAGGACCATATGGCGTGCTGGGGATCAACCCAGGTTAACCTCGTGCAAGGCAAATTCCCTACCCACTATACTATCTAAAAAAAAATGAAGAGAGATAGTAGGAGCCAGAGAGATGGTACGTGGATTAAGGGTCCTTGCCTTGCTTGTGGCTGGTCCCTATTCAAAAGAGGGACATTTTCTAGAGTTGAAGGACAGAGACAACTACATAAGAATAAGTTTCACCCTGTACACTGTAACAAGATGCCAACAGCGCAAGGAGTAAACAGAACATCACCAAGAATGTTCCAGAGATAAAGAGCCTGAAATCTGACTCCTCAACAACATCAGGCCACAGAGAGCAAAGAGCTGAGAGCAATTGTTTTTCCACCTGGGAATGCTATAACCAGTCACATGAGCACAGGAGTAAAATCGCAAGCTTCAAACAGCCCCTTCTAGGGTTGGGAGACCAGCCCCGGTGTGGAGCAGAGGCCAGCATATGTTAGGCCCTGACCTCCATCCCCCATCCTGCAGGCTCCCTCTCCAGCCACTAGTAGAGACCCCTACATAAATATACACCTACACGACTGCCAGGATCAGCCTAAGAAAACATAGGAAGAATAAGCATGTGAGGTGAAGTGGGAAGGATGAAAAGATCCATCCGCCCTGGAACCCAGGGATGGGAACCCAAGCAAGGTGCCATTCCCTGGACAATGATGGTAGCCCGTGCAGCTCACCCAGAAGGATGCTGGCTCCAAGAAAAAGCACAAATGACTGTCGGTTGGATCTGTCTGCAGACGCCAAAATAGGACTTTAAGTTATGGGCAGTTATGCAAGTGAACGTGAAGACCTGATTCACTTCAGGTTCAGAGATTTGCATAAGGAAACAGACACACTATGTGCCAGCAGCATTTCTGTCATAATCAACATGGATTTGTGAGGTGACTCCACAGCCTGCCTTGATGACAGGGTGGAGGTAGAGACTGGCAGGGGAGTAAGTTTGAGGGGAGTCCTCATGTCCTGGAGCAGAAGAGGACATGGAAAACCCAGTGAAGAGTGAAAAAGGAAGCCTCACTGGGGAGAAAGTGGCTGCTGTGGGCAGGCAGAAACCTTCTGACTGGCTGAGTCTATGACATGCATGGCTTGGATTGAAATAAAATGGGAAGGTAAAAGGCAAAAGCCCAGTGCCCACTAAATCAACACGGGGATCAACACAACGTGACCTGCTCAGTTGCTGGAAGAGAACAAAACAGGTGAAGTGAGAGGCGCCTTGGAGGCTGTGGTGTGATGGCCCACAACGGGCTGACTCTCAGACCGCAGGCCACTGACTGCCAGGAGAACGAGGAGTGTCCCCTAATGTCTTGGAACCGGGTTCTTTGTAGGGGTTGCCAATGCAAATGTTCTGGAATAAGATGGTGGTGGTACATGCATGGTACCAGGAGTGTACTATAGGCCACTGGATTGTACATTTAAAAAAATGGATCAACTGGGAGGCCAGAGAGATAGCTTGATGGGCTGTGGCCATGTGGGGGGCCTGGGTTTGATCCCAAAACTGAATGGTCCCCTGAGCACTGCCAGGAATGTTCCCTACGTAACAAGCTGGGAGTGGTCCCTGAGGACCACCTTATGTGGCCCCTAAAATCCGCCACCACCACCAAAAGGTTCAAATGAAAGATTTTATATTGGGTGACTTTTATCTTTTTTCTAAAAAATTTTTATTAGAGAATCACTGTGGTGTACAGTTACAAACTTATGAGCTTTTGTGTTTGCATTTTACTCATACAGTGATCGTTTACCCATCCCTCCACCAGTGCCCATTCACCTCCACCAATGATCCCAGTATCCCTCCCACCACCCCTACCCCATCCCCCACCACCCCACCCTGCCTCTGTGGCAGGGCATTCCCTTTTGTTCTCTCTCCTTTTGGGTGTTGTAGTTTGCAATAGAGGTACTGAGTGGCCTTCATGTTTGGTCTATAATCTACTTTCAGCTCGCATCTTCCAACCTGAATGGATCCTCCCGACATCCTCTACTAGGTGTTCCCTTCTCTGAGCTGCCTTTTCCCCCAGCATGTGAGGCCAGTTTCCAAGCTGTGAGGCAGACCTCCTAATCCTTATCTCTACAACTCTTGGGTGTTAGTCTCCCACTACGTTATTTTATATTCCACAGATGAGTGCGATCTTTCTATGTCTATCCCTCTCTCTGACTCAATTTACTGAACTTGATACTTTCCATGTAGATTCATTTATATACAAATTTCATGACTTCATCTTTTCTAACAGCTGCATGGTATTCCATTGTGTAGATGTACCAAAGTTTCTTTAACTGTTTAAAGTCATCTGTTTTTGGGCACTCTGTTTTTTTCCAGATTTTGGCTATTGTAAACAGTGCTGCAATGAACACAGAAATGCAGATGTCGTGACTTTTATCTTAACAGAAGTGTTAAGGACGCTTGAGGTTGGATGTTGTCCAGGGAGTGTACAGAGTCTATTCTATATTCTATTTCTGGCAACATGAGACGTGTTTATCATGTCTAACTTCTACATTCTTCTGGCTTTAATAACCAAAGACAGATAAAACAGAAATCTTTGATGACTTATGGTTTCCATGGTCTTTAAGGGTCAGACAGAAACGATGTGCTAATATGTTAGAGATATATATATATGCATGCAGTTTTTTAGTAAACTTACTAACGCACTCTTTTATTAACACTTATTTCAAAGGATAAAATTTCAGAAGATTCATGAATTTGGAGTTCTGGGCAGGAAATCATTGTGCAGGCAATTACACTGTTTTGCTTCTTTTCCTAATCATACTTCACTTTTCTGTCCTCTGGCATCCTCTCCTCCCACCACACCTTCTATGGTCTTGTTTTTCTCAGTGTTCAACACTGATACAAGGAAGACTGTGGCCTTGACCCCTTGGCTCCTCACACTCGGGCCAAGAGCTCAGCACTAACCACCAAGGCTGGGTCTCACATGCACAAACCTTTCACTGGGGAGACTCTTTTGGAGTGTTTTTATAGATTATTTGTTTTTGTTGACCAGCAGAATTTTTTAAATCCTGTCTCTCTTAATTGCACTTAATTGCATCTGACAAGCTTTTCTATCTACTATTTTTAAGTCCTGGATTTTTTCATACATACATTCTAGCTGAAAAATTCACCCAGGAGACGATGGGTGTCCTAGAATGATATGCTTTGTTCTTTAAGCAACATTATCCTTAATTTAACTTGTATGCATACATTTTTTTCAGTAAGTTCTCCTTTTATGCCGATTGTTCCTTAAGAATCACTTAAAAATACTGCTTATAATGTAGCTAGTTACGTAATTAGGGAAATAAATTTAATATCCTTTTACAGAGAACTTTGTATAGTGGTGTACTTACAACTATTAAGTGGTTGTGGTATCTGATAAATTGTAAAAATCTACTCACGTTAAAAAAAAATCCCCACAACAAACAAAAATCCAACATTACATATACCCACCCAGAGTTTTGGCCAGTACATGAGGATTGTGGAAAAAAATGTAAGTTAATACTTAATTTACCAGTTTCCACTTAAACAGTTATAAGAAAAGTACTTGTTATAAAAATAGAAATTAATTTTGCACCAATATGATACCGTAATAACTGATTCTCAAAGATATTGAAACTCCAGGAGTGATAGTACCGTAGTTAGGGTGTTTGCCTTGCACATGGTCAACTCAGGTTTGATCCCCAGCATCCCATATGGTCCCCTGAGCACTGCCAGGAGTAATTCCTGAATGCAGAGCCAGAAGTAACCCCTGAACACCACTGTATGTGGCCACAAAATAAAAATTAAAAAACAAAAGAAATTAAAATCCCCAACATTTGTTTACCCAGACACAGCTTTTCAGTAGGATGTGTTGGTCCTTTCAAAGTGTCTTTGACTGGTTTAGGGTCACAACATGTTTTCTATGGAGCGGGTTCTACCTGCATCCCTCAGTAATGTCACATAACAGTTTTCTTCTTCTTTTTTTGCAGGGATGGATTTGAGGGGGAACTCTTGGCAATGGTCTGGACTTGTTTCTGGCTCTGCACTCAGGACTCACTTCTGGGGATGCTTGGAGGACCACATGGGATGTCGGGGATTGAACCTTGGCTGGCCATGTGCAAGGCAAGTGCCCTAGCTTGTGTACTATCACTCTGGCCCCCATAGCAGCAGCTTTCAAGTAACTTAAAATGGCTATTTTTCTAAATAATTGTATCCAAGACTGATAAAGACTTGGCTAATATTTCTATTTCTAGGTGGATCTCCCAATCTTTAGCAAATACAGATCAAAACCAGGAAACATATATAATAGGAAAACACTATACAAAAAACACCAACGTGCATACATATACACTGAGTTATATGGGCTTGCTATATTAAGCTATTGAAAATATGACTTAGCCTGTAACAGATAAAAGACATCAGTGAGGAAACTAACAGAATGTGAATAGTCTAACGTGTCGCCAAATGACATTCTAGTACTGGTTCCACAGCACTGGCAAGAATGCTATGGCATAAAGATGTCAGCCATGAAGCACACGGGTTACGATGGAACGGAAAAGAACCAACAGTGGACTCTCTTTGCAGTTTTTTCTAGAAATCTAGTTATTCCAAAGTTCTCCATGAAAACAATGAGGTGGTGAAAGCACAGCGTTGGACCTGGGCTGTGGATGATTATGAGCGGTGTAAGTTAGGGGTCTATGTATTGTATGAGTCTGCAGCCGCCTGGCACATGAGTCTGAGACCGGGGGTCGTCGTCACACACACCTGCTAGTGCCAACTTCTTTAAGGGGGTCCTGCAGCTCAGCCATCTCCCGGCTTGCTGGAGGCAGCATCACTTCACTTCACTTCACGTCACTCACGTGGCTCTGGGCGGGGAGGCTCTGGCCTCCATGCACTACCGCAGACAGCAGCCACTGCACGTGGGCCTCTCCACTGGGCGCCTCCCTACGAGAGAGGAGGTGGAGAGGAGTGCAGAGGCAGCAAGGACGAGGGAGGGAGCGGGAGAGGGAGGGGGAGGGGGAAGGGGAAGGAGAGGGAGGGGAGGGGGAGAGGGAGAGGGAGGGGAGGGGAAGAGGGAGAGGAAGAGGGAGAGGGAGAGGGAGGGGTAGGGGGAGGGGGAGAGGGAGAGAGAGGAAGGGAGGGAGGAAGAGAGAGAGAGAGAGAGAAGGCCGGAGCACAGTCTGCAGCAGCTTCCCATCACGTTCCCATCTCTGCAGCCATGGTCCAGCCCACACCCAAGGCAGGAAGTAGCATGCCAGGAGATGGGACCCTCGGGAACAGTTTAGTGGCCCCCAAGCAAGGGAGCACACCACCCTGTTATAGCAGCTGAGTATAGACACTGCACCAGGGAATGCCGGGCCCCGCTCCCGCATAACAGTGCCAATGATCTAGTTCCCTGTTTGCTCACCTGCAGAATGGGAGTGATGGGGACAAAAATGCCCGTTTTATTTCCCTTTGAGCCAAGCTCACTCCCTCACTGCACTCTCAAGTGATCAACAGCAGCCCTGATTTTATCTATCTCCCCCGCCCCCCCACCAACCCCAGGAATTATCAAAACAACCTCAACCCACGAATTCTGCAGCAGTTCTCTAAAACTTCATGAATATGGAAAGGATGAACTATTTGTTAGTGTAATCCAAACTCCTGCCATTCAGGGCCGTGAACGTTCCCTTAAAACCCGAAAGAAAAAATAAAATGCCAGTTCCTGGGGTTTCTGCTTTGCTTGTTTTTCTCCTGCTTCTTCTCTAAAGGTCACCAGCAAGTCTCCTCTCGCTAATCAGCTGCACGGTGCTCTTCCCCCATCATTATAACCGATTTCAGATGGTGCTAGAAAATTATATTGACTCTGAACACCAAAAGAAATCAGTCATCCTCTAAGGGGTCACAGGAGGCGGCGAGAGCTGGGAGGACCGTGAGATGAACCGGGCCGCACGCTTGTCTCCTCGGACCCAGGCAGGAGGAGTTTGCATTTCCAGAGTCCCCAGGAGGAGTCCCCAGGAGGAGTCTGCATTTCCCCAAACACCCCCCGCCCCCCCAATAATAATCTGCTCCACAGGACCCTGTCGTGGGCAGAGTGGATTGGCCCGCATCCCCACCCCACCCCCGCCTCTCCCTTAGAATCCTTCCCCGCCGTCCCCTTCCTTTCTTCCGTGGCTAGTCGCGCCGCTGGCCTCCCCCAAGAACACTGATTTCAAATGGTGCTAGACAATCACTATTTAAATCTAAACCACCATATGAAACCAGCTTCCTGAAGAAGCTTTATGATCTCCGGTCTTCAGAATGTGCTCGCAAGTCAATGCGAGACAGCCTAGAAAGGGGACAGGTGGGACCTGGTTACTGCACGGCTGTCTGCAGAGTTCGTGCAGGCACCAGGGAGGTGAGAGTGACATCACACACTCTCGGGGTTGGGAGTGCAGCTGGGATTCCTTACGTGTTACCCTCTGGAGGCAACTGCCACTGGAGTCAGCCTGTCTCCCCCTGGTGGGAAGTCGGGGAAATCCTTTACTTGGATCAAGAAGTCTCAGGGAGTAATGCGTCCCCACCTCAGCCCGGCTTGACAAGGCACTGTCAAGTCCAAGAAAACCAGCACTGGATCAGACACTGAGCAGACTTCCTGCAATTCTGAAGTCCTCAGGAGGAAACTGAGGCAGTCAGTTGATACGTAACTGTAAAGTACCTTGAAACACACTGACATAAGGATTTTCTATCTGGGGACCTGCATTCACATTCTTTCACGCAAACAGCCAGTTTCCTTAAAATAGGCCTGCAGAAGGAGCCTGGGCACCAAAACTCAGAGTGGGGGAAAATCGTGCTGTTCACTTGTAGCGAAATGAGAAAGCACAGCCGGTAACACGAGATCATTCATTCTCTTCCCAGGACTCCCACAGAACAACAGGATGGCACAGCCGCGGCCTTTAATGTCTTTCGGTGCAAGACTCACTAATTAGTACTGTTCCCATTCCCTCAGAGCCTCCAACCTGCAACAATCAATCTGACTGTTGCATATTTTTAGTCCAGGAGACTGTCGGGTGAAATTTCTCCGGGTGTTTCTTTTGGTTGTCTTTTCTATTGGTTCTGGGGCTCCTGGCTCTGTGCTCAGGAGCTGCTGGGAATCGAGCCTGGGGTTGGTCAAGTACAAGGCCAGCACCCTACTCTGTACCCTCGCTCTGGCTTGCGTTTCTCTCCTGACCACCGATGATTTTACAGCACTGCGACACTGGGCAGGAATGCCGTTGGCTAAGGAGTCTTGCTCACACACCCTCTCCATCGTCCCCAGAGTCAAAATCACCCCCTTTCCAGAACAAAACCCATCCCTGGCATCTCTGGCCCACAAGCAAGGGAGGCTGTATTTCCACTTCAAAGCCCTACCCGCCCGCTGGGGCAAGCTGCCCTTCTCCATATTCGTGCGTCCAAAGTCTGACAGTCAAGTTGGGAGCCTGACAGGTGAACCAATCAGCCACCCGGGTCACTCCTGTGTGGCCAAGGCGGGGCTGTGGAAGGCCATTGTTTTCCCTGCGGGGGCAATGCCAGTCTGTTCTTGCTGGGGCAGCCTGGATCCAAGCCCCCGCCTTGGGGCTGGATTTCACAAGCAGCCAGGATCTGACGATGACACTTGTGTAAAAAAACGGAGCTCCGAGTGATACGGATCAGGATGCAACCCTCCCTCGTCAGCCAGACCCCTGGCGCCGCTGTGGGTCGCACGGTGCTGAGTCAGAGCTGCAAGTCATTCTGGCTCTCACCGGGAGCAGAGGGACCAGGAAGTCGTGCTGCAGGAGCTGTGTCTACCACGGGCTACTGCCTCGGTGACCCTGGGCCATCCCCCGACAGCTTTCTAAGCCTCGATATCTTGGTCACGAGAGTGTACACACGAGTTCTCGCGTGGAAGCGGCGTGTTTGGGTCACAAGCCATTCCAGACACACAGCAAGTCGGGAATCGTTAAAGCCCCCTGCCAGGGCGGCACTGTGTTTACGGATCAGGCGAGCCTGGGGTGGAGGGGTGTCAAAAACCAGCCGAGAGGTGCCAGGACACTTCTCAGAATGGTACTAAGGGCTTCCAGATGGGAGCACACGAACCATGGCCAGGCCTGTCTGTCCTCTGCATTCTGCGTTTTCACGGCGCCCAACCTGGTTGGTGGGGTCTCTGTTCTCTAGGGGAGCAGAGATTCTGAGCGGCAACATGACCTCATTTTGGGTCACAAAGCAGAATTCCAACCCTGACGTGTGACTGCAGGCTGCCTCATTCTGCCGCCTGGTGCTTTATAGCAGCGTCAAGAGCCCTTCCACCTTTGAAGCCCCTCAGAGGCCCTCTCCTGCGTACCAGCCGCCATACCAACCAAGGCAGAGGACCGGCAGTTTTCAGCCTCACTACCCCCACAGGCGGCAATGGTGACAGCCCCCAGCTTTACACGGACCGTCCCAGCGCATCTTCAGGGAGAGGGTGGGAAGCACCCGAGATCCCAAGTTTTGACAAGCACTTGAGCAAACAAACCACTGACTGCAGCTTCAGTCAAGGAGAGCAGCTGGAGCATCGAACAAGCCGGCACGGGGACAGTCAGCGAGCGAGAGGATTTGGCCGCACGGGAAGGCACGGGAGGGTCGGTGGAACCCTGGGCCTGGAGGCAAAGTAAGGGCAGCAGCGACACGTCCCATGATTCCCAAGGAAAGTCAGGGGCCCGGAGAACGTGCCCCATCCGCTGGATCATGGCAGCGAGCAACAGGGTGCTGAGGTGCCCTTGTCTCCAAGCCTGGCCGCACCGCTCCTCCGCCCGAAGGTCAGGGGCAAAGGCCGACATCCGAGGACGGCACGTCAAGCTCTGGGACAAGCTCTGTGCGTGGCTGGCGGGGGTGGGGAGGGGTGCCCTCGAGCTGTCCACATCCCGGTCTCCAGCTCTGCAGGAGGAGGCTGACAACAGCCGCCACCACGCCAGGCTCTGCTCCCAGAGGCCAAGACGATCAATAAGACGAAGCAATCTGAGCGGGCAACTGCGCAAGGAGGGGCGTGGACACCGACGGCTCCGAGGCGGGCCCCCCTGAACGCCGGGGGCTCTTGCTGCCCCCGCACCCAGCCGCTGCACGGGCATCGAATGAAGCCCCCTCGACGCCTCACACCTCCAGCCGAAGGAGCCCAAAGGAGCCTCTTAGCCGCTCTCTGCCCGCCTCTCCTCCCCAGTCACACCTGAATCCAGGCCTTAAGCGGCAGCCCCCTTAGAGAGGTTCCTCCAGACAGTAAGCGGGGTGCTGCGGGGCTTGAGAAGGCGAAGCGCCGGGATGCGGGCGCCGTCTAAGGAGACCGGGGACAAGCCTCTGGGAAGCACACACCCGCCTCGGGGCCGACTTACCCGTCTCAGCCTCTTCCTGCCCGGGGCGCCGGCTGATGTTCCCTGGCAGGGACAAGTCCTCAGGAGGCCTGAGTTCAGGAGATCCGCATCTGCAATGAAAATGCCAGCAAGGTGTTTGTAACCCCGATGACGAGTGCCCGGGTGACGAGGAAGTGAGAAGGGCCACTGCTTGTCCTTTTTCTTTTTTTTTTTTTTCCGCTAGGGCGGGGGCGGGGGGAGGGCTGAATTTTTCACTCTACCAATGTCATAGAGAGGGCTGAATTTTCAAAAACAGAAAGCTGAAGATTGCCTCCTCCTTCCTCCCGGGGCACAGGGGTTGGGAAAGTTCCGGCAGGGCCGGGCGCACCGGGGCCCGCGGCTAGTGAGGAAACTGTCCACCGCCATCAGAGACTGCGCGTCTCACAGTTCAGCGAGATGTCTTACGAAACCAAACATGGCACCACCCAGCAGATACAGTCACGGAAGACGGGCATGGGAGCCGCCTGCTCAGAAGCTAGGAGGAGGTTTCTATTTTCAACACAGATTTTGCAACCTTCAGGCAGCGCTGCCGCCAGGAGGCCTGCAGAGGGCAGCACTGGCCTGAGTGTGCAGCCAGGCCGATAGGCCTGGGGACGCACTGGCCGCTTGGAAGAGGCAGAACAGTGCCCCCCCCCCCCCCCCCCGGAGAAGGCACAGCTCCTGGGGAGAGGGAGCTGCGTCCCATAGGCCTTCCGAGGGGAAAAAGGGTCATTCGGAAGTGACAGAGCTTTCTGTCCTCCCCACGGCAAATGGGAAGGGCTTAGGAGCTCAAGGAGGGGCCATTCCTGGGGGTCAGGACCCAGAGCTGCCCCCTCCCCCAGGACGCGGTCCCGTGACTCTGCCCTGCGCAGGACACACACGTGCCCTGTCTGGCCACCGCCTACTGCGGGGCCCGAGTCGTGATATCACAGCGCAGAGGACTTGGGAGTGGCCTGGGCCACGGGCGGGCCCCTCTCAGGGCAGGCAGGTGACACAGGGGTCAGCAGGGGCTGCCTCGGTGGCTCCCTCGGCCCCGCGCTTCTCCACAGGCCCTGTGGGTTCAGTGGGGGGCCCGCTCAGGCCCGTGAGCTGGGGAACGATGCCAGAGGCTTCCCACCCGAAGAGGGGCGGTTCGGAAAAGGAGACCCCAGGCTGCCTTCGCCACAGGAAAAAGCCAAGGTTCGCGACAACCGGAGCCGAGCAGGGCGGGCGGGAAGGAAGAGGCCGTGCCGGGGAAAGGTCGAGTTCGACCCCACGTGGCTCTGCTGAGTCACACGCCCGCTTCTGGAATGCAGGGACGCATTATCGGCAAAATCGACTGACCCCCAAATGGGGACAGGTTCCGAGGCGGGGGGTGGTGGTGGGTGGGGGTCCCCATGGCCGAGCACCCTCCTCTCCTTCCCGGGCCTTTTGTGATCTGGGAGAGGCCCTGGCTGCTGGAGAGCCTCCCCTCCATCTTGGAGCTTTCCCTGAGGCGACACCTGGTCAAATGACCTGACTGGGCGTCTCCTGGCCTCCTCCCTGTCGCCTGTGGTTTTGTAACCAGGGCACCTGCAGCCCCCAGTTCCAGGGTGTGTGCATCCAAGGGTGGGTGGGAGGGAACAACCCTCCCCCACCAATGCTGGATCAGGAAAACGCAGTGAGCTCCGTGGGTCATGAGCATGAGGTTCCAGCTTCCCTCTGATGTTCCTGCCTGGTCTGTGAGCACCGGAAGTGGAACTGGGGCCTTCTCCACAGCACTGGGGGACCATGGCGGGGAGGGGGGGTTCTCACCCAAGTCCAGAACGGAAGTTGTGACCAGACCTTCCACCAAAGAGGATATGGGGCCAGAGCATGCAGCTGGCCCGGGTTCAATCCCCGGGACACCATAGGGTCCTCCAAGCCTGCCAGAAGTGATCTCTGAGCACAGAGCCAGGAGTAGGCCCTGAGCACCACCGGGTGAGACCCTCAAACAACAACAACAACAACAACAAAACCTCAAACCAAACCAGAGAATATGGGGCGGACCGAAGCTCGGGCTGGGTCACAGGTGCTGCGCGCGCAAGAACCCAAGGTTGATCCCCACCCCCACCCACTCACACATGTCACTGCCTGTGGCCCTGAAGATTCCAGCACTCAGAGACTACTTAAGTCACCCTTAGAACCGTGACCATAGCAGTATATTTTTTCCTATTTGAACCAAAAAATGAAAAAAAAAAGCCACTCCCCCAACCTGTTTTTTGCTGTACGTTTACCATATAAAGTATTTTAAAACAAAGAGATTCCAGCACTCCCAGACACAAGGAGCACTGCACCACGAGGCCAGAACATGGAACTGTCCGTTTGGGTGGCTGAGCAGTGTGGTGGGAGTGGACCCTGGACCCCTGGACCACGAGCAGTCAATTAGCAGCACCATGAAGGGATTCCTGTGGTGCTCTAACTTGCTCTACAGTGGCCCCGTTGTCCCTAAGGGGCCCCCAATAGGGCACCAACTCTCTTGCACCTTAGTTCCTGGAGCTGTCCCAAGCCAGTCCTCAGGACAGGCAGCCCAGCAGGAAGTCTGTGTAACTTGTCGCTGCCTTCCCAGCTGGGGACCCCTTTATCCGGCGAACACCATCGTGTGCTGCCTTTATAGCCAATAGCCTCTGAGCTGGGCAGAGACTGCTTGGAAGCTTTGGGGAAGGGGAGGTGTGTCCCCCAGCCTCAGGTCATGCTCCTGGGCCCGGAGGCTGCTTCCGTCTCTAAATGTGCAAAGGAAAAATGGTTCCTTCTCCTGATCACTAAGGCCAAGGATGCGTGCAGTACATGAGGTACAGACTTATACATGCCCCATCCCCTCCCACCTCTCCCCCCCCCCGCCCCCAAGGCTCCACTCCACCCCTGGAAGTGCCTTATGGAAAGCATCAGCATTGGGAACAAAGAGGGAAGAACTGGACGTTCATCTCCAAGACGGGTCTTAGAAGGCCCAGGCTCTGCTGTTTCTCCAGGTGTGACCTAGGGGGCGAGGGGCAGGGGCGGGTCAATGGGGCAGAAAGCCCCACGGTCAAGTCTCAGAACAGCTCAGTGCCTCCCAGGAGACCTCCGGCTGGAGAGGCTCCAGCTGCCGCTGTATGCAGGATGCACTGAGATTCCCCTGGAGGAAGGTTCTGGCCAGAACCCCACGGACTCCTGGAAAGGAGGCGGCCAGGCTGCTCCCCGGCTGGGGGGGGAGGAGCGGGGGGAGGGACACTCAGGGCCCAGCCCGGGCAAGCCCTGCTCCTGTCCCCTATCTCCTGGCTCCCTATGCTCTCCCCAGGTCTCCGAGCGGCAGGAGGGAATGTCATAAGCATCTCTCGATGGGGAACTGGTGTGGGGGTGACCTGGCTGGGGCAGGAGGGTCACCGGCGGCTGAGGAGTCGGCAAGTCCTCTCCTGGGGGCAGGCAGAGCCTTGAGTTTCAGGCAGGCAGAGGGGCGCCCCGTTCTTCCTGCGCCCTCTTCCCTCGTCTCCCTCTAGCCGGTCCCAGAGCACTGCCAAGGGAGGTACAGAGCCCTCACATGACACTCCCAATTCTTTCGCTTGAGGGGAGACTCTGAAGTCTGTCTTATTAAGAAGGGCGTAGTCTAAAGCGAGCACTCTTCCAGGTCAAAGATCAGATAGAGAGGGGTTCACCAGCAACGATTATAATAATAATAATAATAAAACCTCTTGGGGCCAGAGTAATGCTACTGTGGGTAACGGCGCTTACCTTGCTTGCGGCCAACCCAAGTTTGATCCTCAGCACCCCAGAGGGTCTCCCAGGCAATGGCCAGGAGATCCCCAAAAGCCGAACCAGGAGTAAGCCCTGAGCATCACCAGCTGTGGCCCCCAAACAAAGCAAAGCAAAGCAAAGCAATGAGATTCTCACTTCTGACTGAGGTCTGAGTCTGCGGGTGACCAAAAACTGAGGGAAAGCAAATTCTCAACTGACCCAAGTCACCCTCAAAGCATTCCTCTGAGGGCAGGAGGTCCAGGGAGGCTCTGGAGCCGTGTCCCCCATCCCCACCCTGCAGACTTGATCTGGGCGCTGTGGGTGAGGTAGAGCAAGACCCCAGCCCAAGGGCTTTGCTATTTCTCCTACTCTCCAGGACAATGATTCGAACAGAGATCAGGGCAGCTCTGCTCGCACCTGAGTACTAGTCACAGCGAGGGTGGGCTGCGGCTCTGCCAAAGGAGCCACGGTCTGAGTCACCGGGAAGTGGCAAGAACGTTGGCGGGACATCAGAAGGGCAGGAGAAACAAGAGCGGGGAGGGCCCCGGCCTGCCTCATCCCTGCCTGCGAGCAGACATCCTCCACCCAGGCTCCAAGGGTAGAGGCAGCCCCAGAGGCTGCTCCCTGCGCACCCGCCTTTCTGGAAGGTTCCCCCCTCTTCTGCACCCTCTACCCAGAGGCAGGATACTTTGCACCCCGCCGCAATCGTTCAAAAAATAAAGCCTAAACTCATTAGCACCTTTTAATACCCCCTTACCCCCGCCCCCCATCCTGCCCCCGAGAGCTTCTTTGGACCGGAAGGGCTTCTAAAATCATTGACCTCTGACCTCCCGGTGCTGTAATTCCACTTTTGCTGTAATTCCACTTTCACAGATCTGACGTGGTCCCAGGGCAGGCGCCATAGGGTGTGGTTCTGGTGTCCAGGAGAACCCACCTCGGTTCTTGGGCCTTCGGAAACCGGGGAGCCCTCTGGCTGCCCCCACTTCTGCGTGGTCAAGTCTGCTGCGCACTCACAGCACTCAGGACAAGGAAACAGGAAAGGAAGCGCGAGCGCCCCGCCTCCAGGTCACCGGCCACTTGGCAACTGATATAGAGACGTCGGAGGACTTATGGGAAAAGCCTGCCACTCCGGCGAGTCCCCACGCACGCACAGGCACCCAGGGCCCAAGGCAGCCTGTCCAAGAAAGTGGGGTTTCCTCCAGTTATGCAGAAAGGGGAAGAGAAGCAAAACTTTGAAGATATATAGATTAAAAAAAAAAAATCCAGAGTTGGAGCCACGAGGTGTTACAGTGGGCAGGGCCCTCACCTTGCACGCAGCTGACCCAAGTTCGCTCCCCTGTGGTCCCTGGAGGCCCAAGAACCAAGGTGGGTTCTCCTGGACACCAGAACCACACCCTGTGGCTGATCCCCGAGCACAGCTGGGCGTACCACGCTCCCCCGCCCCACATTCCTGAGTCAAAAATCCAGATGTGGGAAGATTCCTCCTCTGACATGGGAAGGTTCACAGTGGTGACAGACAGTGAGTTATGGATGGCACATGTATTACTGTCACCCAGCCTGCCATGGCCTTCTAAGAACTGAGCAAGCTGGTGGCATATCCCAAGAGCGACCCTTGGCTGTGGAAATGTGGAGAACTGCTATTTTCTGGGAAATCTGGAGGAGCAGCAAAGCTGACAGGCGGGGGGGGAGGGGTCAGGAGTTCCCCGGGGTCCCCCAACAGACTGAGGCCACGAGTCACTGGGGCAGTAAACACGCCTATTAAAGATTATTGTTCAAACTTCCCTTTCATAAGCACTATAGTTAAACATTTTTTCCCTGGGCATAAAATACCAGAATTTTTAGCAGCCAGCCTCTAGCTTTTAAAAATGAACAAGCTAAAACAACACACAAGGTCAATCTTAAATATCTTTGCAAGACCTCCTTCACCCCATTTTAAAAGACCTCTGCAACTATGTGGCTTCGGAGTGTTTACACACACACACACACACACACACACACACACACACACACACACACACACACCACCCACCATGGGACCCATTCCCCGTGGCCCCTCAAGGGGCCTTATTTATTTCACCTTCTCTAGCTGGCCTGCCACTCTCTCAGGCCTCACAGAGCCGGGGGATGGGGGAGCAGCCCGTTGGCCCGAGCCGGCCTCACCAGGGCACCGTTCCCAGGGCGGTGACTCAGCTCCGAAGCCACCTGCTGTGTGGGCGCTGCCATCTTCCGGGTCACTGCCAGTCACGCGGGCAGAGGGAAGGGGCAGAGCTGAATGGACCCAACAGACCAGCAGCTCCGAGACGGGTCAAGGGCAGCGCCCAGAGAGCCAGTTCTGGGCAGGTGGGCGTCCCCCATTAACCCCGGCCCTCGAGAGGAGGCCTGGGGGGAGCGAAGGACAGCACCTCTGCCCTTCCCCCCACCACCACCGAACACACACACTGACCGGGCAGTCTGCTCTTATTCTTTGCTCGTTTCAAACATCAAAACCTTCACGGGCACGATGCAACTGAGGTGGCCCCCTGACCAGTGGAGCCCCTCCCTTCCAGGGCACACGGGGGTGGGGGGGGCGGGGAGGAGTGGGGGCCAAGATTTCCAGGCTGACTGACTCGAAGGCTGGGTGCCTGCTTGGACCCTTAAGCACCGAGGTGTGAAAGGCAGGCACCCCATGGTTTCCGTGGTGGGTGGGGAGGGGGGCTCCCCTCCTTTGAAGGTCACAGATGTGGGACATCGAGGGGGTATGTGAGGCTCTTCTGCACCCTGTGCCAGGCAGGGCCGAGGGGGGAGGCTCGGAGTGGGGGAGGGGCGACGGTGTGTGCCAGGAGGTCTGGGCCGGACGGAGAGGGAGAGGGCAGGGTGGGCAGGAAGAGGAGGCTCAGGCCTCGAGGTGGGGACCTCGGGTACAGGAAGTGTGGGCCACCGCCATGGCCAGGGCGCGTGGCTGGGCTGTGGGCCGCCAGCAACCAGGGGCTGTGCAGGGCGGAGGCGTCTGCCCTGCATTATCTGGCCTAAGTATCGCCACGTCCTCGAGCCACTTATTTGGCAACCGATCACCCACGGCCTTGTGACAAGGCCACGTCTGCTCTCTTGTTCCTTCACGTCACCGTGCTCTTTCCTCTCCTCTGTCCGCTGGACTACCAGGTGCTTTCAGGCACAGAACAGCGTCCCCTCCCCTCAGCACTCTAGAGCTGCCAGCATAGTGCCACACAGCCACCTGGGCCTAGGGGGTGGGGGGCGGAGGCCGGGGTGGAGGGCAAGGGCGAGGCTGGAGAGGAGACACCTTCCCTCTGAGCTCTGCCCCCCCTGAGATGAACCAGAGGGGACAGACCCCTGCGGGTTCTGGGGCCCCTTCCTCCTCCCACTCCTCCGGATGACCCACGACACGCACGGCACGTTGCTGCGTCACAGAGGCTGCAGGCGCCCGGGTGGGCTCTGCCTGTATCTTGTGGGAGAAGGAAGAGCACCTGGTTAGAACCGACTCAGGCCGTCCCTCTGCGCTCACGGGAGGGACAGGCTCACGCTACAGGGACAGCCAGGCCTGCACCCCAGCGCTCAGCGGCATTCCTCCCGTCACATCCTGGGAATATTACCGTCTTGGGGTGGATGGGGAGATGAACCTGAAGGACGAGCGGGGCCGTCGGTGGGGAGGACGGATGAGGGACAGGAGCATAGGCGGAGACCTGGACTGGGGAACCGCCCGAGACAGGCCACAGCCTGCAAGAGGCCCAGAGGCGAGGGGGAAAGCGGGCACTGGCGGCCGGACGCGCTCGCTGCAAGGCAGCAGCGCCGAGACCAGACAGAAGCCAGGGCAGAAGGAGCAGGACGGCACACAGACACACGCGCTGAGCGGGCAGCGGGGCCACGTCTGCACATGACACCGGAGCCCCTGTGGGTTCCACACGGACCCCTCCCCCTATCCCGGGGCAGCGCCCCGTGCCCGCCACACGGTGGCAGCCACACACAGCCCTTCTGCCTAAGCCAGTCCCTGGCTGGGCAAAGGGAGTTTCCAGGTCTGCTGGAGGAAGCCTGGACAGGACGCTGGCCCCTGACCATCCCAAATGACTCATGGCCATTTCTTTCTCACTCTTTTTCCCGCATTCCCCATCTCCCCCCACCCCCAACCCCAGCCGCCATCCTCACCGTTTGGTTCATGGCAAAGCAGATCTCAGAACATCTATTCAGGGTTCGCTCTCCTGGCGGCTCAGTCCTGGCCAAAGTTCTGGGGTGAACGCTCAGACACCTGCTCTCACCCAGGCTTTGCATCCTAGTTTGCTCCCCCAGCTGGGCAACCCCTCAGGTCTGGAGGTGCCCTGTGGGACATTTCCAGGGCAGCTCTGTGGCCTACTACCCTCCCCTCGCCCCTCCATGACTTCCGTGCCCCCTCCTCAGCTATCCGGGGCTCTGGGGTTCTGGGCATGGCGCTATGTGGGCCATAGGGCAGGAGAGAGGGGTAGTGCCTGCAGGGTCCCCACCAGGAGGGACACTGTGCGCCCACTGGCTCCCCCTCCCCCCACGGTAGCCACATCCAATTGAAAGTCCAGCCTGGGAGAGCTGGCAGTGACTGGGCTCTGGGGGATTTGTCCCCCCACCCGCACCAACCTTCCCACGCCCTGCTTTGCAGTGAGCAAAGAGGGGTGAGAACCCGGAAGGAGGAGGCACAGGCCTCAGAGCCTGACAGCTCCACGCGGCAGCTGAGCTGCAGAAGCACAAGCAGGAGCCCCTGGGGCTGGCCCACGCCCCTTTCGAGCACCCACTGTCTCCCCAGCGCACTAGAGCCTGCAAGCATGCACAGGAAAAAGGGGGTGCCCTCACGGGGAAACCATTCCACCCCTCCCCACAAAGCGTCCATACCCTGTGACAGCCACAGAGCCTGAGGTCCGCAAAGGACACCGAGCCGGCCGGTCCCACCCAGATGCAGCTGCCCAGCTCCGGGAGACGGGGAGGCCCCCACCTTCGAAGCCTGACGTCTGAGGTCATGGTGCCAACATGCGCATGCCCCCACCCCTGCCGCCAATACCCGCAGAGGGAAAGGAACCAGGAACCTGTTTCCCAGGAAAAGCGTTTCTGAGATAAAGGGGACCCAGGGCGGCGGCGGCCCTGGCAGAATCCCCCCGCGGCGGGGCAGGGCTGAGGAGACCCGAAGAGCCCATCGCAGAGACACCCACGGGCACGGGTCTGCCCTCCTCACAGCGGCAGCCCGGGGCAGCCTGGAGGCAAAGCCCGAGGGGCAAAGCTCAGGGGGACCCACTGACCCCCTCCACGTCCCCGTCCCCACCACCAGGCCGGGCTGAGCGGGGCAGAGCCCTGTCTCCCGGCAGCTCTGGCAACTAAAAATATCCCCACTTCTCCATTCCGTGTCTGCTCCGGGGCCAGACGCAAGCTCAGCACGGCCGGGCCGCGGGGCCCACCGGGTTCTCCAGGCCCCATAGCCTCGCCCTCACAGGGGTCAGGGACGAGAGCTGGGCAGGGGGATTGCCCCAAGTGGCACCTGGGGAAGCCTCCACTGGTAGCCCCCCTGCCCCGCAGCTTAAAGTTGCTGACCTGCCTTTCACTCCACAGGCCCCCGGCGCCAGCCCAGGGGCTCTGAGGGACTCCTGTTGGGGCACCCTCAGGGCAATTAGGCTGGGAGCACTGCCCCCCCTGTGGGGCCCTCCTGGCAGCTTCAAAGAGCCCCCGGCTCCACCACCCTGTCCCGGTCCTTCTGTCCCCAAAGGCAGTAAAGGGGAGAAGTGTCCTGTGTACCCAAGGCTCCTCCCCACTCAGCCCAGGAGCCCCTTCTCTCCTCCTCCAAGGTCAAAGTTTCCTTCTCCCCAAAAGAAGGGGTGAGGGCCACTCCCTCCTATGTGGCCGAGTTTTTTGGGGGGCTGGCCCGTGTCCCCCAAAGCCACAGTGCCATGTGCAGAGGGGGGAGCTGGCTTCCAGCTCCGCCCTCCCCCAACCGCCGCACAGGGACAGGGAGGCTTGTGGGGGCCCTGCAGGCTGGGGGTATCTCTGGGCAGTACCATTCCCTCCTCCATTTATGGCCACACCTAGTGGTGATCAGGCCTTACTCCTGACTTAGTGCTCAAGGATCACTCCTGGTGGGCTCGGGGGACCATATGAGATGCTGGGGATCAAACCCTGGCCAGCCGCCTGCAAGGTGAGTGCTCTACCCACTGCGCTATGACTCCAGCCCACTGGTCAGAAGAAAGGTCCCCGAGCGGGGTGGCCAATGCTTGCTCCTCTGTCCTGCCCATGCTCATCCCCCAGAACAGCGCCTCCTCACTTGGCTCCTCTCCCCACATGCTGCAAGACCTGCTCTGCCTCCTGTGGGTTCCGGAACAAGGGCAGGGCAAGGGCACCGCCCTCTGCTCCCCTCCTTTGGCATCTCTGTGTTGCCAGGGCCTGGCTCACTAGAGGGGACTCCCCAGTCCGCTGATGGCCTCCCCTGATGGCCTGTCACAGCCTCTGGGGGCAAGAACGAAGCCAGAGAAGCCCCTCGCTCAGCGGAGCGCACCACGTCTCAGGTTCCCTCCAAGCGGCCCAGTTCACTCCTTCGGGGAGGCCTGACCCTTCCCTTGGGGCCAGGAAGTGGCTCCGGGGCTGCAGCATGGATTCTGCAGGCAGGCAGGAGGCCCAGGTTGGATCCTGGCCCCCCACGTGGTGCCCCAGAACAGCTGGGTGTGGCCCCCACAGCCAGCACACATCTCGTGCCCAGGTGGAGGTGAGGCTTCCTCTCGGAGCAAGCCCCGCATGTGCGAAGGAGCTGGGTCAGTGAGCCTCTGGGACCCGGCCACCGCGCCTGCAGGTCCTCAAGCCAGAGCTGCTGCAGCTGCGTGCGACCAGGCCCGCTCACAGCGCACCTCCAGCAACCACACTGCATTCCCCATCCACAGGGGGCTGATGCTGACAGTTTGTGGGTCTGACCCAGCCCCCAAAGGCCCCACTGTCCCCCTGAAGGCAGTGGTCAGGCTGCTTTGGGAACAAGAGTCAGCCCTGCGTAGGGGTCCGGGACCAGAAGGGTAGAGGCAGGGGGGGTGTGCAGAGGGAGAGAAACTGGGGGCCTGGGCAAGGGTTTGGCTGCTATGGGTTTGGATAGGGTGCGCTGGTATAGGAGATGGGTCTCCCTCCCCCACACTCCTCACCTGGGTCATACACCCAGCCCCACGCAGGGGGACGGGGGCGGTACTTGCCAGCACTGCTGTGGGGGGGGGGCTGTCCCTGCCTGAGAGCTTCAAACACCGGACACCAGCAGGGGACTCTCCACTGCCCCCACCTGCACCCAGCAGGCCCCTGCAGAGGGGAGCCCGGTGTACAGGGCAAAGTAAACAATACCAGTCCTGGCTTCTGGGGGCTGGAGCAGGAGGGGGAGAAACTGGAGCCTGGGATGATTCATGCACAAACAGACAAGCGCAGGATGCTGTGGAAGCACTTGGCCCCATCTTGAGTAGAGGGCAAGGGCCCGCCCCAGTCCCCGCCATGTCGTCCCGGGAGCAGCTGGCACAGCTGTCCCACTGGCGGCCATGCTTGGGACCATGTCTCATGCCCACCGGCACAGCAGCAGGGCCCAGGGGTGGGCTGGGCAGGAACAAGGAGCTGGAACCTGCTGCACCATGATAATAGGTAAAGTTGGGGGGCTCCCCATGGAAAACGACGGCCCTCTTGAGTATTGATGAGGCGGGCAGAGGGCGCCTCGAGAAATGGGGGTTCGGAAGCCAGGTGCTGCTGCCTCCATCCCACCTCCTCCACTCGCCACGCTGGGAGGGCACGAGGGGACGTGAGCACTGGCAGTCTCAAGGGAGAGTCACCAGACAACAGGGGCCTGGGCACAGGCCGGCCGGGGCCGTTCGCTCCTGTCCTGTCCCAGTGATGACCACAGTGACTCTTCTGTCCCTGTGATGGACAAGGCTGGTTTTCCTCTCAGTCCGCGTCAGCATGGAGCCGAGAGACCCAAATGCAGAGATAATCACCTCTATTAATAACCCTGACCCCAGGACTCGGGGTCGTGGCGGCGCGTCTGGGTACGTGGTATGGTTGGTCGGTGCCAGGGACGCTCTGGGTCCCTAGGTGGCTGCTCTCCCACAGTGCTGTGCCAGAGACGGACCACAGGACCGTCTACTACACGCCTCCTGGGCCCCTGAGGGGCTGTGACCCCCACGGGGAGCACTGTCCGGTTCTTCCTCACGCTCTGCAGCGCCCAGAGGTCTCGCCTCCAGCATCTGCTTCTCCTTTCTAACCGGCTACCTAGTCCCCCTGAGAGTGACCATGCCCACGCCCGGGCTCAGCATTAAGCCCACCAGAAAGCCACTGCTCTCGGGCCACCCGCTGTGCCTCCCAGGGCTGCCAGGCTGGGCTCTGCTCTGCATCACTCCCCCCCGGCACTCATGACCTCACCCCCGTCCTTCCCGCCAAGCTGGCCTGGAAGGTAAACTTTTTCAGCTAGCTGCAGATTTCGGAGCTGACTCATAAAGCCCAGGTGGAGAGAACAGAGTCTGATCTCAGGCCTCTCGGTTTCCCCGGAGCAGCGGGGCACACGGACAGGCCGGCTGCCCTAACTGCCCTCCTCTGCTCCCGCCAACTCCATCACAGACAAGTGGAGGGAAAGGCAGCCCCGGTGGGGGGAGAGGCAGGGGGGGAGGGGTGAGGCAGGGTGAGGGCACCCTGGGGCGGGCTGCCTGGCCTGTGGCATGCCTGCTGCCATGCTGGTGTTGGGGTGGGGGGTGGATGCACAGCACGCAGTGTGGTTGGCAATTGACCAAGAAAGAGAGGGGCCGCAGTAGGGGGAACACTCTGGGTCTGCAAAGCACCCCTTTGGGGTGCCTCTTCGGAACACTGACGTTATCAGGATGCCCACTTGTCTCTCCCTGGCCCCATGTCCTTCCACTCAGAGCCTTGGTCAGGATGGGCAGGGAGGGCTGCACGAAGGGGCCCCTGGGTGGGGGTGGAGGGAGGGGAGCCTGAGGGCCAGGCAAGAGTTGTGGGGTGAGGAGCTGGTGAGCCAGCCGTTTCCTTGGGCGAGGCAGCCTCCCCGGAGCGCCCCGATGACACCCTGACATTCTTTTCTCAGGCGCCAACGGTTTCGACTCTCCACATCGGATGCCCGTCAGTCATAGGACTGGGGAAAGGATTATTCACGGACGCTGGAAGGGTTCTGAGAACAGGGCGGGCGCTGACCTACATTCAGTGTTCTAGATGGGAACAATAGACGTGGATCCAGGAAAACAGTCTCTGGCTTAGTCAAATAAAATCAACTTGTTCTACAAAGAGGAAAAGGAGGCTCGTTCAGGGGAAGAAAGAAACAGCACAAGGATTCAGCCACTGTCAGTGGCCGGTGTGGGTGTGCAGGAAGATGGGCTGGCGCTCGCCCCACCTGCACTTGGTGTGAGGTACGGGGATAGGCTGCAACTCCGAGCAGGGGTGCTGGAGTCTTGAGGATCACGGGAGCTTTTGGTGTGCCTCATCTGGGCTGGGAGAGGAGCTAGGACTTGACTCAGCCCCAACATTCACCATGACGCCAGAGACATACAATCGCCAAGGTGGAACTGTGGTCATTGGGAAAGAGGCCCTAGCCCTGGCCAAATTCCCCTCTGAAGTCCCTTGTGGCTCAGGAACCCCTGGCTGGCTCAGACCCACCCACACAGACACACACTCATGACAGACAGAGAGACAGACACAGACACACACCCTTACATGCATCTTGTGCCTGCTGCAAGCTTCACTTTCAACTCTTCTGCATCTGAGGCTGGTATTCTCGCCAAGGAACCTTTTTTGACAAACCAACTCATCTTACACTGAGTTTCCAAAGCATATTCCAGAGAGCGGGTCCTTCCTGGCCTTTATGGTGCTGTTCACTCTCCTACTATACTAACTGTGAAAGGTTTCCTGGAAGTCCAACTTACAAATTAAGTAAGGAAATTTTAGGAAACAGAGCTGGAGAAAATGTCTCTGGTATTCCACTTTTGAATTCAAGTAATGATTCAGCAGGTTTAAAAAGTGATCACATGTGCAGTTAGGTAATAAAGGAAAAGGTCATGAATTATTATAGGCTGAGGCTGGTGTGTATGTGGGGGTTCTTGAGAAAGTCCTCATTTGTGCTGTATGAGGTTCTTCATAATAAAATGTTGAGGGCAAGTATGATCACATCCTCCACATGGGTGCTAATGAAAAACTGCAGAGAATGTCAGCAAAGATATAACAATGAAAAGTCTTGAAATATAGACTAGAAATATACTGAAACTTAGCTGGACAGGACAGAAATACAACTCAGGGGCTACAGAGACATTAGGGAACTTGCCTTGCACATGGCTGATCTGGGTTTAATGCCCGGCATTGCATATGGTTTCCTAAACACTGCCAAGTGTAGCCAAACATCCACATCCCCAGAAAGAAATAAAAAATATAGCAGCATACAAAATTGGGGACTTACGTTTAAAAATTTGCATAATTTTTCTTATACTTCACTTCTAATTTGATAAAGTTGTATATAAAAATGAAATTTAAAAAATCAGACTAGTATTTTCTCACGTCTAAGGCGGCACAAGTCATGAAGGAAAAAATATAGCAAAACGAATTTCCACTGAAAAAATTTTTTTAAGTTGTGTATAACTCCAAACAAAACTAAAACGCCTAAGAAGTTGGGAAAAACAATGCACTTGTGCTTTGTCTCTGTCTCTCACAATATATGGCCTCAAATAAATTAAAAGACAAAGGCACACCCAATAGAGAATATATTAATGATTATGAACAGAACATTAACAAAAGGAAAACTACAACTGCTGAGTTCTACACCAGTAGTAGCAATTATAAAGTGCGACATGCCTGGCCCAGAGTGAATACTCACTCTACCTGTTAAATTAATGAACCCAAAACAACACTTCTGTCTAAAGCACTTCTTCCAAACTTCACACAGTACTGATGAGGCTGTGTCGGGAAGGACAGCTGATGTGATACATTGCTAGAACGTGCATTATGTGCACAGTACATGCACTTTTTCTAGAGAAAAAATTGGCAAAGGATATCAAGGATCTTTTTAAAAGTTAAACTTCTTCCACACTTATTACTGCCAGGAATTTACCCTTAGGAATTCATTAAAAAATCTGTCCAAGTTGCATGCAGGAGTTTGGGGTTCATCTCTGGCATCACATGGTTCTCTGAGTACCGCTGGGGTCAATCCCTGAGCAGAGTAGCTTCAAATAGGTCTCCCTCCCCCCGCTCTACAAAAGCCTAAGATTCAGATATTAAAAAGTGGCTTTTAATGTAAAAATAACTTGGGGAAAAATCAGAAGCAAATTAAACACTTCCAAATGAGAGGCTATAAAACCAGTGTTTATTAAGGCATTTTCAAGCATGTGAAAAAGGTACTCATTTTTTTAAAAAAATGCCCAAAATGCCTACACAGAATGATGGCAACTCTATAATGATTTTGTGTGTGTGTGTGTGTGTGTGCAGGAAAATACTGGAAGGAAATACTCAGCTGAGAGGGCTTTTGGGGTGTGGGGCAGTGAGAAACATTCTGTTTCTTCCTTGCAGTATTCTATATTTAACGTTTTCTCCCAAATGGTCATAAAAATAAACCATATTTACACGTGGAAACGGTCCACTGCTCTTGACACAGGTAAGGGCTGTTTGTTGCTAAATCACCCCAAAGCCCCCTGTTCCACGTGGGCTGCCATGGGCCGCCTTCCCCCGTGCTCTGGGTCTGGGCCCAAACGCTGTGGGCCTTCGCTCTACAACACTTACCCTCTCCACTGCCTTTTTCAGCGGGGAGAGATGCTGCTGAATAACCTCTAAGGCCACTGCCCTTCTTTTCTTCTCCCCACTTCTCTCATCTCCCTGGAGTCCCCTGCCTGTCAGTGCCACACTCTCAGTTTCTAGGCTGGATGACCAGAGCACCTTCCTTCCTCGCTGGTGCCCTCCCCTTAGCCTGACTGCCAGCCCTGCCCCTTCTCAGCCAGCATCACCTGCTCTTTGCTGCATGTGGCCTAGGAGACCTTTCTTGGGGGGCAGGGCTACCTGCCCTGCATCCCCTTGGACATAGGCCTTGGGGCCAGCCTAGCTGGCAGGTCAGAGCTCTGTCTTCAACACCCTGTCTACTTCCTCTTCCCCCACTCCCTCTGCCAAGCCTCTGCAGCAGGTTCCTGTCATCCCTGCCACGCTCTGCCTTCTTCGTCCTGCTCACTCCTAGCTGGCTGCCCTTCTGCCTGACATCAGCTCCCCCTGAAAGCTTGGGGTGTGCGGGGGGGGGGGGGGCGGGGAAGACAGCAGGTGCCAGGAGGACCTGAGGCATGTCCATTTTTTTTATGCCCCCTGGAGCTCTCGACCTGCTCCAGCTGGACCTCACATTTGCTCAGGGAATTATCTCCACCATCAGATCTATTGTCTTCGAAGAGATCTCAACCACCAAACTTTCCCAATTTCCCCGGCAAGGCCTAGTTTATCACCCTGGCAATCAAGATTTCCTCCTTACCTAACTCACCAGCCAACCAAATGCATTCATCGTGAGCCTTACGAAATGGGGTTATTTGAATCTATTTACTCCGCCTAAGCCTATCACAGGAGTGTTCCTAGCATTCCCCCAGAGGCCAGCCAGGCAGCAGAAGAATGAATCAGACTGTCACTGCTTAAAAGCCCCAGAGCAGGACAGCCCTTCCCAGGCTGGCATACGAAGTGACTCTGCTGCTGTATCGCCTGCTCAGGATCAAGTGCAACTGACTCTGGACACAATAATGGATCAGGCTAATGCAAATCGTCATATTCTTACCCCTTTCCTTATATGCCTTTTAATGGACCCGAGAATCACTCCTCTACCCCCCCACCCCCGCCCACAGAACCTTAGGGCACTGACTTAAATTTAGCTGAGGGGTAATAAAGGCTACACTTTATTTTTTAAAAAAGTATTACTATTTCTTTTCTAGTTAGACAGTCTTAGCTATGCCCCCAAATTTCTTCTGCCAATACAGAATCATTTTCCAGTCTGCTGCAAGTACTATACATTATAGAGTTCAGATGATTCTGCAGCTCTACTTGGTAATGCACACCATGGAACAGGAAAAAAAAAGGTTTTGTTTGTTTGTTTGCTTTTTAAGTATTGGGAAAACTCTCCCCAACTGATTGTTGTGGAGGCTTTACCGGAATTAACAACAGACTTTGCAAATAGACGTGGTTAAACATCTAGGGATTCTGTGGGTATCTGTTTGGAGGCCAACCTTTCTCCTCCCTTATTTACTAGCAGTAATTGATTTTCTGCATCCCAGGCCCCCACCCAGTCCCCCACAGAACAGTTTCTTCCTGCTCCGGTGCCTCCTCTTTGCTTCCGACCACTGCAGATTCCTAGGTGGGGATGAGGGGGCACCTCCCGGGAAAGCAGGGAGCGACAGAGAGAGGGCGGCGGGTCCTGGCTTCCCCCTACATGCACAAGCCATCCTTTTCACAGGTGAGGAATTCCCGATCACCCAGACGCAAAGCACCGAACCGAACAGAGCACAGAAGCCGCCACCGACTCCGCGTCTCGGCCATCTCCAGAGACGCGGCAGCTCTGAAGTCACGCTTCTCAGCTCGCCGTGAAGAAGCGAGTGAGCCTGAGTGGAGGCAGCGGCGAGCTAACACTGTCAGCAGCTCTCGGCCACCTCAAGGCCAGTCTCTATCATGCTCGGATTCCTTTTCTGACACCTTGAACGTATTTGGCAGCATGAACACACAAACGCCAGGATCTAAAGCTTCTCTGCACACACGTAGGAAATTACTAGTGGGAAACTAGGCCCTTCAATAACCAGTAGTAACGGAGTCAGTCCTGTTAGAACAGACAGTTACTTTCCATACCTTGGGTCAATGAACGTGACACCCCCACCAAAAGAAAAAAAAAAAGTCATTTAATGAAAACTACACCTAAATCCATACTCCCACGTCAAAACGCTACAAGTCTGCCAAAACCCATCTTAACGTCCCTTGTTGCCTACAGGTGATTCTTTTTAGGGATCACCTCAGAGAATTTCCTACCGGCAAATATAACATGCGGTCAACACATGATACAGTCAGGTGGTGGGGGGGGGGACTGATCTTTGAGGGGTTTCCCCTGGAAGGAATACCTCCAGAAATTCAAAGCACTGTCAGGGCTAGCAAGCACTATCATCTGTACTCACCCAGTCCACAGAGCAGCCGAGCACAGGCGCCGGGGCCCCGGGAGCAAGGAACTGAACTGCAGGAGAGGAACAGCAAGTGGCGGCACCGCCTCACCCCAGCTCCTCGCACCCGCAGACACCCAGATCTTCTGGAATTCTCCGGGACTAACAATGAAAACCACACTAGGTTGTTTTCCCAATTCCTATGAAATGAGTCAGGAGGTCAAGCAACGTCTCCACTTCAGGGAGGGAACAGTTCCATACTCCACACTCCCCACTTCCAGTAACTAGGCCCTCCCACCTCTGTGCACCCCCCGGCCCCACACCGGTGGGGTCTCCCATCTTCCAGAGCCCCCACAAGGTTCTGCATGAGGCAGGCGGCAAGTATGGCGAAAAGCTGGCCTTCTTTCTCCCCTGGTGAATATTGACTGGTGTTGAGAGATCCAGCTAGGACACTGAATTAAGTTTAAATAGAAACTCAATTTAAAAATCACCTGGCCTAACTTTTTCTGCTGGGACCAAGGAGGGGGGAGTGATGCTGCACACAGACACAGAAGGAAAGGAACTGTACCTCTGGTACCTCTTCACACACGGCTGCCGTCTGCCAGCCGTTCCTCCTCTCCTCCGAAAGACTAGCACATTCCCAAGACACGGCGACTGGTCACTGAATCTGTGTTCTGAAAAACCCGCCGGCGGCGTCCGTTGGCAGGGAGGAGGGCTGCAGGGCGAGCAGAGCCCTTCTGAGGCGGGGAAGCGGTCTCCTGAATCCACCAGGCAGGGCGCTGAGCACGGGGTAGGAAGTCCTTTGGAATCCCGCGCCTCCTCACTGCACAGGACACAGCTCGGAGTTCCCGTCCCTCTGCCCAGGCAATCACCGGCCACTGGCAGGGAATCCGCAATTCCAAGAAGGCAACATCCAGGCAAGACGCAGGCACATTCTCGGGATCAAAGCAAGCAGCCCCGACCTCTCCGGTGACTCTGCTTTACCAAGAGCTTGGAAAACTTTTGCTTTCTGTATGAGGAGCACTTTCTTTTTAAAGAGAAGGTTTCGTTTTGATCTTGAGAAATTCTGCCGGATAAAACCACTAACTGAAAACCTGCCATTATAAACGCGGGATTTCACAATGCTCATTCCAAAAAAAAAAAAAAAAAAAACCTGTGGCTATTCATTTCTGGAAGTGATTCACTGAGAAAGAATCATCACTGGGGGTGGAGGGAGCATTAATTTTTTTTTTTTTTTTTTTTAAAGACAGCCTGCCCTCTGAGGAAGGAGAGAAACGTCGGGGAGGGCAGCCACGTGCCTCTCTGACCCAGCTCCCCGCTCCTGAATCACCAGCCCTCAAGACGATGACCCATTTCCTCCTGCAAATCCCACGGTAGACAAAACCCCTTTTGGTCCGTCCACTCCGCGCTGAATCCTCGGCTCTGATGTGAGCGTTCCAATAAAGCCGGGAGGCCCAGCAGCTTTCTCCACCTGTCAACGCTCAGTTGCTGGCGTGCAACCAGCATATGGGGACTCACTTCCTGTAAGTATTGCTAAAAGCGCTCATGATATTTCCTTTGGGGGGAAATTTTTAAAAAGAGGGAAGGAAAGCTGCAGGCGCAGAAGTAACTCTGACAAGCTCGGCTCAAAGCATGCAACGTGATCGCTGTTTACCAGACACGCCTAATTTTAATTTGATTTCTCCACCCCTGGGTAATTAAGACAGCGAGAGGAGCTCGGCACTGAGAGAAGGGGGAGGAGGTTTGAAAAAAAAAAAAAAGACATTTCACAAACACTTAGCCCTTCAGCGCGCGTGACCAGAAAAATAATTTTAAGATTCAAAGTGAACCAATCCGAAGCTTGTTGGAGTATTAACCCTTCAAGGACAGCGTGATTTTTTGTTTGCCTGCACATTAACTATGGAGAGAATCTTCTTGGCTGGGCACCGAGACCCTCCAAATCCCCCACCCCTCAACCCCAGACACAGCCCCTGGGGGCCATTCCCAGGGTGTGTCAAGAGAAAAAGACTTTCCAATTTGTGCTGGCGACAGCAACACAGTAACCAGTAAGCCTCAGTCACGTTCACAGAGTGGCCACATGGCTTTCACAGCAAACACCCTTTGAAAACTGGCCCGGGAGGGCGAGAATGGACCTTGAGTACGTCTCGCCCTGAGCCAAGGGCCCCCTTTGATACCAGTGAGGAGGACGCTGCCTGACAACGGGGCAGAACGAGAAAACCTGCTTCTTCCATGGACAGTACTGGCGGTGCCAGTAATGTTCTCTCAGCCCCTGCAGCCCCTCTGCTGTAGAGAAGAGCTTGTCCCCTTCTTGCTCCTCTGCTCCTATCTTGGGGGACTGGTGTGTGTGGGGGAAGCTCACAAAATGAGACGACCCAAGAAAAATGGACAAAACCTGCACATTCGAAGCAGTCACACCGGCCTCACACCCAGCAACGTTAATATGGGAACCCTTGCCACTTAGACCCTTGACTCCAGCCGTTGTATTTTTTGAACCCCGGGGGTTAAACCTGACATACATATGTAAGAAATTTCAGTCACGTCATGTGCTTGATACTCCAGCAGGCAATTTTCACCAATGCAATAGTGTTCTTGTGCTCATCCAACCGACATTTCTTAAAAAAAATATATACGAAGGAGGATACGGAAACCGCTGGAAGATTCTGAACACGCTCAGCAAATGGAGGGTGAGTAAAGGCATGATTGGAAGTCGGGTCAAGAGGGCAAGTCAAAGAAGTGTGTAAAGCAGCTGTCTCCCTGCCTGCCCTCCTCCCTCCTCCGGCTACCTGAGCCTCCACGCCAGGAAGGGGAACATTCGATGCCAGTCAAAAGAGGAGGGACCTTGTAGAAGGGAAACTTTAAACATAAACAAAAAAAAAACATTTCTTCTGATACTGGGCTTGGTGAGACCAGACGCTTCTTCAACAAATGGCACTGGAAAAACTGGGCGATTACATATATGCAAAAAATAAAAAAAGAGGAACTAGATCACTAATGCCCTACACAAAAGATGTTTATCAGACCCTAATCACAAACTAGAGAAAACACAGGTGCTACGATCCAGACCTCAACATCAGGGTGTGTCTGGAGAATCAACTCCGCTGGCACGGCAAGCAGGGGCAAACACGCGGTGCCAGCTGGGAAAGGCTCCTGTTAGGAGACTGTGGGAGCGGCGGCCCCACGCCGCAAGCCTCTCGCTCCTGCTGAGAGAAGTGCTACAGACACCCTCGGGTCCAAGTTTGCTCCACATCTACAGAATCCGTGCTTGGCCCTCCAGATCCCTGGGCCCACTTCTCCCCTTCCTTAATGAAACAGAACCCGGTGAAAACGTTCTCCCTCCATAATGCTTATTCCAGGTTTTCCTCTGACGCAATGAAGATAGGTGCATTCTTAGGCCTGGTGGGACTTTCAGAGACAGGAGGGACAGTGGCCTCATCCCAGAAGGACACGCGATGGGATGTGAGGTCCATGGCTGCGGAGTTCCTGGCTTTCCCCTTGGCTACGGCTGTCCTAAGGGAGACTCCTCAAGGTCCCCTTATGCCAGTTTAGTCTCCCTGATAACTGAACCCCGACGCCTAAGCTGGCTTTACTGGAGTAAAGAGCTCCTATGGACAGAGCCACTCATTTACTCTCAGCCACCCGCCCATCAAGCTAAGTTCCCTCATCAGCTCCTCCCTATTGGTGGGAATGCCAAGGCCCAGGGGTAAAGAACACGCAGGATTCCAGGCAGGGAGCCTGCCATCAGCAGCTGTCGGCCACACCGGACGTGGCGCTCCACAGGCAGAGTTCCCACCATGCCACAAACTCTCTGGAGAATTTCCAGAACATTCATACCCAACGCCATCACATTAGAGCCTGTCCTGTGAGAAGGCTTCGCCTGATCTGCCAGCTCCCCGCATGCAGATTCTGAGATACTGAGGGTTCAGGGAGCGAGGGCTGAGAGATCCTCACTGAGAAAGGCTTCTGCTGCCAGTTAGAAGTTGGACCCTGTGTCTCGCGATTCCCGGTACCACCCATGCACAGGGCTGTGTGTGCATGCGCACCTGTCGGGGAATCCAATCTGACATTGCCAAGTAGGCACAGGTGTGTAACGCATGCCCTCAGAAATCCATTCCTGTTCTTTTCTGCAAGTTCAGGTTAGAAGACCAAAGAAGAAAAGATAAGTGAAGGAAAACAACTTTTCTTCCCCATTATCTTTGCCAAGTGAAGGCGGAATAAAGCTATTCCAGTTCTTCCTGTGATAAACACAACTCATGTGAGTAGCCCTTTCTCTTTAACCTTGCTCACAGGCAGCCTTCTTGGATGGTAAACAAATTGTCTCTCCCACGTGCACATTGAACATGGCTATGAAAGTAACTGGAAGTTGGGGCATCCTCAGCTGTGGCAGGGAATGATAATTTGCCTATTTACTCTTCAAACAGAAAGTGACTTACTATTTTGAATCTTCAAGCCTTTTGTGTACTAAGTTTGACCTTAACATCCAAAGACTTAAAATGCCTTTTCCTAAAACAAATCCATTTGTTGAGAAAGTTGAGAGAAAGAAGATACCACATTCTGGCGTTACTGTCATTTGAGAGCAAAAATTCTGGGACATTCATTTCCTAAACTTATAAGCCAGTTCCTTTCCCCTGCAATTTATTGGGTGTAAAAAGTGAAGTTTTGTACCACAACTATAAAATTAAATACTATATACTCCTAACCATTCACTTACTTGATGAAAACTTGAACTTGGTCGGAATAGTAAATGAAACATGCAAAAAACTACTATTAGGAAATGACACTGTAGATCTACTTATGTATGTTTCTATCCCAATCTAAGAAACAATTCATCACTTCTTGGAAAATCCAGTAGAATGTTTTATCAGCACAGGTGACTAATCCCACTTATGGCCAGAGAATGTACCTGGGTCAAAAAAACCATTATTTACTGAGCTCACTCAACAGGTAGGTGGTGGTTTCCGCCTCCCAGAGGAGGAGGAGGAGGAGGAGGAAAAGGGGGAGATGAGTGTGTGTGTGTGTGGGGGAGGGACTGTGGAAGAGGTGAGAGGGAGAGAGGCAGAGGAAAGAGAAGGTGTGGAGGAGGAAGAGAAGAGAGAAGGGGAGAGAGAGTGAGACTGTTTAGACTTCCAGGCCTAGAATTATAATGGTCAAGGTCCGAGCCTCACACAGGGTCAAAGTGCCCGTTTTTTATTCCTTTGCACATTTCCCTTACATGCCTGCATGCTTAAAGAAGAAAACAGGTTTCTGGATGCCTAGGCTTCCCTCCCTCCCGAGTGTGCGTTGGGAAAGGCAGGAGCGGCAGGCACATGCGGTGACAGAAGAAAGTGTGCACGAACAGATTTGTTTATACAACAGGGCCCCGCAAAGTCTGTCTCTCGGGGCCACGGCAGATCCTTCCCACAAAACAAACACAGAAGAATCTACGGGACTAGCTCTTCTTTCTGCTGCAGGTACAGCAGTTTGATGACAACTGGGCGCGAAGGCACAAAAGGACTACCATGGCTGGAGTCCTGAACTGGGACTCTGAGGCCACGCCCAGCTTGAAGCACACAGCTGCAAAGGAAACAGTGCCTCCCACTCTCCTTTGCATGTGTGCATGTTGCAATTTTGATATATTTTTCCAGTCCTTACTTTCGCCTCTTTTCCTACCCATAGTCCTGTATTTTTAAAGTTTTCCTCTGGACAGGGCAATCTCTTTTAAGTTCACTGGATACATCACCACCACCGCCACCACCAAACAACTCTTGCTCATTTCAGTTTCCTTACTGACATGGCGGTTCAACCTGACTTCTCAAGTCTGGACTCCTAACTCCTTCGCTGGGCAGAGCCAATGGTCCCCAAACCTCCCCAGCATTTGCGGGCAGTGTCTGCTGCCTTTGTCCCCTCCCTCCTATTCCCACTGCCAGTCAACACACTCAGACCTTTATCATTTGTCCCCGACAGTCATTTTCATTGGTTCACTTGCCAATGAGCAACTGTGTGGTGAAGAAACACAATGAAGGGCAGATGCCAACCATCTGATCGGGGGAAAGTTGTGGGAAGTTGGACCTCAGTGTTGTCATCCAGAGCCTGAATAAAATGGCTGAGAAACAATATGGTCTAATCTATGACACACAGTCACCAGTATGGGATCTTCTGACCTTGCACTGCTTGGTGTCACTGTGCTCCTTAAAAGTCCTTCAGTGATTCTTTCTGCTCTGCCTAGGATGCGATTTCAGTTCACCCAAATTTTATGTGAGGCACTGTAGCACTGTCTGTATAGCACTGTCATCCTGTTGTTTATCGATTTGCTCAAGCAAACACCAATAATGTCTCTATCATGAGATTTGTTGTTACTGTTTGCCAGGCTCTGCCGTGTGGGCGGGATACTCGCAGTAGCTTACTGGACTCTCCAAGAGGGACAGAGGAATCGAACCTGGGTCAGTTGCATGCAAGGCAAATGCCCTACCCGCTGTGAAAATGCAAGACATCACCCCCATCCCAGCCTAGTCCTCGAAAGATGTAGCTATCACTGGGCTGCAAGCTATCACTGGGGTGATATACATGGCTCCAGCCCCCAGGACCACTCTGCATGGTTACTATCATTACTCAAGAATACATCTAAAGAATCTGACATTCTGTGAATAACGCAGTCAAGGCTTACGTGGACCTAGTGAAGTGCCAGGGATGGCACACACGCGGGTCGATGATAAGCCCAAGAAGCCACAATGAGTGTTTCCAATGTGACTGACCATGGTGGGAGGGGGGTCCTGAGCACTCTTGAATCATCAGACTCTGAATCCCTGTGTTTCCCCAACTGTGTAAGGAAACAAAGGTCATACTCACACCAATCAAGGGATCACAGTTTTGGGGGTGGATGGGAAATTTGGGCCATACCCTGTGGAGCGTAGGGGCTGCTCTTCGCTCTGTGCTCAGATCACCATAAGCAGTGTCAAGGACAGAACTTGGGGTAGCCAGTTGCAAGGCAAGTGCATTAACTCTTCCTGCCTCTCTGACCCAGAGCGCACTTACTGTCCAACTCTCAGTAACTTTGTCACCTCATCAATTCCTGTATATTTTCTTAGTTGTTATCATGGGATAGAAGGTAACTGATGCAGTTCATCTGTAACATGAGTCAGGTGTTCAGAATGGGACATGGCACCAGAGGGCTTCAGGATCTCATGTGATCATGAACACCTCAGAGTCGGAGTCACGGCAGCTGGCCACAGAGATGACATAGGGCACGTGCCTCTTAAGGCAACTGTGTGTGCATGAGATGAGGGAGACCTTGGAAGCACCGAGGTGTCAAGGAATGGCCCTGATTAAGGTTTTATAAAGGAAGCCAATGGCTAATCTCTCTTCTAAGAAATAGCCTATCACTACCTTGCACCCCACATTTCTCATGTACGACACAAAGGCGAGCTTAACAGTCCATGTTTTCTTTTAAGGTTCCATGACAGTCCCACTAAAATATTTTATTTTTTTAAACTTTTAAATAAGTATTCCCTTAAAGCAGTAGCATTCTGACACATTATATTCAGATAGTAAGGACATCCTGAAACGTGGCAGTCAGTGTGCCCTCCGATAAACAGAAATGAAAAACTGAATGCTATGATACTCGATCAGTAACAGTACTGTAAGCCACAGCGCCTGAAAGGGTGGGGGAAAAAAAGTGCCTGCCAAAAAGACACAGAGCGGAGCGGGAGGGAGACCGAGAGCACTGGTAGAGGAAGTGGACACTGGTAAAGGGACTGCCGCTGGAACACTGTATGCCTGGAACTCAAGCATGAATAACTGTCTGATTCAGAGGGGCGCAGTAATATATTTTCTTAAAGGATGGATTCTTCAGTTCTCAAATGGAACATCATGTTCTAATTTTCCTCTCCTACCAAGATTCTCAGGACCAGCTAGTTCAGAGCACCCACAATCCAATCTCATGAGTCCCCATGTCCCCCAATATCTCCATGGCGACATCCTTGGGCAAATCTGAGTGTCTGGGTCAAGCCAGACTCCCTCACTGAGTCCATCCCAGCCTCACCCTGGGCCACTCTCTACTTTCCTCTCCCATCTTTAATCACAGCGCTAGGGTTTGGGTTCCCAGGTGACATGAGTTTACAATCTAGATGAATTCTCTCTTAGGAAATCCCTTTTCAAAGACCCCGCTGGGCCAAGAAATTTCCTGACGTAAAATGTGTACAAACACTTATGTATAATATCTAATGGTTTTGTTTTCTGCAAACATCCTTCAGAGATGTGCTATTTTGAGAAGGACTTAATGGGATTTGTAACATGAAACCTTTAAATGTTTATTTACTTAACCAAGAAGACTCTGGAACACCAAATGTGGTGGTTCTGTTTTTCCTAGTGCCCAGAATGTCCACATCCAAGCATCTAAGTCTTCTCCCAGCCCAGAAAGCCAGCCAAGCAGGCCAGCCCTCAGAAGGCCGAGTCTCGAGTCAGTAAATTCCGAGACATCACTGTGAGCAGGGAGACTGCCCCGAATGGGCTCTGGGCCCTGCAAGGCTGCTGACCGCTTGGGGGAATCTCAGCTTATCCCTTAAAGACAGCAGTCTGGAGGCCCACTCCAAGACTTCTCTACGTTTGTTGCATTGAGAAATTTTCACTAGGAAAAGGCCAGACCCTGTTTTGTGAGGGACCCCTTGGAGCTGCTATATCTTGCTATATCTGCATACAAGGAATTTGCATGCTAAAGGATAGCAAAAATTTCATCTGCAAAAATACGTGAAACTCTGGAATTTCAAAACTGGGGGGATGACCTGAGCAGAACTTGGGTGGGAGGGAAGACAGAAAGACAGAAGTGGCAGGCTCAGCAGCTTTAAACCATGGTCCCCAAAGACGTCTCACACACAGCCGGGAGTTTTACATAGAGGATTTGGTGCTGCTGTATATATTGACAGGCTCTCTTTGAAGACTCTCAGCCAAACTGAACGGGGAGGGGGGGGCGGTGAGAGAGAGAACGAGGCAGCAATCCTGTAGCTCCGCTTTCAGTCCTCAGAGGCAGCGAGGCCTGCGCTCCACCGCACAGGGTGGAATGCTTGTCTTGGAGCCTGTTCAGAGCACAGCGTTTGGTTTCCGCCATTTAATCAGCGCACCCAGGCATGGCATGCACAGCTCTGCCAGAGAGCGCTTGGGATGCCTGAGAAACAGCGGCTTGTCCTGGCTACTGATGCGGAGAGAGGCCACGGTTCCCTTTCTCTGGGCTTTGAATGGCAACCTTGATGTCACGGCAGCTAGGAACCAGTGGAGGGACAAATAACCAGGCCCAAGCCAGGAGGGTCCTGGGCGGCTGCTGGCTTCCGGGGCTGCGGTGCCCGCAGAGCACAGGGGAATGAGTGGAGCCCACGAAGAAGGCCCATCTCTGGGCTGACGGAGGAAACACACCTTTGACCCGAACTCATCCTTCCCTCCCAGAAACCTGGAGGAAAGCTAGTTGCTGAACTTAACTGATTTCTGACAGACACCGTTTCTCAGGGAATGCAAGCAATGATCTTGCTGATGGGTCAGATATCTGCACTCGACTTTCCTTCAAACAGCTCGCCTTCTGGTGTTTCAAGACAAACCTCTGCTAAGAGGGGCAGGCACAGAAGGCCCAGGACAGGACATGGTAGGCCCTCTTGTGAGCAGGTACAGTTTTTGCAAGAGACCTGTGTTTTGGGGTTGGTTTTTTTTCTTTTTTTTTTTAGGATGAAAATGGTCCTTTGGAGACTTTTAAATTTACTCTCAAGCAATTAAACATGCACATTAGCACCCAAGTGCAGGTGTCTGAACAAATGGGTGAGAAATGTTCAGATGCTGGCAGGCTTAACGCGCCATTATCCACAGTGAGCTGTCGGCCTCAGCCATCGACGCAGTTTGAAAGCACAATCTTCCTTGTTTCACCCTCACATCGAAATTATGAAGTCTACCTAGATACACATGGAGCACCCTTTCCTTTCCACATGCACTGCTATCCAAGAGTAGTGGACATATTCACAGGCAAACTCTGAAAGCATCATTCCCCTGCAGCCCTTGTCACAGAGCTGTCAGCCCCACGGCAAGGCCCACTGTCCCTTCCTCATCCTGGGAGAAACAACACCAACAACTTTCGTTGTGTGTGAACACTGAAGGGTCACTGTGAGGGGTGGTTGAGGGTGTGGGGCAGGGAGGTGTACAAGGTGTGTGTAAGGTGTGTGGGAGTTGTGTCTATGGGGGATAAACAAAACTGACCGTGTGTGTGTGTGTGTGTGTGTGTGTGTGTGTGTGTGTGTGGAGTGCAGATGGGTGGGCGTGGAGTGTATGGGGGGATATGGGTCTGTGTGGGAGGGACGTTTGTGTATGTGCACATGTGTATGTGTGCATGTGCCAACAGTGCAGGGTGGTGGAAACACCTGCTTCCACAGCCTCTGTGCATCCATCTGGAAAGAAGTTGAGCTAAAGGCACCCCCTCGAAATATTCCTTTCTTTGGGGTTATCTCCCTGCCTCAATTTTTGTTTTAAAGGAAAGTATCTTTTATACAAAGATTTATTCCCTTTCAAAGAGAGAAGGGGTGATGGGCTGTGGGGAAGGCTCAAGAAGCTGGAGCATATGCTTCGCATGTGGGAGGCCCGAGTTTTCCCCCAACCCCACATGTGACAAGCTGAGAGTAGCTCCTAGGCATACTGGGTGTGATGACCCCCCCAAATCAGGGCCTTTATAGTGGCAGTGAAATAAATTCTTGTCCCACACTCTGATTTGAGATCCCTACAACAACAGCATCTCTCTTTCTTCTTCTGAACAGCCCAGACTACAAGTACCTGCAGATTGTTTTGGAATTTTGGTCTCTGGATTCAAAGGGTTATTCCCTACAGATAACAAACTCTGTCTTGTTCTTGCTATAAAAAAATACTTTATGTTCGGTGGTTAAAGTTTAAAGAAAAAGAATTTATTTTTAATTACATTTTTAAAGTGTCAGTTATATTCAAGAGGTAAAACTTTTTCTGGTCCTTCCCCTATTTTTATAAGTTTTTATGGCTTAAGAACTATAATTAAATTTCTTCTGAACTAATTTATTGAACTCAAGTTTTCAAGAAGAGAATGACTAGATTTAAGTTTCAAAAAGGAGAAAATCACTCATTTTTCTTAATGTTGGGTATGAGAGAATGAGAGGAATTTTTTTCATCTGTATCCTGATTAGAATTTTTTAATATTCAAATTCCTGATTATAAGCCACAGTAAGCAGTCAGTCATTCATTAAAAAGCAACTACTGAAAAGGCGACGTTTAAAAGAGAAAAAAAAATAAAACATCACGTATTAAAACCCTACACACGTCTTCACTTCAAAGCAAATGCTGCGTCCATCTGGGTATTTAGGAGGTGCCAAGCAGCATGGGCATCTAGGTTTAATTCATGTCATAAAGAAAGCACCTTATTTAATTTGTTCACAAAAGTCCTAGGACTTCATGGGAAGGGCAGTGGCGAGACAGAGAGAAAAGTGAACAGTTAGTGTTTATTTTCAAATGATTAAACTAGATGATCAATCACAAACCTGGGCGAGTTTTCTATGAGCTAGTGTTCTACTTCCAATGCGAAAAGATAAAAAGATCAACTTTTTCTAGCTTTTGGTTGTTTCTGTTCTAATTTTCTCCTGATTTCAAACCCGACTGCTTTTTGACCAAAGGGCCAAAGAAGAATAGACGAGGTTTGTTCCCGGGGCCTTGGGGGCAGGTCCCCTCTCTAGATGCCTCGGTCACCTGGACTGAAGGCCTGTGAGTCTGGCTTTGTGTGAGCACTGCAAGCACTCGGGCCCTACAGACCTCTCTTCAGGGACAGGAAGTACGGTGTGCCCGGTGGGCAGAACAACATCCACTCACACTGGGGCGTGGTACTCAGGGTCCCTCTCTTTCTTGTCACCCCGCGCTCGCATCAGCAGCAGACTGCATCCTTGTTTCGAGACCACTGACCAGACTTTGCCGTGAATGTCCTTTGGGAACAGATAACTGCTATAAGCACAGAAACGGGCTGCTCATTTTCCAAGTACTTTTCTGAAAATGGGAGAAAAGGTGTTTATCCTAGCTCGAAACTTACTTGCAAAAACAAGTTTTTAAAAGCTTTTTTTTTTTAACACAACTCAACCAATAGCTATAGCCCAAACTCTATAATGTATATGTGAGAAATTAGCCTTATGAGATTGCCACTGTCCTTCCTTCCTTCCCTCCCTCCCTGTCTCCTCCCCTTCTGTTTGTGATACTGACAAGTCACCTGAACAGAGTAAGTAAGGCTGACAGGTGCCAGTGGGGCAGCCTTCCCGAACCCTACCAGGGACACTAGATTTCAAGTGAGACCCTCCCCACTGTTCCGGGGCCAGTGGCTGGGGCCAGCGGTTTCCAGGGCCAGCTGAAGCTCTGGAGCCATAGTAGAGGACACCTCCCTCCAACTCCCCAGACCAACAGTCTATGATCTAATCATCCTAGTGCCAGCATGAGGCTGTCAAAAGTCTTCGAGCACACTGTGTGTTTGCTCTGGCCAGGGCCTCACTTCCTTGCTTTAAAAAGGGATTCTTGGTATTTACTGCTCTAAAGTTAAGTACTTTTAAATTCCTGCCAGATCCCTTGGAGAAATGTGGTTTATTAACACCAAACAAATGTGACGCTTGAGAGGCAGAAGACCCAGAACGTAGAGTCTGGCCAGCTCCTGACCCGCTGGGTGGCATGGGGCCGGGACTGGATCAAGCTAACAGCACTCCCAACAGGCCTAGGAGGGATGGACAGTGCTCTGAGAGGCCCGAGGCCCAGAGCAGTGGTGAAACCAGGCCAGTACGGACAAAGTCTCTTGTTAGGGGCCTGAAGAGGCATTGGGAGCTGGATTCCTATGACCACTCCTCCTTCCCAGTTCTACTGGTTGACACCCTGGTCTCATGCCATGGTCCCCAACTGACACAATTTTCACGTGGCCCTCTTGTCACGTATGGCCCCCGTTGGGGAAGTGCTGGTCTACAGTACAGCTTTTAGGAACTGATTGTGGGTTCACGTTCAGGGCCTGTCGTTTATGAGTTTTCGTTCTCTCATCTGTAAGACATGAAGAATCCTTCCTGCCACAGTTGTTGGGATTAGATCAGCTAATACATGTAAGTGAGCACTTACAGCCACACCGGTTACCATCTACAAGCTAACAAGGGGCCCTAATGAAATGTCACTCTTTTTTTTTTTTTTTGCTTTTTGGGTCACACCCGGCAATGCACAGGGGTTACTCCTGGTTCTACACTCAGGAATTACTCCTGGCCGTGCTCAGAGGACCATATGGGATGCTGGGGTTCGAACCCGGGTTGGCCGCGTGCAAGGCAAACGCCCTACCCGCTGTGCTATCACTCCAGCCCTGAAATGTCACTCTTATGTCCATTTTCTTCGGTTTTGAAAGCAAATGTCTATCTAGTTTCTTTTGTGGCCTCGAGAAACCCCTTGAGAGAAATAATAATTACAAAAACTAAATTTTACTTTATAGTCCTTTAGAGTTTTCAAGAAACCTTCCCCTATATTCCTTGTACCTTGATCTCTTAATTCTTTCTAAAGTCACACTTCAGCACAATTTACTAGACACACTGGAAAAGACAAAAACAGAAAAAGCACTTTAAGAAAACATAAAAATCTCAGCTGATGGATTGGAGAGCATTTGAGAAAGTTGTTTGGAAGCATCACACACTTGAGGTGCCAGTAACATGGTGCTACTGTATCTCAGACTCCCTTCCAGGAGGTCGCAGTTGAACACCCAATCCTCTATTCAACCGCTCCCCTGGGATTCTAGGAGATGCCTCAAACACAACCTGCCTCCTCCCTGCCATTTTCTCCCTTCCCTGCCATTGCGAGATGGGTGCGTTGGCACCCAAGCACACACACTGGATTGTCACGGTAACGGATATGGAGGAACTGCAGTTTGACTCCCACAACATGGCTGAGATTATCACCAGAATACAGGGGGAAATATAAGCTGCCAAAACACACATACTGTGACACTATTTTCCTTGTCATAAAATAGCTTTAGCCATGCAACATTTATTTAAATACATTTTTTTAAAAAATTGAAAGAATTAGAAATAAAAATATCAGAACCAGTTGAAAGACAGAGGATGGGAACAAAGATAGCCACATGCAGATCTCATAGAGTTTACCTATGGGTTATAACTAACCTGTAAAATCAAATAATCAAGTTAAAAAGACAGAAATACAACCCGTGAGAATTAATTCTAGGGCTGGAGAGATATATGGGAGTTAAGGTGCCTACTCTGCTTGCAGCTGGCCCAGGCTGGAATTCACTGCATACAGTCCCCTGAGCACTGCCAGGAGTGAGCCTTGAGTAGAGTCAGAATAATTCCCAAGCACAGCCAGGTGTGACCACAACCCCCGCATCCCAAAAGAAATGACACTGAGATTTCAAAACAATAAATGAAAAAAGAAAAGGGCATTTTGCTAAAAATATGAGTATATTAATTATACCAATAAAGGTGGTGAGGGAATATAATTAAGGAGGAGGAATTAAATCCATGATGTTCGCTGATCAAATAAATGCCCAGGGAGAAAACGTCCAGGTTTACAGGTCAGAACAAGTTATTGGAAGTATTTCTTTTACTGAGCTTTCTTTCTTAAAAAACAAAATGGAAGGGCTGGAGCGATAGTACAGCGGGCAGGGCATTTGCCTTGCACACGGCCGACTTGGGTTCGATTTCCAGCATCCCATATGGTCTCCCAAGCACCGCCAGGAGTAATTCCTGATGCAGGCCAGGAGTAACCCCTGAGCATCATCGGCTGTGACCCAAAAAGCCAAAAAATAAAATGGACTGATGTATTTGGTTGGTATTAACAATTTAGAAGGTGACTTTCCAAGACCCCCAGGTTAGGAGAAATTTCCTGCCTGGCTCCTTCTGGACAGGGCTGGAGGCTCGTCCAGGAGGATTTTAGAGCCCTGTCCGCCTCTTCACACCCTTCCTCAGCTAAGGCCCCCCTCCCCTCCAGCAGCACTGATAACTGACATCTGGTCATGCTTTATTCTTTCTACAACAACTCAGCAGCAGATTCTGAAAATGTAAGCAGGGTCAATCTCCTTCAGACAAAGTGAGGGAGCTCAAAGCAACTCTGGGCATGATGTGCCTTATTTATTTATCTGTTTGAACAGGCATAAACCCCAAAGAAGCCTGTGAGTCTCATTTTTTGTGCTTTTCAAACATGAGCGCGGCCTATTTGGAAGGCCAGGGAAAAGGTAGTTGGATTTCAATTTGGCACGGGTTTAGGGGGAAGGAAAGTCTTTGTAGCTGGTCCTAAATATGATGGCAACTTGGAGTGAGCTAGTCTCTAGGGGAGAAGTCCCCACATGTTACAACAGGAGCCACTGGTCTTGGCAAGCAAGGAAGGAAAGAATTATGGTGGAAGCATCCTGGTCTCCATCATGGTGAAGAGGGGGGTCAGGGCTCCTCCTGTCCTGCGCCTCCAGGGCCAATTGACTGAGCAATGCCCTTCCAAACCATCTCCACAACCTAATGTGCAATGCCCGGGGATGAGTCATTTTAACTTCTAATAAATTCTTAAGAACTTTCTCCCCGCCCCCTCCTTGCTAGAAATAAGAATCAATAATGGTGCAACTCCAAAAAGAAGAACACTAGTCTAAGTTCTGCATTTGAGAAGGCTGAGAGGGTCCATTCTCATGATTCTTGGTAACTTGATCATCCTGGAAAACGATGGCTGCTCAGCCATGACACCCCACTTGCAGTTTTTGAAATTACACTCCTGCCTGAATCTGTCTTGCTGTCTGGACTGGTCTTCCACAAATGTGAAATGCCCACTTTGAAGATTTCCTGATCTGGACAGAGGTCTAGTCTGGAACATAGCAGATTTTCAAATGAATTTTCACTGCCTTCTTTCATGGCCTTCATTGGATAGTAATGCTTAGTCACTAGTTACAATGGTCTTTCTGGGTTTGGAGGATTTAATGAAAAAAAAATTACAAAAGGCCTATCTCTTGACTTACAGATAAAACAGGTATACAGACCCTTATACTTCATAAAGCACATAAGCCCAGAGGTGGCTCTTAAAGATCACGGTTTGCTAAGAAAAAATAATCACATTATGTACTACAGGTTTGGGAAAATCATCACATACTTACACAAAGGCAAAAGTATAAGGCTAAGTAGTCAATGATGGATAATTCTGATTTCTATTTTTTGGTCAAACTCCTGGTGTTCTTATATATTTAATTTAAAAGTTAGGGAGCCAGGCTAGAAACTAGGGTGTGTTTAAGCCCACATATGTGTAGAGTGAGAAAGACGCAGACAGCCAGAAAAATCTGGATAAAGGAAGAAACAGAGAACATAAGGGCGAGTTTGAAGATCCATATAAGGAATGCTTTCTTGAAAGCCCAGGGGTGCTCTGATATGGCCCAGTGGGCAGTGCAAACTCCAAGACAGATGGATCTGGAATGCTAATAAGCAGGGCACATATACAACGTCACCCAGAGTCCTTCAGGGAGAGATTTACTGATTGTCAGAGTCACAGAGCCCAAGGTGACATGCTCTGCTTGGAGTATTGTTAAGAAAATGCACTCCAAGTATTTGCTACATAGACCCTCCAAGTATGTGCTAAACCCATGGGCACCCCAAGCCCCTGCTAAGTGGGTCCACTGTTTTCTCAACCCCAGAAGTGTCTGCTAGTGACCACAGCGAGTAGGGTGAATCTGTGAGCCATGCAACGACCATGCATCAAACACCTATTGTGTTGGGCACTGAAGTTATTGGGTGAGGAAACAGGGTGCTTGTCCCAATGTCCTCATGGCACTTGATCTCAGAATTGAGTCTGGAAGCACAGGGGGTTACGGTAATTCTGCTGTTTCCCGTGGCACATCCTCATCTTCTCTACTGTGAGGTGAGCTGATGGCATGAAGGCACTGGCTTGAGATGATGGTGGTTGGGCACCGGAAATGGCACACAGTAGGCCCGGTCGGCAGGCACCTTGATGTCATATCCCCAAGAGCCACGGGACACGCACAAGAGATGCTAGCTTCTTCCCCAAGTCTCCCCCGACCCCAAATTTTTGTCTAAGGCACAGATCCACATCACCACTCTGTCACAATTCTGTCTGATCTCTAGCTAATGAGATGAATGCCAGTGTCACCAGGAGAGAAGTTCAGTTCCTAAAATCAAACAAATCACCAGCCGGGCCAGACTGATGCTGCTGTGGAGCTGCTTTGTCTCTCAAGGAGAGGGGGAGCAGGTTTTCCTGCATGGCCCCTTAAAAAGTAACTTTCAGGCACCCGCTCCCTTAAAACAACCTGCACCACAAGCACCACCACCATCCAGGATACTGCAGCTGACAGTGAAAGAGGGAGCAGCGGCCAGGCAGGCTAGGACGCAGGCAGTGGAGGGTGGGCAGAGGCCACAGCACCAGCGCCGAGAGCACCAAGCCAGGTCCACTGCTCACCAGCGGTGTGGTACATCCAGGGGTGTGCTCAAGAAGCAAACGGTTGTAGAATGTGGCTCAGAGAGATAGGATGGGAATTAAGGCACTTACCTTGCACCAGCTCAGTTTGATCCCTGGCATCACGTATGTTCCTGAGCACCACCAGGAGTGATCCTTGAGTAGAGCCAGGAGGGGCCACTGAGCACTACCTGAGTGTGTGGTGCCAATCCTACCTCCCGCCCAACCGCCCCTCAAAAGAAAGTGTGTGAGTGACCTTGAATCCTTGCACTGAACTCCACCCTTGCTGGTGTAAAACTGCAGGGAGGGCCTACTGATCATCACTCGGGCGTCTTCCTGCAGCACAGAATAGGGACAAACCAGTCCTTATCTCACTGGAGAGTGTCTATAAACAATTAGACCATCACTAAGAACACAAGAGCGCATTCCATAGAGACAAGCGAATCCTGTACGGCAAACCCGCCAACTGGACTGCCTTGCTGACAGAAATGGCGGGAGCCAACGGGCAGAGACCATGTTGCCACCACGGAGGAAGCGGAGCTCTCGCCTGGGCTCGCCCAGCCACATTCTACATCAGAGCCGATGCACCACACCCTTTTCTGATTCACTCCCCTCACCTGTGCAACCACAACACTACCGAGAGGTGCCTGATGCCAGTCTCTACCACTACCGGCAGCAACCAAATGGATTTCTGTGTTTTGCCATTCTTAATGGTCAGATGCCAACAGGATGTGTGCTGAGACAGTGACTGAGAGTCAGAGGGTCCCGAGTCAGTCAGAGAGGGAGACAGAAATGATAGGCAGCACACAGGGATTGGCACAGCTCTACTCAAGAGCTGATCAGAACCTGGAACCTCATCAGAAAGGAGACTGGGAGGCAGAATTCCTTCTTGCTTGGGGACGTCCAGCTTTTCCTCTGAAGGCCATCAAGTGATTGGAGAATTACTTGTTTTACCCAGTTTCTGGATTTAAATGTCACCCCATCTAAAAATACCTTCATACTGCTGACATTACAGCGACAGGCTTCATCAAACATTTTGGGTTCGGTGATCTAGCTGAGGTGAAACACCAAATTCAGCATCACATTATCCTTACAGAAGAGCTACCTGATCATCTCAACCCCCAAATCTGCTTTCTCCAGGTCTCCCCTAATTAAGTACCAGCAACAACCCAGATTCCTGATGAAAATTTTATGTTTAGACTTTCACTGCTGTCCCGCTGCCATCTATGATATCCAAAAAACCCCCAAATTCCAGCCCACCTGCCATTCTTAACCAGCCGGTGTCTCCAGCCACGTGACCGCTGATGCTCCCAGACCTCCTCTCTCCAGCAGGCTCCGAGTCAGACCTCCTGCTCTCAGTCTTTGCTTCCTTAACATTTCTAGCAAACTGCTCTTCCTAACTGTGCGTGTAATCATGTCTTGTGCTTAAAATTCACAAGATACTTCCTTGTGTCTTACAGAAAAGGATCAGGTTCTCAGAGAAACCTTTGGAGGCATCTCCTGATCTGGCTTCCGTCCTCTCTTGACCCTTATTTCCATGCATGTGTGCCACCACTCGGACCATACATGATTTCCAGGCCCCCTGAACCTCCCGGCATCCTTCTTGTCTCTGGGTCTCACTGAATTCTATTTTTTGCCTCCCAGAAAGTGCCTTTACTCACTTTTCATCTTGGCAATCATCACTGCTGCGTACCTCCGGTTCCTAATCAGATTTAGATCATCCCAGACGTAGCTGTGCCCCCTTGGCAGGAATTCCATAGCAAACCTGCACTCCCCGTGGCCATGCTCCAGTGCACAGGCTGAAGCCTCAGGGGCACCCAGAAGATTGTCACCGTGTACGTGGCCCTGATCCTGAAGCCCCTCATCCCAACCCCCCCTAGCTGTGCCTTTTTCATTCAGTTGTCTCCATTCATCTGATGGACATCGTGACAACATCTAACTGTACAGAGGGGCTGTCTTCTAAACCGAGCCCAAACAGGGGAAACAGGGGGGCCTGTTGTATGCCCACTCAGCTGTACATCTTCAGACAAATGTTTCTTCAAGTCTTCATTTTTTCAAAATCGCTGCAGTTAGGACAAAAATACCAACCTTCTACGAATCAAATAAGATGAAAGGTAACAAAACCCGTGAGATGCCTGGCATATGGCAGGGAATAAACGGCACATTATGTAGCAACAGTTCCCTGAGTCTGAAGTTGTTTTTGTTTCGCCTAGGCCCATGATCCTGGCAGTCCCTAACCCCTGTGTCTCAAGGGTCTGGCTCCCTCCCATCCTTCCAATGGTCTCCCCACCCACCTGACCCTCTTCCACAGCCTCTCCTAACTTTCACAGCAGCTCGAATGGACTGCCTGTGCTCTGGTTTTCTCACTGCCCAACCTGTGCCCATACTGCCTACAGCAAAGATTCCACTGTCATGCTGACCAAAATTCTTCCACCTCTCCCCGGTGACACGAGTCATATGATACTCATGGCCCTCCTGGACCTGGCCTCAATAGACCTTTGCCACCTTAATCTTCTTCTTAGTCATTTTTACACACAGTGTCGCCCAGCAACAGCAGCCCATGAGTGCCCGCTCCATACGTGGCACTTCCCATCCCGGCCCACCTTCACCCACTTTCCTACAGATGAGCACACTTCCTCTCCAACTTCTCCATCCAGTTTCACCTTTCTTTGCTGCCTATGCTCGGATCAAGGACTCCTGATCCATAAAGCATTTCTTGGCCACTTAGCCACAATCCTTCCTCTCACTCTCTCCTCTCCTTCCCTCCCTCCGTGTGTGTGTGTGTGTGTGTGTGTGTGTCCTAGCACACATTTATCTTATCTCCCTGTTGAGTCTCATTTGTCTGTGCATAGAACCAGACTCCAGGTTCTCATGAGGGGCATCGTTAAGCACCTAGAAGATGAGGGTGAGGCATTACGACCCCTGAGGAGCGGCAGTTCTGGAAGCTACACCTTCTGTTTAGCTCCTAACAGAGCGGCACAGCGCAACAGCCCATGTTACTGTTACATAAACTTACACACGCTGAAGGAGTAACTACTGGCTGGACTTGAGGTTTCCAAACTTATCCAACCTCCTGCCTTCTTTTCTGGGGTAAAGTCATTCCATAGCCTGCCTGGATACCTACCTTCCCTGTGCAAGCTGTTAGGAGTGCCCCTGCCCACCCCTTCCGGTGCCAACTGCTCCAGAGGCTACTATGGTCCTTCCACTCTTGGCCATCCAGCACCCACAGGGAGGTGGGTAGTATCACTTACTCTTAAAAAATACTGAGCAACAGGAACAGAAATTCTGTCTCCACAGAACACACCCAAAAGAAGATGTGACAAAGTCTTCTCCCCCCATGAAACATGCTCAGAGATGTAGGCAAGCTCCAAGTTATTATCTCCCATGAGCTATGCAGCTTCCAGCAAGCAGAGAGCCATGTCTTCTTCTGGCCTAATCTAGTACCTCAAAAAATACTCAATTTTAACATGTAAATAAGAATTATTTTTCAATATGAGTCACTGATCCTGTTGGAGAATAGAATTCTAACAATATAAGAAAAAACATTTTTCTTTTTTTGGCTTTTTTTTTTCTGTCACACCCAGTGATGCTCAGGGGTTACTCCTGCACTCAGGAACTAATCCTGGTAGTGCTCAAGGGACAACATGGGATTGAACCTGCATCTGATGTGTACAAAGCAAATGTCCTATGGACTGTACTATCACTCAGACCGGAAAAACAAAACAAAACAAAACAACGACAACAACAAAAAAAAACCCATGTTCGAACTCTCCTTTTATACAGTGACATTTTAGGTTTTTTGTTTGTTTTTTTTTAATGGTCTACCATGAATGAAAGCCTTTTCTCCTAAGAGTTATTGTTTCCAAAATTCTACTCATAAGCCAACTTCGTAAATCATGTACATGAGGACTCTAAGCTTTTGCCTCAAGTTTCTATTTTTAAAATTAATTTTATCCCTTTCTGAGCCTGAGCAATTGCCCTGTGTCCTTCTGTTACCATATCTGTCAGCAGTGCTAACATGGCATGTGTCCCGTGTGGCTCTGTCTTCCTGGTGAAGGCCCAGAATGGCTCACTTTTGAAGGTGCAGGTGGCTCCACAAATGGTTTACAAAGTGGGCTGGTGACTCAGACCAGTCCTTTAATCATCTGCTCTTCAGAACTCAATATGGGTTTCTTCTTCCAACCCTCAAGGACAGAGATGTTCCCATCATTGTGGAGAGTGGAAAAAAGGAGAAAGTTTCTAAGGTAGCGTCAAAAAGGAGGTTCTTCATGTGTTCTTGATTGAGGTGGCACCTCTAAGTAAAATGTTAAATTTCCCCCAACTAGATAATAAATTCCTCTCAACTAATGCTAAGAAACTTAAAGGTGGCAACATTCACCAGTATCTTTACTCTGTGAGTTAACTTTAGAACCATATTTCATAAATATGCTTCATTAAATTGGCTTACTTAGTCCTCTTGAAGTCAGTGCTGGTGGGAACTAGTAGTTTAAATCGCATCTTGAAAAGGACAGTGAGACACCTAGTTAAATATACAAAATTATTACAGAAAGGAAAGGAAATAGACCAAAGAGACCCATCTTGCCTGCTTGACACTATGCACCTATCCCAGGTGAGTGATATCCTCCAACCCTCCAACCATTGCATTAGATCTGTGTCTCCAGAACCCACACACCACCTCTCCCAAGACCCAACTGTGTTGACACACCTATGTTTCCACTGAGACCACTCAAATTGATGGCAAATTTGAGGGAGAATGAACGATCTCAATAAAATTACAGAGATGATGCTTTCCTGGAGGCTTGCAAGTCATCAGGTTTGCCAGACACCCCATTTCCAAGTCACAGAAGAGTTCTAACAAGCAGCCGAATCTGGGAAGTCCACATCGACAGTCTGGGGGAGTGGCTGGAACACATACAGACCTAATCTTTGCAGATGACTGTGACACTTTGTTGAAGTAAAAAAAATAAATAAAAAGATTTGAGAATTTCTCAATCACAAAAGTTTCTATCAGGGCAAAATATGATTTCATATTCCTTATATGTTTCCGAAAGCAGTCCATCTTCCTCTCCCGTAACGAGGTGGCAACTCAGGGGGGAGAGGGCAGGCACTCTGTCGGAACACGTTTCAAGCAGTTAAGTCACGACCCCAGCTAACTCAACTCCCCTAGAGGCGGTCTTAGAGCCAACGGGCTGAAATGCGCACTTATCCTAGACTTGAAGGGTCAGCAACAGGAAAGAGTTCCTCCTCTGGTATCAGAGGCCACCGCAGCTATGCAACTTGGACATCTGCTGACATCTTCCTTCCTGACTACACCGGGGACATGTGTGTCAGGAGTAAGGGGTACCCTTCATTTCCCAAAAAATAATATGCCCACACATTCCTCCCCGAGAGCTACATGCTGCCACCTTCTGATTAGGCCCAGTGGACTGGAAATTTGTTTTTCACTTACAACAAAACAAGACCAAAATCAGTGAAGTAAAACTCCCCCACTTTTCCTGCCAGTAGTGCCCTCAGTGACAAAAGGGGCAGAGACACCAACACAGAGATTACAATCTCTGCAGACATAATTCAAGTGGAATTCTAAATGGATAAATGCGTGCTATAAACTTTTTGTTTTGCAAGTGCCATGCATGCTTATGTTACTATTCATTCTGAGATAGACAGATCACCAATGACCTTCTGGGTCACTGACTAGGGAGAAAGCCAGACTGTGGAAAAAAGAGTGGGAGAAAAGTAGAGGGGGGCTGCTTCCTTCCACCCCAGACCCCCTACTGCCTTGAATGAAAGAAGACAGATGGCAGCCACCTTCCCCTTTAATTAGGGGGGCAGCTTAGAAGGGGAAAGCCCTGCTCACTTGGCACCATCTTTTGTAAGCCGCTTGGATGGTAACGCTCTGCTCATTCACCCTTGCTTCAAACTGCTCTTAATCTTTCATTTACAAGCCAAATCTCTGAAAATTCAATTGTGGAAAATCTGTAGTTCTGAACATTTATTGCTAGACATAAAGGAAGGGACTTAAAGATGTTTGGTGAATGAGCAATTCCGACATTCATATTAGGGAACTGGGAGCACTTCAAATGAAATACAGACACCCTGAGTCTTATTCTCACCATTTTAGGGTAAGCCGTAACTTGAAAGACGGTGTCTCACGCTAGAACCCGGATCCCTGCTTTCTAGCGCTGCGCTACTGCCTCTGTTCACCTTCAACATGTTCAAGTCGAGAAAAGTCAGGAAGGACAATGCTATAGAAGAAAACGGTTGGTTTTATAGTTTTTTCCAAAAAGTAAAGTAGCCACTATTGGCTTTTTTGCCTTTTCAAATCCACAGAACTTTTAGTGTGAAATGCTGACCAAGTCAGGCTGTATCTTTGGCGAGAGGGCAACATAAAAACAAACAAAAATGGAAGACAGAGGACCAGCATCCTCAGTAGGCCCAAGTAACCGTCGGCAGGTGACGAGAGCTTGTCAACAGTTTTCCAAAAAGAGACAACACATTTTCTATAATCTATAAGCATGAAAATCTCCAAAATAATCTCCAAAATTCAGTTTTTGTTGGACATTAATTTAGGTCGTTACGTTTTATCCCCATTTTTCACATTAGAGCCACTTCCACCAGCACCATCCATTTCAGTCCCCTTCCACTTCCTGCTGGGCCTCCTTTCCAGGTGCCATGTCCCTCCTTCTTGTCACCCCAAGGGGACATGCCTCTGCCCTGACCTCCCGCACAGCCCCTCCTGCTTCCCACTAAAAATCAGGACTGGGGACTATGGCCGGTCTGTCTGACCATCTCAATGACTTTGTCTGTGGCACCACCCTTTAATTAACAGCCAGGTTCTTGGAACATTTAATTTTTTTTGAAAAAAGTCATTTTCTTCTTCACTTAAAATAAATGTCAGTATCTTCCTATCTTTTTATTTTTTTATTTTTTTTTAAATTGTTATAATTATCACCTTTATTTTTTTTATATATTTTTTATTCTTTTGCTTTTTGGGTCACACCCAGCGATGCTCAGGGGTTACTCCTGGCTTTGCACTCAGGAATTACTCCTGGCGGTGCTTGGGGGACCATATGGGATGCCGGGGATCGAACCCAGGTCGGCTGCATACAAGGCGAACGACCTACCCGCTGTGCTATCGCTCCGGCCCCTTCCTATCTTTTTAAACAAGCCTCCTGACCCCGCTTGCTCTGGACAGAGAAAAGAGTAAAGATAAAAGCAGCAATTAGCTATTTAACAAACTTCATAAGCTACTTCCTGACAAAGGGGGAGAGAAGAAAAAAAAAACCTTGGCATGTGCCAGATATTGAGTGTCAACAAGAAAAAACTTGTAGGAGAGACCGACTAACAACGAAACAAACAAAACTTACTTTGTGTTGCAGCCCGGTAAGCAGGTCAGGAGGAGAAGGGGGCAGCGGGCTGTCCAGGCCCTGCTTCCCCTTCACGGCTGCGCTTGTGGACCCCGGCCCGAGGGCTCTGGCCTCTAGAACTCACCGCGGTCACCCTTCGTCTCAGCAGCACTGGAGATACTCCCGGGGCCAGGAACCCCTACCCAGTCCAGGCCCAGGTGACCTCTGGGTGCCACGTGGCACCCTGCTGTCGTTACCACACACATGCCCGCCCGGGACACCCCCTTGTTCCCTGCGGAGCTCTGCCATGGGCGGATCAGTGCTTGCGGCGAGGCGCAGCCCGGGACACCAGCCCAGGTTCAAGGTTGGAAAACACACACCGAGCCCGGGGCAGGCAAGGCTCGTGCGCCACGCCTGCCCTCAGAGAGAGGGATCCAGGCGGGCAGGAGCTCTCTGCTCTCGGGTCAGGGCCGGGGGGAGCTCATCAGACAATGGGTTCAGAACCCTCGATCTTACTCGCCTCCCCTGCGCAAACACAGAAGAGCCCTTCTCGGTAGTCGGCTCCTGGCTTACAAACGTTAACCCTCACTAAATCCCAACCGGTCAAGCTTTCTTCATTTCAAAGACAAAGCAAAGCAAAACAAAAAAACACCTTGTCAATGTGATGGTTTGTTTTGAAAAATTACTTGAGCCGTGTGCTGTCCAGCTCCTAAAAACAACCCTTCTTCCAGCAAAGTGGGACACTTTGACCTTGTTTACTGCCCTGTTTTGAAACCGCTGCCTCGTAACTCCTGACATCACCGGCCGCGCATTAGCACCATCGCTGCTGTTGGCGGGACATGCTGCTTCGCTGTCTGGTGGTCTGGAATCACCCCTGGTTGAACAAAAGCCCCTCACAGAGGAGTCGGGCAGGGCACCGGCTGCGAGCATTTGCCCATGGAGCACACACACCACGGCCTCAGCCGGTGCTCTGGGCACTTCCACTGGGAAACAAAAGCGCTGCCCATCCAGGACTTGGGGGTCAGTCCTGGGACCCAGGTCAGCACCCGTTGTTCTCTGTCCCGAGCCTCTGTCTGCCCAAGAGCCGGGCTCCCTACTGCCCAGCGGCCACAGCGGCACCAGCGCCTGCCCCTGAGTGTCATGAAGGGTAGTGCCCCACCTGTTTGCTCCCCAGAGGAACTGCCCGCAGGCTTTCCTGGAGGCAGATTAACTTGGTTGGAGATTAGTGTGCCCAGAGTGTGCATTTTCACCTTTGACAAAGTCAAACTTGTCAGGGTTAGGACTATGTTCCTTTTTATGAAATGTGCTCTTGACATCAGAGGGTAGAACTTTTGAGCGAACACATTTCTCTTCTAAGTTTGACATGTTCCTTTTTTTCTGGGTTCTGTTCCCCAAATTCTTACTTTAATGATATCACAGTCAAAGCAAAAGACAGTTATAATCCCCCAAAGCGAGTCACAAACACCCAGGAAGATTTCCCCGTAACACACCTCCCTGAATGAAACTGCATTCTGGCCTACAATGTGATAGTGCAATTTTACAGGGAAGTCACCTAGAGCCCCCTCTGGCCTGTCTGAAATCAATCGACAGTCATGCTTCACTGGAAAAACTTAGCAACAATCGAATCCGCAGACTGTGGTCACCCAGAAATAAAGACAAAATACAAACTGGAGCACCAAGAGCCAAACTGGTCAGAAGGGGTGAAAAAAAAAAACATCCAGAGGTAATCAAATTAAATTTCACTTTAACCAAAGAACTTCTTTAAAAAAACAAAACAAAAAAACCTTCCAATTATCACACCGGTTACTATGACCTCAAAACTGCTTTGAGAAAATGAAAGGGATCTTAAGGGCCACGACAGAGCAAGTGTCACCTGGCCTGATGATGGCTACTTGCACTTCTACCGAATGGCAGTGGCAAGGCCAACTGGCCACTCAGAATTCCGAAATACCAAGACCTTGCCTTTGGAGCGGTATCATGCCCTTCGGAGATCATGAGAGGAGTAATAAGGGAATGCCTCGCACGCGATCTCTCTAACTGGAACCATTTTGATTTTAGTCCTGCAACTATACCAGCTCCAACGCGCCAGCCAGGAGGCACGTTATTTTTATGATGAAAGTAAAGTTTGATTCCTTCTAAAAGGGAAGGGGCCAAAAAACAAACAGACAAAACAAAACAGCAAATCCCTATCTCCTGTTTCCAAATACAAATCGGCAGGCTTGTGCTCTGAATTTTTTAGGCATCAATAAAGAGAAGAAGGAAACAGCTTAGAGAAGAAGGAAACAGCTTTTCCCCCTTACAAGTCGGGCTCTTAGGTACATACACTGATTTGCATTTTATGCAATCCTGGTGGCTCAATCAGGAAGTGAACATTTTAACTTTGTGTTAGGGACAGGAGTAACACACGTGACCCATGGTAATGATTATGTGGCGGACCCGCACGCAGGGAAAAGGAAACTGAACCAGAGGCTTTAAAAACACTGTCTTTAGGTTGAGTTTCATCAAACCATGAGTATTTTATGGCTTCCAAAAAATAATTTGTTTCAACGCTTTGAAAATAAGCCCCTCAGGGTGCTTAAAAACATTCCAGGAGATCCAAGGATCTCCACAGTAAGAAAGTTTGATTAGTAAACTGTCTCCAGGCAAATCCTACCCAGCTGAAGCTTATTTTGAAAGCTGCTTTTCTATGCTTTTTGAAGGCCAAGCAATACAAAATTGTCATCAAATGAGCCGTGGTGGCCGCTGCTCCCAGGACTGATGCTTCAATGAGGCCTGTTCCAACAGCACAGAGAAGAAGCCTACTTCCGGGGTCAGACTCTACCCATCAAGGGACCACTGCATTTTATTACAACAAATAGAGTTTCAAACAGAAAAGGCCAATACCACAGAAGGTTTTCTCTGAGGTCCCAATTTCTGTAACTGGTCGTCATTAAACAGCATCTGGATTATTCCTGTACTGTTAGGTAACTTATGCCACAGCCACCAGTTTGTCTTTACCCATTCTGGAGAACAGGGGGAGATGAATGCTAGAAAATACTCTGATAAGGAAAACGGATTCCAAAAGGCTATCCTCAGGGTTTATTCCTGGCTCTGTGCTCAGTATCATCACACCTGGCGGGTCTACCTTTGTGCTCCTTTTGTGTTAAAGTACAGTATACGAATACAAGCACAGTCAAGACTTAAAAATGAAAGTTAGGTCTATGGCTTTGTTTCTTTAGACTTCTATTATTATATTAATAAATAATTTGTTGGCTGGGAATGTTACTCAGTGGTAGATTTCATGCTTCGTATTTCAATCCTTGGATTTGATCCGTAGCACCAGATAGATAGTAATTTATTATTAATAATAATAAATAACATGGTTGAAAATATATTTGTACCTCATAGCTTTTTATCACTTTAATGCTTTATTTTTTTCAAAATATTTTTGGTTTAGCTCGTTTTTGGCCCCTCCTAGTTGTGCTCAGAGATCACTCCTGGATAGTCTGGGGGACCATATGTGGTACTGGGAATACGCAGGGGGGCTTGTGTGCAGAGCAAGCACCTTACCTTCTGTACTACTAGTCTAGCCCCTCCTTTAGCCTTTTGAAGCTCTGGAAAGGCTATAGGCAATAGCAGGTGCAAGGGGGTGGGTAGCGCTCAGTTCTGGGTAATTCTTGATCATTTAAGAATTCAAGAGAAAGACGGATGAAAGGAGAAAGAAATCATTGAGACATAAGCCCTTCAGAACGGAAGCTTAAGCAGCAGACAAGGTAAGAGCAGACAAGGACAGGTAAAAGCATAACATCTCCAGGGTAGCGTTATTAAATGACATCTGTGCTCATCTTACTAGACTCTGTATCCTATTTGTGGGCAGAACTAAGGAAAGATGAGCTCACTACCAAGAAATAGCCCTTCACTGGTTCTGGTGCCAAGACCATCATTTATGGAGGCCAAGTCTCAGAGACTAACATCTCAACCTCCTCTTTCAATCAGGGAATCAGAAAACCCGCTTCTCCTCCATTACTGAGCTGATTAACAACCAGACTGGGGCAACACTGGCGAGGCAAGGGTAGGTTTTCCCATGCTGTGCCCATATACCTGTAATCTGCGTTTCGAGTAGACTCCAAGGAGTGAGCCATGGCTGCTTAGTCAGTCTTGGATGAGTGAAGGAGGGGCAAGGCTCTGGACCCCTGGCCCATAACTCAAAAGCCCTCTGACCCTTTCTACTGAGAGTCTCTCTGGCTCCCGCCAGCTCCGAGGAGTATCCCAGACCTGAGTGGCAGGGCTTGATGCCGTAGGGAAGAGAGGACACAGGTCAGCTCTGGGCAGATGAGACCTGTCCCTTTTCCTGGATAGCTTCCTCCCTGGGAATATGACAGTCTCCTATATTTTTCCAATGGGAAACTCAAGACCTTAAATAAAATAACAAAAACTAATCTTCCTTGGGTTCATAGCACAAGTTTTACTGGAATTCTGTATCATTGTCACTGTCATCCCGTTGCTCATCGATTTGCTCGAGCGTGCACCAGTAATGTCTCCATTATGAGACTGGTTGTTACTGTTTTTGGCATACTGAATACGTCATGGGTAACTTGCCAGGCTCTGCCGTGTGGGCGAGATACTCTCAGTAGCTTGCTGGGCTCTCTGAGAGAGACGGAGGAATAGAACCCAGGTTGGCTGCATTAAAGAGAAGAATCAGAAAATAATCTAGAAAAAAATGACCAGCCCTGGGGCCAGAGGGCTAGTTCAAAAGGCTCAGAGTGTTTTGTATAAGGAAGCCCTGGATTCAGTCACCATCACAACATGGTCCCCCCTAAGCCTCACTGGGAATGACCCCTGAGTAGAGAGCCAAGAAGAGTTCTTGAGTACTACTGGAACTTAAGAACTTTGTGGCCCCCAAACTAAACAAAATAAATAAAATTGGCTCTTTATAGCCTTCGCCAAAATTAATTCTTGGAAATTGAAGAGTTAAGTGTAAAAAGGTGGGAAAAAAGTGGACAATAAGGAGAAATTCTAAATCTGAGGTAGGAAAACAAGTCTTAGTTTTATAAAGAAAAGGGGGGAAGGGCAGGGTAATCTGATAATGCTGCAATGGAAACCAGCTCTCTGTCCCAAAGCAGCACAACTGAATGGTGAAAATACAAAATCCTGTAAAGAAAATAAAAACTATCTAATAGTCTACTCAATTTTTTTTTTAATTCCAAGGTTTTTACCTTACTGAGGCATAAGAAGATTATTAGGAAAATGATAAAGAAGGTCTATGGGAGAAGCGGTTGATAATAATTAACAGATGTCAGGAGTCTACAACAACAACAGAAACATCAAGAATTACTAATTTTAAAAAACCAGTAATTTAAAAAAATGGAAAGACTCTTGAAGATATTTGTCTTCCTACATTTCTATATTTATAGCAGCATTATTCACAATGGTCAAGAGGTAGGGGTTACCCAGTGTTCACTGACTAATGGATGGAAAGAGAAAATGTGAAAATGTGATATAAAATACAATGGAGTATTAGTCAGCCTTTAAAAAGGAAGACAGCGAGAGTACATGCTAGAATGTGGCTGATCCCTGAGGACACAAGCACCCCCTCAAAAACGGCCCAAGTCACACCATGCTATGTGCTTCTTAAAGCTCTCAGATTCATAATGACAGGACACAGAAGGGTGGTTTCCACATCTGACAGGAAGAAAGAGGGGGGAGTTCTTATTTTATGGGTGCAGTTTCAGTTTTGCAAGATGAAGAGTTCTGGAGACCCATGGTGGGGGTGCACAGAGTGAATTCACAGGAACACAGCTGCACGGCTTGCTTGGAGATGACTGAGAGGGACTGTTTTATGCTGTGTGGGAGGGAGAGAGGCAGAAAGAAAAGAAAGGGAGAGAGAAAGGGACAGAAAGGGGAGTGAGAAGGAGGGGAAGAGGGAGAGAGGGGAAGAAATGAGGAAGAGGGGAAGGAGAGAGGGAAGGGGAAGAGAGATCATGGAGGAAGGGTAAGTCACTGGAATTTGAGGTTTTTGGGGTTTTTTTGGGTTTTTTTTGCTTTTTGGATCACACCCAGCAATGCTCAGAGGTTACTCCTGGCTCTGTACTCAGGGATTACTCCTGGTGATACTTAGGGGACCATATGGGATGCCGGGGACTGAACCCAGGTAGGCCGCGTGCAAGGCAAACGCCCTACCCACTGTACTATCACTCCAGCCCTGGAATTTGAGTTTTGAGAGCTTCTTCTCTTTGACATGAGAGAGCTTAAAGGATGTCAAGAGTACAGACCTCCAACCAAAATACTATTTCAAACACTGAATTCGTTAGATGTGCTAATTACTGAAGTCAGCACAAAAGCAGCAGATCGAAGGTGTCAGATGGCGTGTCTGTTTAACCTAACAGCGCATCAGACCTCTGCGTTTGTCTGAGCTCTCTCGTGGTAGCCAGCCCGCAGAGCTCCCCACGCTGCCAAAGAGCCCACAGGGGTGAGTCGTGAGGATGACTCTGGTCTGAGGCACATAGGCAGGACAATGACTATCGCTGTGTAGGATGCAACGCCATCCCTTGACCAAGTGCCCAAAGCTGGTAGTTTATTCTGCAGTCACACCAACTTGATTTTCACTGGTAACCGACACATTGGCACTTTTCAACCAGGACTGCACCCTCTGCAGAGCATTTAACCTTTGCATTTGGCGAAAGCTGGATTCGCTGGTGCAGTGCATTATGGGGTGGGGGGAGGGCAAGCCTTCCCGAGTCCTGAGGGAAGCAGAGCTGGGAAATATCGCTTGTCCCAGGCCCAGCTCCCGGCCTCGGCTCTTGTTCGTTCTCTGGCCAGGAAACTGCTAAAGAAAGCAGAAACAGGGGCCAGGAGCTGAGCACAACTGTGCAAGTCCAAACACAGACCAGAGAAGATGGTGTTCCGAACGAGTGGATTGTGTTCTACAGGAGCCGACTACACAGAGGAGGCAGAGGAGGAGGAGGAAGACGTGAGTTCTAAGAAATGCCTTCCCTTGTGCAGCCTTTCTGTAGAGAAAATAGCAATGGTAAGTAGTAGGAAGCCCCTTCGCATTTTGAAGCATGCATCACCTAATAGGAGTTCCCCCAAAAAACCAAATACAAAACCACCCCAAGCCTTTCATTCTGCATCACTCTGGGAGGGAACGGGCATTCATGGTAACACCTGATCCATTAAGCCAATGGGGGAAGACACAGAGACTGTCAGGAGCCAGCTGAATCACAGGAAGATTTTGCTCATTTGTGCAGCTAAAACAAACAAATAAACAAGCAAATGAAGAAAAAAAATCCTGGTCCAGGGATGTGACTCAAGTCAGGAGTCACATGCCTGGCATGCAGGTGGCCTTGGGCCCCCTCCCCACCCCCCACCATGGCTAGGCGTGGCCCTAGCAACAATAACAATGGCATAACTATGATCCCTTTTTCCTATGTCTTTATCGTAAAAACAGAATCACCTTACTCAAAGCTGACATTCCAGGAGCAGGCACTATGGGGCAGGTATAGCCCAATGCATGCTTCCTGCTTTCAAGGAGACACCTGGTGTCAACTCATCCCCCCACCCCAACTTCAGGGAGAAGCCCACCAAAAGCACCAATTTCCATTTCCTTGTACTCTGGTATTAAAGAGAAACCTGATCTCTCTAAAAAAAAAAAAACCTGCCACGCACCAGCGCTATTGCTAGTCATCCTTTGGTTTTCAGATCACAAATCTTTAAAAAGATTCTCTTTTTTGCCTTTTGGGTCACGCCCAGAGATGCTCAGGGGTTACTCCTGGCTCTGCACTCAGGAATTACTCCTGCTGGTGGTTGGGGGACCATATGGAATGCCAGGGATCCAACCCAGGTTGGCAGTATACAAGGCCAGCCCCATTTTTTTTTTTTTTTTTTTTTACTATATCAAAAGTGCAAGTGGAAAACTGTTTACGGAACCTTTCCCAGTGAGCAGCTGCTCAGAGACAGGATGCGTGTGAAGTCAGCAGAGCTATTTTAGAACACAATAAGAACAGATTATTGGAAAAAAAAAGTTTTTCCTTCACAAAATTTTTTTTGAGGGGGGAGCTTGTATTTGTGGCCACACTTGGCAATGCTCAGGAGTTACTCCTGACTCTGCACTCAGGAATTATTCCTGCCAGTGCCCAGGGGAACCATACATGATGCTGGAGATCAAACCCAGGTCAGCCTTGTGCAAGGCAAATACCCTGCTTGCTGTACTATCACTTCAGCTCCTCACAAACTTCTTTCCATTATGAGAATGAGTCTTCAGAGTAATTCTTTGCTGCTGTTGGAGCGACACTTCATTGGACATTTCCATCGGCCGTCTGAACCCACACTCCAGGTTTTCAGTTGGGACAACTGCCACATAGATGTCCACCTTTATGAGCTGCCCACAGGTTCAGGCAGGGCCACTGCCTGAATGGATGTGCAGGTAAATGCAACACACCCAGAGTGAGGGTGGGGGGCCAACTTTGTGAAGCAAATGTTTCATGAGTCTTTCAGGCCTCACCTGATGCTCCTTCCAGCAGACCAAGGTCAATGGCAATTTGCAAGACCGAAAAGGACCTCACATGCTGTCTCTGCGAAATTAAGATTAGAAGCATGTTCTGGCTGGTGGGCAGATCAGGATTTCTAGCCTCCCTCTCTCTGCTTGCGCTTCAATCTGGAAGTATCCAGAGGGCTCGAAGCTGTAAGCAATTTAGGCTATGAGGTTTGACACTGATCTTTACTAACCGTAGCTGCATCTACACCATGACACAGGGAGTAATATCTAATCTATCCTACTCTGCACATTTGAGAGATAAGAGTTGGGACTTTAGTATTAATACAAGAGGATCAGAATGAGTCAGAGATGATTCACTTGAAGTTCAACCATAATGGGGGGGGGGGGAGTGGGAAGTGAGAATTTTTTCCAGAGCATGAGCTCTTCCAAGTAAAATGAGGGGACGATGAGATTGGAAACATTGATCCAGACTTTTTCTGCCACAAACTAATACCACTTTCATCAGACAAGTTTAGGGAAGACAAGGTACAAAGTGGTTGATAAGGGATAAAGTGGTTAACATCTAATTCCGCTCATCCTCACTGCTATCCGTTTCCAGGAACCACACAACCAATCTGAGAAATAGAAGATCAATAAGAATCAAGTCTTATTTTTTTCAACAACAGAAATGAGAGGGAGAATATGAGATACCAAAAAAAAAAAAAAAGGAAGGCAAGAACAAGAATGAATGTTTAACCCCCAAGGAATAAAATTTACAGAAATAAAAGGACAGGACTCCTAAACTGAAAGGCAGAAGTAAAATGAAAAAGTATTTCACTTGTATCAAGGCAACGAACGACCACAGCTACTTTTATAGATTTTTTTTAATGACTAAGTTGGATAATTTACAAGATGCATCTCTTCCCTTAGCAATGAAGCTACAAGAAGAGTCTCCTAGGGACTCGCTGTGATTAAGGACGACAACCCCCCTTCCCGCAGCTGAAAAACACAACTGTATGAAAAGGTGCCCCTGCTGTTTCCTCCCAGCATCCTTACCCGAGGACCCATTTACCCAAACCCAAGAGCTACTGCAATTACTGTGACCCAATCATTAATCTTTTATCCGGTTAAACACTGTTCCTGTTCGAAAGGCATTTCTGACTGAATTCTTCAGCTAACTTGTGACAAATAAACAACTGAAAGCACTTTCCGGTTTCTTGAGAGGTAAGCAAAGCGTTCTATATCCCCCTCAGATTCACTGTGGGAATCTTCACCCCCATGTGATGGATCTGGGAGTTGAGGCCTATGGGTGGAGGTCAGGTCACAAGGGGCCAGCCTTGTGACTAGCACCCTGATGAAAGAGGCCTCGAGAGTTCCTCAGGCTCCACCAGGGGAGGACTCAGCCAGAGCCGGACTCTGCAATAACAGGGAATATGTGCCTGGTGTCTATCGGTCACCCGCTATGACACGCGCTCTCGCTCTCACAGCAGCCTAAACCGACCACCAGACCACTTCAAAACGGTGGGCGGGACACACTTAAGAGTCGCTACGAGAAAAGCTAATACAGCGCCTAGGGATTTGTCTGGATTCAGGAAAGGAGGAAAAGGTACTCACTGATGATGCTGAGAAGAGGCGGCCTATAGCCCAGAAGGTTCTAATGAGACTTGCCGCTGAGGAGGGAAGAATGGTGAGACACAGTGACGATGTGCTAGACTCCGCAAAGACACCATCCAGAAATGACAAAAGAGGGTAGACAGAAGACCAACTGCCAAGCCTAAGTAAGCATCAAGCGTACCCCTCTCCACATGCAGTTTTCTGCAGTTATAAAGAAACAGACAAAGCTTAGAAACACTACCCCCACCCCAGGTAAAACTCAAAAAATGTCTAAAGAAAGGACACTCTCCAAAGAAACAAGTATCTGGTGAGGGCCCCAAAGTCAAAGCCTCTTCACCCCAACTACAATTGGCAGGGCTGGCTCTGGGCCACCAGAGGGAAACTGGCCAGGCGTGAAACTCCCCCAAGGAGCCCCACTCAGCCGTGACCCTGCTCTAAATCAGAATGAGACCATAATCGGGGATCAATACACGCTGCGGGGAAGCCGGCAACATCAAGGCAGGAAAAACAAGATAGACAACAGAAAAGATTCCTGTAAGAAACAAAAATCAAAGGGGCAATGGTATTCTACAGAGAGTTCCCAAATCAACCTTTACTGGTATCCTTAGGAAGAGATGACTAGCGACAGTTCTGTTCACTGCACGTGGGTGGAGGGGACCCAGGAAAAGGTCTGCGGGATTAAAAAGCAGGAGCCCTGAACAATCAGAATAAAGGATCACTGCACACATGTGCCAGGAAGCCGGAACCCAGAGTTGGGATTCCGAGAACTGAATCCCGGGACGCTCATTCATGACACGCTGTGTTTACAGCACATTCTAGGGGTGGAGTCGCGCCTGGCAGAGACAGGGACACTGGGCCCCTCTGCTCAGGAAAGCCCGGGTCTGTTTTCAGCCCTGCCATAGCCTGCCTGCAGAGCAGCCCGAAAGCTCCTCTCCATACCCGTCTATCCGTTCATACACAAAGGGGGAAACCTAGGCCCTTGTTGCCAGACTCCTGGAAAATATTCCTAAGGAAGAAGCAGCTCAATGTGAAGATTTCGAGATACTAAGACATTAATGAAGTACTTGTGAAACGTTCCCTGGAGAACTTCACAAAGAAGCAGTTCTCATCTGGGTGATTTGCATACTGCCCTTCCTGAAGGTAAGAGAGGGCTGGATCACTGCTTCAAACCGCTACTCGGGTCCAAAGTCCCTTTGTTTAAACCACACGTTCTATACTACCCTATCTGCTATTATTGGGGAGGGGGGAAATTTTCACATACATATGAACTACTTTTAAAAGTTTAATATAGTGCCCTAAGTAGAATAAAAAGGAGAAACTAAGAGCAATTTATAATTAAAAATGTCATAGACTTTAATATGTAAATTATTAAGTCCAGTTATAGAATATGCCTGGATTAAGAGAAGTGAAATCAGAAGCCTTAGTTAAGTGGAAAGAAAAACAAAAGAATTATACGTAAATGGCAGAATGAAAATAAATCCACTCTCTGTATACTGAAACACGCATGTTATCTTGTGCTTTTATGTAAATAGAGGTGGGTCTAGGCTCAGATAACTGTAAGTTGATTTTTCACCAAATGAAAATCTCAAAAGACATTAAAGGTTGTGGGGTACTGGCTATTCTGTCTTCTCCAACTTAGGGATATCTAAAATTTCTATCCTTCCCCCAAGGAACATACTTTTGCTATAGAACCGATCTCACTGATAGCTTTCTTTTCTATCCTGCCTCCTGGGGGTGGTACTGTGCTCAGAAAAAAACCCCAGCTAGAAGACACGGGGAATTTCCTTAGAGCCTTCACGTCACACTGAGAATCTAGTCCTGACAGAGAAATAAGCAATATATCAATGAAATACACTTAACTGATATGGCAAACACAATTAATCCACTTAGGCTTCTGCCGTTAACTACAGTCACAGTCTTCATTACCTCAAGGTTTCACACAGACTGTAAATGGAAAGCAGTATCTTTATGATATTTATTTAGGCAGCGCAGTGGTCTTGACCTTAGAATTTTTTAACATTCAAATCTAGTTAGCGATAAAAAATAAGGGGAGTTTTTCATAGAACTCTGCAGCCCTCATTTCCTCAAAACAAGAATTGATGCATTCTTTCACATGCGGTCATTACAGGAAAGGGGGGGGGGAGCCGCTTACTGTAAATGCTTTTCTGATGCAATTCCACCACCTCTTTCAAAGAGAGAATTCATCCAAGAAGCTTTAGTCACTTCTTCAAGAAAAATGCCACTGCTCTGAATGTACACGGACTGGGCCACATGACTCAGGAGAGGCTCGGGCAGATCCGCTGGAGAACAACAGATGGTGAGAGGGAAAGCAGAAGAGCCTCACAACCTCTCCCACGATGAGAGAGGCCACTCCAAAGAAGGTGGACTCTCCTATGGTTCGAGGGAGGCGGGGGGGGGGGCCCCCCAGCGTGGGAGCTGCCACGTACCCCCCAAACCATTCAAGTACAAATAGCCCACTCCCCCCTGCCCAACTTTTAGAGTCTACTTCTTAAAAATAAAAGAGTTCAGCTCTAAAGCAGGAATCGATGTATGTCTAATTAGTATCTTAGCAACTCTGGTGATTTCATGTTTTAAGGTTCGTGCAAGAAAGGAAAAATGGAACCCTGTGTTTTAAAATTTTGAAAATGAAACTATGCTTCGGAGGTGGATTTCATATCCACAGGGTGAAATGGAGGGGAACACTATTATTCCACAGCCGGTCAGAGGGATCCAAAACATAAGGCACATGGTTCTCTGAGCTCTTTTCAAAGAGACGAGTCATTTTTCTCAAATCACAAATCCACCCAAAAGCAAAGGAGGAGGGGTTTCTCCAGTGAACCCTTACCTGGGTTACCGTGCGTCCTTCCACCGGCCAGAGAGGTACACCTCCTGGTCTCTATGGAGCCACCACTGCAAAGCCCAGAGCGCAGGACTCACCAAGATGCAGGCAGTTCTCTGGTGGAGCCTGAAATCCCCTTGATGAATGAAACTGCACTTCGTCACATACACGTTCTGAATAAGCTATTGGCTACGTGAAGGCTCCGCGTGTGGAAGTCTGATTTGCCGCTGTTGGGGCTGGCCACTTATATCCCATCTCAGCAAGACGGAAGAAACACCACTCCCAGATGAGTCAAAACTCAATGGGGTTCCTTTTTTTCTGCAGCATTCGCCCCAACCCTCAAAAACCACAGTGAGAGAGCTCACTCCCTCATGAGACGATACTAATGAAAAAAATTTTTTCATGATGTCAACAACCGCCCTGTACAACGGAGTCTCACACCACTTCCCAGGCGTCTCTTCCACACGCACTGCACACAGGTACAGGCACCAACACCTATTTTTTAAGTCAAAAAATTCTGACTCTGCAAGCTCAGAGAGATAAAGAGTACCAAAATTTCTCAGGAAAAAATGGGATCTTTGCAAACCCTACATGGATGACAAACATATTAAAACCAATAATCATGCAATGGTATAACAGATCTTTCTAGAATTAGAGGCTTTCTACTTGTAGTCCTTGGACCATCTGCTCTGGACTAATCCAAGAACAACACAGAATCTGGGGAGTATGTGTGTGTGTGGGGGGGAGGTGTTGGAAGTCTGCAAGTACCTAGCTTTCTAGGCTGTTCTTGGGTTGCTTAAATTCGAGACCTGCTTTTCTTGTAAACAGGGTTTAGCAGCTGATTACAAAGCCACTGCCGCCTTCTGGATTATTCGATTCTTTTGCCTTTGACTCCTGCTGAACTCAGGAGAAATTATCAATACTAATCCCCTCAACAGGGGCTGGAGCGATAGCACAGCGGGTAGGGTGCTGCATATGGCAAACCAGGGTTTGATTCCTCCGTCCCTCTCGGAGAGCCCGGCAAGCTACTGAGAGTATCCCGCCCGCATGGCAGAGCCTGGCAAGCTACCCATGGCGTATTCCATATGCCAAAAAACAGTAACAACAAGTCTCACAATGGAGACGTTACTGGTGCCCACTCGAGCAAATCGATGAACAACAGGACAACAGTGCTATAGTGCAACCCCCTCAAGACAAGCTGTGGCTCTGACTGCAGAGCAAAGGAGAACCAGTCTGGGTTCCCCACCCACCTCTCCATCTCTCCATGACGAGAGCAGTTTGACTTGTGGAGTCTGGAAAGTGCCACTCTCAGGGTGGCACACGGACATGCCAATGAAAGTTCGCCAATAGGTAAGTGTCAAAGAACAAGAGGAGGAGAAAGAACATGCGGGTGGCCAACTGCTTACGATCTTCCAGGCACGTCATCCAGAACTGCTCTTCCACTTTCTTTGCCAGAGAACTCTCGCTGGAACAATCGCTTCCTTTGGAGGAGGGAAGCGCACCGCCGACATCAGCTCAGGGCCGGACGCACTAGCCTCCTTCCTCCTCCAGGAGACCTTCAGCCAGCGGGGTTTGTGTCCACCTCCACCGCCTTTCACCTCTGCACAGAAAGGACCAGAAACAAAAAAAAAAAAAAAGGAAATTGAGAAATACTGACATAATTGTACTTAAAATGAGATCATCTTTCCACAGTTCTTGTTCTTGGTTCCTTCTTTATCCAACCTATGACTGGGCCAACTTTTAGCAAAAACCCAGTCACATCCCATCATCTGTTCTCCAGGCCAATGACTTCAGTCCCAGGAAGCCCCGTCCTGAGAACGGGGATGGAAAAATGCTATCTGAACATCACTGCATATGAACAGCGCGTTTCAACTGACAGGTTCACCTTTTCCTCTAAGTTTCCAAATAACCTTCCAGGAGGAAGACGCTGCTACTCAGAAAATGGCATGCTCACACCTCGGCGCCCCGCTGGGATGACCGTGTGCCCTCACAGCCCAGCAGGACCACAGGATACTGGCTTCACGCCCTTCCACTTTAGCCCACGAGCTGACCTGGCCTGTCCCGTGTGCCAAGTATTTTGCCTAATTGGTAAAATTTGAATGTCGGGCAGTGGTTCTCAAGTTACGTGTTTACAATGAAACCTTATATTCCCCCAAATTCGATCCTAGGTGAAGGCACAACACACACAGCAGAAGGGGCGTGTCCTGGCTGCTTCCTGGGGCTCTGGGAGTTACAGAGACCCCCTCACCCCAGCCACTTCCACCGCAGGGCGTTAGGGAGGCAGCACTGCTGACCCCCTGACCTCTTGTCTGCCCTGATGACATTTATTTTTATCTCAGACCTTGCTCATCTTTTGAAGGGCTGGTACGTTATCGTTTTATTTTATGTAAGGCTTTGTTTGTCTAAAGCTGGGCACATAGAAAATGTTTTGAAAGTCAGGTGATTTGTCACCACATCCAATATTCACCAAACCCAACCCAAGGGATTCTGCTTATGTGGTTTGGGTAAACATGAACGTGAAAACCACACCCTGAGGGTCGAGTGATGGCAAAGCAGTCTGCCCTGCTGCAGGCCTCAGTACTGCATATCCTCAAGCTCCACGAAGAATAGCCCCAACAACCCCGCCCCAAATTATAAATTCTATTTGCTTCTCCTTGCCAACAATAACCTGAACCATATTTTTAAATTCTCATGACATAAAAGACCACCTGCTGTGACTCACTAGTGGCCATTAGTTTGTTACAATGGTACAGCAAGTTTCAAATTATATGCTAAATCTCAAGCCCAGAACAGTAATAATATATATATTTGTTCTGGGTAAACGCCACGTTGTGTATGTGAGTGTAGTGTGTGTGTGTGTGTGTGTGTGTGTGTGTGTGTGTTGCTAGGGGTCAAACCCAGGACCTCACATATGCAGGCAAGTGCTCCACCACTAATTCACATACTTGACCCAACATCAACCTTCTTACGAAATAAAATTTGCGTAACATAAAACAAAGTATCAGTCTAAGATTTAAAATGAATAAACTTCAAGTGTCATTATGTAATCATTATTTAAATGGTCAGCATATAGAACAATGAAAGGAATGTCTTCAGATAGAGTCAATAATAAAATTCTGCTAAGAGGAAAATATAACTATCTTTTTTTAAAAAACATCTTATGACATAAAAATGTCTTCAAGGACATCAAACCATCCTGATAGGCAATGCCCTCCTATTTCAAGTATATGTGTGAGCCAACAGCCAGAGAGAAAGAAGTAGGCTAGGAGGCTCAACTGGGAAACCACCTGGAATCGGGGAGAGACACCCCAAGTTCTGTAACCAATGCTTGGTTACTTCTGTTTGCCAAAATGAAACTAATTTAATGTAGCCAAGAGTGTCTCATGAATGCTCATGTGTACAGAACTAGAAAGTTATGTCATTTCCAAATCCATACTCAACCACCAAAAGACATGATTAATGTTGTTTCCAGAATTCTGGTTTTTCTTATGACTTTAGTTCTAATTTATGAAAAAATAATTATAGTAGCACTTTTCACAGTGCTCATGTAATTTTTAAATAACCCCTTCCCAGGAATCAAACCATGGTTAGAGAAGGAAGACATTAAGTACTCTTCAAATGCCTGGTTATGTTGCCTACTCTAGCTGTGGTGGGTTAGGACTGAAGCTATTTTTCCATTAAGAATAATACTGAGGGGCCTAGCACAGCAAGTTGGGGCATATGCCTTGCATGTGACCAACCCACATTCAATCCTTGGCATTTCTATGATTCCCTGAGCACAGCCAGGAGTAATTCCTGAGTGCAGAGCCAGCAGTAACCCCTAAGTATCTCGAGGCATGGCCTCCCCCCCATGCCTACCACCCCACAAAGAGTTATACTGTGAATAGCCATCAGCAGGTTATTTCACAAAAACTTAGTTCACTCACAACGTGTGTGTAATCAATACCATACACCTGAAATGAAATGCGTAACATCACTCTAAGACCAGCAACAGGGCAATGAAAGACTTTGTTTTCTCCAGACATATGTGGAAAGGGTCACTGGAAGAGAATGAATCTATAATCAGACTTAGAGGGTTAAGGCACCTGAAAGTGACACCGGTTTACTGCCTCAGTTTACTTCCAAATAAACTATGTTTTCTACCCTGGATAATGATTGTATCATTAGGTTGACTGATATACACTTGAGCTTCTCAGCTGTGATAAGTGCCATTGGGGACTCCTCAGAACGGAACAGAGAGAAGTGTTTTATAAAAGCTTAGAGATTTTCATAAAAATATAGTAGAAGAATAGGCTATATAAATTTCCTGTATGCCCGCCAAAGGGGCAGGCTGGGCGGATGGCAGGGACCCTAGGAACACTGGTGGTGGGGTTTCAACATTGTATGCAATTCTATTATGAACAGTTTTGTAAATCATAGTGTCTTAATAGAATAATAAACCATATGTATATATGTATATAAGTTGACATATGCTAAGATGTATGTATGCAATCAGACTTAAGTGGGCAAAGAAAAACCATTCCATACAGAGTTTCACCAAGACTGCAGGGAAAGGGGTCGGATGAGATGTCCCATGGGCATAGGCAGCCTTACTGCTGCACAAGCAGAAGCTGTAAGCCGCTGACCCCAGCAGGCCCAAGGGACAGCCCCTACACCTGCATGACCAGACACACGCAGAGCAAGTGTCTGTGACTGGCCTTGTGTGGTGAACTTGGCTGTCAGTCTTTCAAAGCAGCAGTTGTTTTGTGCTGGCTGCTGACTCGGGAATGAGGAAATGGTCAGGGCTCAAGATGGGCTCTGGTGTGTGTAAGCTGCCCAATCACGGAGTTCGAGCAGTCAGCTCCCTGAAAAAGGGTGTCAGGAGCAAGAAGGGACATACGCAAGCCTCTCCCTCAGCCCTAAAGAAAGCAACGGTCCTGAGAACCCTGTTCTAACAACAAAATCACTTCTGCTGCAGGACACTTGTAATTCCTCACTGAGCTGGGAGTGGTGGGGTGGGCCCGGATTGAGGGTCCCAACAATCAATGTCAGCAATCCCTTGGATCATCACATCTAACTTTAACCCACTCGGCTAAAATCATCAAAGGGGTTTTTATGAATTTTTATGAATAAAATTAATTCGTGTTACGAGTTTGATACGCTTTTAATGACGTAAATGTGTTAAGTGCATCTAAAATACAAAATGTATCTAAAGACCTTTTTTAAAAGACAGCACCAACTTTGTCCTTCCGACATAGACTGGTGGCATTTAAACATGCCTGTGAAACTCCACTTCTACTTCCAAGGGAAAGAAGAAAATGGAAATGAGAGAAAATGGAAAGGGCTATAGGTGATAATCCTTTGGCGCTGGACAAAATCTAAATCTGTCTGAAGCCCTGTTTTTTTGTTGCTGTTATTTTTCTTGTTTTTGTTTTTGGAGTCAGACCCAGCAGTGCTCAGGGCTTAACCTGGCTTTTCACTCAGGGATCACTCCCGACAGGGCTGGGGGGACCATAAGGGGTGCCAGGGATTAAACCTGGGAATTGAACCCGGGTTGGCCACATTCAAGGAAAGCACCTTAACCACAGTTCTATCTCTCCAGCCCTACAATGCAGCGTTTTTAAAACTGCAGGTAGTGCACTGGTTGTAAAATAAATTCAATGCACTGGGGAAGCTGTTTTGTACTGTCTTCTGCTGGCCTGGATGGAGACAGCCTTCTGGCCACCTTGATTCTATGTATGTGCATTTGAACACTTCCCAGCAAATCAGCTCCAATCAGCTCAAACTCCCTCTCTTTCTTTCCTCCCCAGAAAATATGTAAAAATGCAACTGAGTGAGACTGCTTATTTTTCTTTCTGTAAGCAACATAACTTTTCTGTTTAAAGTTAAAAAATAAATTTGTCCTCAGGCACTGGTACTTAAGTTTTTACAGGAAGTCAATCACTTCTGGTACTGCTTCTACGTCTTATCTCCAAAAGCCAAAGAACCCTGTAGCCCTAGTGATTCTTGCAGTTTGGGTTATACTGAACTCCTGGAAAGAATACTTCCCTCCAGAAAGGGACTTTCCTTCATTGTTGGTGGGAATGTGGACTGGTCCAGCTTTTTTGGAAAACAATATGGACATCCCTCCAAAAACTAGAAATTGAGCTCCCTTCTGACCCAGCAATACCACTTCTGGAAATGTATCTTGGAGATGCAAAAAAAAAACAAACAAAAAATACCCACAAAAAAAAACCACAGCAAAAATGATTATCTGCGCTTGTATGTTTATTACAGCACTGTTTACAATAGCCAGAATCTGGAAAAAACACGAGTGCCTGAGAACACATGACTGGTTACAAAAACTTTGGTATATCTAAACAATGGAATACTATGCAGCTGTTACTAGAAAAGATCATGTCATGAAATTTGCATATAAGTGGATGGACATCGAGAGTATCATAATAAATGAAATTAGAAAGAGAGAGACAGACATAGGATGATTGCACTAATTTGTGGAAAATAAAGTAATATAATAGGAGACTAACACCTAAGGACAGTAGAGATAAAGTGTCAGGAGAGTCTCATGAAGGCTTGGAAACTGGCCTCATATGCTGGGGAAAAGGCTGCTGGGATAGAGAAGGAACCACTAAGTAAATGATGGTTGGAGGGATTGTTCAGGATGGGAGATGTGTGCTGAAAGTAGACTACAAACCAAATATAATGGTCTTTTAGTACCTGTATTGCAAACCAAAACACCCAAAAGGAGAGAGAGAGTAAAAGGGAATGTGCCTGTCATAGAGGCAGGGGGTAGAAGGGGGTGCATGTATTGGGAAGGATACTGGGAACAATGGTGGTGGAGAATGGGCACTGGTGGAGGGATGGATGCTCGATCATTGTGTGACTGAAACGTAATCATGAAAGTTTATGTCTGTAATTGTACCTCACAGTGATTCAAAAAAAATTAGCAACATCTTACCTCCTATTATGAGACTTTTGCCTGTACTTTGGAGAGATGTAAATAAATTATCATAAAGGTAAAATCAGAAAAAAGAATACTTCCCTCAGCACCCATTTTGTGTTACTCTTAGGTTGGTTTCAAATATGATATAAATAAACCGTGTAAATATAATACACATTATGGCAATTTTACCAACTTGCTTTAGAAAACTACAAAGAATTATTCACCAGATTTTTTCTGCCTCCAATATTCTGAAAATACTAAGCCTTACAGATGGGACCCATTAAAGCAGCAAAGTCAAAAGCAACACTCTTCTTGGGTACTAGGCCCATGAATAAGGGCCTAGCCCAGTACTTCTCAAGTAAACAATATGCTGCTGCATAAAACAGAAGGAAAGACTGTTCCTCCTCTCAGCTAATCTGAAGGAAAGTAAAACCTGAAACAAAGGGAAACACTAAGTCTAGCCACAATCATTTGCACATCATCTGAAACTTTTGATTGGAAAAGTATTTAAAAGTTAATACAGAATGGGCCAGAGCAATAATGGAGCATTAATACAGCACACAGCAAGTAGGGCGCTTGCCTTGCATGTGGTGACAGGGATTTCATCTCCAGCACCCCACATGGCACCCCAGCACTGCCAGGAGAGATCCCGGATGTAGAGTCAGGAGGAACCCCTGAGCACCACCAGGTGTGATGTCACTCCCTCCCCCCCACCAAAGTTAACACATAATGATGCATTGCCTGTTACAATGTATAGGGGTAAAATCTAGGAATTACTGGTGAAGATGGATGGGTACTTGGATACTGTATGACAGAAACCCAATCATGAATAACCTTGTAACTGTATTTCACAGTGATTCAATTAAAAATAAATAAGAAAAAAATTATGAATTAGAGATTCTGCAAAATATAAGCAATGAAGTATTTTTTCAATGAGAAAAAAATCTAAGGATTAAATATATATCATTACAATAATGTACCGTATCTTGTATTTAAGTACATTCTCCAAGGATTCTATTAAATAAACCAGCTACAGTTTAATGCTCCTTTTTTTTAAAAAAAATCAAGGTAGATAACTTTCTCTTGTAATACAGCCTTTACTTTCCCCAAATAAAACTTCTGAGTAGCAATATATGAGAAGCCAGAAATATGATTTGACTATCACAATATTAATTCTTTAGGTTATGTTTAGCATTTTTAGCTAAAATATTTAGCATTTTTCCTTTCCAGGTCAAGTTAAGCTATACTGCTCATATGGGCCAAGGTACATTTTCTGGAGCATCAAAACAGAAAAAGAATGATTCAAGTATGTACCAATGTAGGGGAACAACTTCTAAGAATGGTACAATTCGGGTTACCAGACTAATAATGTCTGCACTTGACAAACTGACACTTAGCACTAATGGTATTACACAGTGGGGACTTTTGATGATGCTGGTTTTCCTGCCCCATGTACAGTTTCATTAGCTGAAAGGGACCAAGAGCAGTCATCTTTTTTTTTTTCCATGTCTGTGCTGGGGAATGACCCAGGGCATCACACATGTGAAGCAGAGCCCCATCCCAGACCCAGGGCATTCATTCTCATAGCAGCCACTCAGCTGAGCGCATCTGCTTGGCCAGTGAGAGCCTCTTGGTGACTGGGAAGCCAAATGGTTTGTGGTGTGTATGAGGCTCAAGTGTAAAACTAGTTTCCACTGAGCAGATTAGTTTAAAAAGCACTTTATAACCCAACCCAAAGTTACCTCTGTAGCTTCAAACTCCAACATATCTGGTAACCATGCACAATAGGATTGTCATGTTTCTTGAGGGGATCAGTCAAAGGCCTTCCCAGAAAACAGGGTTGAGGGGGAGCAGTTTTCTGGGTTTAACAGAGGTGCTCCCACCTGGAGAGACATGGAATTTCTCAGGAAGCAACCACGGTTTGAGAAGAAAGTGGCTCCTTCAAAAGGCTTAGAAATGATCCCATGAAACCTTAAGATTGGGCCTCTCTCTCTCTCTCTCTCTCTCTCTCTCTCTCTCTCTCTCTCTCTCTCTCTTTCACAGTGCCTGAGAGGCAGCCTCTCAGTGTAGCAAAGTACAAACAGTAGCCAACAGGTCCTCAGCCCTAAGTAGTTTTGGCTTCCCATTACAATCTGCAAAGATATACACACTTTCCAAGTCAGGTGTTAAAAAAATAAAAGAATGAAAAAAAACAGGCTTAATATCTCTTTTGAAATCATTTAAGGCTAATCCTTTCTTTCACAAAGTATGCCAAACCATCATTTTAAAGATCATACAATGTCAGTGGTCATATGAGTCTAGAGCTGCAAGAAGAAAATCAGAATTACTGCGGGCTGGGAAATGCCACTGTGCTGGTCAGTCTGAGTCCTGGTCCTCTGCAGGCCCCACACTCACGCTCAGAAAACCCCATTCCAACCTTCTGAATAAGACTGAAAAGGCAAAGCCAAACGATCTCTGGTCTGTCCCCCAGTTCTTAAGGCTGGAGACTTAATTATAACTTATTGTCCCCTCCAATATTTTATTTTATCCCTGCACTAATTTCATATTAAGAGGAGGACCGGGTTTTTAAGAAGGGAAGGATGGAACCCAATGAGCAGGGGGAGGGAGAAGATGTGTATCAAGACAGTTTCCAATGCTAACTTCCTGCTTTACCAGGACAGTTAAAGTTTCAAGAACAGGCAAATCAAAATGAACCTACAATGGAAATTTAATAAACTCCTTGAGTATTACTCTAAACTTCTGGCAATACTGCAATATGTTTTAAATTATAGATTTCTCTTTCAGAAATACAACTAAACCATTTCCAAATTCACTGCTGCTGCCTTTCCAGAAAACAAAGAGCCTGCTGCAAAACCTAAATCAAAAATAAGTTTCTGTGTGAAGAGAATGTTTTGTTCATCCACTAAAATGTTCTCTTCCCAATAAGGTAAGAAGAAAATTAGTTACAGATATGTATTTAGTTGCCCCTTCAACCAGAGGTGATGGTTTTATTTTCTGGTAAATTACTGACTAGATAGAGCCAAAATACTAAATCCTTTGGATTCTGCCTTTAAAAAGTCCCACTGAGAAAGCAAGATTTTGGAAACGACTGAAAAACCAAATATTTATGAAATAAATGTATCAGGTTGGTTTTTGATTATACATATATATATCAGACTTACTTTCAATAATTATTTTTGTATTATACTATTCCTCCTAAGAACGAAATACCTTACTAAATTTTAAATATTTACTAAAAAATCTTTAACATCAAAATAATTATTAAATAAATGCTCCAAACTTAGGAGAAAATCTAATTTTCACAAAGTTCTGTTAAAACTTCCTCTTTTAGTATATTGTTTTTTCCCCTTGCATGGCTATCACAGCTAATTTACAATGTTAAAACCAAAAGTTTTTCATAGCTCCAACTACTGCTGCAGCATTCTCTGGAGCCGACAAGCATATAGTTTGGAGGAGACTGGCTAACACTGAATCCCAGCGGGGTTAGCATCTCTCACCTGCTAAGCTGGCCAAGCCTCTATCATGCACACTGGGCACAAGCGTGTCTGTACCGAAGCACTGAGCCCAAAACGCAGTACCCAGGAAAGAGTCAATAACGGTTATTAACAGGGCCAGAGAGATGGTACAGCGGGTGCCGTCTGTGCTTGCTGTGCATGCGGCCGACCCAGGTTCCATCTCCGGCACCCCACATTGGTCCCCCAAGCACCACCAGAAATAAATTCCTCAATGCAGAGTAACTCCTGAGCGTTGTGGGTTGTGCCTGCAACAACCCCCCCGAAAAAAAAGGAAAAAAAAGGTTATTAATGTCCTCATTTCCTTTCCCAGGTAATAATAACAAAATGTAAAATATATCACTGTCACTGTCATCCCGTTGCTCATGGATTTGTTCGAGTGGGCACCAGTAACGTCTCTCATTGTGAGACTTATTGTTACTGTTTTTGGCATATCCAATACTCATGGGTAGCTTGCCAGGCTCTGCAGCTACCCAGCTACTCTGCAGGCAAGATACTCTCGGTAGCTTGCTGAGCTCTATGAGAGGGGCGGAGGAATCAAACACTGGTCAGCCGTGTGAAAGGCAAATGTGTTACCACTGTGCTATCGCTATTCCAGGGAGCAAGACTGGATGAACTGCCTGCGAGTGGCTCCGAGCGCCACCAGACATAGCAGTTAACAGCTGCCACTACCTGCTGAGCCTTTACAAGGAATGAAGTTTTTCCTGTGCCTGGTTTGGGGACAACACAGATACTCAGTCTTGGGTACTGTTAAACAGCAGAGGTTGATAAAACTCATCCCTAACAGCACACTTAACTGATCTGTGCCTTAATGCTAACTGCCTTCTTTGTCTTTGATTCACACTTTTCAAGTCAGCGCTTGGCTACTTTCTGTGCATTACCCAACGCATCAAGATCAACCTAGGTGCTCTGATGGAAGGAGTAATTCTTGTTTTCACTTCAGTTTCTCTCCCAGACAATGAATCAAGGAAAATGCAGGGGGAAAGAATGAGACAAGTGCAAAGCATTTCTTAAAATACATGTTTTTGTTCTTGTTTGGGATTATTAAATTCAAAACACAGTATGCTGTGTTCCCAAATACTGCTTAGCTCTCTACCATAATTTGTCTCCTGGACAGCCTTTCCGTCTGTGCCACTCTCCGAAGCCAGCACATTCTTGTCCTGTGAGACTTAGTTTACCTTTTGAAAGGGGAGGAGGCAACTGTGTCTGAGGTGGAATCATGTCAGAGGTACGACTTCAGTACCTTCTGTAGACTGCCAAAGCTGTTGAAAAGGCACCAACATAGGCATCTTAGGGCTTTTTCTACTGGCTTCCAAGAAGGTGTCTCATAAGAGTAAACAAGGACAGGTCAGGAAGTAGGGTGGAATGTCTTCCTAGAATTCCCAATTCCAAGTAACAAATAAAGCTCTTTATCTAATCAAAGGCTCCTTTATGGATTCTTGCTTCTAAAAAAAAAAATAAAACAAAAACCAGGATTCAAATTTGTCTGCAGGCTCTCTGGCAGTCCTCTCCAAGCCCCGTGAGTTCATCAGCCAGGAACGGAGTGGAACAAAAGCAGGAGCAACACCGAGGCTCCGGGCAGCTTTGAGAGCAAAGAAGCACGGGAGGGTGAGCGAGGAAGGAGCCAGCAGGCAGGGTGCGGGAAGGTGAAGGACTGAACTGCACCAAAGGAAATGCTGGGTGCAAGGGCACTGTGGGGAGAGCTTCCCTGGTAACACTAACAATATTCACAACCACGACAAAGATGATGTGGGCTGGATCTGGTGCCAGGGCTCTTAACACAGGAAGAAGGCACCTGCCTACCTTTCCCAGAATTTTCCATGAGCTTATTCTTTGTTTTTCTTCAGTTAACAGTTGACTCTGGATCACCTACAGTCCATCCCCCCTTCAGGCATTTTTCTAGACTGGACCTTCATCCATTTAAAAATGACTCGACTGCCAAAAGGTGGCAATTTGTAACAGGTGTTTCATGTGAGAGAGAGATGCTGAGATCACACAGAGTGTGTTCCATCCCCGTCCCAAAAGCCAACAGGGCACAGGCATAAAGGATACTGGACTGATTTGTGACATTTTATTATTATTACTATTATTATTAGCATTGGTTTCGGGCCACGCCGGCAGTGTTCAGGGCTTACCCCTGGCGGGCAGAGGGGCCATTACAGAATGCCGGGGATCAAACCCTGGTCAGCCACATGCTAGGCAAGTGCCCTACCTGCAGTATTATCTCTCCAACCCCTACTGCCACTTAAAAGGAGTGAGACAACCAAATAAGAACTATGTATTTAAGGAGCAGGTGTCCAGGAGGGGTTCATGTGCCTGATACAAGGCTAGGAAGAAAACACCAAGTACTTTGGCCAGGAATGAGGCTCAGTGGCCAGACATACATATGGCTTAGGCTTGGTCCTCAGCTTCACAAACAACAACAAAAATTATTCTTTGTTTTTGTATGTACTTCATTTATTTAAGGAAAGTCTTCCTGAATTATAAAAATTGGCTTAATTTCTTTTTTAAAGAGCCAAGATTTACAAAGTTACTGCTGATAACTGCCTTAGATTTTCTTTTTTTTTAAAAAAGGAAACTAAAAATGTAATCCAGCTTTTTCCCAGAGGATTTTTTTTTTTTTTTGCTTTTGGGGTCACACCTGGCAATGCAGAGAGGTTACTCCTGGCTCTGCACTCAGGAATCACCCATGGCGGTGCTCAAGGGGACCATATGGGATGCTGGGAATCGAACCCAGGTCAGCCACATGCAAGGCAAGTGCCCTACCTGCTGTGCTATTGCTCCAGCCCCTCCCAGAGGATTTTGAATACTACACCTTAATATCAACTAGTTTCTAATATTTTTTTCAGAAATGTTATACTACTGAAGTAATCCAAATGGTAGTAAATGGCATTTAAGACAGTAGAAACAAAACAGGCTAAAGTTTTGGCAAGACAGCTATAGTAAAAATAATATGCAACAGTTTGACTAATCATGACTACAATGAGGACAGATTCAAAGAACTACATGAATAACTGTGCTTGGCTTCATAATGTAAGATTCAGAAATTTCTTAGGGCTACTATCAACAAAGAAAATGGGTATTTTATCTCATTAATTACCTGCAAATCTTTTAAGCATTCCTCAAATACAGATGTATTTATTTAGTTTTCTTTAAAGGAACCATTTTTTGTACATTGTAATCTTTCAAATTTGTATACTGTGGTGAGAGATATTAGAAATATATATACAGGACTATAAAGGAATTATACACAATTTCTTTATAAATAACCTTATAAATAACTCTGAGATCAATGAAAATTTCACTAAAACAGACATGTGCATAAAAGTCACTGTGATGTTGACTAACATTTCAAAACAAATAAGCCATATATTTTAAGTGCTTGCCTTTTTAGCATTGGATGTAGAATAAATGTACCATTCACCAAACAAAATCAAACTGTAAATATTCATAATTTGAAAACCAAGTTTTAACTCTTAGAAAAGTGAATTATCATTTCTAAATATTGCAAATAAATATCAAGGGGTGTTTTACAATCATTGCATAATAAACTGAGAAACATATGAGGGCATCAGGTTTCCACATGGAATCCCACCCTCCCTTGCACTGTCAGTCCTTTGGCTGCAGGACACATTGTGGATATATTTTAATCTGTTAGATATTGGGCTAGAAATCCTAAGAATGATTGAGAAGATTTGATGGGTGACCTCAGTGTCTTCAAATACATAAATTCACCCTTGTACTATCAAAGCTTAACCTACAGAGACATTACGAGTACAATGTCACACTACAGTTGGGCTGGAAGATGTCTCTGCAACCCAACTACGACTAAGAAAGCAAAAGGCAGAGCTGACACTGCCCCTTTCTGGGATTGAGGTCTGTGAGCCCTGGACCCCATAAGAGGGGCATGAGCTTTGAATCGAAGTGTCGAATAGTTCCATGTCTGAGAGGATAAATACAGATCTAAACAAACACAGAAACGTATGGAAGTGTTGCTTGGGGGAGGGGGCTCCAAAGCAGAGCTCAGGAGGCCTGGGGGCCCTACCTGGGGAGTCTTGGTCAGTCTGGCAGTTCCGTTTAAGACCTGGCGATGCTTGAGGGACCAAGCAATGCTGTGCATCAAAATGGGTTGGGCGACATGCAAAGCAAAGTGCCTTCTTTCTCCCTGTACGAGTTCTCTAGCTCCCATAAATGTGTTACTTTTTTGAAAATTAAATCTAGTAATAAATATCTAAAACAGAAGAACCAATTTCATCCATAAACAGTGAATAAAATGATTTTGGTTTCTCTATGGTTAGTGTAAGTCAAAACTTAAAAAGGGAAAGTTGAGACATGAATGGCATATGAGAAAACAGGAATACAAGCCGAGCTACAAAAAAAGAGTTTTGTCCATAAAAAATTTTGTGAAGGGAAGTTGAAAGACTTTGGGTGCGTGTTTATGGTGGGGGGAATTAGAGGAGTTCTAATTCTAATTAGAATTCTAATTTGAATTCCTCTAATTCCCTCCCCCCACCAACACACACAGAATACTGGTCTAGCATAACAAAATAAAGGCAAGAAAAGCAAATGCTCTAATGAGAATATTTCAAGTTTCTCGAGGTACCACCAACTAGTAGATTATGAAACATATTTTGTAGATTATGGAGAACATGATAAAGAGGAGATTGGGATAGCTCAAGGGACTGGGATAGCTCAGGGGTCAGGGTCATATCTGCATGTGTGCAAAGGCCCAAGGTGGGTCCCTGGAAAAACAGGGCCTCTCCCTACAAAGCGAGGTGTAGCCCTGGTGGCAACCAGCACCTCTGGGCCTGAACATCTTACTGCCTAGTTGTGAGCACTGAACCCTCCAGTCCACTCTGCCAGTATTGCCAAATACCCCTGGGTCCTTGAGCTCTGCTTGTTTCCCTTGGGGTCCCCACAAAGGAAAAAAGAATAGAGAGGAAAAAAGAAGCGATAGAATTCAGTAGGCTAGAAAATTTTATCGCAGCTCACATTCAGCAGTGACAGTGTTTCAGGAAATGATACTAGGGTCCTACAGCACATTTCTGAGGGTCCTGACAGAAAAGTCTGGCGGGCACGGACTATGAAGGAACCACCCGTGCCTGCTGCTCTCAAGGGAAAGGCTGCTCCAAGAAACAGCTCCAACTAGAGAAGTCACTACCCGGGGTACCATCTTCAGATGGGAACCATGACAGAACATAAAATGAGGAGGGCCTGAGCCACACTGAGTCAACAGTGAAGCAGAAGTCGGGAGAAGGAAGTCCAACATGAAGGCCATCCACGAGAACATCTGGCCCTTCCCCAAGGCCGACCCTGAGCCCTGCTCTAGGGTTTTCTGCCCACTATACGCAAGGTGAAATGCTGAGGGAGAGAGAGAAGCTAGGGGAACAGAGAAGCCGAAGCTGAGAGCAAAGGGAGGCTCCAGAGCTTCACCCTAACCAGAGGAACCAGGGTCCTCAACAAAGAGGTGAAAGAAAAAACAATTCATTTTTTTTTTTGAAAGGTAGGACTCTGCAGATGGAGTGGGTTGGATGGGGGAAAGAGGGGAGAGGAGAGAGGGTTCTCTTGGAGATTTTAATGCCAAGCAGAGCGCTTACTAGACCCTTAAATGCTTGTTCTGAGGTCTCTGAAGCAACCATCACTTTTTAGCACCCCAGGAAGGGTAGTCACTTGAAATTTGCCATTCCATGTTCTCCCTGACTCTCACCAGAAAAAGCAAGTGCCACTAGAAATGTCGGCCCTCCACCATTGTGACTCTCTGTGGCCATTCAGGAAGTTCCCGCAGACTTAGCCATGTTATTTCCCCAAATGATAAGGAACCATGTCTTCAAGAATTTTGAAGATGCTTGTTTTGTTTCAAAATGGAAGAGAATGCAAAACAAATATCAATGGGGGCTCAGTATTCGGAACGTCCAAAGATTAAAAGATTAAGTTTCCCAGGTCACTGGATCAGGTCCCGTGAGGACGTTTACAGTTGATTCAGGAGTAGGGAGGCTTGGTTGTTGAGTATTTTTTGTTGAGTAATTGGATTTTGGAAGTAGAGGGCACTTGGGTATACTGAAAAATTTAAAATAGCAAATACTGGGCTAGTGCAGTATCACAGCAGGTAGGGTGCGTACCTTATCCTTGGCATTTGGTCCTCAAACCCCATCAGGAGTGAAGAAAGTCCCAAGCACCAGTATATGTTGCTCAAAAATCAAAACCAAAATCATAGCAAAAATATATTATTTACTATGTTTTAGACACTCTTCTAAGACTTACAAACTATAAACTCGTGTAACTGTATAAATCCAGCTAGTTTCAGTTACCTGTTAAGTAGTTTAGTCTCTCTGTACCTCGGTTTCTTCCATTTTTTTCTCCTGCAAAAGATGAGAAAAAACACGTTTTTATCACTTCTTGTTCTCTCTAAACTCATATTATTAAAAGGCCTTCATTACACACTATTCCAATTATTTCAGCTGCATAACTTGAGTTTCTAACCAGAGCCATGAAGACACCATGACTACATTTATAGATACCAAGAGATTTAAAAAACAAACAGGTGATTTCAACAGGAAATCAACACGTCACAAAAAAGAGTGAGGTGTGCAAGAAATGTGACTCAGAGTAGACTCTGAGCCGGAGTCCTTCAGGAACTGGCATGCCTTCTCAAAGGGCATTTGTGCACAAGTTCCTTTCCAGGTGGGCCGCACCTTTCTGTGAAATAACTTTCTGTTCAAAGATGGAAAAAATGCGTGGATAGGGGCCAGAGCGATAGCACAGCGGGTAGGGCCTTGCATGCGGCCAACCCGGGTTCGATCCCCGGCATCCCATATGGTCCCCCAAGCACTGCCAGGAGTAATTCCTGAGTGCAAAGCTAGGAGTAACCCCTGAGCATTGCTGGGTGTGACCCAAAAAGCAAAAGAAAAATAAATAAATAAATAAAAGCAATGGGACCCTTTAAAAAATGCATGGATAGAGCTATTATAGATGCACTGAAAATTTGTCTTTAAAAAAAAGTGTCATGAAAAAGCACTTGATCAGAAGAGGAAGATGCCACCTGGGCGAGGTATGTGGAAAGTGCCCAGTACGTACATTACTATGAGGAATTCATAGCTCTCACTCTCCATTGGGCCCCTCAACTCAGCTGACTCTCAGAGTCTATTCTGAGTTCTCAAAATGATTGTGCTGATCAACAGTTATTAACTAGTCTCACACATTATTCACGTGTAGTCACAATGCCTATATATTTGTTTACAATGGAAAAATATCTAGGTTCATGCTCTGTCTGGTTTGACCAATGGATTCACGTTTTTTCCCCCACCCCATTTTTTGGGAATGTAACTTTGGTTCAGAACATTATATGTGTGTGTGTGTGTGTGTGTGTGTGTGTGTGTGTGTGTGTATAGGTTCGAGTATGTAGCCTTGTAAAGTCAATTCCACCATTTTGTTCTTATAATGTATATGAGTTTTATTGATCTTCCACCTGAGTACAATCATGGTGTTTGTCTTCTCTGATTTGCCCACTCCAGGTTCTCTGATTTGCCCACTCCATGCTACGGCAAGTGGCAAAATTACAGCTGAGTGGTATTCCGTTGTGCATATCATATTCACATTCCTTTAATCAACACAATGTCCTTAAATCTCAGGTAGGGAGATTAAAGATGAAGCCAAATTACCAGAAGATTATTTAATGTTTTCCCAATCAACCGTCATCTAATGCTTATGGTCTCTAACATTCTCCCATCTTCATTATCCCACCACCCCAGTCCCAGCTATACTGAGCCCCTTCTTTCCACACAAAGCACTTCTGGCTATATTATCAGTTTTCACTGTTCTAGCCTGTTAGCCATGATATGTCCAGGGCAAATATTTTTAAGCTGAAAATACAGCATGGCTCACTCAGTCCTATACAAGCCCTCTGAAAGGGCTGCACTGGTCTTAGGAGAAATGCCCTAAGGCTGACTCTAGAGCCTTGCTCAGTCCTCCAGCCCCCTCCCTGCACCCTCGAACTTCAGCCCCTCTAGACTCCTCTTACTCCCTGGGAATCCCTCAAACCCTCAAGAGTTTGCACATTGGCACTCAGGCGCACAACACTCAACCCTTCCCCCAAAAGCACACATAACAAGTAAACCTGCAGATTCCCGCTCAAAAATCCCAAGATGGCAAGAGGAGAACGAATTCCCCTATTTTAGATTCCCAATGCACCTTGATCTTCTCTTTTGTGGCGGTTATCACAGCCTGTAACTGTTTAATTTTGCTTATCTCACTAGATAAGCTATTCCAGGAGGGTGAATACCATGCTCATTTTATTAGCACCTTCCAACAATAGTGGACATTCAAGACGTGTTGTATTAAACAAACGATGGCTTTGGACTAGTAGAACTTGTTGCACCATCACTGAGCAGGGTTAACGCCCCAGGCAGACCGTCCGTCTTCCCTGGTGAGCTCCATCCTCCCGAAGTGACCCCCTAATCCTTAGGCGGCCACAACCTACATTCACTTGTGGGACTTGGTTTCCTAGACGTTCATGGCCACAAGGAGTGTTAAGATATGAGAAGAGAAACAGCACAAAGTTCAAGATGATTTGGTTAGCAACTCAGCTGAGAGGACTGGTGGCAGTGGGGTTACTAGGAAACATCACAAACAAAAAGGGAAACATTCGCTGCAGCCAAAGGAAACCCTTGATGAGACAACACTGGCAAACAAGCCTTCCCGCACCCGCGCTGTGGCCCTCAGAGCAGGGGAGCCCACGCTGGGAGTGGGCTGTGAGACGCGGCCCTCGGGGACTGCGAGCGTCCCTCGAGCAGGCCCCGCTGCTCCCTCTGCACCTCTCCCGAGCCCGCGCTCGTGTGGGGCGCACGGGGGATTCAGTGCGTTGGCACTGCCTGTGCTGTCCCCAACGGGCCTGATACAGCGCCCGTTAACAGGTACTTCCCACCTCACCCTGTGGCATTTTAAACGGCTCACAGCTATGGCTGATTTTTTTTTTAAAACATGCTGTCCAAGTGTGCCGGCCTTCTCATGACGACGATGAGAACGGAAGTGGTACACAGTCCTGTGATGTGCCTGGCACAGAGACCTGCTCTCCAGCCAACGTCATATTTCATGCAACTAACAGGGGAACCAGTCCTGGTCTAGGGGGCATTGGGCACCTGGTGAATATGAGCCCCCAAATCCCCTTTGCGAGAGTCAGCATTCTAGGGGAACACAGAAAATAAGTGTTTCTAAGTGAAATGTATAAATGCCAGGTGGGAAACGGCAAGGCAAGTTACATTTTCACTAATTTTAAGTTGGATGAGGGGGAGAGGCCTCAAAAAAAAAGCTGTATTGAGAAACTGATAAGTGAGCAAAACTATGACTTTTGGGACATTGTGGTTGGCAAGCTGGGAGAGCTAGATTATAACAGAGATCAAGTGCAAAGGCCCAGGGGCAGAAGAGAGGGCCTGTCTGGCCAGGCAGGCAAGTAAGACAGAGGTCGGAGATGGTGTCTTGAGATGAGCAGGGGACTCCAGCATGCACTACACAACCCTGTATTCTTTGAGGGAAGGGGCGCCTGGCATCTGGGTCACACCTGACAATGCTCAGGTTACTCCTGCCCTGCACTCAGGAATTTCTCCTGGTTGCGCTTGGGGGACCATATGTGGCGCTGGAAATCAAACCTGGGTTAGCTGCGTTCAAGGCAAGCGCCCTCCCCACTGTGCTGTCTCCAGCCCCAGCCTTCGAGTTTCTTCTGAGAGCAGTGGCACAGCTAAGGAATCTCAGGTAGAGCGAAAAGGAGTGCTGATGGGGCATGGAAGAGCCTGAAGAAGGCAAAAGATGGTCACGACAAGACCAGACTTCAGGCTCCCAGCATCTCTCTCTCTCTCAGAAGAGACTGGAGTGGTGAGGTGCAGCTAACACGCAGCTGGACGCTGTGCAACCCGGAGGCAATGTCCCAGGATGAACCCGCTTCTCCCCTCACGGCTGACGTTCACAGACTTAATCCTCTCAGCTCCAAAAGGGCTCAGTGTCATCTGAATCACTACTTTCATGAAAATTTTATATAAATTATATATATACACACAAAAATGTGTTTGTCTGTGTATATATACATGTATGTACATAAATATCACGCATATGGATTTTTTTGGTCTACACAGCTACTAAAAGATTATCAAAAGATAGACAAAAAATTGGGAAAAGTTCAGACAAAAATATCTGCATGACACTATTATTATTATTATTATTTTCACTTTCTGGGTCACACCCAGCAATGCACAGGGGTTACTCCTGGCTCTGCACTCAGGAATTACTCCTGGCGGTGCTCAGGGGACCGTATGGGATGCTGGGAATCGAACCCAGGTCGGCCGCGTGCAAGGGAAATGCCCTACCCACTGTGCTATCGCTCCAGCCCCTGCATGACATTTTTTTTGTTTGTTTTGTTTTTGGGTCACACCCGGCAATGCACAGGGATTACTCCTGGCTCTTCACTCAGGAATTACCCCTGGCGGTGCTCAGGGGACCATATGGGATGCTGGGATTAGAACCCGGGTCGGCCGCGTGCAAGGCAAACGCCCTACCCGCTGTGCTATCGCTCCAGCCCCTGCATGACATTATTTTAAAAACACACAAAACTATATGCTAAGCTGGTCACCACTATCTCTTGGGCCATTTGGAATTACTCTGTTCACAAGACTTCTCTGGGTGAGGAGAAAAATCATTCTAAACACATGACCCTGAGGCAGACGTACTTAACCTACTGATGTGCGCCAGGATAAGCTGCAAATCCAGGTGCTCTAAAAACCAGGTCGGGCGCTCGGAGAGACCCAGGACCCTTGTCTGCTGGCCAGTGTCGAACTTGGCCCAGAAGCAAACTGGGGCTTGGGAGTCACCCTTCCATGCCCAGGTGCTCCCGGGGGACCTCTCCAGATGATGTAAAAAAAGAAAACGGCACAAAATAAAAATTGTTTTTTAAAATTGGGGGATTGAATGAATTACTTTTGTTGTTTGGAGGAGGGGGCCCACCTGGCGGTGCTTAGAGCTTCCCCCGGCTCCGGGGTCAGTCTTGGGGGGTTGTGCAAGGCAAAGGGCCTCCCTGCTGCACTAGTCTCCAGCTCCTAGAGAAAGGAGGGTCTGTTCTATTGGCAAGGAGAACGAAACGAGGACAGGTCGAACAGGTCGTGGTGGACGGCACGTGCGAGGCCTGCTGCAGGTCCGCAAACCCCAGGCCAGCCTGAAACATCATGTCCACTCCGACTCCAGCTGGACCGCAGCCTGGCCTCAAGCTGCGAGCAAAACTAAGCTTCGCTTCTGAGATTCTTGGTGGGTCATGCTTGGGCTGCTCTGCCTGAGGGATGCAGCTTCTCCCAAAGCCTGTGTGAAGGCGGGGAAGGGGTCTGGGGCTGGCACCACCCCAGGGCTATTCCCCTCCCTCCACACACCCCGCCTCACTGCGTGCACGACCAATGCCCATCTGGTTAACTGCAGAGTCTGGCCGCCTGGCTCTGGGCTAGGGCTGGAGAGCTGCGGTTCGAGCAGACTCTCAGGGAAGCGGACAGGCCAGTGTGCGTCTGCAGTGGTGTCAAGGAGTTTTCTTCCCTCCGTTCCCCGTCCCTTCTATTCCCTTCACAAGTCAACACTAATAGACATGGGAGTGGCAGCAGTTAGGACTATCCTGAAAACAAGAATTCATCCACCTTGGTGTAGGATAATTAAACCCCTGCAGTAATGGAAGTATTTCCTAGGGGACCCTGAGTTACTGATTAGATCTAAGAGATCTACTTACTGCAACCAGGCCGGGTCCTTGCTTGACTCCCTTTGCCTCTTTCTTTCTTACCCCACAGGGGACCACAGAGGACCAGGGCTCTAGGGCAGCCCCTGACCCTCCTCCCCACTTCAGCGTGGAGGGAAGGAGTGGGGAAACCAAACCCCAGGAACCATCTCCTATGTTGTTGCGAAGATGCTCATCCACTCACAACCACAGCGATGGCTGGAGCCCAGGGGGTGTTTCTGCCCCTAGCTTCGCTTGTTTTTCCAGAGCATCTATCTCAAGGACCATTTGCAGGTGAGGGGGCCTCGCACTGCACAGGTGGCCCAAGCTTCCTTCAGAGTACGATTCACCTTTCAAACAACAGACCAAGTGTCATCTTGCCTCTCTCGACCCTTCAGAGCTCCCTCTGTTAATCCCAGTGGATTCTGCTCAGATTGCCCAGCCCAAGTTTTTTTTTGTTGGCTTCTTAAATTCTAGAAGAATATAATGTGTTTTAGACGCCGCCTCCCTAAGATGAGAATCGGCAGTGCCTGGGTGAGAAAGGTCTGCTCTGGCTTGAAAAGGTCCTGGGTGAGAAAGGTCTGCTCTGGCTTGAGAAGGTCCTGGGTGAGAAAGGTCCCCGGAGAACAGAGGCACAAAAACAGGGTGATTCCCCTCGGGACAGGACAACTTTCCTCCCCCAGAGATCCTGCAGAACCACAAAGTGTGGAACCTGGTAGGACAGAGGCTGGCAGACAAGAATGTACAGCAGTGATCGGTAATCAATCTAGATCACAACCAACTGTCTGTAGGCCCGAAAGGACCTATTGGAATCACCATGGGATTATAACAAGGAAACACCACCATGATGAGTCAAACCCTGTTAAGAAGGATAAACAAAGTATGCACAGCTTGGGGCAAGGTGGAAAGAAGCACCGTGCCACCTACCAACACACAAAGGCGGATGTGAGTGTGCAAACAAGACTCAAGTTGTGTGGCCCCTTTAGCTTAAACACAAAGGCCAAACAAAGAGACAAACCTGGTGTAGTCAAAGGAAATACTAAAGGCACCTCCCCTGGCCCCCTGCCCCACCCCAACTTATACAGAGCAGCTCCCAGCAGTGCCCAGCACTGCTAGCGTCACGTCTCACGTCTCTGTATCACAGACCCGAAATGCTCCTGCGCTTCTCCACCCCACAGGAAAGCTCAGCTGCTCCGTGGCTGCCTCTGAACTGGGCGCTGTCCCACCTTGCAAGCAGGGTCAATGCCTACTCCCTGTCCAAGTCATCTCGTGCGCTTCATCCCAGTGCCACCTCCTGCTGCAGTGCCGGCGCACTAACCCTGGGGGCCAGACCGTGAGGTTCGATGGGGAAGGTGGCACACAGGGTACTTAACTGAGCTGCTGCCAGGCTGGCCCGGAGTGACCCGGGCACTGCATTCACTGGAGGGAACGTGAAGGGAGGGGAGCACAAGGGAGGCAAGAGAAGGGGAAGAGGATGACCCAATTGTCACCTGATATGGCCATCAGGGAAGGTATTTGGGCACCTGTTGCCAAGGAGAAGTGAGTCTGAGAGAGCTGACCAGTGGAGACAGGCCTGAAGGCACGTGGTCTTCAATAAGGCTTCATTTATGTCTGTTTTCACCTAATCATGGCTAACAGCCCCTTGCAGTCAGCCCCGGTACTTGGCTTTTCTTCTTGTGTCGAAACACACATGAATATTCATCTGCCCAGTGGCTTTCACCGTTAGTTCACTTGGTTCCCGGGAAGCCTGCAGAAAAGGTGCCCAGTCCCCATGAGCTGGAGGCAGCAAGAACAGGAGGCGGCCCTGCATGTGTCTCTGCCTTCATGGGCAAACTCTGCCAACGAGAAATGCCTCAAACGCCTCCTAACTCAGGCTTTCACCCCTAACGAACCAATTCATGCAAGTAAGGGGGATTTATCTGACCAGCAGTTCTTGTTTTGCTAAGAATCAAACCCAGGTCAGCTTCTTACCCCACGGCAGCTGGCCATCCTCAGAAGGCAAGGACATGGGCTATGGTCCCTGGTAGAAGGGACCCGTGCCACCTCTTGCCACAGTACCTATGCGCTGATTCTCAGGCCAGACCCTGAGGCTCTGCGGGAAGGTGGCACAGGGTACTTAGCTGTGCTACTGCCAGGCTGGCCTGGAGTGAACTGGGCACTGCATCCACTAGAGGATAGTGCCGGAGACTTCTCATCAGGGCTCTGGGGTGGGGTGGACCCCGTGAATGAATCTGAGAACCACAGAACCCTTGCTAATAAGAATAATTATTTCTTGGAAGATTTCCATAAACCACACCAGCACCTTTCCCAAAGAACAGGTGACTGAACGCAAGACCACACCTGAGACAAGAAACCCACCAGCTCCCCCAAATGCTCTTCCCTCCTCCTCCTCCTTCCCGTGGGCCTGGGCGGGAGCCTCAAAGAAACCCTTTGCCCTCACAGTCTGTTCCGTGCTGCTGCTCTGCGGGGCAAGTAGGGTGGGCCAGGCAGACTGGACCTTCTCCGGACCGAGAACTTCAGGCTATCTAGGGAGTAATGACGATTTTTATTCTAGAAGACTTGAGAAAGAGCTTTCGTTTCTGGGAGGCGGGGGGCTGGGGCGGCATGTACACCCAGAGGTCATCAGGGGCTATTACTCCCGGTTAGGTGCAGGCTTCCCGGGAACCAGGTGAACTAGGTGCTCAGGGGACCATGAGGTGCTAGGAACTGAGCTCAGACTTCCTGCCTACAAAGCAAGTACCCCAGCCCGCTGAGCCATCGCTCCAGTCTGAAGAAGAGCTTTAAGTGTCATCAGAGACACTTGCCAAATTTTCTGGCCTAAGAGCAAGTCCAACAAACATGAGACATAAGAAACATAATTCTCTCAGCACTGTCAGGCTGGGTTTGTGCAGTGAACGAGGGTAGGGCGGCACAGCACGGGGCGGCACACAGAGTCTCTCCTCCTGGCTCATGTGTCCAGCAGGCTTCTGGGGGCAGAGGGGCCTCGACACCCACCGACATGCCTCCAGAGGCTGCAGAGGCACCCACATCAACAGGATGTCTGGCTGATGGTTCCTCTTGATTCGAGGCTGTTTGCAGAATTGGGTCTCATTTTCAAAGCAAAACCATTTTTATTTTTAATTTCACCCCTTCTCTCTTGTATTTGCATATGCTAGAGGGGAAATCAAGTGGTGATATTCAAAGCGGGGGGGGGGGCTGCCTGCCTCCTTTCCCCCATAGTCAGCAGCAGGGAGCGGGAACAAGGAGTGCTCCATGGCAAGACCACAGGATGCTGACCACAGGGTCCCTAATTTCAGCCCCCCAATCGTGAAGTCTGGTGAATGAGGTAGGAGCAGCTAGAGAGGGAGCAGTGGTTACTAAGAACTGAAGTCCCCCTAAGCCCAACAGGGTCCCGAGTTCACCCCTCCAGCAGCCCCCAGGGGCAGAGCGAGAAGCGTGGTGAGGACTTCTAAAAGGACCGGTGTACAGGGTTTGACTGTGACTGCAGGAGGCGCCTTTCAGACCCCAGGATGCACTGGGGTGGGGGACAGGAGAGGGGCACCTCTCCCCCTGAAGATGGAAGTGTCAGCAAGACGTTCAGAGAGGTTCATGAAGCTGCTAGGGCATAGCTTAGACCCAGGAGAGTCCTGGGGAGCAGGGAGCCCGCTCTCATCTGGACTGGCACAGGCCTATTCTCACATGCCCTGGCTCCCAGGACCAGGGCCTGAACTAGCCCATCCGGATGAAAAGCTAAGCACACTAAAGAGAAAACCACCAAGCATCCTGGAGCCAGGCTGTCAGGCCAAACACCGGTTCCAGGGGCACTTTCACAGGCCCTGGAAAGGCAGTCCTTCTCTAGGGAGCAGCGGTGCCTTGCAGCCCTCTCCATAGATAGGCTCCCGAGGACTCAGCTGGCCAGCGGGTATCCTGCGGGCACTCCCCGAACCCGAGAGGGACGAAAGCCCCACGTGGGCCGGGATCCACGTCCCTGTGCAAAGGCAAAGGGTTGCCAGCAGGAACAGAAACCCCGGCAACAATTCCAAGGCTCTGAAACGGGGCTTGGGTAGAAATTTGCACAAGCCCCGTGAAGAGGAGAACCAAGGAAAAGAAAACCAAGCAGTAGGGTGTGAAGGGGCAGGGGGGTTCCCGAGTTGGGGAGAGAAGGGCCCCGGATGCTGCCTTGGCTGCTTTCTAAAGAATGAAAACGATCTGCTTCTCTAGAATGGGCTAACGCAGAGCAAAGGCCAGAAAGCTCTGGTGGCTGGTGGCAGGAGGGGGTGAGTCCGGGGCAGGCGGGGCGGGGGGAGGGAGCAGCGCTGAGCGGGGCCTGGGTGTGTGCTCGCCCCACTCCCGCCCACCCACGGCTCCGGGCAAACACATTCTTGGCTAAGCAGGTACGTGTGGGAGGCCTGATTTATTTTCCAACCATTAGAGCCTTGCCCAGAACTACTTAATCAGAACGGCTCAAGGTCATACAATCAAATATGATGTTAGAGCCTTACAAGACAAATAACTCTGGGGTCTGGGGGCAAGGGGGGTGAGGGGGCTCTTGGGAACCATGGGGACAAGGAGGGAGGGAAAGAGGAGTTCCTGTCCTCATTTGCTCTTACTTCTTGTTCACGCTTGCTCAGTATCTAGAGTCTCAGAGAAAAACCGTTCAAGCAGAGGCACCACGCTTGAGAAGTGACAGATCTCTGGATGTCACGCGCCTTGCTCCTTGGTGGCAGCAACTCTCTTTGGTGGAGAATTGAACCTTGGGCCTTAGGGATGAGCGGGAGGGATGAGCGGGAGGCATGAGCTTCACCCCCGAGCCACACCTCAAGCAGTGGCGATTCAAAATGCTGCATCTCCAAGCACTGATGGGGAAGTAGGTGAGGAGGAGAACCAGTGCATTACTGCCTTTTCAGGGACCTGGGGAGGCCAAGTGACTGCCTGGCTGGGCGGAGTTAGAAGGGGCGGGGCCATCTGTGCTCAGGGAGGCTATACCCCGTCTTCCCTTCTCTGCCCCCCTTCTCTCTAGCCTTTGCAAAAGCAAACAAGAGCTCAGTTCTGTTAAGGAGTATCTAACTGATTCCTCCTGGCCCCGTTCCCCTCCCACCCCACCCCCAACCACTCTCCCTGGTCCTCATTTCCTTTAAGCTACTTTCCTGGGAGAAATATTATCAGAGCCGGTCCCTACCTTCCAGTACAGATAGGACAGTCCCAGCCCAGCTGCTCAAAAAGCCATAAAGGCTGGAAGCATCCCAAGGCTTGAACCACAATCGCACCCACACAGGGCCTGATTACAAGCGGTCGGAGGCCAAGCTTTGATCCCTGCTAGAAGGCCAGGGTTCCGGAGGTGTGCACCCCCGGCCTTTATCAGTCGCAGGGAAAGTTGCTTTGTTATCTTTTTAAATACTGCTTAACGATAAGCACTTCAGGTGGTTTCCAGGCATCTAATTCACCTGTCCGGTTCTGACTTGTTTGCTGCGGGTGCGAAAACCTCTCGGGACCTGGCACACACATCAATGCCCAACATTGCCGGTCTGGGTGAACCCTCGGATGGCTTGATGCCCCCTACCCGAGGCCAGGTCCAGGGAGAAGGGCGGTGAGGGGGCACCAAAGGGGCAGCCAAGTCAGGCCGGTCTCAGGAGAAAGGTCCCTGGTGGCCAGAGGAGGTGAGTTCCTCTACAGGAACACAGTGGTCCTTTTTTGGAGATCTGTCCAACACAATTGTATTTTTAAATATTTAATACTGAAGACAGGACATAATTAGCCTCTAAAATTATACTCTCCCCAAAGGTCACATCCTTTATTCTCTGTATTCTTCAACAGAGCCAAGTTCTGGATGTCCTTAAGCCTATGCCTTCAGGAAGCCTTCCTGTATTTTCTGGCCAGACAAAGTCCCTCAACATTTATACCATGAACTACTTGGCTTCTTCCCTTTTGTATGCCAAACTCCTTTCTCATCGGCGCTGGGTGTATTTCATAGGGAGCAGAACATTCCTCCTAGCCTAAAAGTGATGTATCCGGTCAATAGTCAACTACTGCTTTTTTAAAAAAGACTCCTAGAGCAGTGCTCGAAGGCTACCACCCATAATGGCTTCTAGTGAAACACACCGCCAGACATGATAAAAGGCCAGTGTTCTCGATGACATCTTTGAGGATGGGGGGATGGGGGTAAGGGGCACAAATGACTCTCACGGCACCTGCTCCCAGGCTTAGCACACATGAAGCAGCAGCTGCCTCAGTCTCCCTATCCGTGCTCTGTTTACACAGACTCCAAGGGGAAGTGTCCCTGGGGGGCCAGGGGACAGTACAGTCTCTCACAGGTCTGTCCCGGAACGGCTTGGACACACACCCACGCTGGCGCTCCCCACCCTCCCTATTCTCGCCCCACCTAGCTATCCCCACACCAGGCTCAGCTCGGCATCAGGATGGCCTTGCTTTCATCATAGTGAGAGCCCTTTATGGTAATATCCTACTTGGAGAGGGTAAATATTTGTTTTAAGAATTAGATGTTTCCTGTATGACTATAGATCTGTGATAAGAAAGGGGAGGAACTGTTTCCATAGCTGTTACAGAGTGACGGTTCTGAGGCAAATATCCCTTACATTTAGATTTGGGTGGTTTGGAAAGTATCCTAGAACCCCCAGGAAAAGTTCTTTAGAAACAAAAATAAATTATTCACTGCTAAAATGTTCAAGTTAAAAAAATAGAAGAAGAAAGAAGAATAAAATGTTCAAGTAATTATCCATGATAGATTTTTAAATGATGATGCATTTAAGACAAAATTGCATGATTTTATAAACACAGAAGGTGGCAAGGGAAATACATCTCTCAACTGCTCATTAAATTGAAGTTTTCTCCTAACATCATTATTCTACTGACTCTTCAGTAGACATGCTAAATATTAACTTTAGCAAACTTTCACCAGTGAAATGCCTTTTGTGGTAGAGTTCTGTGGAAGGGAGCAGTAGTGAAAGTCCTTGGTCCCCAAATGTCTGAGAACATTCTATCAGTGTTTCTGGTATGCCAGTCTATGCCTGAAATGGCTACGGATTACCCACATGGGCTTCATCCAAGGCTGGACTCCTGGGTCCTTCTCCAGAATGGATCCACATACAGTAGATGAAAAGATAAGAATCTAGTGGGGGTATGTAGGGAGGGGACAGTCCACTGATCTAGTCAATAGGTCATAGAATTCTTGGGTTAACTGTTTTGATAACTCAAGATAAAATATCTCAACAACATACCCGTCACATGGGAACTCTTTCAAAGAAAATGAAGTTCATGTTACATTTCTCATCCTTCTGTGAATTTATGTTGGACCTAGCAATTAACATTCTTTTTTTCACAAGCTCACCAATCACCCATGTAACTATACTTCAGAGGTTCACTGGTGATCAGCCCATGGGCAGGACACATCAGTCTGACTTCCAGAATCTCTCGCTTGGTTGAAAGCTTCATTCCAGGCTACCGTCCTCCTGGACCTAACCCCGTGGAGCTCCTGCCAGCTGTTCTAGAAGCGGCCACACTGGGCTTCAGGAATTCCTGCAGCAAACCCTTCACTCATGCCAGTGGTCCCTCAGTCTATCCCGGTGGGGATCGTTCCTCCCACTTCTGAACTCCTTACACCTTGAAATCGATTTTCCTGCTTAAGAAAACTGGAAGTAGGCCCAACCAAGCTAGTTGTGTGTTTGGCTCAGAGTTATGCCAAAATACAGTTTTTTAGAAGCATGTGGATGATGGTCAATTTTTTAAAACTCAGTGAAAAGTCAGTCACTAGTCCCCACCCTCAGGCCCTCTTCTGGGTCTACCTCCCAGTAGTAGTTTTCTGTTCCTTTCCAGAATTCCACACAGACATCTGTATGTTCCTTTTTCCTTCACAGAGGCAGAACCTATATATTCTTTGGCTCTACTGTCCCACAGAACATATCTTGAAGAACATTCCATATTGATACATATTGACCAGATTTAATGAGCTATTTTATCACATGAAATGGATGCACTGAAATTTACTTGGCAGTTCCCCCATTATGAGCTTTTAACCAACACTCGTATTTTACAAGTAGGAGAAAAACAGCAGTGAGAACTTGTGGAAAATATTAAATTTTAGTTCTACTGTTCTGAGATCTTCAATGTTCAGTTCTTTCCTTTTTTTATTGTTTGTGTGTTTGTTTTTTAAATTTGGGCTTCAGGCAATCTGCAAAGACTGGTGCAGCGAGCTAGGCAGGATGGAATATGGGCACTAAGAAGCTCCCCTAGAAATAGGTGACAGGAGCTGGGTGAGGCACAAGGGCTGTGGCAATCATACATGTAGGAAAACCATAAGTTCCCCTTTCCTGGGAGGTGAGGGGCCCTATCAATAGATGGGGGAGCACTTCCTCCTTGAGCAAGTGGTATCCTTAGCACTCTAATTCGAGGGAAAAATTATTTGGACCAGATTCAGTCCAAGGTTGAACAGGGAATAGTGAGCTAGGGTCAACCCACCTGCCTCATCCTAAAGTTCCTCCATCCCATTACCTCACAGCCTGCATCTTCTGGCAATGTCCTCTGAGGTGGAGATAATTAGCCCGAGATTTTACAACTTAAGTATTTTTTTTTAAAAAAAAATTGTTGATAGGACTATTTGAGGACTGGAGCAATAGCACAGCGGATAGGCCATTTGCCTTGCACATGGCCAAACTGGGTTCGATTCCTCCCTCTCGGTGAGCCCGGCAAGCTATTAAGAGTATCCCACCCACACGGCAGAGCCTGGCAAGCTCCCTGTGGCGTATTCAATATGCCAAAAACAGTAACAAGTCTTACAGAGAGACATTACTGGTGCCTGCTCCGGCAAATCGATGAACAATGGGATGACAGTGCTACAGTGCTACAGGACTATTTGGGTTGACTAGTATCTGGGCTACATTTACTATGCTTCCCACCGTAGAAAGGGAGGTGGGACAAAGAGGCTTTTTAAAACTCTGTATTAGAAACGTAGACTGGGAGGCCCGGGAGATAGTTCCACGAACTAAATTTGACTACTAGATCCCTGGCACAGCACAAACACTGCCAGCTGCCAGGTCTGGCCCTAGTGGTCTCCAGCACTGCTGGGCCTGACAGGACCAATGCCCTGGGACCAAGCACCGGGCAGACTGAGTAGCTCCAGGAGTGACCCAAAACCGCTGCTTGGGCAAACCCTCCCCACCTCCACCAAATGCAAATCTGGGGGCCAAGGACTGGGGGTACAGTATATGCCTTGCCTGTCGGGGGCTCTGATTCCAGCTCCAGAACCACGGAGGAAAAGAAAGTGTTTTAAACAGGCTGGAGCAGCTCCCAAGGTATGCTTGAGTGAGGAAGAGAAGACTCCAAGCAGGGGAGTAGGCTGGGTTCCTGGGTCCCCGTGCAGATGGAGTCCTAAGAGCACAGGAAATTAGGGTGAGCACTTGTCCGAAGCAGGCAGCCTGGCCTTCTCCATACAGGGGAGGTCTGGGAGAAGTATCTGGCAGAAACAGTCGATGGCCACATGTAAGGGTTCTGATAAGAAAGCTCCAAAGGCCCATCAATTCCATTTCAATCAGAGAACATTTTTATTCTCCATGTCCTAGACATTAACAAAGGCATGATTTATACAGATGGTGTAATACCCTAGCCAAAGGAACTTGCTTTATGCGAATATTGTGAAATGTATAGCATGAGCACGTGTCGAAAAACACACACGGAGGAGATACTACAGGTTCAGCAAGGTCATGGGACGAAAGTGCAGACAGATGTACCGAGGCATTTGGGAACGAGGCATGGCAGGAGGGAAACTCCACACGGCCTAAGGACACTGAAGGTCAACATCATCACTTCCCCTGGGAATCCCTCTGAAATGGGGAGAGTCAGGCATCAAGACCCAGAGCACCAAGTTACTTTAATAGGTCCCAAGAGATCAGGCTGCCCATGACAAATGCTGAGAGGCACTATAACACCTTACTTTACCTAAGGACAGTGCTCAAGGAGCACCAGCTAGCTGCTTTCTAACTGCCCATCCATCCATAGGAGCTCACACAGAAGCTCCGATGTTCCTGGTACATCAACCCAACTTCTGCTCAGATCAGACTCACCTTCCACATACCAAGCTGTGGCAAGGGAGGGTGCCAAGGGAGGCCATCCATATGCAAAGCAGCAGAGATAAAACAGAGCAGCTCCCTGAGCTGGCCCAGGAGAGAATACCAGACTCGCCTCCTGAAGGAAAGCAAGTGCTCTTTTGAAAATGTGTGAGCAGAGAAAAGGAGCCAATGGTATTGTGCCGTAAGCAATGAAAACCTGTTTCCTCCTTTCCTTCTCGCTGTTCTGAAAGGAAAACATGTCACGGTGCGACTTCTTTTATAACAGCATCCATTCTTGTGACAAATGTTTGCTGAGGGAGTGTGTGAGACTGGAGGAGGGAGGAATGAAAAGGAAAAGGAAGCACAGAGACTGGAAACAGTACAACGCCATCTGCTGACAGAAGGAAGAAGAAAAGACAGTTCTGAGCGCCTCGCTTCACACCAGTGTCCGAGAAAAATCAACAAATCAGTATTTGGCTAACCCTTGAGAAATAGAAAAATTTATAATCAAAGTATGTGGGAATTTTTTAAATTTCTGTACATGTCGAGTCACGAAAATTACTATTAACTTCAAATTTAAAGACCACAATATCTCAACTGCAGATGGAATCACACTCAAAATTATTTTAGGATGTATCACTTTTTAAATTAATGTTTTAGTTTGGGGGAGCAGATTCCAAGAAGCGGAACTGCAGGGTTGTTTGGCTGCACTGGGTGCTGGTGGGCGGCCAGTAACTGTGCAATGATCCCACACACTTCAGCACTACCGTAACCACCTTACCTAAACAGTAATAAAATTTAAAGAAATTTTGTAGGGTTAGAATTTTATTACACCGAATGAAACAAATATCTGGAAGATTTTTAATAACCCAGGCAGCTAGCTACAAGCTGATTTCTTTTGTTAGATGGAAAGAGAGCTCAACTTTTAGCAAATCTGGGGCAAGAAAAGAACACAGAATGCCCCCAGGATAATACTTTACAACCCCATGTTGTTCCCATCCCATCTTCTGCAAAAACTGCCCCTGGTTAGTTTGATTTTGATTTCCTTGGCATACTCCCTAACCACCCCAACTAGGCTGGGCCCTGAAGCAACTGGATCCGTTTTTAACTGAATTTGGTGTTGTGCTCACATATATCTTCTGAAGGATATGGACCACGAACATTTTTCTATTGAGATTATTTTATTAGTGACAACTTTTTACAAAAAAATCCCTATCAAGGTGGGGTCCATTTATAAAACATCTTGTAGGGGAAGAGAGCAGAGGAGAAGAGGGGGAGTGGGGAGAGTGGGGAAAGGGGGAGGGGAAGGAAGAGGGAAGATAGGAGAGGGGAGGAGAGGGGGGACAGAAGAGGAAAGTGGAGGGGAGAGGGGCAAAGAGGAGAGAGAAGGGGAACATATCTTCTAACATATCTTCACAAAAGAAATTTGCTCTCAAAAGTTAAGTGATCTGGGGTTGGAGCAATAGTACAGCGGGTAGGGCGTTTGCCTTGCATGTGGCTGAGCTGGGTTCAATTCCCTGCATCCCATGTGGTCCCCCAAACACTGCTAGGAGTAATTCCTGAGTGCAGAGCCAGGAGTCACCCCTGAGCATCACTGGGTATGACCCAGAAATAAAAAAAAAAAGTTTAATGATCTGTGCAATTCCCAAACTTGAAAATATTGTGTCTTGAAGCACCCAGTCTCTGTAATGATTTCTTGTAAAGTACAAGAAAGGGCTGAGGCTCCACAGTGCCAGTTTATGCTCTGGAAATGTGAGTCAAGTTCACAGAAAGGTGCCCTTTAGGAGTGCCCGCACAGTGTGCTACAGAGTGCTGGATCAGCAGTCCCTGAACCTTTTTCCCAAGTTATATCTCTTAGAAGTTTCATCTCTAAATCTCAGGTTCATGAGGTACAAAAGAAGTAACGTGGTGTTCTGAGTTCTTCCAGTCCTGTGTTTCTGTCAGACTTTTTAGGCAGCAAAACACAAGCCCTATTTATTAACTAAGAATAGTTTCCTAAACAGTGTCACCTCTAGAGAGGACGTAGGACTGAGTCATGCGTAATCAGACTCAGCTCAACCCACTGTCCGGACTACATTAAACTAAGAAGCTTCTGCACCTCAACAGAAGCGTGACCAAGACACAGAAACAGCTTAAAAATTGTCAAAAATATTTACTCAATACCTATCAGATGAGGTGTTAATATCATGGATATATAAGGCACTGGTACAACTTTACAAGAATAAGACAGCCAACCCCATCCAAAAATGGGGAGAAGAAATTAACAGAAACTTCCTCAAAGAAATACAGATGGCCAAAAGGCACATAAAAAATTCTCTACATCACTAATCATCAGGGAGATGAAAATCAAAACAAAAATAAGATATAATCTCACACCACAGAGACTGGCACACCTCTAAAAGAACAAGAACAACCTGTGCTGGTGCGAATGTGGGGAGATAGGGACTCTCACTCACTGTTTGTGGAAATGCCAACTGATCCAAACTTTTTGGAAGACAATATGGGCATTCCTCAAAAAAACAGAAATCAAGCTTTCATATGATTCAGCAATATCACATCGGAGAGAATACCCTGAGGGTGCAAAAACACACAGTAGAAATGCCATCGGCACTTCTATGTTCATTGCAGCACTATTCACAATACCCAGAATCTGGAAACAACCTGAGTGCTTGAGAACAGATGACTGGTTAAAGAAACTATGGTACACCTACATAATGGAAACTATGGTACACCTACATATGCAGCCACCGGGAAAAATGAAGTCATGAAATTTACTTATAAATGGATGGATTTGATGGATGGATAGAGCATACCATGCTGAGTGAAGTGAGTCAGAAGGAGACGGACAGACATAGAATGAATGCATTCATTCATGGGATATTAAAAAAAAAACACACAGTATGAGATTAATACCCAAGGACACTAGAAACAAGGTCCAGGAGGACTGGTCCTTGCTTGTAAGCTTTCCTCAAGTGCTGGGGAAGAAGGCAGTTGAGGCAGAGAAAGGACCATGACAATGATAGTTAGAAGTGATCACCATGGATAAGAACTGTGTGCTGGAAGTAAGTAAAGGAACAAACATGATAACCTCTCAGTACCTATACTGCAAATCATAATGCCCAAAAGTGGGGGGCGAGTGGAGGGAGGGAGGGAGCGAGAGAAAAAGAGAGGTGGAGAGAGAGGGAGAAGTGTCTGCCATAGAGACAGGCTGGTTGGGGAGGAGGGAAGGGAAACTGGGGACATTAGTGGTAGACTGGTGGAGGGAAGAATGCTGGAACATTGTATGACTGAAACCATGAGTAGCTTTGAAACTGTGTATCTCAAGGCGACTCAATTTATAAAAAAAATGTTATCAATCAAGGTTAATAAAATTTCACATTTTAGAAAATGAAACAAACCACTGTCCAGAATTTAATGTCTATTAATTCCATGGATGTCTTGGTATTAATATTACTGCTATAAGCTTCCATATTAATAACATGGCAGTACCTTCAGGACCTGTCTCTATGAGCACGTGCTCCAAGTTTCCTTGGGTACAGGTGCCAGAAAGTAGAGAGTTAGATGTAGAGTTTGCTCAGATGAACCCTTAATATCCCATCACAGTCCTCGATCACATCTTGATCTGCTTCTTGCATAGGTCTCTACTCTTCATTTCAATTCCTGTTGGTTTCTGACATAAACCCCCGAGATCCCACTTAAAGAATTTTGCTCTTAGAGTGGTAATACAGTGGGTAGGGCATTTGCTTTGTCCTCAGTACCTCATCTAGTTCCCTCGGCTCTCCCAGGAGTGATCCCTGAGCACAGAGACAGGAGTTAGCCTTAAGCATAACTGGGTGTGGCCCAAAAAATAAACTGACCAAAAAAAAGGGTTTTGCTCTTCAAGTTTAATACTTAATCCAGCCTCTGCTATAGACCTTTGCCTCCCACTTTGATTAGGGATCAAGGTGATACTTTAGCCAAGCCAACTCCATTCAACACAGTCTCAGGACCGCCCCACCCCCTTTGTTTGAATTTCAGAAGCCAAAAGCCATGAGGAAGCCAGGTCATCCTGCTCCCCGTTTTATACTAAACATGCCGCATTGCTTCCCTATGTCATGACCTTGGCAGATCATTTAGGTTCTTCTACAAACATCTAGAAGCTTCTGTCGTTTGCTTTCAGAGGAAAGGGAAATCAATGAAGTCACCTCACCAGACTGGCTAGTAGACTCAGAGATGCACAGGAAAGTGCCAACACAGCAAGGAGTTTGGAACCACTTTCCCTGAGAAGGACAAAGAGGACACAAGGAGCAATTCAGGCCTCAGGCCCCGTGAGGCAGCTTTCTGCTGCACCCGAGGAAATTCATAGCCATCAGGACAAGTTCAAGGTAAAAGGGGCAGCTAGGGGCCAAAGCTCCTTTGCTCATCAAGGCTCTATTCCAGGAACCTTCCCTCCATGTGAAGAACAGGCTTGTCCCAATCTAAGACCGCTGCTGGGAATTCATGAGTTCATGAACAGTAGAAAAGGATGAGGTTAACTCCACAATGACAATGGGCAAAATAATTTGATAAATCAGTAAAACCAATCAGTAGCTAAAAGATAAATCAGTAGCCCAGAAAGACCCTCTGGGCTACTGACCTCATAGGCAAAAGAGAAAAAAACCTCTCCGTGAAAGTAAAATAATCTAGATTCTAATGATGTCAATGGCCTGGGAGCTGTTTTGTTTTGTTTTTTAAATTACAAAAATCATTTCACCAACCTTTAACCTCATGAACCACAGCCAAGAGTTACCTCTGACAGCCAATGAGCACCTGACAGGGGCTGGCAGCTGCTTTCCTGCGGACCACAGAGGTGCCACCACCCAGGTCCCACCTGGAAGTAACTCACTTTCTGCATTCACTCACAGAAAGAGCTGATTTTAAGCCATCTCAAGCTTAACCTGAAGTGACTAGCTAAAGCTTGGCAAGTAAGAGCAAGTGGAGCTCTGAGAAGTCTCTTGTTGGGTCAAATCATGCGTTTTTCTCAGACACTCGACCCACTCTGAGGGTAATTTCCAAGACCAATGCTAACTGCTCATTAAGAGAATCAGAAAGGAGTTCCAAGTTTAAGAAGACACAATTTTCATTTGCAGAAACTGGGGTAAACAAAGTTTAACAGGGCCCATTACATCTTAGACTCATCCGTCGACTTAAGTGTGCTAAGAGTGCCCTGTGGATTTTCAGGAGGTGAGTAAGACCACCACATAGTTCCAATTTTATTTGCCACAGAATCTTTTTTTTTTTTTTTAATGCAGGAGACCTGCAGATTTAGTGTTCCCAGAAACACACTCAGAGGCTGCTGTGCTAATTAAGTGTTCACTCTGAGATGACAAAAGGGAATGGCTTTGAAGGAGCTCTGGCAGTGGGTCAAGATGCCTGTTTCAACTGCAGCTTCTGCTGCCAATGAGTTGTTAGCACTGGGCCTGGTTTACCAGCTCCCCAGACCCGCTGGGCCCCACCTGCCCTCAGGCCTGGTCTGCCAGCCTGCCCACTCCAGTCCAGGCCAGCAGCCAGCGCCCGGCATCTCACGTCCTGTTCTCCTTGGCCTCCACGTGGCATATGCTGACTTCAGAGCCACGCTCAGGCCACCCGAACCCTCATTTCTACATCACCACCTGGGGAATGTTCTGGAGTTGTCACTTACTCAGAATTTTTTTTTTTTAAGATTCTTTTCCTTTAATGTGGATACTACTAAGGATAGAGAACTACAAACTCCCTCTTTGAACTATTCTTTCGCAGAGATGTCCCAATCGCCAAGTGACAAAAGTGAAGAAAATAGAAGAACAATACAGGTTTCTTTGAAATAAAAAAAAAAGACTATTATTGACTGAAAAACAGTTAACATGTTTGTCACTTTCAAAAAGCCGCAAGTGAATTTCTCTGAAAAACCCAACGTCTTTTTTTTTTAAAAAAAAATCCACAAACCTGGAGCTCTGCCAAAGCATGAATGTTACAAAACCAAGTGCCACGTGGCCTTCTTGAGGCTGTGTGCTTGTTCATCGAGCAAGGATGACGCTCTTGGCGACCTGAGCATCACAAAGCTGGCACACAGGATCACATAACTGTTGTGCTTGAGGGCATGTTGCTTCCTTCCTAATAACCCCACCTTGGAATCGTCTCAGTGAAAATCGGAATATAAGTGCAGAACTAAGAGCTGTAAGTAAAGTACAACTGCCTTTGCCAGGCTCAAGTTAGGTTTGGCTGAGAGTGGCAGGAAGTACCAAAGTAGCAAGAGCGGAACTTAAACAAGAGGTGTTTCTTCCCCCCTCAGGTCAAAGTCCCACATGGTACAGCCTCCATTCTGAAGCTGGGATCCGAGACATAACACCCACATTCCTGAACAGAACACTGGGAGAAACATGTATAAACAGCAAGGGAGACACATACGGTCCTTTAGGGAAGATTCTGGAAACAACCAAGAATAAGCCAGAAGTTCACTGCACGGCCATGAAGCTGCCAAACACCTGGTTCTGGAGCAAAGCGCCAGCATCTCTAGAGAGGGAGTTGTGGGGCCCAGGGGACACCAGCGGGCTCTGCCATAAAACCCGGTCATGACGCAGCCTCCCCCTTCGCTTGGCTTTCCCTTTCTGCATGAGTTAACCCTCAGCTTCTCGTTATTTTTCTTTCTCTCTTTTCTTTTTTTTTTTTTTTGGTGGTGCTGGCGATCAAATTTAGAGCTTCACAAGTGCAATCCCCCTCTCCAGTCTCACTGTAAGTACGTAAGGACGTAAGGCTGGCATCATCTGTGTCAAAATTCATATGCCAAACTATGTCCAACGTTTTCAAAAACTAGGCTTGAGATATTGGACCTTAAGACTACCATGACCATCCAGATTTCCTAATACATAGTTTAAGCTTAGGAGGTAGGTGTCTGGGTTATTTTTTTCCCTCTCAATAGTGTCTCTGCTCCCTTTTCCCCCAAAATTGCAGATCATAGCAACTCATTGCTGCAGAGGAAAAAATAACAAATCAGCTCCTCACTCCACCACCTCCAGAGAGCGGCTGGCAGTGGTGAGGGGGAGAGGAAGGCACCAGCGTGGACTCTCGTGGGCGGAGAGCCCCACTATCCAGATGAAACTCAATTAACACCAGCATTCATCTTCTTCAAGACTAGAGCTGAAGCAGGGTGCCCCGACCCAGAACAGTTTCTCTTCAACCTCACCAATCTGCACTAATTATCCTCCAAGATCTTTAATCAGCATTTCCTAGGCTGTGCTCCCCAAGTATTGAGAAAGACTGTATTGCGGGGGAGTGGAGGGAGATTAGTACAAGGAAGATTTTTTTCGTGTATAATGAATTAAGTTATATGCAATGAATAGCTTTAAATAGTTTTAGCTGCTGCAAAATAACCAGCCTGAGAGCAATGGCATGCCAAACCCAGGCCCCGTATGCCGGCAGATCTCAGGAAAGCGCTGTCCAGAAGCTGTCCTGGCCAGGCTTCTGCTCCCACGGTTGACTGTATCCTTGCAGGCCCCAGGGGACCCTGTGGCCTCCAAAAATCCACTGTGAATGTTTCAAGGACGTGTATTCATCTTTTCCTTCATTTTTCACTGACCTTTTTCGGAAGTGAGAGGGAGGCTCCCAAGCAGTGCTCTGAGATTCGGGGGCCACTCCCAACAATACATGGATGAGTGAGCCCGATGCCCCAAAGCAAGAGCCCAAGGACACAGTGCCGCCCAGACCCAGCAGTGCCAGGGACCACCGGAGCCACCCACATGGGGCTGCTTCTGGGTCACCAGGGACACAGCCAGCGGTGCTAGGGGGCTCTCTCCAGGGCGACACCTTAGTGACACCAAGCTAAGGACTCAAGGTGTTTCTCTACATACATGACTTCCTGGAGGCTCCAGCAAATGCAACGCCAGAATCTCCACCAGGCACAGTGAGAGCAACCTTCCCCGTATTAACATATCCAGGGATCATGGGTCAAACTGGTACTGGAATGGGCGGCACCATCCTGGAGGGAGTCCAACACTTGGGGGGTTTCCTCCACATGCCCATTTTCCTACAGGGTTTGAAGTGAGGGCATATGCTTTACATGCACCTAAAAATGGGTGGATTCTGGGCACCACACAGCACCCCAAACGCTACTGGGTGCACCCCTGGTGGTCCCAACATTGCAGGGCTCAAACGCACCACCCCTCAAGCCCTCACACTGAACCCATGTGACCTGGTTCCACTGAAAATCCATGAACGGGACCCTTTGAGCACTGGCTGGGAAGCACCCCCAAAATAGGCACCAGAGAGAACAGTGAAAATCCTGTGTGAAACAGTTCCACGCTGAGCATGACGACAGCGAGAGGCACCACCCACTGACTGAGAGGCGGATGAGACAGTGCGGCAGAGAGGACGCCGCCTTCCACAGCACACGGTGCCCTCCACCTCCCCACAGGACACCAAGCCAGCCTTCAGTGTGTGACCCCATTATTTTCTCCCTCAATTTCCACTGGTCCCATGAGCCTTCTCAAGGAGGCTGTGTGAGTCAACAGCAGGAGTTGGGGGAGTCAGGATGAGGTCTGTGCTCCACTCCCCTGCCTGACAGAGGAGCGGGGATCCCGGATACCCAAGACAGGGGTAGGCAGGTGGAAGACAGTATTCCGCCCGTGAGCCCAGCACGCACCGACAACCTTCAAGGGTCTCAGACCCTTGAGGTGCTATTGGCTCCAGCACAGATCTAAGGGTCTTGGCCGCGCCACACTGGGCTGCCACACACATGGTCTCTGGTCACAGAGGGGCAGTGCTGGGTCCTCTCACTGGCAGCCCTGGATGCTCAGCAAACCAATATCTACCGAGCAGTGTCTACGGGGCCATCTCCCTGTGAGCTGAGGGGTAGGGGGAGAGGGAGTGCTAGCCCCCGACAGCCCATCAGAGAACAGGTAGCTCAGAGGCGAGATACAAAGGTCAGGGGCTCCCAGACACAAAGGACGTATGAAGAGGCAAAAGAGGCACCACAGTGCCCCTCACACACCTTTTCCCTGGGCCACACCACAGACCGCACATAAGAACATTCTATTACTGAAACTCACGTCTCCCAGAGCAAAATGCTCATGTTCCCCTTGTCTGTGAAGAACGGGGTAGAACGGGGGTGGGACGGGCGCAGAGCCATCCAGCCGCGATGGGGTTCCTGCACACGACTCGGCCTGGCACCTGAACCACAGAGGGCAGCGCAGGTGCCCATAATGACTCCCCTCCAAATCAAAGCACAACATGCCACCGTGTTTCAGAAAGAACAGCCAGCTGCACTTGCCTTGTGGGATGCGAGTTGACAGGGAGGGTCTGCAACCAATGACGATGCCTCGGACAGAGGCAGGGGTCATGGAAAATCAGGTGTCAGATCACAGGTACTCAGGACAGAGGCAGGCCGCCCGGCAGCAGATGGACAGACAGGCCTGAGGCAGGAGCAGCGCATCTGAAGAGAGAAGGGCAGAAGCACGCATGAGGATGAGGAGTGACGTGCTTAGGGGCAGTCTGTAGGAGCCACCAGGACAGCCGCTAGCCAGAATAGCCAGGGACCCTTTGTGCAAGCAGGGGACAATCTCAAATTCAAGGGGCCAGGACCCATATGTCCAGGTGAAAGAGGGCAGAAAGAAAGAACGGTCCAGAGGCGCGAGGTCTGGGCATGAGAGCAGTGGCTGCCTGGAGCACGGGGGTGCCAGCCACACTGAGAAAGAAGGGGTGACCGGAACCTGTGGACAAGCTGGACAGGCCTGGGGTCAGAGAGCTGCTAAGAGCAGATCTCGTCACCAAAGCTGGGGAGGAAGAGCTGCAGATATCTGCAATGCACCGACCAGAGCAGGCTAGAGTTCATGCCAACCTCTAACCTGAGAGAAATGAATTTTTTGCCTTGAATGCTGACAAAACAAATACTAGTCCGTATATTTCTACAGAGGGCAAGAGGTTTCCCTAAATAAAATATTTGAGAGACTGGGAAAATCATTTTAAACATTCAAAAAGGGTTCCCATTTCTATTAGATTTTAAATTTTATTTCATGGTCAGGCTTTTGTTTTGTTTTGTGATGCTGGGGATCGAACCCCGAGCCTCATACATGCAAGGTAAGTGCACTACCACCGAGCCAGCTCCCCTGCCCCTCCACTGGATTTTTTTAAATACCGAAACTTTGTCACATATTATACCCATTGGAAAGAAAATTCTAAAACAAATTTCTCCTATTGTTGATGATACAGGGATCTAGTTTATCTTCACTCTCATTTTCCAATATTTTATCATCGATTCCACCCATAAACTCACTCATTATACATTTTATGGTGCCACAGATGCTTATAGAAATTTTGTCTTTTCTCCTCCTCTGAACCTTTCTTTTGGGAACTTTTCTGAGAGCCACATCTCTACTTGCCTGTTCTCTATCGGGACACTCTCCTGCCTGGCCAGGGCACCCCACGACAGCTCTGAGCACACTTAACACAGAGTAGTCGCCAATGAACAACTTTGTTGACTATCAACTAAAGCTAGCTTTATCACCCTGAGCAAGTACTCAACCTGTTGGTTCTTAATGTATTCAAGAGAAAGTAAGGACGTCGAGGAACATTCATCGCGTTGATTCATACGTAAGTCAGAGTGAATGCTTAGAAGCCTGGCACACAGCTAAGTGTTCCAGAAGTGTTTGCTGTTCCTACTGTATTTATTTGCATGTTTCTACTCTTGGCTCATTAGCACCATGAGAGAGATGGCTCAAGGGTTAGAGCATATGCCTAGCATGTGTGAAGCCCTGAGTTCGCTGTGGGCACTGCATGGCCGCTACTGTTAAGTCCTGCTGAAGGGTAGCCCTGGTGGTCCTGGTACATCAAATTACTCCCCACTGCTAGGAGGGGCCCTGCATCTCCCAGGCTCTAATGGGAGTGGCCCCTAATAAGGAAACGTTCAAAAGAAAAGAAAATGAAGACAGACTTTATCTCTGTCTCCACAATGTCTACCACAATGACTGTCAAAGAGGGGACATCCAATGGATGCATCTAAGACTAAACTATTATTTCAGCCAAAAGTGGAAATCTCAAAATTGAAAAAAAACAAGCATTATCGTATTTATGTCCCACACATATTTAAAAACACTTTAAGGGAGGCTAGTCTGATGTTTCAAATACGTAATTAAGTGAATCATGTTAAAATTAAGGCTAGAAATGTACCATGATTGCCACTAAGAAAGTCAGTGTTTATTTTAGGAAGGGAGGACTTGGGCCACAACTGGAAGTGCTTGGGGCTTACTCCTGGCTCTGTGCTCAGGGGCCACTCCTAGTCGACTTCTTCGGTGGCCCATGCCTAGGATTGAACCCAGGTTGGCTTTGTGCAAGGCAAGCACCTCACCTGTTGTACTATCTCTCAGGCACAAAAATGAACTTTTAGAAAGTCAACACACTTACAATTTCTAATTTTTCAAATTCAGGAATGAGTAAGTGTTCCCTTCTGCTAGAATAAAGGGAAGCACTAGCTCCTTTCTGAGGTCCGAGGACTCAGGGAAGAAGGGAACCCCAATAGGAGAGTCCACTTACTTTCCCGTAGAAGCAGAGTCTCAAAAGTTGTTGGTTACGAAAGAGGCTCAAATTGGAACGTCCCTAAAGGAAATCCCCATTATTGTGACTAAAAAGCACACCCGGGTCCCAAAGCCCATCCGTGCTCAGTGGGGAACATCTGGGTTTGCAGCGGGTCCCACAACCCAAAGTGTTTAACCACCCCAGAGAACAAGCACTGCCCAAATGACACTGCAAGTGTGGCCTGGCTCCAGCGGTTCCCAACACTGCCGCCCTCTGGCCTGCCACCTACCTCACAGGACTGCCCTCTTCCGCCGGGGCCCTGCGCAGGCGCCACATGGCTCACTGAAGCGGAATTCAGCACCTGCAGTCCAGCCTGCGACGGGGAGTGTTCCACAGCAGGAGAAACACGGTCTGTTTCCTTTTATTTATTTATTTTTAAGTACATCCTCCTGGTCGTTGTGAGTGGAAACCTGTGAGGGAAAGGAAAAGAGTGAAGGGTTCCGGGAAAATCTGCAACCCGCTCAGGCTGTCTTCGAGGGGACCCTCCCCTCCTCCCTCACCCCCTGCCCATAGGCACCTTCCAGCTCTGCTCCAGCCTCTGAGCAGGGTCTGGATGACTAAGCCCCTCTCTGTATAGGTGAATCCAGAACGAACTCGGAAAGGGGAAACGGCATGGACAGACTCTCCACCCACCAGACACACTCCTGAAGGGAATGAGCGCCCATGTGGGCCTGCGCAAAGGGCTTTTTTTCAGGCCATTCCGCAGCTCTGCTTTTCTAAAGGAGGTGGCCTCGACACACAGACACACAGACACACAGGTATCCCCAGGGGCACGCAAGGACACGGGGCTGCCCTCAAGCACGTCTCCATGGAAGTGGGTTTTTCCATAATCAAGTGTTAAGCTTTTTATTTATTTATTTATTTAAATGAGAAACAAACAAACAAAGACCTGACAAAAACAGAGGTCTCAGCCAGGGCAGCCCGGGAGGATTAAAAAGGGGCTCACAGTGTCCAAGCACGTACCTCGTGCTTCTGTGCAGTTAATCGCTGCGCTAGCGGTTGCCCAGGAAACCTCCGGACTGAGGAGGCTCACTCGAGCCCTCCTCCCCTCCGCCTGCAAGTCTGACTCACCGCCTCCTCCCGAAGTCAGTCCTCCCGACTTCTGACAGGCAGATATTTTTGCAACCAGGATGACATTTCCCTGGGCAGGGGAGGGGAGAGAAGGAGAGAATAATTATTTATTCTGAATATAGGTTTCTCAACAAGAATAAAAGTCCTCATCCAGAGCAAATACACAAGAGAAACGCATTTCCTCCAGTAATGCCTCCAATCCATCTCTGGTCCCTATTTTGACAATAACATGCTGACAGTAACATGGACAAATGCCACCCTCAAGGAGAGGCAAGGAGACATAGGAATAGGGGTACCGTCAGGTGACTGACCCCCTCCCCCAAACCACGGCAGTCACTCCAGATCCCTCAAGGTTTCTTGCAGCCTGACTATACTTCTGCCCAGAACGCCCTCACAGTCTCCTTCAACACAAGGACACAGGCCAAAGGCACGACATGGTGGCCATGAGACCCCAGGCACCCAGTACCCAAACCGGGAAGACTGAGGCTGAGGCAGGGCCAGAAAGTAGGAGATGGGTCAGCCTAGGCCCACCCACCAGAAGTGCCTGGAATCCTTTCCCCAGTGTTTATCATAGCTGGGATGCTTCCTGACACCTTCTCATCATCTTCTTACCAACCAGTTACCCCTCTTCTAAAAAAATTTAAGTGCAGGAAGAATAACTATCATTCTCTTTTTAAAAAAATTATTTTTTACTATCACTCTCTTTTACTTTTTTGGTGTGTAGTGGTGACAGACAGAACCAAGGACACAGGATTCACTGGAGGCATATGCCCTACCACTGAGCTGCAAATCCAAGCCTGTCATTCGCTTTCAACGAAACAGAGTTAAAAGTGCTATTTTCCACTTTTGCACAAGCGTGCATGCGCACGCGCACACTCTACTGGAGAGGTCTGGGGAGGCAAGGGGGCCAGGAAGTGCACTCAGAGCCCCCATCAGTTTGCCCTGAATAACTGAAATAGTCCATAACTTCTATCCCTGTACCCCATCTTTGAAATTCCTTTGATGGCTCCCATCACCCTCAGGACAAAACCCCCCACCCCCAAGTTAGGTTAGAAAGCTTTTCACAAACAGATTCCTGAAAACTCAACCGCTCCCTACCGTGTTCTGGACCCTTGGAAAGAAAGCAGGTTTATTCTGGGACTGAACCAAGCTGCATACCGCAAAACTCTGACCATTCCCACGGGAAAGTCGTCACCAGAACTCCAGGTAAACACTTTCTCCAACGCAATTCCCAAAAGAACCTTAGAACGGTAAAGACTTGTTCTTGGTAAGGACTTGTTCTGGCAAACTCATGACCATCTACCCAGCTGATCCTAAACTTTCAGTTATGAGTCTTAAAATGTTTCTTTTTGGGCCTCCCCCAGTAATGCTCATGGATTACTTCCTGCTCAGTGCTTGGGGGACCATGCAGAGCTGGTGACAGAAGCCCCAGGTATCCTCTCCCGCCAAAAGGGCTAATGTATTCGGAGGTGGCAGGGAGGTTTGGAGCCACTCTGGGGCTTATTCCTGCCTCTGTGCTCAGAGTGCATTCCTGGTGATGACTGGGGGACCTTATGTGGTACTAAGGATCTAACCGGGTTAAGCTGCATGTAAACATGCTACCTTTGAAGTATCTCTCTGGCCCCAAGAGTCTAAATAAGTTGAGGTGGAAAGGTTGGGAAGAAGCAATGGTTAATTTGTCTTTAGAAAGAATGTCCAGTTAAAAGTATTCAGGCTTCAGGCTGGAATCATAGTCAGCGGGTGGGGTGGCTTGTATTACATGTGCTCATAAATCAATAACTGGGAGAACTTGTCTTTCACAATCCTGAACCCCAGGCAGATGTGAATATCCTGACACTTCTAGCCTGCTCCTTGGCCTCTACAGGCCTTTGAATCCATGGCAACTCCCCCAGGGAGCACTTGAGAAGCTGACACTGCTGATCTCAACACCCCCCCAACACCCCCACTACCTCGCATCTCTTCTCTCCCAGTGTCCTGGGACTGACTTGTCCTCCCAAACCTGAGGCACCAGCTGCTGCAGGGAGTCTGAGCTGCCCCTCACAAGTGACAGCCATTTCTATCAACAGGCCTGGGATTTCCCCAGCCCTGGCCTCATCACAGGGTACCACCCAACCCCCCATGCAAATGAGCCGGTGCTACAAATCTAAGGAGTCAGGAACAATGGCCTACAACCCATTGTGCAACCCCATTTAGAAGCTCAGGGTTTGGACCAAGTCAAAATCAGATGGGGTAAGCTGACAATGGCGGTTTCTGTGTCCTGGTGTGACGGAGACAGATAGCTAACCACCAGATACTGGACACTCACCAGTCCCACTTAGGAACTGTCCAAGCTGGAAGAGGCTCCCTCTTGACCAGGGAGTGTCGGAACCCACCAGCAACTTGACTCAGTTTGGGTTTCGGGGGTCGGGGGTTGGGTGAACAGGCGACTCCATGAGGAGGCAAGACTTCAAGGTCACCTTCCCTGAAAGGTGACCAAACCCAAGCAGAATCAAAGTGGGGAACAGAAGATCCACCATGAGCCTGAGAGCCTGAATCTCCTTGGCACAAGCACTGAAGAAGTTAGCTTTTCACTGGCAATACGTTCAGTGAGGTCACGGTTAGTAAAGCCTGGGATGAACCAGGGAAATTCAGGAGAAACACTTTCAATCTTCGCTGGCGCTGGGGTGCGGGAGGTGACTTCCCAGTGGCTGGAAGAAAAGAATCTGTGTGCACACCCCACTTCTCTGAGCCCAAGAATGGGCCCCACTGAGCAGAGGGCTGATGTGGGGGCGTCTGCTTTTGGGGGGGGCAGTTCTGTGTTCAGGTTCCTGAAGCTAGGCTTCAGCCTGCTGGGAGGTGGCTCCCAGTTCAGTTCCTTGCAAGGGGCAGTACAGGCAGAACCCCATCACCTGCACACTTGAGCTCGGACCGCAGTGCAGGAGAGGGTTCTCAGAGGGTTCTCTCCTGTGTGGGTTTCTCAGAGGGCACCAAGGCTCCTCATCTCTGTGTTTGTCCCCGCCAAGGGTTCAACACTTAGCCCCAGACTGAAGGTCCCTTCAGACCAGCTGCTAGTGACCTGAGCAGAAACTTGCAAGAGGCAGTGGCCGGAGCTCAGCAGTACAAGCCGGCCCCCGCAGCCCATCCCACAGCTCAACTCTAAGGTTTGCTTCACTCGCTGCAGAAACATGAACCAGGAAACACACAGAGATCTTCCACCTAAAAGGCCCTAAGCCTCTTCAGAAATAGCCTTTCTGGTCTTACATATGCACACTTAGAAAAAAGAATGAGTAATAGTAAGACAAGGTAGTGGTACACTGCACTCCCCTCCGCCAGCCAAGACGCGAGATGGAACGGGCTTCCCTCCACTGTATACTGAGATGAAAACTTCCAAAGAGGCTTATTTTAGAACATGTTGGAATCCCCCGTGTGAATTTAGGCATCTTCTGAGACTGAAAGCAGATCTGAGGGGCCAGGTGAAAGATTTCCCCGCTGGTTGATTAAAAACGTAAGTCTTTTTTTGAGCTGTCCTAACAAGTGACCATGAAGTTAGCAAAAGTCTTATTTAAATGTATTTTGTGAACTTTCTCCCCCCACCACTACCTCTAGAGTCGGTTCGACTTAAATACAAAATACCCTAACACTCTTTCCTTAAATAAAATTACAATGAAAAGAACATGAATGCTAATGTTCTGAGAATACATTTTACCCTGTAGTCCTTATTGAAAGTTTGCAACTATGAAGAAAAGTAAATGCCAACAAATGGGAACTCAAATTGATCGTTATTGTTATCCTAAAGATTTCCAGAAGGTTCTGGAAATAGTAAGTAAGTTCCATAAGAGCACATAAAATGACTCAATGAATAGAAACAATGCAAGTGTATTTGTATGTGGGTGTCTATATACATATAACCATGGGTGTATTATTTCAAGGATATTCTTATGCATAATAAAATAGATGAATCCATCATTGTTCGTGATTAAAAATGAGCTTGAAGTGACAACGTAAATAGGATAAGCTGAATACAAAAACAAAGTTCACTGCGAGCATCACCCTACAAGCGCCACAAATAGAAAAGAGTGGCCAGTAATTTGGACACCAGGCACTCCGTGACTTTCCAGTGTGGAGATGTGGGAAAGACAAACCACCCATCGTGACTTAAGAGGAAGGAGAGCTTGAAAACACATGAACCTGTAAGACTGCCTTAGACACAGGAAAAATTCCAGCCAATTAATTAAAATAAAAATTATTTGGGTGTTTACTTTCCTGATAAGCCTTGGGAGGGATAAAATGTTCTTACGCTAAACCTTCTCCCCCCACAGTGAGAAACGAGGCTCCTTCTGCGAGAAGAAACAGGACAAGCTGTGCTGCCATATGAGCGAATGGAGCAGTGCCCGGGGCGTGAGGATGGCGTGCACGGAATATGGAGCCGCTCAGAACAAACCCCAGACGCCAAACACAGGGACAGGAAGCAAGACTCTCCACAAGGGACCGCTCCCAGGCCTTCTCGGGCCAGGCAAGTCTTCTTTCTTCTGAACTGTCTATACTCTTCAGTGCACCAAAGCCCCAAACAAAGCAGCAGGACACGCAAACAAGAGGTGTGCTTTAATCGCAACGGCCAACAAAATTATCCACTTAAGTCCCCACTGTGCTTGCTCAGTGGCATGTGTCCAAGTCAGGGGAAGATCTGTGCACTGGGCCGACCCGACCCGGCTGGGGGCTAAGGGATGGCCAGCACACAGGGGACATGTGGGTGGCATTTGCTCTTCACACCAATGGGTTATAAGGGCACTTCACCTCTGTGGTCCTCCTCTCAGAGACCTAGAACCCCTGAGCAATCATCAGGGGACCATGACAAAGATCCAAAACGAGGGACGTTCTACAGAACTCCGCACCAGGGACTTGGGTAGGACACAGTCATCGAATTAGAGAGACCCTACAGCTAAAGGAACGGCTGCTCCGGGGTGGGTCCTCAACAAAACAGGGAGTTTGTTAGGAGAATGAGGCTGAATCTGGACAAAGAGTGGATTTGAGTCAATCGTCATGTACCTAGGCTTGTCCTTAATTATGACAACTGCGGCCCGAGAATGGCCAAGCGGGCAATCGAAGTGCCCGGGTGAGGGAACACAGGGAATTCTGTGCCATCTCGCCACCCTCTTCAAACTCTAGAAGCACTCTAAATGAAGTCAACTCAAACTTTAATAAAACGGAGCCCATGGCCTTGAGGGAGGAGGGCCCGGTCCGTGCAGGACACTCTGGCCAATCTGAGGCACTGCCTGCCATGCCAGGAGACCACAGATGGCACGCCAGTGTGACAAGAACTAACATCTCTGACGTGCCTGACACCCCCGTGTGAAGTGCAAAATAGGCAATTTTATGCAAGACAAAAAGACAAAGGCTAAATGGGGTTGGCCTGGTGCCATCACTGCTCTGCGAAAACACATGACAAACCAGCCATCATATCCCTCACTTGGCAAACGCCACAGCCAGGAAGCAAGCAGGTGGGAGAGGGGCCTCGCAGACGCCCCACATAGCCCCTCAGCCCTGCCCACCCATCCCAAAGGTAAGCTAGGGACCCAGGGACCCAGCATTCCTCTGAGGACCTATGGGAAGCCCAGGACACAAGCAAAAGATGTGTTTAACCCAAGAGCACATAAGATACTATCACTTTTCAAGAGTCTGCCCAGTCAGGAACGCAGTGCCAGATGAACCGTGTTTTGTTAGGAGGAGGAGGCAAAGGCTTTGGGCGATACAGAAAAACATTTTGTCTGTACGGAATAAACATGTGGCATGAGTCTGGTGGCTGCGACGGAGTTCTTTCATTGCCTGGAATTTTAATCAGAAGAGGAGTCTGGGGATTTATCGTCTCTTAACTACAAAGTTCCAGAATTTATAAACAAGATGACAAGGCAGTATTAATTTGGCCAGAAAACTAAAATGCAAACCCTTGCTCAGAAAATGAACATGCTATTCACCAGAATTATCAATAGTTGTTTTTTTTCCCCCTTGGGAAGTGATCAACTATTTAAAGTTCAACTGACAGAAAAATGAAGTAGAAATAACACAGGATTTTAAAAAAAATTCCTAAGAGGAATGACTTGCTGCAGCAGCTTCAATGATTACAACAGCATGGTGTATGTCTACAATGGACTATATCTGAACATAAAACTTTACAAAAAATATAGTACATTTAATAAGAATAACACAGTTGCAGGGGCTGCTGGAGCAATAGCACAGCATGCATTTGCCTTGCACGCTGCCAACCCGGGTTCGATTCCCAGCATTCCATATGGTCGGTCCCCTGAGCACCACCAGGGGTAATTCCTGAATGAAGAGCTAGAAGTGACCCCTGTGCATGGCCGGGTGTGACCCAAAAAGAAAAAAAAAGAAGAATAACACAGTTGCAAGTAAACAAGTATGAAACATTATTTATTCTGGTCTTCACTGAATATGTATGGGTACCTATGATGGTGGTTGTTATGGTCATGGTGAAACTAAAGAGATAAAAGAGGTCAAAACAATAGAACAAATTATGCAAAATCTGGCTAAGGAAGTGGGCCAAACAAAGCAGATGTTTTTCTCAAATCTTATACCTGGATACAGAAGGTATACAAATATAAGAATCTAATTATACTTAAATCATATTTTTAAATCCTAGCTTGGTCAGAGTAAAAAAACAGGTAAATATTCACAAGTCATTTGTGACAGGAAAGTTGAGAAATAATCACTTGTGAAATATGTTAAAGCATGTATCAATAAGAATATGGCTAAATAATTTGCTTCCTAGCCAAGTAAGGATAGAGTATGTAGTCATTAAGTTGATGATGGAGAAATTCTGGTTATAAACCATCACTTTTATTTTTTCAATCTCAAGTGGTATGGCCCAGGGTCTAAGGAATATGCAGGTGGAAAGGTCAGGAGTTACCAGGGCAAGTTTGTTCTGAATTCCCCAACAACTAATTATGCCTGAAAAGAAGGGCCCTAAATGTTTTCCAGAAACTCTGCGTACAAAACCTGTGATTGCCTAATGGGAATACAGAGTCACATGAAGCAACACTTGGTCTTCAATCAAGAGTCCTTTGAACTAAGTTGTTTCAGTTCAGCCTACAAAGAAACGGCTGACGATAAAGTAAAAATCAGTATATTATGGTTGTGTGTCTGTTAGACACCTCAGATTCAGAAAAGACAATTTCCAGACACCCCAACCTTAATATGGCCCAATCATCTCCGACACTCCACCCAGCTGGCCTCCATGATGCATGGCCCCGTCACAAGCAGCTGCCACACCCGTTCCACATCCAGAACCAGCCCCTGCCAGCTTCTCCCTGCTGAGCACTGAGGTTTAGGGATCCGGGCGCAGAACCAAGATTCCAAACCCACCACCATCCTCTGATTGAAGAGTTTTTCATTAAAACCAAGACACTTTTCAAAGTTATCTAACTCTATGCACAACTCGCAGGATATGTTTAGTGGTTATAATCATCAATTATGGAACAGGAGTCTGAAGAAACCATAAATAATCAAGGTCTGCACCCACAGGAAAGGAAGCAAAAACCACTCAAGCACAGTTTGATCTTGACTTTCTCTTCTCAAGTCTGATGTGGGTGGACCTGCTCTGTGACTTGGTTAGTCTGAAAGAGAGAACAAACTATCCCCGTTGCAGAAGACAAGTGATTTCCTTCTTCATTTTGTTTTCCAATTGATGGATCAATGGACTAAAAGCTTTCGACTAAAATCTGAGAGAATTTCAGGAGTTCAGCTCCCGCCTCTGGATGTACATAAAGCTGACGAGACACCCTGCAAGGTCCCAATGCCACTCAGAGCATTATTACTACAGAGACCCTCTCCACTCTTCCTCCCTCCCCCGCGCACCTCCAAACCTTTTTTCCTCTCTAATAACCACCGTAGCTTTAACCGAGTCTAGGGGTTAGTTTTGTTGCCCTTGTTTTTAATTTAGTCAAAATAAGTTTTACAAGAAAGTACATGATCTGCTTCAGATGTGAGGACAACTGGATGCTCTTCCTAATTTGTCCTTTAAATTTAGGAAAATCATTAACCCCTTAGTGCCAATTCATCTACTGATAAGTCTTGATGCTTTTTGCCATTTTGTTTCCTTTAGCGGTTCACATTACAAGTGCAAAGGAAACCATCTAGCAATTGTCTTTTACTTCCTTAGGCTAGTAACACACACAAAGTCAGTATTTAATGAAAGTAATACAACTTACGTGTATACCAAAATGATCAAAATATAGATCTTAAAGAAAACATAGACAAGAAACATCAATTCTGCAAAGACATCAACTCTTCTCAAAGCAATCTGTAAATTTAACGTCCAAGGTTTTTCATGGAATACAGTCTAGTAGGCATGCAGGAAAAGCACAAGGCAGGGACAGTTTAAAAGAACAAAGAGGAAAGAATTACCCCTGCCAGAATACAAGACACATCAAAGACGTAAAGGCACAACAAGTAAAATCTGATTTGAGTCATGGCACCAAATAGAAACTCAAGGGGCCGGAGCGATAGCACAGCGGGTAGGGCGTTTGCCTTGCACGCGGCCGACCCAGGTTCGATCCCCGGCATCCCATATGGTCCCCCAAGCACCGCCAGGAGTGATTCCTGAGTGCAAAGCCAGGAGTAACCCCTGAGCATCGCTGGGTGTGACCCAAAAAGCAAAAAAAAAAAAAAAGTGTGAAACTCAAGCAGGAAAAAAGCTGAGGAGAAGGGGAAAAGCGGAACAAAATTCTGAAACCCAAAAGGATTACCACAGATGGGGCTGGAGCAATAGTACAGCGGGGAGGGTGTTTGCCTTACACGCGGCCACCTGAGTTTGATCCCCAGTATCCCATATCCCGAGCACCCCCAGGAATAATTCCTGAGTGCAGAGCCAGGAGTCACCCCTGAGCACGCCGGGTATGATCCCCACTCCCCCAAAAAAGCCGAGAGGATTACCACAGTGGGACACCTGATAGGGTAGAATGTCACTGCACAACGTGGACAAGCACCAGTAAGGCTTCTGGGAACACAGGCTCTGGACCAGAAATGGGGCAAGCAACTACACCTCGCAATACATGCAGGGGCCAGGGATCAAACCTGAGTCAGCAGCATGGACGGAGGCACCTTACCATTCAGTACTTTACGTACTACCTCTCTGGGCCACATTTTCTGAATTCCAAATACACAAGCTAACTTACATCTACAGGAACTTGAAAAAAAAAACTACTAAACAAAGTTAGCAGAAGAAAGAACATAATAAACATTAGAGCACCAAAAAAAGGATTAAAACAATTTTTAAAAAAATTATCAACTCTTTTTTTCTAAAGATAAACCTCTAGCTAAAATAAGAAATAAGGAAAACTCAAAATCAAAAAGGGAAGACATGAAAACTAATGTTGCAGAAATAAAAAAGGACGAGACTTATGAACAAATTATTTTTTGACAGGTAAGAAATGGCCAACTTACTTCAAACACGTAATTTACCAAGACTGAATCATAAAGAAATGAAAAATAAGAATAGGTCTGTCACCAATGAATCTGTGATTCAAAAAGGTTCCCCGTGGCAGGGCTGCATCACATGCAGAAGCCTCGGGCTTGTTCTCCAGCAACTGCAGAAGTGACCGGGAGCACTGCACCATGGGACGCCCTGTAGCACGGCGGGATATGGCCCAAACACCAAAAGAAAAAGTTTTTTGAGTTCTCCCTAACGTAAGTCAAAAGATTAATGGCTGCACTGGCAAAGTCTATCATATATTTAAGGAGGTAATTAAAGGGCACAAAGACAGAAAATGTAGACCAATGGAAACGAAATGAAAGCCCAGAAATAAATCCATGATTACGTGGGTGAATTGATCTTCAATAAAGGAATCACAAATATACAAAGGGAGGGGCCAGAGGTGTGACTTGGCAGTGGAGCCCAAGGCTTATATATTGTGAGGTCCAGGGTTCGATCCTCTGACACTGCAGTAAGGAAGTACTTAAAAAAGAAGAAAAATCTTTCCAATTAATGGGTTTGGGAAAACAATATACAAATGAATAAGAATGAAACTGAATCCTTGTTTTATACTATACACAAAATGGATTAAGAATTTGGGTTATAAAGTTTCTGCATCGAAATGCAGAGAGCAAAAAGAAAACTATGGAATGGGAAAACATACTTGCCACCAGAGAGATGAAATGCGTGTGTTTGTGTGTGTGGGTGGGGAGAGATACCCACAAACATATTACACTCGATAAAAGGTACACCAACTCCACAGCAAATAAACAAAGATATTTAAACAATAGGCAAAGAATGTGAAAAAAAATTCTCCAAAGACCGCCTTCAAATGGCCAACAGACTGCAAGATTTGCAACACCAGGGAAATGTAACTGAAAGCCACAATAAACTATGACCTGATACCTGCTGGGATAGCCATTTTCAAAAATAATAAAAACAATACTGAAAAAGATGTGAAGAAATTGGACACCTTGTGAACTGGGGTGTAGGTGTGGAATAAAGGTTCCTTTATGTGTGTGTATGTATACATACACACATATATATATACATACACAAATATGTGTATATGCATGTATGTGTACATGTGTATCTTATATTTACACACATAAGTCTGCAGTGCCAAGTAAATGATATCCTCTCTATACTTCATTTGTTGATGTTTTTAAAGATACCATAATTTTGCTTATGTTTAGAAATATGTCTGTTTAGGAGAAGTGTAAAACATGCACCAAATGGTAAATTTCAATAAGGATAGGTTTATGGAAAAATAGACAATGTTTCAATAACTAATATTTTAATTATATGGTGTTCCTTACACTTCTTTGCTTGAAACATGTCACAACTTAAAAAATTATTTTAAATAAAAGGAGAAGAGTTGACCCCTGTATCAACTATTTTCTACTTTCTTTTCACCACAACATACAATACGGTGACATTCTTGTGGTCAACAGATTATCATGAGTATCCCTACATTGTGAAACAAGGAAAATAATCCTGGTGGAAGTAGGAAAGTAGATACAAAACTTTTTTCTTTGATACATTTTAACATTTCAAAAAATTTTTCATCTCAGAAGTCTGTACAATATTGCCCCTTCCTATGGTTTACTAATACAGATCACTTAAGGTTGGCTACTACACAGAGAAAGCCATGTTTGATTCTATAGATATTCTACTTTCTTTTGCTTGAGAAATTTGACTTCTGTACATGGATAGTAAAATTATAGGGATAATCACTTTTGTTAAGTTTCCAGAACAATTTAAACCAGGGAAGTCTGACTCTGAAGTTTATACACTGTTTTATTTCTGTGAACAAACCCAAAGGAAAAACTCTCCGAGTAGAATTCAGTGTAATAAGAGATGCCTAGGACTGACCTTCTAACTGCAGAGTATTTTCCAATACAGAAAGTGTTACAGTTTAATTATAGTTACTAAAACACAATGTGCTCATACTTTTTAATATTTATAATGCTAATACAGAAGTAAGGCATTGCTGTTAATTTAAATCAAAGAACACATACATAGCTGATATAAATTGCTTCCACAAATTTATTAGAATAAGTCCACAACTGACATCTTTTTGTATTTAGTTCTAATCTTGGAGTCAACATTTTAAATTTCATAGTAATTAAAACTGGGTCCATGTCCCTAGAGGTAGTATGCAGAAATGATGCTTTTCCTTGTCCAACCCAATCTTCTAAGCAAAATATCAACCAAGTGATTCAGAGGGAGACAACAAAATGAATAAATTCAAAATTTTCTAATTTACGAATCTGGGCTAGCAGATTTTGTTCTTATCCAAATAATAAAATCTATGCTCAATCCATGTTAATTATTCAGAGCCACTACTGGGAAACTCAACCGTGTGTTCCATATCTGTTTAATATAAAAGATTTATAGACACAGATGCCAAAGATAGAAACAAAATAAAACTTCTCACATGCCAAAAAAGTCTTGCTGCCAGAGAATATCTATCTTGTCAACAAAATGTCACTTTTGTATCTGAGATAAATTTTATGCACAATCCCTTCTTTTTCACCACTGTTTCAAGTTCCTCTGTGAAAAGTTCTTTTACTTCGACTTTTCCCAGCAGTCCATTTTTCTTAACTTCAGCCCCATCTTAAAATGTTCAGACCTCAGAAGTTTAGGCTAGCAACAACGCAGGCACGCCCCCTTGTGGAATCAAGGAAAATTTACATGTCTCTGCTGGCAAGAAGGCCCAAAACGTCATTTCTTAGTAGGTCGTTTATTGCTTCATTATACGAATAAGAAAACAACCTAACGTACTACATTTCAAGGTCAAGCAACTTAAAACCTCAATTAAGGTATCTTAATCAATAATATACTTAAAGTAGGATCTGACCACATTGTTTTTCCAAAGTATGTTTAAAAGCAGTATGTAGAATCTAGGTCCAATTTCTATTGAACCTATCAAACCGAAAATACCAATTAAAGCTAATGTAGATGAACATGATAAAGAACTTATACTTTCGAAGCTGGAGGCATCTGCTTCTCATACATGAGTCCCTGATTTCAATTTCCAGCACCGAAAAAACAAAAATCCTTATGTTTTATGTTAATGGAACATCAAACAAATTTAAATAATTTTTTTTACATGACAAAGATTATTTCAAAGGCCAGAAGGGTGAACATAAATAATGATGATTTTGCATTACTTCTGACAAAGGACAAATAATATACTTCGTAAGTCGTAAGACCCATTGGAGACAAGTGTTGCAAAGGAACTACTAAGCTCTCTAAAATTTGTGAAGCAACATAGTGTTTACTGAAATTAATTTAGAAAGATGTGAGTGGAGAGAAAGGGAAAAGTACTTGTTCCAGAGAGGACATGGACTTCTCAGAGTGGAAACAGGCAAGCAAAGAAACCAGAGGCACGCAGAGACAAACAAGTGGGATCAGTGCTCCAGGGAGAGCACGGGCTTGAAGAGAAGCCCTCGATTCTGATGGCAACGGTTTTTGTGAGCAAGAATTTTTCCTTTTTGTAACTTCCCAAAGATTTCGACGTTGGTCTTACCTGTAAGCATGAGACAGAACGTGGCTCCTGATGCTGCAGAGACAGACTGCCAGGACCAGTGCTCATGCTCCTCCCTCACCCTCCCGCGTGTGTGCTCCCACACAAGCGACAGGCAAGATTAGCTTTAAAGTTCAATCAAGTGTGTGCAAATGGCTGTACTGCCCTGATGAAACTTCCAAAGCAGATTCCTGGTTTCCCAATCAACAAGTAAAACAAATAAAACTCTGGAGTGTTCCGTATTCCCACCTCAACGAGTGATACATCACCACTTGCTGAGTGGGCCAGGGCAGAAGCTGAATTTTTCCGACTCCTGCTTCTCCCATCTTCTCCATACCCTGCTGGTCAAAAAGCCACATCTTCCCCCACTCATTCCACCTCTTGACTCTCCTCTTTCTTAGACCCAACAAGTAACTTTCAGGTCATCACCAAGTTTCTTCCAACCTGGATACCAGCCAAGTTCTAGCCCCTTCCAAAACTTAGTTCTTTTCCCCACGTTTTCCCCCATCCCTCTTATTTGCAACATTCTCCCCAGTGAAGCAGGTTGGGGACTCGGCCCAGACACCGCACTTTATGCTTTGACTATGACTGCAAGTAAGTCTTATCGTCATACCTGGCAAATAACTAGTGTCCTACACATCTTAGTTGATTAAAAGATTTGCTTCTGGGGGAGGAAAAAGGACAAAAGGGCTGATTTGGCTAAATACCTGGTATTTTATTTGGGAAAAGGGGCTGGTGAGTATCAAAGAATTGTTCTCGAAAGAACGTTTTTATTTGCAAACAGGCAAAATGACAGTCAAAAGTTGTAGGGCTGCTGTTACACAAAAAGCAGGTTAATTTTTCTACCAGAGACCCCACTTTTACCTAAAAGACTATTTATTGTCTTCCAGGAGGAGGGGTCACAGAGTTATTAAACATTAGACCAATCATCCTAAACCAACACTCATGTAAACAAGGGAAACACAGCTGCATCCATCACGAAACCCTGGAAAAGGTAACTCATGTCAAGATAAACTTTTCATATTTTCCAGATGCAAATCCTGTAGCAGACAGCTTCTGTAAATATTTTCTCCCAGTATACAGCTTGATTTCAACAGCAGTGTCACTTGAAAAGCAAGCCTTTCTTTGATGAAGTCAAATTCATCATCTTTTCTTTTACATTTCATACCCTTTTCACTGCCTATTTACTAAGCTGTTGTCTAATCCAAGACACACATTTCCTACTATGTTTTCTTTCCTTCCATTTTGGCCTAGGATGCGTTTTTATGTTCCTGCTTGGAGGTATTTCATTTCACACGGACGTAAGCACCATTACAGCATTATTTGCCGAGAAGACTATGTGGTGCCTATTGAATTACCTCAGCAACTTGGTTGAAAGCAACTGGCCACTTACGTATCTATTACTGGAGATTTTGCTCTACTCAACTATCCGCATACAAATACCAGGCTCTCCTTATTAACTTAAGTTTATGAAGGTTTTGAAATCAAATAGCGTACATCTTCCAACTTCATCCTTCATTTTTAAAGTCATTTTGGCAAGGGGTTAGAGAGAGTACAGGCAGTAAGGCACTAACTTGCATGCAGCTGACCTGAGTTTAACCCTGGCATTCCATACGGTTCCCAAGTGCCACCAGGAGAGATCCCTGAGTGCAGATCTACGAGTAAGCTTTGAGCACAGATGGATGTGGCCCGAAAAAAAAGGGAAAAAATCATTTTGACTATTCTGGATTCTCTCCTTTCCATGTAAGTTTTAGAATCTGTTTACCAATTTCTATAAATACTGTTCTACATAATTTCCTAATATTTTGAGACTGACATTATTAAATCTATAGTCAGGTTTAGGGAAGTCTCCCAAACTTATAAATATGGAATATATTCCAAATTATTTAAGCATTCTTTCCTGTCCCAAAGCAAAATTTTGTAGTTTTTAATAGAAATATCTGGTAAAATTATACCTGAGAATTTTAATTTTGGGATACAATCATGACTGGCTTATCTATCAATATTGGGTGTGTGTCTGTGTAATCATACATTAAGTGGCTACTTTCTTTTCCTTCACATGTTTTCAAGTTTCATTCATAGCCAAACAGTATTCCAGCATATGGAAATACCACATCTTAACCCACCACATCAGTGACAGAGCTCAGTTTTGTAAAGATTGATGGTTCTCTTACTAAACTCTTGAATCTACTTCCCCCGTGAAGCATAGTCCTAATGTCTGATTATTTTTCAAATTTTCTTTTTTCTGACCTGCTTCTCTATAGGTCACATGTGTGCATACCAAGTTGCCAGACAGTGATCTGGGCAGAGGTTGTGTCTACCTTGTACCTGGAAGGTTTCTACTGTTCACTCTTGGGAGCTGAATATGGAGTGATGGAGGTATATGTAGGTGGAAGGGCCAAATGAAGAGTTGTATGTTGACGACAGAGCTGCTTACAGAAAGATGAAACTGAATGTGGAGTAAAGGAACTGTACAAGGGTGACAAAGCTGTCAATAGGTGACGGAACTATAGGACTATGGAACTATGGAACTATGCATGTCATTCTACGTCAAGTGCCCAATGCACTTGTCTGATCTGAAATGTATCACCACGTCTTGAATATTTTCCATTAAGAACTCACCCACACAGTGCCAGCAAACCAACTACATTAAAACAATGAGACACAGGCCAGAGAAATAGTACAGGGGATAAGATGCTTGCCTTGCACAGTAGTAACCCTGGTTCGATCCATGGAACCACTAAGGAGTGATCCCTGAGCACAGAGTCAGAAGTAAGTCCTGAGCACCACCATGTGGCCCAAAACCAAAAGAATAGTCTCAAAAAACCGAAAGTAGATAATGGACCAAACATGATGACCTCTCAGTGTCTGTGTTGCAAGCCATAATGCCCAAAAGGAGAGAGAGAGTATGGGGAATATTGTCTGCCATGGAGGCAGGGGGAGAGTGGGAAAGGGGGGGTACACCAGGGATATTAGTGGTGGGGATGGGTGCTTGTTCATTGTGTGATCGTAACCCAAACATGAAAGCTTGTAACTATCTCACAGTGATTCAATAAAATTTAAAAAAAAAACAACACTGTGACAGTCAGATGTTCAACAACATTGAGCTTCCTAGAAATAAACCCATTGCTTGATTTCAATCATGGTTTGTGACCACAAAGCTCTCTGATGGCACAAATATGATAGATTTTGTGGTACTGACAAAACTCTATAGAGGCAAAAAGAAAAATCTTGCAGATTCTATTACTAAAATTATGTTTTAGTACTCTCAACCAAGATTTGCTACATTCCATTTTTTCTTGTATGTCAAATACTGTTGCAAAACTTAAGCTGAACCTGCTTTGAAGACCATTATTTCATATTTATAGAATTTTTTTTATATACTTGAGTTCTTTTACCTATCTGACCCTGATAAAAACATTATGTAGTATTTATGCTAAGTATTTTGCTTACTTTATTCCCGTTGCAACTGAAACACAGAGAGATTAATTGTTCCACATGGCTAGTAAATCAGATCAAAGATTTAGTTAACTCTAACGATGCTTTGTCTTGTCACCTTGGGAAATTTCTTCCAATGCATCAGCAACTTCCTTAAAGGCCATGAAAACTGGGTCAATGGATAGTAAAGTGGCTAAGACGCATGCTAGACCCAGGTTTGATTCCCAGCACCACTTAGTTCTCAAACATTACCAGGTACAGCCCTACAGGCCTTTGCACAGCAGGGTCGAGACCCAGATATCAATAGCACCAAGGGGCCCAAAGAGCATTGCATCCTCAGGCCCTTGCAACTGAACTGCACCAAGTTGGCTAAGCATCACTAGTGGGGTTCCCAGATCTCCTGGGTACCACTTGGGAGGCCCAAATGTTTATTTGTTTTCAGGAAAATTTAAATTATCAAAATATAAAATGTGAATGCAATTTCTGAGCTAAAAGCAAGAAATGAAGGTCCAAAGAGATGGTACAGCAGGTAAGGTGAAAGGCTGATACCTCATATGATTACCCCAGCCCTGCCAGGAATACCTGAGCACAAAACCAGGACTAAGCCCTGAGCACTGTCAAGTATGGCCCTAACACAAAAACAAAAACAAAGAAATGAAGTCAGATTTCCAAACAACTTCAATTATAAAAGCTCTTTATAAAATTATAAAAACTACTTTCGGTATACATCTCCCATCCTGACTGATTCCACCACCATTTTCTCAGTGATCCCTTCTCTATTCCATCTGTCTTCTATGACCTCTCAGTGTCTGTGTTGCAAGCCATAATGCCCGAAAGTAGAGAGAGAGTATGGGGAATATTGTCTGCCATGGAGGCAGGGGGAGGGTGGGAAAGGGGGTTATACCGGGGATATTGATGGTGGGGAATGTGCACTGCTGGAGGGATGGGTGTTTGATCACTGTGATTGTAACCCAAACATGAAAGCTTGTAACTATCTCATGGTGATTCAATAAAATTAAAAATAAAATTATAAAAGCTATCATTAACACCAACCTCCACATCACACACAAACATACACCCTTTACAAAAACTAGTCCATGGGGGCCAGAGCAGTAGCTCAGCAGAAAAGACACTTGCCTTGCATGTAGCTGACCTGGTTTCAACTCCCAAGCACCACATATGGTCCCCTGATCATTGCCAGGAATGATCCCTGAGCACAAAGCCAGAAGCCCTGAGCACCACCGGGTGTGGCCCAAACAAAACAAAACAAAACTAGTCCATAAAATCCTCCTAGGAGGTAAATATTACTCTCCCACATACACACCCACAAAGTACTGGCCTAAAATTCACAAACCTAGGAGGATATCTCAGAAAAGTAATTTAAAATCTTACAAATACACCCACTGAGAGAAGTATGGAAATTTTCTCTTTTGAAAAGGTTTTCATGGGGTCTGAGCCACAGTACAGCGAATAGGGTGCTTGGTTTGCATGCAGCCAACCCAGATTCAATCCCCAAGCACCCCATATGGTCCCATGAGTCTTCCAGGATTGATCCCTGAGCACAGAGCCAGAAGTAAGTCCTGAACACAGCTGGGTGTGGCCCAAAACCCAAAAAGCAAATTAATAAATTTTAAAACTAAAATTTTTTAATTTTTTAAATTTTAAATTTAAATTTTCCTCAAAAGCCAAAACTTCCTCAACCCCTAATTTCCATAATCCTTCAAAAGAGAATATTCTATGTTACTTGTTTGTCTTCAGCCTATATTTTCCCAATTAAAACATTTGCTCCATGAAAGGACTGTCTTATTTATTTTGTTCAATCCTCTATCATCAAAATCTAGTTTGCTATCTGGCACATAGTGCAGAGTCAATAAATGTTTAATGAATCAAAGAATATTTCTTAAAACAATAAAAGTTCCTCTTAATTCACCCACGAAACTATCAGAAGGTTCAAGGTTCACAGAACGCTAATAGATAACTATGACTGTTGACATACATGATGATATTTGTTCTTTCCACTAGAAATACCATATAAGTCATCAGTAACTAAAACAATTACTTACATAGTCACAATAAAAAGTAAAGGAAAACAAGTAAAATGTTAAGGTTTTTATCTAACTCAACATACCCAAGTTATTATTTGATTATGTAACTTTAGCAAAAATTGTTGACAATTATATTTTTCATAACAAGTCTTTGAAATATGCTGTTTATTTCTGCAAAGGTCATCTCAACTGCACCTAAGCATATTTCCAATGCCATAGTTCTATTTGGTCACATTGGGCAGAACAAACACAAGCCAAAATTTAACAACCCTATTATAGTAGGGAACATCTTGTATATTTATTAATTGTCTTTAATCTAGTATTCCAAAACAAGGCCTTGGTACAATTTCATGGTTTCCTATGTTTTATTTTGTTAAGACAGTTTCAATGGATATTACAAGAGGAATAATAACTTTCATTCTGAGAAACAATTTCTATCAAGATAACTAGCTCAACTCTTAGAATTCCATTCCGATGTTTTGATTAAAAATAATAAATGTGGGGCTGGAGCAATAGTACAGCGGGTAGGGTGTTTGCCTTGCACTCGGCCGACCTGGCTTCGATTCCTAGCATCCCATATGGTCCCCTGAGCATCGCCAGGATTAATTCCTGAGTGCAGAGCCAGGAATAACCCCTGTGCATCGCTGGGTGTGACCCCAAAAGTAATAATAACAATAATAATAATAATAATAAATAATGCCCCTTCTTCCTTAGTCTCTTCAATTAAAGTTAAATCTGCCAGATTTTGTGATTTGTATCTGCATTAGTGGGCTGGGTGGGGGGGGTGCAATTTGAAAATAGCAAAGACTGTTAAAATTCTATTTTCACTAAATAAACAGCATTTAGTTCAGGTTGATCAAAATACATTGTGCTAAAAGGCAGTTTCTGTGTATATACATATATGTAATAGGTGCATTTAAATAATTCTTAATCACTGCCTTATTAATATTTTTATATTTCAAAATATAAATAAATCAATGAAACACTTCTTCAATATTAATTTGTGCATTTCAATCTTTACTGTCTTCTTCAAAACCAAAGTATCATGCAAAGAAAATGCTTCCATCACCTTATAAAATCAGGGGATTAATGCCTTGCAAAATAACATTATTCATATTCACCCACTGGAATCATAACAGACAGTTCTTTAACAAAAAATGTAAAGAACCCAATTAAGGTACACAATATTTTAAAGCTTTAGGATTACAAAACTTTTCTTTTTAAAGCAGTAAACACAAAAATAACCACAGAAGCAGCTACTTACTCCCATGTTACTGAGCATTATCCCTGTAGGATTGTAGGCTGGGTTAAAGCTTAGATCAGGAAGGCAAACTTCAGTTAACTTCTCTTTTAACCCTGAAAAAAAAGTGAATTAAAAAATCCCATTGTGAGGGGTGAATATCAACACTGAACTCCCCAAAGTAGATTGTCTAGTTAGGGAATAACTTCTACTTCTCCCTCCTTTTCTCTCTCTTTTCTCCCACCCCCCACCCCTACACCCCTCCATCTTTACCCCCTCACCCCCACCCCACACCTCAGAACAAGTTAGTACAGTTCTTGGAGTTATGGAAGATGTGAGATATCAAAAGATGCTTTACATCTTCCCTTCTATTTTAGGAAAACCTAATAAAATAGCCTTAGTAGACAGTTAATAAAAAATATTCACTTTACTGTAACTTTTTAAAAGATGTAGCTTGAATGGCACCTCTAACTATGTAACTTATCATACGAACTAAGACATTTTTAAATGAAGAGGGGAACTTCTGAAATATCTGTTAATCAGTAAGTTATTTTTAGTATATTGGTTTTATTCTAAAAATAAAGATAATGTACATTCACCACATTAAAACAAAAACTTTAAAAGGTTTTATGTGATATGAATATTTAAAGCTATACTGAGTAGACTAACTCTTAGTAATATACTCATGTACTTTTATCTTTTCTTGATAGATTCTGCCTCTAATGATGTGTCACTTTTTTCCTGCAAAAAAAAAAAAAGGTTGGTGTGGTCTTCTTTTTCATTTCCACAAAGTTTACACAATCATTTTCAAAGTTTCACTTTAGGCAGAGTAATATGAAATCATTGACATCTTTGTCAGACTTTTCTGTGTTTGACATTATCTTTAACAAAAAAAAATGATCTCTTTTCACAGGTTCTCAGAAATTTGGTAAACATTATAAAAAATATTCTCAATTCTACTTTTTCTACCTAAACTAAAAATATTTCATTTTTGTTTGTTGGGGGTGGGGAGGTGCTATGAGTGGTGGACCATATCCATTGGTGCTCAAAGTGTGGGCGCCATATGCAGTGCTCGCATAGAACCAGGATCTGCTGCCTGCAAGGGAGGCAAGTGTATTAACTCCTGTACCGTCTCTCAAGTCTGTCAGTATTAAGTATTTACACAGATACTATCTTTTCACTGAAATTGTTGGTGCTTTTATCAACTCTTATTCTCCAACTCTTATTCTCCAATCCAATCCATGCCCCATGACCCACAGCAACACCACAAAAGCAGTTTCCTTTCCCGCAAAGCACATTTCATCATGTCACTTCCCAGAACTTCATTATCTGTAGAAAGCTTGTTTCCAAATAATAATTTTGTCTCCACAAGACAAAAACTCCATGAGTGCAAGGATCACTCCTGCTTGTCTCATGCCTTGATCACTATTCCTTATCCAGCACCTCACTTAGTCCTGGCACCCCTTAAACATCTTCAATAAATATTTGATGAATAAATGAATGAAAAACTGAGAAGGAGATGGTCAGAGGACAAAGGACAATCTAGTTATTGTTATTCTGTTGTCTGTGATGAAAACATCCCACAATCCCAAATCCAACTACATCATCCGTGTTCCCTCTCTGTATAAGGATGGTCCTCATTCACAACATAAAAACTAGTCTGTACTTTTTCCAAACAAGAGAGAGTCTCTTCACCCCACATTCCCACAAGTAATTTCTTGAATCCAATTTTCCAGAAATACTAAAAAAAGCTGACTATATCTGCTCCCACCAACCATCACTCTCATTTGAACATATTCCAATCCAATTTTGTACCCCATTGCTTCTGACATTGCTCGTTTAATGAAGCCACCATCAACATCCAAGTTGCGCTTTATTATCCATGTACTATGTCAGGAAAAGTACTACCTCAAAGAAAGAGTTCACCACCACCACCACCACCACCACCACCACCATCTACAAGGCACCCACTGCTATCCCACAGAGCAGGTAAATGAATTCCCTCCAAGCCACTTGGAAAAAGGCAGCAGTGATAATCGTCACCTAGACCTAATCTAAATGTCTTCATTATACTGGACCTATCAAGAAATATCTAACAGCACTGATCACTCCTCTCTTGAAATATTATCTTGCCTTGGTTTCATGGACCCCACGTTCATGGCTCTCTTCAATTCTTGTCATTATCACAAACCAGAGTGGCCCGGGGCCCTCGGTTCTAAACTCTACTCCCTCTCCTTCATCATCTCATTCAAATACAACAAAGATCTCAGCACTTTTAAATACAACACACCACTGACAAGAACCTAAATAAACCTCTTACCAAAATTTAAGGCTCATATTTTCAGTTTCTTATCTAACTGATCTAACATCTCTCTTTGAACATTTAATTCACATTTAACACCATCCCATGCCAATCTCCTAATGTTCCTCCACCCCAAGAGTAATTCCCTAACAGGATTTCCTATTTAAACCCTGTAAGTTATCCCAGGCTTCTTTCTTTTCCGCATACCTTCTATCCAATCCATCAGCCCATCCTATTGATTCTATCTTTAAGAGGTGTCTAAATTTGAACTGCTGCTCTCTCCTTCCACAACCACTGCTGTCATATGCAGCTCCATCACCTCCTTTTGGGCTACAGCCTCCCAGCTGCTTCTTTCTTTTCCTCCATGCACACTATTTTCCATACAACAGGCGAGAGTCATAGCAAACAAAATCAAATCAATGCCCTATTTCTGCTCAGAACACCCCAATAAGTTTTCTTCTCATTTAAAGTTGTTATAATGGCCTACGTGGTCCTTAAGCGGTCCAAGGAAATGCTCAATGGAGCTGCTACTTCTCTTTCCCGTACTTGTCCACATTGTCTCTCTGCCCTCTTGTCTAGGGTGTTCCTAAAGGATGTGAATAACTCACTCCAAGGCTCATACTTCCTATTTCCTCTCTATATTCATCTGCATGGTACTTCCTCCCACACACACTCCAAAGGAGGCCTCTATACTCAGGAATAAACCCCTCTGGGAAGGCTTTGTGGGGCCCCCTATTTCATGTAGCCCACCTTCCATCATCACTGTTATACTTTTTATCCTACTTAACTTTGGTTTACTTTACTTGTTCATATTCGTTTCTATCATTCTCCTTAGGTATCTTCTTTCTTCCTTTTCTCTTTCTTTGGTAGATTTTAAGCTTCGCAGAGAACAGGTTTTAATTTTGTTCAATGCTCTCCCATCACAAGAAACTGCCTCGCCCCAAGTATCACCTTGATCTATATTTATTGAATAAGCAACGGCTGAAAGTAACATCGTGGATAGGCAATTAACTCCTCACATCACATTCTGAAAGCGCATGAAATATGTTGTCCTAACCAACTTATGACTCAGTAACTTAGAACATAAAGACTTAAGGCATGTTATCACTCAGAATCTTTGTTTTTCACTATAATTTTATTTTTCTGGGGCTGGAGCAATAACAGGGCGGGTAGGGCATTTGCCTTGCACATGGCCAATCCAGGTTCGATTCCCAGCATCCCATATGGTCCCCTGAGCACCGCCAGGAGTAACCCCTGTGCATCGCCGGGTGTGACCCAAAACGAAAAAAAATTAAAATTAAAATTTTATTTTTCTCTATTAAATGTGGGCTGGAGCGACAGCACAGTGGTAGGGCATTTGCCTTTCATGCAGTCGACCAGTGTTCGATTCCTCCGCCCCTCTAGGAGAGCCAAGCAAGCTACCGAGAGTATTGCGCCCACACGGCAGAGCCTGGCAAGCTACCCATGGCATACTGGATGTGCTAAAAACAGTAACAAATAAGTCTCACAATTGAGAGACGTTACTGGTGCCCGCTCAAAGAAATCGATGAGCAACGAGATGACAGTGAAATAAATGTATTTTAAAATATGGCATTTGGGTGTCAATTAGCAATATCAGACACCCTCAAATTGTATCATAGCTGCCAATCCATTTCCTCCTTTGCAAGGTATATGATTATTTATTAATGCTTTGCCTGTAAATGTTGTTTTGACTCAGAGTTCCTGGATCTTACTAATATACTAACTGCTGCAGTATCTGTAATGATAATTTGCAGCCATGCAGATACTTATAGTGCAGGGTAAAGACACTGACTAAGCTGAGTTGTGCTTGCTTTTCACAAGGTTCTTTAAATTTCTTGGGTTTATCTATAATTACTCTTTCCCGAAGGCTTCTGAGTCTACAGCCAAATGTTTCCCGTGTCTTTTTTGTGAGTATGCCTGTGTTCCAAGAGTTCATGGCTCTCGCAGACTGTTACCAGCATGCACATACTTCCATTTCTAACCTTTGGACTCTGAGTCTCCGCTCAGTTTTTAGTAGACTTGCTACAAAGAATATTTTATCAAAGGAATGTCGCAGATAAAACTGGAGCATGTTTTCAAAAGTCTACTCCTGCACACTCTTCAAACCATATCTCATTTCATCAAGAATTCAAAACTATGTTCAGTGTTTCCAAATTTATCATCAACCAAATACTTTAACAGAAGTGTTGACATAAGATGGCACTGTTTAAATAATGATAGATCCCAACATGCTTAAGAATATGTATCTCTATGACTTAGTATAGAAGTCTGTAAGTGTGCATGAAAATCCTATGAACAGCCTCTCAGTAGCATGACAAGATGAAGAACATTTACTAAGGACCTGCTATATGTGCCACATTTTATATAACTATAACAGGTGGATAAAATGTAACTTTTTATCTACAGACTCCTTATAGCAGCCTTGTGTATTAGGCACACATCAGCAGTCTTCTAAGCCCCCAAGAAGCCCCCTTCCTAACTCACTTCTCAAGAGCTGGCTTGGTATGACTAAATTCATCAAGACTCAAAATTATTAATCACTTTTTACTAGGATGAGCAGCAAACAACTTATGTTAGAACAATCATATTTGGTAAATATGTAAATATCAATCCTAAAATGTTGGGACTGTTTTTAAAGTTTCATTTAGCACAATCTAGCAGGCCTGAGCTATGCAAACAGTCTTCAAAGAGCTGTGCTGGGACAGCTGTCCTCAAGTTTCTCAACTCAGGATCTTCACGGGAAAAACTGAGAGTTCGTTATATTTATACAAGATTGCAGGCAGAAGTTGTTTCTTCCACGATACCTAAACTGTGAAGCCATAAACTGCCTTCTCAAAGGATAACATACTAATGAACTTGAAAAAAAATAAAGATGGCATTGTTCTCTTCACTCAGAAACAACCCCCTGGCAGTTTGAAACTGTGGGTCCAGTTCTTTATATTCTTTCCTTGCTTGCTTCCAAACTTAAAAGCTTCACATAATTTACAAAAAAACACTATGTTCACTGCAGGCACTTGCCAGAATTTTAAAAGGAATAGGACAAAATCAGCTCCTATGCAAAAACCACATAGATCTTAGTATTTGGAGACAACATCAAATGGTCACATAGACCATCATGAATGTCTGAGCTCCGTCTCCAGGCCTGCTTTCACATCAGCACAAGTGCGGGTTTCTGAGGAGGGTTCAATCCCCCCTCAACTCCTCCACATCTCCTGCCACTGGGTCTGCACTCTGCGCAGAGAACCCAGTGCCCACGAACTGCATCCTGGCTTTTACATAACTGTGCTGGAAAATATTTTTCACCAAGGTTCTTTAAACAAAGATTCACGTGATAAATTTCTGCTTGAGTTTTGGTTCCAGGAAATGTTTGGTTTCTGCAGATGTTTCTATGCTTCCGGTTGTCAGAACTATATTAATTCTGTTTTTTTTCTCTCACTTAAGCAACTAAAAAACATAAAGTCAATTCTAGGCCCAAATACTGATATATGAATGGGAATAGTTAGTCCTTCAAGTTCTTTTAACTGAGGCTGATTTTATTTCTTTTTAAACTGCTTTACCTTTGGCCTAAAACATCTAAGCTGCTTTAAGTGTCTCAGAAGCAAAAAGACTTATGAAATGTAAAAAGTAAAATGCATATAAATGTTGGTTGGTCTACATATTCCAGAGTAAGATGGGAAAAAAGGTTAAGTCCAATAATGCTTTAACACTGAGAAGATTCAAGTACCCAGAATTAAATTCTGTGTTCAAGAAGACAAGATTCCACCAACAAATTAAATACCATTCTTTGTTTATAAACCTTTCTTCAAGCTGGTTCCTCAGATTGAGTATCAAATATGTTCTTGGTTGAATTTTCTTAGCAATACTAAAAAGCCTGGTTATTAATTATGACAGTATTAGAGTCTTTCAAACATTTGGGAAACTAACGATGTTTATCAAAGAGCATTCAACTGGGCTGATGGGTGTGCACCCCAGGACCCCACTTGCTTTCAGTCTCCTTGCTCCTTGGCAATATGCAGCAGTAAGTGGCTCCTTCTCAGTGCCCCTAATTGACTAGAGCAGAAACTACCGACCCAATGGTTGACATTAGGCATCTATTACCAGAGTTCTGCTAAACTCAGCAAATTATTTGGACAGTAAAACAAAAAGGGAAAGACCATCTCCTACATATAATGCAACTAGCCACATTGGGAGACTAAATCCCACGAGAAATAGAATTTTTCATGATATACGAGTCTGAAAAATATTATTCTAGTAGATTATAATATAAATAATATACTAGGGCCTTCATTAATTCCCCTGATAGATTGATTCATTTTTTTCTAGCAGTTTCTCTGGGTCTTTATATTACATTTAGAACAAAAATACCAAGTTGTCTGACCACCTAGATAAATGAAGTATAAAAATCTATTTCTGTGATGATTACAATAGTCTGCACTGATAATATTCAGTATGCTCTGCAGTGGCCAAGAGCAGCCATTGAGCATTAAAAAGAAGCTAGATAATCCAGGTATCTAAGTTTCTGATTGATATCTAATTGGATTTAACAAGTCATATCTGAAAAGCCAGCGTCAAGTCACAGAGTTCGAAAACATTTTTAAACATTTTTCTAGGAACACAACCAATTTGGGTTTCAAAAGCAAATACGCAATCCAACAAAGTACAAAAGTTAAGTGGGAACCAGAGGAGTTCGGCAGGCTGAGAACACGCTTTGCACGAAGGAGGCATGATCCCCAGCACTGCACAGTCCTCTGAGCACAGAGCCAAGGGTAGCCCCTGAGCACCACCAGGCGCAGAACAAACAAAATTCAAGTGGTCTACGCTTATTTTAATCCATTCAAATTTATAACATTCATTTAGAGTCAATAAGAATGAGGTTTCCAATATAGAAAAATCAGAATACAGGAGGCTGTGAGTTACAAACTTAGACCAGTCCTGGAAACACTGTATTCCTGTTTGGTGTGGATGCACTGAGCAACGGCCATGTGGGACTTCCAATTACATGTTCGGAGCTGCCCAATTAGCCCAAGCTACCCCATGGCGACAGCTGCTCAGAAAGCAGTGAAGGAAACAGCATGCCAGCAGGGCACTTACAGGTGCTCTCTTCGTGTACAGAGTCCTCCAGGGAGCCCCGCAGGACCCAAGATTCAGGAGCAATTTGCTCTGGCATTTGGATCACAGTTCAGATGCAAAGAAATGGAGCACCCCAGCGTGAGTGCAGAGGCACTTGGACCCTGAGCCCTGTGTGACAGTGAGAACGGGTCTCTCCCAAGGGGTGATGCCCGAAGGGGTCCCAGGCAGCTTCATGTCCATTTCTGAAAAGTGGGCCTAAGAAATGCAAAGCTCTAGCCTCTAACCAAGATGTTTGAATTCAAGTTGTAGTTGCTCTCAGTCCAAACACAAAACCAAATAAAGGTCACTTTTACCGTAAGCAATGTTGCCTAGTAACATGGTTGACTTTCCACTATTATCAGGATTCAGAGGAACTGAGTGGAAAGTTCATCCAAGGTCATATTTGTCCTTAGAGAATGAGAAATCATTTTGTTAATTCTTTACCCAGATTTATGATTAAAAAATAATTCTCGCATCTCGAGAACAGAAAAATACCTCCTAATTTCCTCGTTAAGTATGCAAAAATTACCATAACATTAAGTAACAGAAGTAGCTCTTTTTAAGGGCCAGAAGAATTAGTCCAGCATGACTATTACCGTCATTTCTACTCAAATAGCATATAGATCCTAATCAAAGTAGTAAAATAAATACGCCTGAGATGTAAATTTTTAATGAGGTAACAAAGGTATTTTTATGTCTAAGTGATTGTTTAATAGAGAATTATGAAGAAAAAGTATCAAGTATAAGTAAAAAGTTAAGTTCAGGGGCCACAATGCCACTCAAATGATAGAGCATGTGCGTCACCTGTGTGAGGCTACAGTTGGATGCCCGGCACCACACAAAGTAAATAAATTTCCTACATTCTAAGTACAGATTTTTTTAAAAAATAAAAACCAAGACATGAACTTGGAAAAGATATTAATAACCAACAAAGTATTAATTTACAGAATACGTGAAGAACTAAAAATAAACATGTAAACACAAGCAACTGCATTGGAAAATTTTTAAATCGTAGCTAATTAGTAGGAAAGACAATCTGAGTGGAAAACAGCCCTACAAGGTCCGAAGTCAGTACAATGGAATGTAATGCTAGGCTCAGATACAATTTCATGCCAGACTGGCAAAATACCATACAGTAATGAAAGAACCTACTTTGAGAGAGCGATCTGACAATGTCTGGTAATTGGGAAGATACAATATGTACAACAAAACAACTCCACTCCTGAATTCCCACCAGGGCAACTGGCACATGTATCGAAAGAGGCACATAGAACAATGTTTGTTAGCATTGCTCGTATTAGCAGACTGTTGGAGTAACTTACAAGGGCATCAACACAAGCACAGATCAATATACAGTTTATACAGTTTATAGAAATTATAATGCATATATGAAAGAATCAAAGCAGCCACAAATGTTAACAGGATCCATTTTTAAAAAAAAATTATAACTTCTGCACAGCAAAAGAAATGACCAAGAATGAAAAAGAAACCAAGAGTGAGAAGCATTCTCAATTATGTAGCTGATAAGGAATAATATTAAAACATCTAAGGAATTTCTACAGACCAGCAAGAAATAAAGTAACCCCCCCTTTTTTTTTTAATTTTTTTTTTTTTTACTTTTTGGGTCACACCTGGCGATGCACAGGGGTTACTCCTGGCTCTGCACTCAGGAATCACCCCTGGCGGTGCTCAGGGGACCATATGGGATGCTGGGATTCGAACCCGGGTCTGCCGCGTGCAAGGCAAACGCCCTACCCGCTGTGCTATCGCTCCAGCCCCAACCCCCCCTTTTTTTAACAATTCTCTAGTACCTTGTATAAACCTCCTCCTTCAAAGGAAAAAAATGGCCAATATCTTATGATAAGATGTATCACTAACAGTGAGGCAAATTTACATGAAAGTTGTATGAGAGGATTCCCTCTGCTCCTGTTAGGATGTAAGTGATCAAAAACACAGAAAGAGGGATTGATAGGTCAGTGGAGAAGCAGAATCTTTGTGCAGAGTAGAATGGAATGCAAAACAGTGCAACAGATAGAAAAGATTATGGCAATTCCTCCAAAAAATTAAGAGATCCAGTAGTTCTATACCTCTGCATATTTATTCAAAAGAATTAAAATTTAGGGGCCAAAAAGATGGCTCAAAGAGTGGGAGAACATGCCCAAAGTTCAATCCCCCACAATGCAGGGACCCCTTTGCCCTATCAGTTACAGTCCAGGTGGCCCCTCAGCTCAGCCAGATGGCCCTGGAATACCCCTTACAAATTTAAAAAAACATAAACAACCATAGCACTGTAGCACTGTTGTCCCGTCCTGTTGTTCATCAATTTGCTCAAGCAAGCACCAGTAACGTCTCCATTGTGAGACTTGTTGTTACTGTTTTTGGCACATCGAATACGCCAGGCTCTGCCGTGAGGGCGAGATACTCTCTGTAGCTTGCTGGGCTCTCCGAGAGGGACGGAGGACTCAAACCCAGATGGCCTCCTGCAAGGCAAACGCCCTACCCGCTGTACTATCACTCCAGTCAAAACAACCATAAACAAAGTAATAATACCCATTTTGCAGGCTGACAATAAAAATTAAGAAATCTGAATTTATAAAGCAACTGATACATTTGTAACCTTTTTCTTAGTTTGATTATATGTCATGTATTTGTGCTGTAAACTTGCTTAAAATCATGATATAAAGGAAATGATTAAAAATAAATCCAAGAAACATCCTGGAACAAATCCCACGAAACTGATAAAAGCAAACTTCAAAGTGTAACAATCAGCAGGAACAGATGTCAACACTGACGTATGGGGTAAGGTGTCAAGACAGAGAGTTCCATGACTAACTTTCACAGGAAAGCCCCAGAGGGGACACAACTGGGTTAGAAGGTTAGAAAAGTTTTCGCCTTCTTTTGATGGGGGGGGCATAGAAATAGCCCTGGGGAATACAATAGAGAAACAGGTTAGAATCTGAGTATTTTGCTGACATGAAACAATTTCTTCCAGATGATTCTGAGACACTTTGCCACCAGTTTCACCAAACCACTTATCCCAGTTGAAATTGCTAAGCTTACTCTTTTAGTCCAATATTCATATCCAACAATTTAAAAAGCATCTAATGTGTCACTGTCAGGATGTATTTTTTTTCTTTTTGGGGGGAGGGGGTCACACCCAGCAATGCACAGGGGACCATATGGGATGCTGGGAATCGAACCCGGGTCAGTCACATGCAAGGTAAACGCCCTACCTGCTGTACTATCGCTCCAGCCCCGAGGATGTATTTTTAATTCCCCTAATACGGTAAAGAGCTTTCTGAACAAATTTTCTTAGGACCAAAGTTAAAGGACAAGACTTAAAAACGTAGAAGATGACAGAATAGAAAGCAATAGGTTTCTCTCCCCTAAAATTTAAGTTTACATTTCAAAGGATGGTGAAACCAGGACCATGGAGATATCATCCCTGAGATATCATCCCTGATTAAACACTGTAGTCCTCTTAGATTATTTTTCTAGTATTTGTCCCTGCTCTAGAAACCTGTGTTACTTTTTGGGATAATATAAACAGATAATTCAAAACTCATTGCCAGGTCCTGTTCTAGTTCCTAAGGACTCAGCAATGAACAAGAAAACATTGTTGCTCTTAGCAGTTTGCAGTCCACTGTGCGAATTGCAAGTTATTATGACATAGTACAGCAAGTTCACGACAGGTGATGGACAAGGGTCAATAATGAGAGAAATCTAAATTGAGGCTGGGAGGAGGAGGAGCCAGCTAAATGCCGCTTCATGATCCTCCCGGCCCAAGGAGGACTGGCCCAGTCAAGACAACAAGAGCGCCAGCTCCACTTGTCTTCCCACCCCCAGCACTCACTCTGGCAGCTGTGGCCTGGGCTAGCTCCCCAGGCACCTGGAGCTTCTCCCCCCGAGGGGCATAACTTCCCATGTAACAGGAAGGGAACCCTCCAGCAGATCTCTTGAAGTCCCATGGGCCAGACCTAGGTCACAGGCTCTTGCTCAAGCAATTCCCTTGCAGGAATGGCAGTTCCAAGATAGTACGGCAGCGGGCTGAGGCCAGATACCACATTCCCCAAAGCTTATGGGCATGGAGAACGTTCTTGGCTGTTAACTGCGGGAATGTTAGGAGACAAAAGTGAAGGGTTGCGGGAAAATGAACCAGAAGGCGTGTTACATAATTAAGGTACTGTTTCCCTTTAATCAGAATACTGAGCTTGGTAAGTATTCTCATTCACAACAGAAAGAGATATAAAAAGCTACCGTGTTCATAACCAATAACAGAGAAGAACAGAAAAGAAAATAGAGCAAGAACCTTGTTCATGGAATAAATGGGGGAAATCTGGTTTTTAACAACCGAAGGAAGTTCTGAAAAAAAGATAACTATGAATTACAGAGAGGTTGATTTGTGTTTTAAAATACAACAGTAAATATTTGGGGGAGAAAAGGCACTCATATTTTGCTGTGAGACTATGCTGGCAATATGAAGGATATATATGTACAAAAATAAAGCTCATGGGTCAGAACTCTTGTCTGTCTTGTTTATAAAGAACCCACACATAGCTATTAAGTGAATCAATGTACAAGCAGGCTTGAACTTGAAAGAATCTGATTGGAAACTAACAAAGGTTTCTAGTCATAAGGGACACGTGAACAAAACTATCTCTGACGATAATTCTTGTTTCCAAGAAATAGGATAGAATGAAGGGAAATGAAACAAAAAGTGTGGTGTATTCGAAAGCTAATGAAGCCATCCCAGTGGAGAGTAATTCAGGCTCTCAGCCAGGGGTTCAAGCACCAAATGGAGGTTGCAGGGAAGTATACATGCTTTGCTTGTTTTATTTACGATGTCACAAGCAAGGAAAGAGATGGTGCTGCCTTTTTTAGCTTTGTTTATTACTGCATGATGAGAAGACAAATAATTTGCAATGTAATTTATTGGATTGTGAATTTTTAATTTTTATTGCAGTTCAACTGGGCTTCTGGCTCTAGCTTTCTTTTTCCATTCTCAGCCTGAATGACGCATGACTAATGCAGAGTCCATCAGAATCGTGGTCTCTGTGGCCTCCTAGTGCCAACTCTCTAGAATGACAGCTTCTCAGCAAATTCGCCACGCGGGGTAGATTCCCACTGCCTTCAAGTTTTTCTCCTACGTGTATACACAGGTGAAGTAATAACGAAAGCCTTTCTGCCAGATGACCTCAGGCCCTATTCACAACCATGGCAAATCTAAGATTGCAGTGAAGAAAACAGCTTACAGTCTGCATATCCTTCCTTCCAGTGTCCGCAACATTATCATTTCCTACAACAATCTGTGACAAATTACCATCAAGTTTTCTCTTCTGCTTTGCTTTTGTTTCAAACAATATTTGAAATATTAATTGCTCACATCCCAGATGCTTTTCAGTCTTTTCTCACACCTGGCAACCCTATTCAGCGACTTCTCCTCTCCCCATCTATTCATCACAAAAGATAGTGGTTACAGCTCCCTGTCCAACAGACTTCAGAAAGTCTCTCCGTCAAGAGCTTCCTCTGGTCCAAAGGGACTGAGGGCATTTCTTACTGATTATATGAAGAATGCTTCCACAGTCACAGTAAAATAAATACTAAATGTTATGACAATTAAGTATAATTGCAATGAGAAAGGTGAGGCAGGCAACACACATAGGGAGAGGAAGACTAAGAAAGAGAACTCTCCTGTCCTGGAAGTCAACAATGATGCCCCAAACTGAAACTTTAAAATGGGAAACAGCAACATGCTATTTAGAGATCTGGAGGTAAATAATCATAGTCAGGTCTCAGAACTGAATTCCCAGGAGCAAGAACTAGGGCAAAGATGAGAGTGAGGAGATTGCTAGGTTTTATAATGAACTTGTACAACTCCGGATCTTTTAATTTTGTGCATATATGACTCAGATTTAAATTAAATTAGAAAGTGGCCAGGAAAAAATTAGAACCTGGAGTTTCTGATTATATGATAGTTTTTTTTATGTTTTACTCTAACAAAATACCGATACGGTTTCAAAACAATTTTTTTCAATTTGTTGTGGCTATTGTATTTTTATTTCAAGGAGGCAAATTTTAAAAAACTATCAGGGCAAGAGAAATAGTAAAGATTACCTTGCATGTTGCTGACCCAATATTCAGTGTCCCATATGATCCCCCACCCACACCAGGAGTGATCCCTTAGTACAGAGCCTGGAGTAATCCCTGTGCACAGCTCTGAGTGTGGCCCCCTAACAAATTTTTAAAAAAACACTATCAAATGCTCACAGGTAAACTGGAGACCTATGAATTTAAGCTGAATGTTACGAAGAGTCATTCTATGTTAAACAAACAGGTAAATAACCCAGAGGCAATGAGAAAAGTATCGGAACACTTGGTTGTCCTCCAAGATTTTAGAACAGTCCTTTGGTGCTTGGAAATATTTAATAATTTAGTACATGTGAAGTTCAGAACACTGGCTGCCTAGTCTTGAAATCCATGCTCAGTCTGTGTAAGCTATGTTTCTGAAATGTTTCTTTACATGAACAAAAATTCTTTGCACACTTTGTTCCAAATGAAATTGAGGAGATGGATAATCAAGACTCACTATAGGTGCATGACAGATACATAATAAAATCTATTAGAAAATTCCTTTTTAAAAAATTATTTGTATTTTATTTACTAGGAAAATCCCCCTAATGTCTAGAGTACATCTTATGATTGAAAGTGAAGTTCTTGACTTACCAATAAGTAAATGTGATAGTGAACTATTTAACAGCCAGAAAGCAATATTTGTCACCAGATGGCATTGTATTATATGTACATATATATTTAAAATATTAGCACTAGATCCAAACTGACTTCTCAAATCAAAACAAATTTTTTTAACAGAAAAAAGTTTGATAATATTACCTCTGCTATATGTCATGGCTTTAAAAATTAAAAATATGGTTTAATGGAAAAATCAAACAATAATATAACGAAGTTTTACTCTAAAAACCATTGTGATATCTTAAACAACTATTCTGATATAACGTAGGCAGAAATGATTCTGAATGTCTTGATAACAATTAGAAGCAAGCACTGATACGTGCAGAAATTTGGACTGAAGCCATTTGGTTAAGATGAGACTACACTTCCCAGAATGCAACCCCATTACTGGAGACTGGAACGAGGAACTACAGAAGCAAGACATTCAATCTCTGAGGTCAGAACTCTACTCTGTTGGTTAAATGACAGACATGGACACCACTGCATTCCCTTTCATTTTTACATTACTTTGGTCTATGTCCAGTTGTTTTTTCCAAAGGAGGAAACAACTAACAATCAAGGATCCTTGACCCAATATGAAATGCAGGAGAGGACAGTCAGTACTCTAAAAATATTTCATGGATGACCAACATACGTTTCATACATAGCTATAACAATGTAGTAAAATAAAGTCCCCTCTCACAAAGTAACTGCACATATTAATAAAGTTTTATTATTTTCCAGAATTATGTACCTTTTTGAATGTAGCAATTGTCACATTTTAAAACTACAAATATATTTACATTTTAAGTATTACACATGGCTAGGCAATGAGTGATATCTAGAGATGCTTAAAGAAGTTGAACCCCAACATTTAAAGAATATAGCCAATTAGAACATCCAACTCTGCACTGTAGCACTTCGTCCCACTGTTCATCAATTTGCTCAAGCGAGCACCAGTAATATCTCCATTGTGAGACTTGTTACTATTTGGCATATCGAATATGCCACCTTGCCAGCCTCCGCCGTGTGGGCGGGATACTCTGTACCTTGCCCGGGCTCTCCGTGAAAGAGGGAGGAATCGAACCCAGGTTGGCCGCATGCAAGGCAAACGCCCTACCCACTGTGTTATTGCTCCAAGGTCATTCAACTCCTTCTATCATCAGGTAGGATCCAACACTACCACTTATTAAATTTCATTTACTAAAATGGTTAACAGTCTTGTTTATTCAGCTCGAAAGCTATAAGAACATAAACCATGCATATTTGGCAATCACTGAGATGACACTCTAGTCTTACTTCTTCAGTACTGGTAAGTAGAGCTGATGCTGAAATTCACAAGAGGAGAACAGGCTCAGCAATTGCTGATGAGTTAAGAAGTGAGCTTCATGTTAGTTTCAGCCTAATTTATTCCCTTAGCATCCGAGTTCTACCACAAGTACATACATAACCCCAACGAAAATAAATATAATTACTAGTCCACTTTTGTAGCCAGAGCAATAGTACAGCAGGCACGGCATTTGCCTTGTGTGCAGTCTACCCAGATTCGGTATCCAAGCACTGCCAAGAGTGATTCCTGAGTGCAGAAACAGGAGTAACTCCTGAACATAACCAGGTGTGACCCCCAAAAAACGATAAAAGATAATGATGTCTTCTTCCCCATTATTTCTTTTGTTTGCCTGAATGGTAGTGCCATTCAGTTGTCCTCAAGTATAAATGGGTTCTTCCCCAAAGGTAATTCTCAATGACTAATCTCTAATATTAAACTTCCAGCAAAGTCATATTGCTCTGGGCCTATAGAATAACATGCTATTTTTCTGTGTGTGTGGCCAGTGCTTTCGGAGGACACTCAACATTCTACATCTGTGTTTCCCACAGGTACTTAAATATTGCTTCCTAGGGAGTGCTGGGAATGGGGGAGGGGAAGACAGCATTAGCTCTGGGTATGACTGTAGGTTGTCTGTTCAATTAAAGAAGGTAGTAGTTTAATTTCTGAAATGGGGACAAAAGGCCAAATCAATTAAGGTACTTCTGTTCAAGTCCTTTATAGCTCCCACCATTCCTATGAGATGGATCCCGGTGTTGACATGTACAAGATGGATATCCCATGAAGGTTTAGAGACTGAGTAGCTTTTCCCCAGGATAAATAAACACCTATTATATGTCAAAAACAAGAACTGAGATTGCTGTTCAAGCTCATGTTCTCCCTTGAACACGTATCTAGCTTGCTAATCTCCATGTTTCTTTTGCTTGTCTGTATCTCCGGAGAAGCCTGCAAGTACTTCTCTCTCTCTCTCTCTCTCTCTCTCTCTCTCTCTCTTCCTCCCTCTTCACATCTTTCTAAATAAGTTTCAATAAAAGCTATCTTGCTTCACCAAAGGAAAAAAAATTAAACCAAATAACTGAATCTGGTCTGGGTCTAACTGCAGAATCCAAGTTCCCAGCAGATCAGACATCTTGAGAATAATGCCTGACTTGTCTTAATATCTGCCTAACACTTGCGATTTACTTATATTTAGTATGTGTCAACAGTTATCTGTCGACTAAATATACTCTGAGTGAGAAAGTTAAACTGAGGCGTTACTTGATATCAAAGAATTGTTCCTCCTCCAATTTAAGGTAGAGGACACATAACAGAAACTACAAAGTTTCACAAAAGTTAACCCCAGTGCAGCCAAGAAAAAAGTATAAAATCCTAACAGACTAATTTATAATCACTATATGGCAGACCTATCCCATATCAGGCCCTGAAATTCCATCTGTACTACAGAACAGCCTTAAAGTTATATACCTTCAGATACTACATTCTTGTGACTCTACTGGGCTTTTTCCCAAATGAATTCCAGGTCTCTGCCCCTGGCCAAAACAAGCTATGTTCTCAGTTATGAAAATTAGAGAACTAACATGTAAGTATCAAATTCTACATCAAATAGGATACTTTAGTGCAAGCCCCCACAGAGATTTCACACTTGGGTTATGTTCCTCTAGCTGCACCAAGTGCTTGTGAGTTTCACCCTATGAAAACATGGTATATTAGTCTGCTCTCTTGTCTAACAAGAAT